>NC_086194.1:34189073-34813448 GCF_035770615.1 Melospiza melodia melodia | reverse complement strand
TCTCTTCTTGGGAATAAGACTAAACAGAATTTCAAGATTATTTTAGAATGGGTTAGCTGTTGTTCTAAAGTGTGAGAAAGGCTGAGAAAGTGTTAAAAACTATACAACCATATATTAAAAATCTATAAAGCCACAAATATATGAAAAAGCCAAAAATCTTCAGGCATCAGTTTCTTAGCAGGGCATCCAAACCACGTGATACTGCAACACATTGCACTTTTCCTGTGGTTCAGCCCTGAGAGATTTTCCTGGGGTAAACTATGAGCAGTAGTTGCACAAGAAGCTGATGAAAGACTGTATCCTCCTGGAGGTCATAGCCCATGGCTGGATGTGCCATCAGAGTGCTCTATCAAATATTTTCTCAGCAGCAGTGAAATTCTTGTTGCTTCCTTTTTTTTTTAAGAGCACAAGCATTAAGTTGTTTGAGTAATTTGTGGGAGACAATTCAATTTTCTCCCCTTTGATTCCCTAAGAGTGTTTTAATCCTGAGACTATTGATTAGTTTGGGGTAGGATGTAGCTTCTCTTCCTGGCATTTCTCCTCCTTGCCTTCTGATGCCTGTGTACCATCACTGTAATTGCTGCTGGGGCACAGTTTGCAATGAAAGTCAGGAGCGTGGAGAGAAATGTGTTTGTTTCTCCTTTTTTGCTATCATAGAAAATACTTTTGCAGGAGGCATACGGAAAGTGAAGCAATTCTGGAACGGTGAGCATCTTTCTCTAAAATAACTATTCCCTGCAATAGTTATTGCAATAAGCAATAGATCAAGCTTCAAGTCTTTCTAATTAATTCAGGCACGATATCTCCACTTTGAAGTTGTATCAGTGATGGTACATAACAAATTGAGACATGCTACCAACAAATATGTAAAACTCCTTGAAATTGATTTTTTGATCTCAGAATTGTTAATTTGATTTTTTGAATGAGTAAAAAGCAATTTAAAAAAAAAGGTATAACTTAGACCCATCCTCACTTTTTTTGGTATAGCATACACTGTCTTAACTCTCATGCCATGATATAGAAACAGAAGGGTAATAACAAGGGAGACTTTTCCATTTCAGGAATTCTATTGTAGATGAGTTTTTCTGCATGGGAGCATATGAGCCTGTGAATCTGTTGAAGTATTGCTATATCACCTGTTGAGACTTGCTACATTTTATAGTGCCTAGTACCACAGTTCTTCTTTGTCTTAAAATTTAACTTTTCCTTCCCGTAACATGATACTGTCTCATTTGAATGGAATATCCCAACTTTGTAAAAGTGCAGTGATTCCCTTGGATTGTTGCTTCTCATCACATGGAAGGTGCATGCCAATGCTTCCAGTAGCTGCTGGATTGGATGCATGTGACAGGATACAGAAAGAAAAGGATCAAAGTAACATGTCAATTGCCAGATAATATTTTTTTGTGTAAGCCTATTTTTAAGTTAACAGTGACCAAGTAGATCATATGGTTTTATTCATGTAGCCATATCTTTATGCTCTACTATTTGACTTGTTCTGGAGATGGAACAAGACAAACTTCAGATGATAATTCAAACAAGATGTGCAAAAATGAATGATAGTTAGGGTAAGGGGAATGCCTTTTGGTTTGGAAGGATTTATGCAGATGGCTTTGTTTTCTCTTTCTCTCTTTACCAATTTCAAGCTAAGCAAAGCTGAAGATTTATTTGATGTACAGCTCTTCTATTTCATGTCAGCAGTAAAGATCAAAAAGCAGATTGGCACTTTGAGGAAAAGCCTTAATGCCCTGCCTTGAAATAAAAATTACATGGTGAATTTAAACGTAGGACATTGAAAGAATGTGTCTTAGTTGTGGAGTTGATTTTTTTTTTTAATTGATAGGGAATTATCTTTCTTATGGTAAATTTTCTGTGCAGGACTCATGATTTTTTGCTTTCCTTTTCTTTTCCACTCCATGAATCTCAAGTGAAAGAAGCACTGCCAAGTCAGCATCATTTCTTGCAAGTGAATGTGTGCACACCTCTGTGTAATTCAGTTACCAAGCACTAGAGCTGTCAGTATAAGTCCTCAAGATTTTCAGGATTCTTGTCTCTATTGGTATTTCTTCGTCCTTTGTTAACGTGGCATGCCAAAATTGATGAAAAAACCATCTTGTCTTCCTGGCACTGTTTTTTGTCTTGGCCAGTTCTGTTTCAATTCCCAGCTTTCTGCATAGGTCTCTAGCACAAGTCAGTGCATTTAGCGAAGGGAAAGGAGAAATACTTTGTCTCTTGCTTTAAAAAAGGAGGGTATTTAATTTCTGGGGTGTTTAAATTTGATCCTAAGCAGTAGTAATGTTCTCAGAACGACTGTGTTGGCTGCACAAAAAAATGTATTGAGATATTTTGCTGTCAGCTATGTGGGCTAATAAGGCTCTCAGTGTCTATTTCTCTGTGTCATACCACAATAAGGTCCTAATTCCTACTAGACTCTGGTAATAACATATGTTCATTCTTTATATTGCAGTTACCTAACATGTTTGCAGAGCTATTTGGAAAGCACATAAATGTGCCCAGTTTCAGATCCTCTGCAGAAATAAGAACTTGGAGAAGCTATTATGCTTTGATTTATGAGTGAAGGATGAGCAAAAATATTACAATAGTGATTAGTTTTCTTTTCAAGTACAATCTGAGTTAAAATGGCTGAAAGGAGTGGCTGTTCTTCCTGTCTCTACCATTTAGAGAAATGACTGACATATACAGCTAGTTACCTCCTATCCTGGTACGTTTATTTTCTTTAAATTACCAGCAACAAAACATTACATGCACAGGAGAAAATTACAGAATGAATAGATGACTCTAGGAAAGGTTCATGCTGTCCAGTGTTTTGCTAAAAGCTTGTCATGACAATCTCAGCTACATGTGATGACTTGCAGATTGGTAAACTTGCTGTCCCTGGAATCCCAAGGCAGCCCAGACCAGCTGCTGCTTATTTTCGTTGACTGTGGCCTGACTTTTTATGAACCTAAAATTTACTTATCACTGACCTTGTGTACAAAAGCAGTTGTGCTTCTTTGTCTAATTTCACTGATTTTTGAAAAGTAACAATATTTCATTGTAAAACTGCCTACTTTGATTTGTTGCAAAAAAGCACACTCAGGATTAATCTAGAGAAAGATTTAAAATTAGATTTTAAAATAAATTTGATCATTCAAAATGCAAATTATTGAATTACTTTTTTTTCCTATGTTAGTTTTTAGTTATGTGAGCACATTGTGTATTCTTAGATTCATTCTAGTAGTGAATATCCCACTAATTTATTAAAATGCCACAGACCATATCCATAATTCCTAAGGTGTCTAAAGATGCTTGATGTTTTCCTCTCTTCTCCTTCGTTCTCATTTTTGCATGTAGCATGTCCAGGTAAGGGCTCTTGAGTGTCATTTGCAAAGTCTTGCTAGTGCTCAGTGAGGGATGGGGCCTAGAAACATAAAGGCCATGTAGCAAACAGAGTTGCACCACAAAGTTTATATATTGTCATGGACAATAAAAGTTGGGCCACAATTTGGAGATTGCATGCCAAGGCTGTCCAAGTCATGCTTTAGGACAGCCTGTAGCCTAGACTAGAGATTAAGTGCAGATGAGAGAATATTCTTAGTGCTTAGAGAACTTGGCTCGTGAGGAAAGAACATTGATGTCATCTTCCGCTACGTGAAACCTACTCCAAAGTGTTACTCTCAGCCTTAATTTTCATTAAATACGTTTGCGGTTGGCTTGACCTCTCAATTTGATTCTGAGCCAGGGAGAAAATTTTATATCCTGCAAAGATACATTCCTTATCCCACCACTTCCTCTGCAATGCTCCAGTGTCCCGAGAAATGGAGACCAGGTGGAGAGCTCGACAGAGCTGGTTTCCTCTCTTATTGAGGCCAAGGGTGCATTTAGCAGGTCAGCAAGGGAATTTCGGAGTCAACCAGTAAAATGCTTTTGAAAGAGGGTTCTCCTAGGTCGCTGGCTGGAATAGCACAGGTTATATCAGTCTTTAAGCACAGTCTTCAGTAGAGAGCTGAAAGGAACCTGTGTTGTGTGCTGGAATGCTGACCAGGCTTCGTGCTAGAACAAAATGAAGGTCAAAACTGAAGGCATCTGAAAGCAACTGGTGGATACAAAACATAAGCATGAAAGAGAGCAGTGAAGGTATCTGTTATTATAAGGAATTAGTGAAGCTGGACTGCCCTGATTGTGAGCAGGTTCCTATAGTATAGGAACTTCCAATATGATGAAAACGGGGGAAAGAAGAAAAGGTTCCTTTGCCTTTTGGTTTTCCTTTGGGACTGCTCTCCTAAACTTGTAAAGTGCTGAGAGGAAGGAGCCCTGGCACATCATCTTTTTGTTTAATCTACCTAATTTTGCCAAGATAGTATGGCATCATGTAATCAGAAAACAATTTTTAACAGTGTAGAGACACCATAGGAATTCCTGAATTTCTGATTTGAATGTAAAAACAGAGAAGGGATTGCTTTGATCATTCCCTTGGACTTTTCTGAAACATCTTGCCCAGAACTCAAACAGTGAACACAATTTACACAGCTGTAGAAGCGAGAACTTGCATGGCAAAGTAGAAGTAAAACCCTGAAACTAGTGCAAATACATGGGCTTTTTCTGATGTACATCTGTTGAATGTGTTTGTGAATAGAGTTGCCTGTCTTTGACCTCTGAAAGTCTGAAGTCAAATTCAATGCACTTAAACAATAGTTGTGTATGTTACATATTGCACATTGTTGAATTATGTTGGATTATGGTGACCTGAAACACTCAAAAAGGCTTGCTTGGCTCAGCAAACAAATGTTATTAAAGGGAGTCTTTATTTAATTAATTTGGCTCAGTTCTAGTACAATTAGTCAGGCTGATTTAGTACTTTCTGAGTCTTGGTTTCCCCAAAGCAGTACAATTTTGCAGACTCTAGATTTCTTGTTCCAATTTTTCAGAGAACTGAGAAAGGTTTTTTTTCATTGTCAGTGTTGGGGGTTTGTTTGTGGAGTATTGTTGGTTTTTTTTTTTTTAATCAGGCACAAGTATTTCCCCAAGTGGTATATGAGGATACAGGCAGAGATGGAAATGATTACAGCAGTAATTCCATCTACAGGTGTAGATGGGCTGCAGGGGTAGTCACTGCTGATTTATTTATTGATATTTATTGATTTATAACTGTCCTTGATTTATTGAGGAATTGCTGTGTGTTGGCCTTGCATGAGTGTTTAATATCTAGTAATTTCTAATTAGAGTAGCTTTTGTAATGTGTGAGCAAGACACCATAACAGAGAGGGATGTAGTTGTGAGTTTTGGATTGTGGATGGAGGTGCAAGAAACGTGACTTGTTCCAAAGTTGCAAATAAGTAACATTTCATATCTGCCACCATCAGTGCTGGGGATTGACCATGTGCCTTGAACGAACCTTTCCAAAGAACTTTTGAGCTGGGAATAGGCTGGATTTATTTCTTGCTTTTATGGTGTTGATAGCGGGACCATTCCTCTTAACATCCAGTTCACCTATAGCTTCTGTGGTGGTGGCAACAATTTGTGGTAGCAAGTTCCATTGCTGCTACACACAATGTAAAGTAAATTCAACAAAACTTGAGTATTTGTTGAAAGCAGTCTCCTTCCCTGCAGTAGCTTCCAATGTGAAATATGCTTAATAAAGTGTTGAAAAACCTAGCCCAAAACATCCCTGTTCAAGGTGGGTCAAAGCATTTATGTATTCCCTCTCTACTTTTTCTTATTTAATTTGCTCACCTGCCATTTCTAAAAGGTCAGTACTTAGGAAAAATTGTGACGCAATTTAAACCAGGTTAGTCAGGCAATGCTGTTTGCAAGAAGTAGCTGAACAGTTCCTGTCCTGCACATAGAGGATTACCCAGGCTGATGCTGACTTAACCACAGAGCATGGATATAAAAGCCTGTTTTGAATATTTCCAGCACAAAAACTTTGAGCTTATGCTTTTAATGTGATCTTTGGGATCTGACCAACTACAGAAATGCTATCTGTTACCAATAGATAGTAACAGATATCTAATATATCTGTTATTTCTACAGATATAGGAATGCCCTGAATTTGCACCCAGCACTATGGAGCAACTCTTTAATAAAAAGAAAACCAAGTGTGTTACCATTTAAAATAATTAGGAAAATACCACTTGCTAAATGTAATTCTCATAATCTGCTAAATATAGTGAAAAATGACATTTCGCGAGGGCTTTCAAGAACGCACAGGGCAGTACTTAAATTTCCTGTTCCCAATAATTTTCCTGTGTAAAGTACATTGCCTTTTTTTTTCTACTGATTTCTCTTGCACAGTACTTAGTCATAATGCTCTTAGAGGTTGTCCTTTGTTGTTGCTGTTGTTTTTTGCCATTTAATGAAGAAAGCTGGCAGAAGGTTTGTAGAAACCTGTAGTGCAGTTATATAAAATGAATGTACTCTTCTTCTTGCTAGTAAAAGAAACATACAATCAATAGGTAAAGCACTTCTAATATTTCTTTCACACTCCATAAAGTGCAATCTCATTTGTTCTTATTGGCACCTAAGGTCCTGTGCACGTAATTGTTCATTTGCATCATATGTTTTAATGCTGCTGGTAGTTTTGATTTCACCCATCTGGCTCAGTTGGAAGAGTGTAACTCAGCCCAGCTAGGCTGGGGATTGTGGACAGCACCACTGCTCTGCTGGAAACCAACCTGCACCCCTTTCACTTCGTAGGGATTTTGCTTTAGACTTAGGTGCAGTCCAATAAGAGCCCTTAAATACTACATTGACTCGAAATCTGTAATAGGAAACTACCTGTCACAGTTTCTAATTGAACATTTCTGCAAATCCCATGTGTATAAATGAGGAGTGACTTAGTTGCTTGTGACGGATCAGAGTTGACTATCTTCCTACCTGATTTTAAATTATGAATTTTTTTTTTCTTTAACAATATTTTTGTGCAGGAATTAAATTATTTCCAAAACTTAATTTGGATTTTGCTTTAATTTCAGACTAAGAAATTTTAGAAATTCTGCTTACACAAAATGCAGTATAGAAATTACAGTCTACATGCCCTCCTAAAGGTATTTTAAGTCTAGGCTTTTTTTTGTTTTAATTATTGGTTTAACATGATTGAGAAGTGAGAAAGCATTGCCAGTAGTATAAGCTTTATAGGAAAATATGTGGTATGTTCAATGAGCTAGGCAATTACATGTATTTTGGCTTTGTATTCATGTGATCCATAAAAGATGTTCAGTTTCTTCGTTATTATTTCTTCTTTCCCATTGCTGCCTCAGTGATGGTAAATGCAGACAGAAAATACTGCTTCAGTAAAGTTTGGACTTCATTATTTCACATACTGAATGTCTATAAAGCTTGCTGGAGGTTTTCTGCACAGGTTGTGATGAAAAGGCTCAGTTTCTTGGTATATTATTGTGATGGGGAAAGAGAAGAACTATGGCACAGGGGTATTCCATCCACATTTCTTGAAAATAGTTTCTTGGCAGAAATTGTACTCAAGTAGAAGTCCATTACCATGAACAATTTTTGATTTGCAAGAGCAGTAATTGTATACATACTGCTTGTCAATGCATGTTCTTACATATGGTATAAAACTAAAACATTGCTATCTGATGAGTTCTTCATTTTTGCTGATGTCCTTATTTCATTTGAGGCATGGTTTATTGGGGCAGCATGTAGGGCAGACTAAAACTTTCACGACGAAACCTGAAACTGGATGAAACAAACCTGAAGGCTGGATCAAGTTCACAGGAACGTTTGCTGAGGTTTCTAAGTCTGGGTTGAATTTGCAGCCAATCTGTGCTCACTTACTGTGCATTGAAAGAACCACAAGAAATGTATTGGTTTCATATGGTTTCAGCCTTCAGTAACTTCACGCTATTGGTGACTTCAGTAAAAGCTGGTTGTTGCTTGCTTCTAACTTCAGTGAAGGGAACTGAGGCCCATGTCAAGTGATGTAAAAAGTCAAGTCTAGTAAGTGGTTGGACAGTGCCATCAAGGAGGAATGAGACAGAAAGCAAGAGACTTTGTGCTGCCAAAAGCACAGAGGAGAAAGGCAGATGTAGGCAGGGTCTCCCATCACGCTTGAGAAAGTCCCCCTTGGTCATTACTGAGCTGCAGTGCAGGTGACAAGGACCAGACTGGGCATGCAGGGTGGGTCTTTTGTTGGCAGGAAAGAGAGGACAAGGAAGGGCCAATTAGCAAAAGTGAGGATGCTTCACCTTGTGGGTACAAACATGGGAGTGTCGTGGAGGATGTCTTTCAGTCAGGGAAACCCAAGGGGAAAAGTTTAATTGTGGGATAGAAGTATTTGAGGGGAGTAAAAACCTGGATCAGCTTATGGGATGACTGAAACATACCAAGAAAGAAGAATTCAAAGACACAATACACAAACTTAGTCCAGGACAGGTTCTTCAGTGTGATGGATGAGGGCCAGTATCTCATTATAACAGTTAGAGAAGGGTTATTGAAGGGTTATTTCTGCATCCTGGTGAGTAGATGTAAAAAGAAAGCTTTGATTGTCTCTGGTGAATAAAGTCATCTGGGGGGTCACTTAAAAGCTTTGTTTGCTAATCCTCAGAAGATTATTTGCTGATATGGTGCTTGCAGCTCTCCCTTGTGAGCACTGTGTCACAGGAGAAGTTTGAAGGATGCACGTTTGAATGGGACTTGGTATCATTCTTTGGAGGTAATACCACTAAGAAACTGATCCCTTTTTATTTCTCTGTCAACAATGCTGAAATAAATCCGCTAGCACTTGAAGTTGCTGAACTTTGCATTAAGTAGCAGTGTGGAAATATGTTTGGCAAAAAAAATAAAATCTAATGATAAATAAAAAGCAGTCTCCCAAGATATATGTAGGGAAGCCTGGTTTCTGCAATTCCACCATACTTCCTGCCAGTCAGAATTGTGGAACCTGCTGGCCATTTTTTACTAAGCTTAGCAGTGGGGTAGAGGTCTTAAAAAAGTTAGATAAATTAATCTAATCTTCATCTAATGAGTTGTTGGCTGAGCAGGAAAGGCCCAAATTAATGCTCTGGGTACTGAGGGAAAAGACTCAGGTGCTAAATGCTATCTGGCAGTGCAGCTCTGGAGTAGCCTTAGCACATAAGAGCTTGGAGGAAGCAGGTTTCCATTACTTCTGCTGGTCATAGGCAATTTGTCTTCTGTCCATATCATCTAGTGGAAAACTCCCTATGGCCTTGTGTTTGGCACTCTGATAATTCTCACAGTACTTCCCAGAACTACTGCTTTGTCCTTGGGGAATTCAGTAAATATCTATGAGAAATTAAGTGCCTTGCTATAATACTGGCTTTGGATCAGCAGGAGCTGTAAAGAGTAGTGCAAGGTAGAAAAAGTTTTAGAAGGAACTTAGAATAAGAACTACCAGCCATATATCTAAGAAACCTCCCAGATTAAATCTTCCTGTTATGTCTCTCTGCCACCTGCCTTCCTGATGATGCTGTGTGTTGCAGGCAAGGCAAGCAAAGTCTCTGGAGTTGTGGGATCTATGGGGGCTGTCTGTGTGCCTGGGGATTCAAAGGAGCCATGAGAGAGAACAATATCTAAAGGGACAAATGTTATTGAAAAGTGGGTTTTCAAGTTGTGTTTGTGTGCCAATTTCCCTTGTAGCCAAAAGTTTTCTGCTAACTTTCAACAATTAGTCCACAGTATCTGAACTATAACCCCAGTTTTCAAGCGACAGATGCTGAAGACTTGGCTAGATAATTACATTAGCATTTACTTTCCTAAAAACTGTACATAGAGAAAGACAGCATACTGGCAGGGATTTTCCATAAGAGCAACAGTTCATAGAAAATAACATTTCATTGTTATGTCTGTGATGCAGCTTTGAGAACAAAACCAGGTGATCCCTGAGGAGCAGTTCAGCCAAAGCAGCTCAGAGCTGTAAGAAATGGCCACCAGTACCTTGCAGCTCCTGCTGCCTGACTGCACATTTGTGCTCTTTTTTCTTCCCTCCCACCCCCCAATTTCCTGTGAAGATTAAATCAATGCAGCTCAGACTCTGCTTCTGTGGTGGTTTTATTTTTCTCTGAGTAAATTAAGAGCAATTCTATTTCTCAGTGCACTGAAACAACAGTAACAGAGCTAATGGCATATGTGATGTGTTGAGAAGCTTTGTGATTTAAGAGGTGTCATGTAGGTTAAAGGTGGTGACAGGATATCAAGGATTCATTGCATATGAAGAGAAGCACAGGATCTCAGCAGGTAGGAAAAAAAAGTGAGAATGGAGTCTACAAGGAGACCATATTCATTCTTCACCTCTTGCATTATAACCTTGATACTAAGTGTGAACGTACACATTCAGATCTTCTTATCCTATATGGGGATGAAATAGGAAATGTTTTCTGTGGAAATTAGAGAATGAATAATAAATAATAAATATTCCCAGTAGCATGTAAAATACTTTAATGTATTTTTCCTCAAATGCTGTCTCTGTTAAATGTAGTGCAAGTTACAAACTGCTCTTTCCTTACATCATTTGATTTTTGGGAAAGCCATTAGCAAAGGTATGAAGCTGTGAGCCAAAAGGCACAGGCTCTGTTCCCCATCCCATCAATTATCTGCTTTGTGATCTGAGGCAAGTAATTTTTCTGCCCCTGTGTCATTTCCTAATCTGTCTGATGCTTTGGCTGGCTGCTGACAGATCCCTCCATGTCCATGATAAAAAGTACTTTACATCAGACAGGTGGTGGTGTCAGCTGCATCTCTCTAGTTGGTGTCTGTTCCTACAGCATATTGAGAATTGCAGTTAATAAGCTAATCAAATAGAACTATGTTAATTTAATTTCAAAGACACAGATGTTACTTTGAATTCCATAATATATAACATAGAGATTGGTTTTTCAAGACAGGACAAGATGGGCAATTTAATGTGAATTAAATGCAGAAATTTTCACTAACCTAAGTGATGACTCTGCTGTAGTTTATAAAGGTATGGTTAGTTTTTCTGCCCTCAACTGTTCATTTTCTTACATGTCTTCTGCTTTAAAATTCTGGTTTAACCAAACCAGAAACCAGATGATCAAGATGCTCTGTCAAGGACTGCTTTCTAGTAAAAGTCTACATGCAGTGCTGGCAGCTTTGTGAAAGCACAGATGCTGGTAGACTTCTTTCAAATTCTTTTTGCTTGGCATTTATGTAATAGGTTGGATCAGTTGGTCTCCTGGACTTGCCATTTAGGCATTTATTAATGTAAATGCATGGTACGTATATAATACAGCTAAAATTGAGCTATATAAGCTTTAAAAATTACATTTCAAGAAAATACCAATATTAGTTTGTAGTCCATTCTTATCATTTAACTTCTGGGTTTTTTTAAATAGTGCTTGGTAAAAAGCCTACACCTCAAATACATATGTAATATATTGTCCTTCATTGTGTGGCATTGGCGAGCTTAAAATACTATTGACAGGAGAATTTTTTAGTCCAGATGGCCTCAGCTTTGTGTAATTTACCTTTTAATGTATGGCTTGCCAGCTGGGACAACTTTGCTTTGGGTGAAATTTGCATAGCCATCAGATATTTGTTACATGCCTGGAAAGAAAAGTGGGAGCAAGTTCTGGCTTATGCTAATACTTTGCTATCACCACATGCTACCACTAAAGCAGCAAAATAAGAATTAGACTCTTCATTTGTTCTCAGCAGTTAAATTATGAGTCTCTGTGTTATAAAGATTAGATATTTTTCCATGAGCTCTTTGCTACTGATGAAGCAGGCAGTGCTTTAATTGTGAAATTGTTTCACCTTGTTAAAATACTGCCGTTCTTGTTGAACAAATTAAGTTATAAAATATTGAATATGTGCACCAGGCATTTCCAGACTTCAAATAAATTTTCAGACAAAACAAACTAAAACATTATAGGAATTCATGTTTTAGTGCTTGATTTTATTCTAGTTCTATTTTTGTTACAGTAGTTTAAAAAGATTAGACATTACTCGTTCTAAAATAGTGCCACACTATTCTTGTAAATGTCCCAATAACAACAATAATTAATATCCCCACATTTGCATTTTAAGCTGCTCCATTTCCCCAGTCATCTATTACTTGGATGTGAAAAAATCATTTCTCGTCAAAACTTGGCTCAGAATACCTGAATTCCATACTTTTTACCAGATGTAAAAATAAAAGTGAACAAATTCATCTTTTTCCCACCAATTAAAGGGTTCAATAAAGTATGAGTTAAATTTTGTCCTTGTTTTGATAAATGGTTTTCATTTGCAAAAGTTCAGAATAGCTCTGATCTTAAAAAAAAATTTAAAAAAGGAAGTAGAGAGAAGTGGGATAGGGGGATCTGCCTCATGAATGATAATAACACGAAACTGCTGCTTTCCAGAGAATGCCCAACAGCCTCAGTTCCTTGGTGATTTCAGAGGAACACTTGCTTTTAGCAATGCAGTGCTATAAGAAAACAGCCATCATCTCCACTTGGCCACCATTGAGACAGCTTTGGTCACAGGCTGTGGTTGGGGTGCTGATCACATCTGTCCCAAAATACTTCCCAGTGGTTAATTCGGGCCAAGGGCCTGGTACTGCTTCAGAGTAATGTGTGTTCTTGTCTCGCCTGAGAAAGAGTATAAATGTTTTTCACCTCTGTCAGGTTTTTTTAAAGACCCTGGTTGTGCCCAAACCCAAACTTACTACAAAAGACTGTAGTATCCTATTGAATCTTCTTAAGGAAGCTTCTTGAGCCTAGGGGTACTGAGAGAGAGATCCATTCATTTAAAATTATACTTGATGAAGTGCAAGTTTTATTCTGTGATTCACCATACTAATTATAGTTTTCACTGGGGTAAAAAAGCTGAGAAATATTGAGAACATCCAGAAAATGGCAGAAGCATCTCCTGCTTTGGGTTAGTGGCCACACAAAGCCCACCAGTGTAGTGGCCAGAGCCCTGCCCTGCAGCACATGGAGTGGGTGGGTGGATGTTTCACACAGAGCTGAGGAGTGGATTTTCTGCTGGTTTGGTAAAAATCTGTTGCAACAGTGCTGGGTTTATGCCAATGAATCATCTTTATTTATTTAGGAACACTTTTTTTTCCAAGCCTGACTTCAGTTCATGCAATTATCGCAGCAGTGTTTCCCACTGGGGGAATTGCATGGTTCTTGCAGATTTCTGCCCGGAGGTGTTGGCCGGCCTGAGGCATAGGTGTGAAAGTTGCACATGGCTGAAAGATACTATTTTCTCTCCAGTTAGTGTGCATTGCCACCCCTCAAGGAGACCACAGAGGAGACAGTGGCATATAATGAACAGACAATTTTGAAGCCTGCCATCAATTTGTTCTTATTGCAGACACAGATTTTTATAACACTTTGGCTTTATTCCGATCTGAGTTGAAGTTTCAGGTCTATCTTTGGAAAGTGGTATTTTTGAAAGCCAGAAATGTGTGGATGTGTCCTCATTGATCTGCAGAAGGACGAGCAGGGAGTGAAGGGAGTGGTGTCAGCCTGTATTGTTGGAAGCACATTCCCTCCATGGAGGGCAGGGCACTGTGGCATTCAAGGTCCTGCTGTTTGTTGGCAGAGGACAAGTTGCTTGGTCCATTTCATGCCTTGGGTGAAAGAGGACAGAGGTCTGCTATTGACACAATCTCAATGAGTGTCAAATACTCACTAATTTAAGGAAGTAGGCTGACACTGAGCCTGAAGAAGAAGGGGAGGGGAAATGCAGCCCACCCTTGCTCTAAATATGTAACTATTGGCATAGAGGAATAGACATTTAAAATTTATCGCAGAAGTGAGAGTACTTTGCAAGGCGATGCCCGGTCAGAATGACAAAAGAACAGGCATATTCTGTAATTTGAAACTCAGGATTCCTTCCCATTTCTGTCTCCAGTGGTTAGAGTTCTTCGCTCTTGCTAGATTACAAGTCCACAGGGACTGTTAAAACTACTTATTCAGACTTTACTGTTTTGGATGTACAAGAGTTAGTTGCATTAAGCTGTAGCTCGGAAAAAAAAACCTGAAACCATTTTTATAGCATTTTAAAATAACTTTATTAAAGGATAGCATAAAAGATCACAGTTTTTTTGTTTTTACAGCTCTGCTTTGAAAAGATAATAAAGCTACTACACAGGACATGTATTAGGCTGGTGATTAATGTGTCTGTGTGTTACAACTCCGAATACTCTGAAACTGGCTTTATACTGGAATAAATGAAAATGTCACATAATGAAACCGCAGAGGAGGAGTACAGTGCTAAGAAAATAATGTGCACTAGTCTCTCACTAGGTAGCATTTTACATTAGCAGAGTGGGCTGAGCTTTTTTTGCCTTCCATATGGGGATCTTAAAGTACTTAACATCAAAGAGGAGCTCTGTTTTGATAGAGTAATTGCTAGAGCCTGGATAATCCTATTGCACAAACATTAGCAGGAAGCTTGGGGCTCTTGACACGTTGAAGAATACAGTGGAAGTTTTAAAGTGTTTTTCCCTAGGACTATTCTTTAATCATCGATCTGTATCTTAAGCACTTTAGTTCTAATAGGTTGGTTTTAAGATGAGATCCAGTATTGAATAAATAAATGTTATTGGGAGGTAGATGCATAGACAAGGTCTTTTTCCTCTAGGGAAGGATGGATATCTGCCTTCTTGTAGACACTACATAATTTAGGTTGGAAAGGATCCCAAGAGGTTTTGTCATTCAGCCTCTGGCCCTAAGTAGGGTTAACCTCAAAGTGAGTTGAGTCTGATTAAGGATCTTGTCTCTTTAGGCAGCCTTTTCCAGTGCCAAGGTGCTCTTGTGAAACCTTTCTTGTCTATATAGAACTGAGATTTTTTTGTGCTAAAAAAATTTTATCCATTGACTTTTGCCCTTTTGATGCGTGCACATCTCTGAGGAGAGCCTGGTTTAACCTTCTAGTGAGACAAAATCAGCCAGCTTGCTCAGCTTCTTCACATCTTGCATGGTGCAGCCTCAGCCTGCTCCCCTGCTGCCCATCTATGGCTTTGCCTCTTGGCTGGGGCTGCAGAAGGGGACACACTTTTCCAGATCAGTCCTCAGGAGTGCTGTGTAGGTGGCTTTCATGGATTCACTCAACCTGCTGCCTGCCATGGTACTAAATGCAGCACAGGCTGTGTGATTAACCTGTTGCTGCTGTGATGTGTTGCTTTTCTAGGACGTAGCATTTCCTAAGCCCTCAGTCACCACAATGATCCGTAGTACCAGTGCTGTACTTATTAACAAAAAAAAATCCAAAATGAAAGAAAAGGAGCTACAGACAGGTGTAGGTGCCTGGTTGTTCTGTCCTGTGTGTCTGACTGTTAAACACCAGAAGTTGGAGTATCAGTCACCAAATATTCAGTTGCTGATCAGCCCAAGTTTGCATGAGGACTGTTCTTTGCGTAGTGCCTCTGAGAGTTTGCTGTAAGAGCAGCTCACATAACCGGGTCAGTTTATGCCTTCAGTGGAATTCATCTCAATTACAGATGTGACCACTGAGTATTTTAATAACTATATCACTAATAGTTTAAAAAAACATGAAGGATTAAGAGCCATATGTTCTCCCAGGCATGTGAGCTTAACAAATGCAGCATTTTGCTATAAAACTTTTTTTTTTTTTTCACTTTGGTATGTAGCCACCCCATCCCTTGGCAGAAGTGGGATTCTATCCACAAGCTTCAGGCGAGGGTGTGTGGTCTTACAGCAGCATGGGAGGAGTTGGGTCAAAGGCAAACTTTTATATATGTGCTGTGCTACTGAGGGGAAAGGAAGCAGTAAAGCAGAAAGGACTGCCTTCTTTCAGTTCTGGCTCTTTTGGCTTTCACTTCTGCAGCTGAGGAATCCCCCTCCCTTCTCTGCTTCTTGTGTAAGAGCACAGATGCTGTGCTGGAGAGCCTGTGGAGCTGTGCTAATGGAGCTGAAGTCTGAATGAAGAGCTCGTCCTGCAGAGCCGACACTGTAGATTTTGTTGCCTGAGATGCATTTTGTGGAATACAAACCATGTTGGATGTATACAGCATATTGTTTATGAAAAATAAATCAAGCAGCCAGGGGAACAGCATGGTATTTTCTGGACAGATCTGCACTTCTTGATGCCAAACATGGCTTCAGTAATCTCATATTTAAGGGAATACAAATTGAAACCTTATTTGAGTGTGGCCTGACGGTAGAAATATTTTAATTGATGCAACTAGTTTGCTGCACAAATTTTTCTCTTCACTATGTATGGATGTAAATCAAAAGCATTTTCATTATTTCTTTGAAATGTCTGTCAGTACAAGAGAAATGGGAGCAGGATAGTATGTTTAGTGAGATCTGTGGTGCCAAACTTCCAGATCCATATAATTTCAATGACTAGTTATATGATTTTGATATTTCCTTCCTACTGAATGGTTTCTAGTATCTAATATTCTTGGGTCAGCTGTACTGGAGCAAATGGAAGTTTTGTAATATTACCACAGTGACTAGATCAGCTTCCAAAGAACAAAGAAATATTCCAGGTTAAAGTCAGAAGGCAAAATGGTGTGAATCTCCCAGCTGGTATTCAGCCTCTAGAGCTGCAAAAATGAGCTTGTAGTTCAGCAAAGGAAGCAATTAGACAAGCATTAAAGAGCAATCAAGAACATTTTCTTTGTGAGGAAACAATGAGTACTCTTAAAGGATGATGGCCAAGGGTTAAAGTGCAGCCTGAAAGAAAATCAGGCCATGTGCAACTTGTGAAAAACTTGATTACAGTATTTACTGTACTAATTTGACAAACTGTTGGCACGAAGATCAGGTCGTTACACTGAACCCACTTCAGAAAGAAGAAATAATACCATGCTGAAATATATTCTTTCAAAGCTTCTCATACTTCTTTTCCAATATTTTTTGAGTTATTTCATCCCAGTTGCAGCTGGAATTGCAAACTTCTTGCCTCACTTCAGAGAGCTGTCGTGTCTGAACCAAATATTCCTCTCTGCTGTGGGACTGTTTCAAGGATATGTTATTGGAAGAATGTTATGCAACTTGATATAGACATTTGAATTTGTTCCATCTTCTTGATTGTATAAACTGATACAATCTTCACAAGTTTTTCATATATATTAATATGGACTTGTTTCACAGCATTTGGAATCATTTAACCAAGCAAGGAACTTAACTTTAAAATAATGTGCAAGACTGGGCGGTATTTTAGGTTTGCTTCATGAGTGTCAGTATTGATTGTTAGTCCATTATGGTGTTCAGTACTGGAGTTTCTGGTGGCATAAGTCATTTGTGAACTCAAAATTAAACAAGGAAAGAAGAACCCAGGCAGAGAACATGGTTGCAGAGATGCGAATTACCTTGGACACAGTGACTGTTCTAAATATGGCTGCAGACAAAAATTTAGCAAAGGGCTTTTCTTGTGTTAGGATCTTTTCTGAATCCCACATTTTGATTGAAGTATTCATTGTCCACATTTCAGTCTTTTTTTTTTTTTTCCTCTTGTGTTTAATAGGTTTCCTGTCTGCCCTGTAAGCCTTTTTTCTCACTTGCTTCTGTTTAGGGTAAGAAGGGATATCATAGTCTACCTTTTTATCATTCACTTCGAAATCAGTTCAAAGATTTCATCAGTCTTTCCCTTTCTTCAAAAAGACATGGATTTTATTCAATTTAGAGTAGGAAATGCATAATGGGAATTGATTGAACTGAATGCTTTTTTTCCTCTCGTTTTTCTCTTCTCCATGGTGAGCGCATCTCTTTTGCAGGAGCTGATGACACAGGACCAGTTGTCAGTAATACAAGAGTATCTTCCCTGAATGCCCCACATCATCAGAGTGTAGTTCTTTCTCATACTAGTCAAACAGCCATATCCTTGGTAACAAGAGTGTAGCTCTGTGTCCACTCTCCAAATACCTCCTGTGCAGTTGAGACAATCCTAAGTCATTTTAGTGGCCAAATTCTGCTTTCAGAAATAAACTGCAAAATTGCAAAGCAAATATGCATGAGTTCCATAAATGACAGGGTTTTGACTGATATGTGTCCTGCAGAGCCTGATGCTTTTATCAACTCAAGCCAGCCAGAAGGTGGCTGGAATGGAGTGACTACTGCAAAAATCAGAGCAGCCTTTTCTAGTTTTAAATCTGTAGTGCAATAAATGAATGTGTGTTGTAAACTTTTTCAATGCTATTCTGATATAGGGATCCCTGGAAAGCTCTGAGGGAGCAGGAAGACTGAACCGTGCTGAATAATTTTCAGCTTCTTTCTCTCTCTACCTTACTTGTTAGCCTAATAGGTGTATAAAAATTTAATGAAGACACTGCACGATGTCATAAGTTTGCAAGAAGATTCTTGAGATTGAACTGTATTTATGTACAAAACACCTGCATGTACAGGCAGAAGTGATTTGTGGATATTTTTTTGTGGATGAAAAGGCTATTTGTTTTTCATGCTTTTGGAATCTACCTATGTTCTTTTTGTGTGCCACAGTAAGTTGCCAAAGCTGGATGTCCTGGAGTGTGAATCCAGTCCTTACCTGAAGGGTTTAAGTTCTGATGAAGGTTTGCAGCATGGTGAGGCAATGGAAGGGAGTTCTCTGTAGTTTCAGTCAGACTGATGCTCCTCTGTGGGGTGTATCTCAGTTTTGTAAGTTGTTGAAGCAGATAATTCCTTTCTAAACCTTTTTTTAAAAACACATACGTATATATAATATATACACATGTGTGTCTGTGTTTGTGTCTTAGAAATACCTATAAATAATTTCATGAGTCTTCTTAAAAACAAATCATGGGCGTCTCAGTGAAAAGGAAAAACAAAGGGTGGAAACTCTCCTGTGGGTCAGAATTACACTGCCATCCCCTCCTGATGTGGAATAAAAGCCTAACCCTATCGGTTTGGGTGACCTGTAGGGTCTGTTAGCAGGGGAAGTCAATGAAATGCATCACAATTAACAATGTCTTGTTGATCTCCCACGGACTGGAACTGTAGCAGATAATTGTGCAGTAGTGGGAGTTTTGCCATGACTAGCTTTATCATTTTGTCAGTTTGCTAATAAAAGGTCACCAAGGGTACAGAGCATCTGAGATTTACATATGGCAGATACGAGAGCGTTCTGGGGAGCCTGCTTCAGAGAGGGGCCGGGGCATTTGTTGCAATTGACACCCATGCTGTGATTCCAGAATTGACAAGAAACGCCATTACTAAGCGGATCTGCCAAGATAATTAGAATTCAGGGTTGCATTTTTAATCTGACTTGAGTCAGATAATTTATCACAGCAGTAGCAAGCTGTCAGGGTCACACAATAAATACTGATTATGGAAGAATAAAGATTAAGTGCAGCCTTACAAAAAAAAATATTATAGGCCAAGCTGTACTTAAGAAACGTTTTCTTCCAATACTTCCCATGCAAATTTCATGTAATATTGGCAAAAAGATGATATCTCTAAAATGAGCTTTTTTTATGAAAGGAGATAATGCTGTGCAGGAGTGTCTGTACTTAGGATCTGTTTAAATTTTAAATTGCAAATTGATTGCAAAGAAATATTAATTTTGAAAAGCTGATTTAGCATGACTGTTCCATTCATATCACCACCATAATAATTTGACATATTAAAGGAAGAAATAGTCTATTCTGAAGGCAGTCCTAATTTGTTAGTATTAGTAAGATACTGCATTTTTAATTTAACACAGCTCTTGTTTTTGATTCACACATGGATAGTTTATGGCACTTTCATAGCCTATTTATTAAAATATGCAACTTGGAAAACAGGTTTTGAAATCCATTTACAAACTGGTCTGTTAAGGATCCAGCACTTCCATATTCACCTGTAGTTTTTGAAGGATACAAAACCAAACGAGAACATAGCATTTATGCACGTAGTATGTTTCCTTGGAAAAAAAAGCTACTGCAAAGATGAATAATTAATAAATGTATGTTTTCTTTAAAAAGAAATTTCAAGAGATGCTGAAATGCAGTAGCTAAATTTACAATACAGTTTCTTAGTAAGGTGTTCCATATCTCTTTAGCAACTTCAGCAGCCATTTTTAGGTGGTGGGTTTGTTATATTGCTGTCCTTTTCTGCTACAAAGCCATAGCTTACTGTTTATCCCTGTAAAAATTTTAGATAAGTATTTAGTTATTACTGAAGTATCTACAACTGAATACTGTAAAGTCTCAGCTGAAAAAATGAGAGCTTTGAGATATTAGCAGCCTTGCATTTTGGAGTTGTTTTTCGATTTGCTTTCTGCTGTTAAATATTTCATGTAGTGTGGGGGATGTTTCCACTTTTCTCTTGGCAGCATTTGTGGTTAACTCATGTTTTTTGGTTCTGGAAATAGAGTTTGTGGCCCTGTTTTATAATGATAGGACTTTAATGCGTCTGCATAAGGAGAGCAATTACTGTGAAATTTGTTCAATTGAAACTGAGAGAATGAAGTGTGGATGAAAGATAATTTAAAAATAACATGTTACAAAATCTTAGCAATATATGTGTGTGTGTGTGTGTGTATATATATATATATATATATATATATATATATATATATAGTAACTGTAAAAAAAAATAAGATTTTGAAGTATTACGTCATTTCCAGAAAGTAAGTAGATAATTTTCAATAACTAAAGGTCTTTAGTAACCTTTGAGTATAGATTGCTTTCTGAACAGATATGCATGACTGTGTTTTTTGAAGAGATTTTCTGCTTAGAAATTGCAAAATTCCTCAATATTGGATCTAAAGCAGAGTTAGAAAATGTTTCCTGTTGAAATCAGTCATGAAAATTATTCATTTTGCTCGGTTCATCAATAATGAAGCATCTTGTTTGTGGGGAACAAAGCACTCAAATCTCTCTTTTATTAAGCAACTCTCTCATATCAGGCACTTGAAATTTCCATGACGCTATTTTTCATGGTATACCTAATGAAAGCTTTAGTCTTTAATCTTTTGAAATACCTGATTGTAACCAATGAAAAATGGAACCTTTTTGTGTTACTTCTATGAATGTCATTATTACTATTATTATTATAATTATCACAGTTAATTTTCTAGGTAATGAATTGTCCTGCCACCTCACTTAAGTAGCAGTGGGCAGAAGTGTGCATAACTGTAGCATTGAGCCTTGCTGGGGGGAGCAACACACTGTGTGAGAGACTGTAATTTTGGGGCCACAGGATATTAAAGCTCAAATTGAAGGCCAGCCAGGAGAGTGGAGCACTGGGCTGACTGCAGCGTGTAAATAGTTTGTTACTTATGTCCAACTGCAATCAGTGCTGAGGGCTACTAACACAAGATACAGTTTTTAGGGACCCAGCAGACTACCCTGCCCAAGTCTGGGGCATATTTGTCCAATTAACATTGTTAATGCATTATTAATTCTGTATTGATGGTATAAACAAACCCTGGGGAGGTGTGAGCCTAAATTCTGAGCACAGTGAAAGAGCTGTGTTTGCAGGCAGGTTGGGAATCGCATCTGCTCAGAGGGCATTATTTAGGAATTTGCTTTCAAATAGCTCCTTTCACAGCCTAACTACAAGGGACAGTAGCTGGAGTTGTGCCTGGAATAAAATAGGAAAAAGAAGGGAGGCCACTCCCTGGAAGCCTGGCAGCTCTGAGCCCTGCAGAACCCCTGGGCTGCTGTTCCCTAGGTTCGGATCTGTCAGGTAAGGAACAAGGGGGGCAGGCAGAGAGGCTTGCTGAGAGCCTGGGCAATGAAGAAAGCATAATAGATCAAACTTGCATGATCTCAACACTCAGATGTCCTGGGCATCTTGTTAAGGCACCCTTTCTGCCCCTGTAACAGCTCCTAGACCTGCGCTGTGGGATGAGTGGCCTGTAACTCCTGTGGTGGTGTGTTACCTGCACCTACCTCGGCAGAGGTGTGGAGGGATGCCCTCAGTGCTTTCTGCATGCAGCCATCTCCTCTGAAAGTGCTGTTTCTGACCACATCAGGTTCCACAGCTGACAAGCTGAGAGACATATGTAATCTTTTCTACACACATAATCTTTTCTGTAAAAATACTGCCAGCAAATGCAGCACCAGCCTCCCTTTTCATCGTGATTGTCTATTAATAATACAGCTCGTACATTAGCAGAACTCTCTGAAAATGGTTGCATCATGTACGTGCATGTTTGTAAGAAAGGTCACTTTGGTAATGTTGTGTTAATTTAAACGCAAGGGAAGAAGCAGGTTGGATGAAGTGATAACATTTGTCTGTCCTCTGTAGCAGGCACACTGATGAATTGACAATGTCTTAAACTTATGTAGTACCATAGGTTATGATGAATTAATTCCTTATAAAATAATAGGAGAGCAAAATAAGAAGGAACTCGAGCATGCTTGTATTCCTCACTAGGGACAGACTTTATGATATGACTGAGCACTGTTCAGTCATCCCATAGCACAGCAATTGATATAAACAAGTAAGTCAAAAAAGGCCAAGTGGAATTGTGTTGGAAGAGCTACTTCCAGTGAGGTAAGACCAGGGCTGTTGCAGTGAGCACTGTGACTTGTTTGGGATGGGGTATGGGTAGCACAGGGTGTATAGTGAAGGGAACAAAGTCGTGTCAGAGAAGGTTAGCTCTCCTTTAAAGGCTAGCCAAGGCTAGGAGAGAACAGCTTAGCTTTTATAAATGTTGTATGAAGAGTAAACAAGCAGAGAAGGGAACTATCCAAAGTAAAGAATCACATAGCTAGCAAAACAAATGTTTATAAATTTGTTCATGGATCTTCTGAGGCTGGAAACTGGAAGAAAATTCTTCACTTGAAACTGTAGTCACCTCGATGCTTCAGTTACTGTAGAAAATAAAAATTCTGCACCAGGGGGCACTTGTGTGTGCCAAAACTCTGCCAGTGGCAACTAGGCTGGATGATTTGTCACAATAGTTTAAAATGGTTTAGGAATTTTCTCCCCCATGATGTGTTTGAAATACAATACCACTTAATTTCAGAGTGGAAAAGTGAGGAGTTTAAATGTGTTTAACAGTTGAACCTTTGATTCACACAGTACTGTGAACTGCATGGAAATCCAAATGTGAATAAATAGGTATAAGGAATTGGTCAGCCAACACTCAAGGCATGAAGAAATGCCATGCTATAATTTTATAATGCATGTTACAGCTGTATAAATATGAATAAGGGTTCTGCAAAACCTCTGTGACTTTTTGCACTGTCTTAGATGGGCCTTAGGTGGTGCTGTTGCATTTTTTCTTTTGGCAGTGGCTGTTTTTAGTGCTTCAGTCATTTTTATTCTGCTTTGCTTTCGAGACCATACCAGGAAACTAAGAATAGTTGGCTACACCAATATTTGTAAAATTTACCAAGGTGGAACACTAAAACATAACCACTTGTCAGGTGCACTTCATTTCCTAATTTGAAACACTTTAGCACCTTTATATAGGAACTAAGTAATACTGAGCTATGCTCATAGCATAAGGCATATCTCGCTCTATGTGCGTTATTTTGTCTAACGGTGTATAAATGTGAGTATAAAAATAAATTAAAGACACAAGATCGAGTAAAACCTCTCCAAAATTAAGTTCAACATGTGGGATTGATGCTGTAAGTTCACAAGTCTTTCAACTTTCCATATGGCTAATTAAAAAGAAAAAAAGTGGCTGAATTTTAGAAAAGAAATGTGTATGTCACATTGGCAACTTGCAGAGTGCCTTCTCTGTTAAAGGACCTATGCACTAGTTTTACATCTAATTTCCTGCCCTTATCTTCCTTATGCCAGCTCACAGTGTGGTTCATTGGGAAACGGTTTGCTTTTTTTTCCTATTTCTTTTTTCACAACATAAAAAAAAATTCCCATGAAGGTTTTTTCCACTACAACTGCCTACCCTTTATGCTCTGCAGCCTGCCAAGCTTGCCAAAACTCAGCAGGTAGCCCACATGGTATGCATGTCTGTGTGAGAACGCTCCCCTGATGTGGACAAGATGTTGGTTGTAAAATGAAGCCAACATCTTGTCCACAAGTGTGCAAAAAAAATATCCTCAGTCTGGACAGACATGTTTTTGTAGGCTGAATGCATTGGCTGTGCTAATTCAAAGTCTAAACCTTTTAAATCCAGGAAAAAATAATTATATAGTTACAGTACCAATAATGCTATCAGTAGTAGTAAAGCTGCAGACGTATTTGTTAATCTGAGACTGCTTGGTTAAACTTTTACTGCCCTGGTATTTACAGTAATTCTTTTGGCATCTGTGACTTCAGGGGTTTTATCGCTCCTATTTTAGTCTTCACAACCTGGGCAAATAAATGTAACCCCAAGATTGTGGGCTAGCAAAAAACAGTACAAGAATTAAGAGGAGAGATGCTGTGAGTCCAGTCTGCAGTTTGCCCAGAACTTCCTTTGAGATGGACATTTTTGTTTTGTACCTATGCCCTGTTGGGTTGCATGTGAGGAGCAAGAGAAGGAGTAATGCATAGACAGAGAGGGATAGCAGTGACAGATACAGACTTCCTTGCTCCAAACTCAGATATAAATGCAGGAGGCAAAGTTGGTTGCGTAATGTAAACAAAGCAAAAAAGAAGCCCTACAAGGTTATTCCCTGAAACTG
Organism: Melospiza melodia melodia; assembly: GCF_035770615.1. NCBI lineage: Eukaryota > Metazoa > Chordata > Aves > Passeriformes > Passerellidae > Melospiza > Melospiza melodia. Next base: position 34,788,982 of record NC_086194.1, on the reverse strand, counting down.
TATGCTTCATATTTTCCAAACTAAAATTGTCTAAATGTTCTGATTAGTTTAAAACTTGGAAGGACTAAAGTTAGGTTTTCTCATGGGAGCAAACAAAAAAATTGGCACAAAACTTAAACTACACTTTGGTGTTTTCACTTCTTTCAGGCTGAAATATGGGAAGAACAAAATTTGGTTTAGTTTTCATTTTGGTCTTTTCAGTTTAAGTTTTTGGTTTAGGCTCTTTTAAGCTGTCACAGTTTGAGTACTTTTTTAAGTTGAAGGTGTTCTGAATTGCCTAGGTCTGCCTAAAACTGTGGGATTTATTTCAATCCATGATGTTTTTTTGTCAGAAATTCAAAACACCACACTATTACATTACACCTTAAGTTACACACAATGATTGAGTACATCCATGCTTTAGCTTGAGCAAAACTCCTGCTGATGCACACAGCTCACCTGTGGATGACCCCGCTTGGGGGGGAAACCAGGATTCACTCTTTGTTCAAGGGGGGATGCCTTTCCCCATGGCCTGCCGGTATATGGTTATCATAGCTGGTGCTGTTTCTCTGCTCTGCCCTTGCAGTGTGTGTGTTTGGGCTGGGGCCACACCCAGGCTCCAGAGCATCTCCCTCCACTAGCAGGAGTGCTCTGCAGAGGACCCACAGAGCTGCAATTGCTTCCTCTGGATTCTCACTTGAAGGTAGTTGAATATGGGGATACTTGGCATACCAAGACATTTCCAGTAATACAGACTCATGGCACTTACTTCAGGCATTTAATTTGTTTTTTTTAAAAAAAACCCAAAACTTAATGGAAGCTCTTTGTTTATTAACTGTCAAAGAACACATCGCCTATTCTCCACTTACTTGAGTAAAAGCCCTTGAAGTTTTAGGATTTTTAAATGAATTTTCCTAGCATGTGCGCTCCTTTTTTTTTGTAGACATAATGGTCAACAGCTTTGAAGAATGCTTGGCTGTTTTAGACTTGCAGGTTAATACCTAGTAAAAGTTTGGGCATGTTCTTACACACAATGCTTTTCCTATCTAGACGATCAAGGTACAAGGCTGGCAAGTGTCTGGTTTAAATAGCTTCTGGTTTTGTCTTGATTCATTCTGGTTTGAAATTTTATATTATACAGGATCTAAAACTTCAGTATAGCTTTTTAATGAAAAGACAAGACTAGGTTCATTTTTAATTTTTTTTTTTTTCGAAGAAGGTGAAACCTTATGTGCACAGGGATTTTCTTACAAATAGTTCATGCTCTGTTTCAGGGAGGTTATTTTTTTCATTCCTTTAGGAGATCTTTCTTGATGTACTAATATGCATCACTGTCTTGAAAAATGACGGCATGCTACTGTTCAGCAGGCAAAAAAAATTGCAATGTGTGTAAAACTCCTCCTTGATCATGCATGACATTGCCCAGTTTATGAGACCTTGCAGCTAAAGAGTAATCTATTTTTAAGCATGTAATTATTTTTGGCAGGCAGGTATTTCAAAATACATAACTTAAACTTTTTTCTGTTCCGAGTTTACTTCAGACAGTGTGATATATCCATTCTCATGGTGGAAAGGACTTTTTCATTTTTCTTCATAAATGTCATTTTTGAAGTTTCATTTCAGTCTATTACAGGTGAACATAGCTCATAATTTATGTGTTACACTGACAGACTACAAATAATAATGTCTCTTAGAACAGTAAGTCAGAAAATCACCTAGAATATTAATTACAATTGTCAAGCAATGACTGATCATAAATTTAACATCAAAGACCCAGACTTCCTAAGAAAGCATCTTAAATGCCCTGTTAAAAATTTGCCCTTGAAATTGCATGTTAGATAATAAGTATCAGTGTAATAGTAATGTATTAAATTTTTTTTTTACCATAGAAATGTCTTTTTAAATAACAATTTGGTAGAAAATTTGGCGGAGGCTGCTATTACTTTGTTATCTTAGTGTAAGAATTCTACACCTACATGTGAATAATGATATACCATTAAACTTGTTTATTGGATTTGGTGATTTCACTTTAGAAGCCCCTGAAAGGCAGAGAATAGGGTGGTGTTCTCCATGATTGTGTGTAGATGTGTGCAGTGTGGTGTGGCTAAGCCACAGTGTTGTCTGTGTCCCCTGGTGCCTCCAAATTCCACCACCTGTAAACTGCATGGTTTTGAGGAGTGACATGTGTGACCTGCTGGAGGGACAGTGCACACTCAGTCACCCTACATGTCTGCTTGCCTTCAAGGCCACGCAGGGTCAGCTTCTTAAAAAAAAAATCCATTTGGACTTTTTTTGTCCTGTGCAAACTTCTGATTTTTTCCCTTCACAGAGGCAGTTCATGGGTGGGGGATTCAGGCAGGGTATGCCTTGACACTTTCTCCTAGGTACGGTCACACTCCAGTTGCACAGCTGAAAGTTGCACAGGTTTAAACTTTTTCCCTACACGCAGCCAAGGTCTGACTTGAGTACAAACCCCAGCCTATGCCCAGAAGGTTTTCCCAGGGGTGCTGGCTGAGGTCAATGGGATTCTGGGTTCAATCCCACCCATGAGTGAGTTCATGTGAGGATTCCAAAGTGACTAGAAGTTTGAAGGACCCCACTGTATATGCCTTTGCATGGGCCTCATTTTCAGAGAACTTTGTAGCTATTGAAAGTCAGTGGGTTACAGTGAATATTTAGACATTTGTCTGAGGTTACAGTTGTGGTTGAAACAACTATAAACACTATGAAAGAAGATCTGGGTCTAAATGTGGAGGGGAGTGGGTCACAGGAAAATGAAGACGAGAGGATGGAATTACAGAAGACACAGGAGGAGCTGGTGTTTATTGCAGTAGGAATTTGAAGGAAGTGGTTTGTATGTCCTTAGGAAATCCAGCTTCATTAGTTCTGTTCCTTACAGAGCTTTTTAATTTAGGCTAGATGGGTAGTGGACTCACAATTGGGAAATGACGTGGTGACAAATAGCTTTTTGGTTTTTGCACAGTTGAAGTCCTTTCCTTTTCTCAAATGTATCTCAGAAATTGCTCCCATGGTGTACGTCCAGCCCAATGTCTGAACTAGTAAATGGGAACAGGCAATGGAAAGACTTAGGCAAAAAAAAAATAATTTGAGGAATATGTGGAAAGTGTTTGTGATGAGGCAAGTCAGTCTAAAGTTGTCATCACTTTCGTTTGGCATAACTTGGTGCTGCTGGAGAAAGGGATGATTGCCTCTCCCTGTTCAGGCTGCCTGTTTCATTTGTGTGCTGACTTTGTGGTTCTGACGTGGTTTTGGTTAGGTTAGCTTTCACTTGGACCAGGTCCATGTTCCAGCTTGCCCACAAGCACACAAACACTTCTGCTGGGAAGAGACAGTGGTGAGAACAGGCAGGTTGGTGTGGAATGAAAGGTGGAACAATTTGCCTTGCAAGGAGTTGGGCCAGGCAAGGGGATTGCAAAACCATCATCTCCACAGGGAAAGCAGGAGAGTCAGAGGCTGCATCCAGGGAGAGCTGCTGAAGAGGGATAATCAGCATTAATGTTTTTAAGGACTTCTCAGAACCATTAAAATAATATGTTGTGACACTGAAAGTATTTATATGTCAATAATTACTTTTCAATAATTATTCAGTAGTAATGACATTGACTTCTTACACTTATTATTGATAACATAATGCTGCGTCTATTTTTTTCCCTGTCTTTCTCTCTCTCTTTTTTTTCCTTTTACCAGATCTCTTTACTGCACTCTTTTAAGATATAGGACCCACTTGTGGGTACAAGCCTCTATTAAAGGACATTTCCCTGCCTGGGCAGTTGACTGCCTACCACAGGGCTGAGGGGTGTAGAAGCTGGATAAGAGACACTTGGATTTTATTTATAGGCCTACCAGCACAGCAGAGGCTTCTGTTAGTTTTTACTGAAAGGTGATGTTTGAAAAAGGTGATGTCCAGGGAAAGTAAGTATTAACTTCAGCTATTATCTCTTAGCTGGATCCAAAGGACAGAGACAGCCTGAGACTGTGTTCTTACCTTTCCTGTTAAGTTTTCTTATGTGCACTGGATGGGAGAGTTTACAAGACAAATTATGTGTTCCTCATGTAAAGCTGTTTCTTATTTTTCTTAAAAGCATTTGGGGAATCCTTAAGGATGAATGGTTTTGAGGTTTTTAAATGGATTTTGGTTTTGCCAGCCCAATAACTTAGGCAATGGTGAGGACCCTGCAGTGTTTTTGGCTAAGTGGAGGACCACGTGAACAAGTGGAGAAGGAGCTGGGGATCTGAAAATGGATATACCATTGCCTAGCTCCAGATGCAATTTACAACATATGTGAATAATCAAGTCCTGAAAGTGCAAAAGCTTAAAATTTGAGAGCCAAATAAAATCCTGCAGTGGATCAGGCTAAAATGTACATAGAGCAGCCTGCATTAGAATTGGTTTATTTTTCATCAGAGCACAAATTGCAAAGGATTTTCAGCAATAAATTTGGACTTTAGTTTGATAGAGGACATCTTCTGAAATTTGTGAAATTGAATAAAATTCTTTAATATGCCATGATTCAAGATTTCTGTAAAGGTTAAGAAAAGCATGAGTATTCCTAGATAAGATATTATTAATAATGTGTTTATTCCAGTCTTAAGGCATGTTAACAATTATATTTTCAAATCATTGCTCAGCAGTTGCAAATATACAAAAAATATTGGCAAAAGACTGTTCCATAAGTGAAAACAGAGCCTTAAACTTAGGAAAGACCTGAAGAAAATCTATTTACCTGTTAAATATATAAATAATCCCATTAATATTGGAAAGCTAAATCAAGTTATTCTTTTTAGATTCTGTTATGGCTTTGCAGTAAAATGATGATGCTAAGCACTGCAGATACATTGTTAGTACAATGCAAGTCGTGACTTGAAGGCCAGGGAATTTCCCAAAACAGCTTGTCATTTGGGCAGTAAGTTTGTTGTCATTGAAGGTAGTGGGTTTTTTGGTGTAGACTTTGTCTCCTTTGCATTTACAGCAGTGGGTTTCTAGATAAGAACTGCTCTACTGAGGAGCTAGAAGAAACCTGGAACTGTCTAAATAAACAAGGAGAATGCATCAGGTTTTATGAGCACAATACAAAAAGGCACTGGCGTATATGTCAGGCTGGCAGGTACACCCAAAAACTCAGCTGAATGAGTTATTTCTGAAGAAATTAACAAAACAGTGGGCAAGTTATCCCTGAGTTTGGTTGGGATTGCTTATTTTAACTTGGTGTTGCCTTCCCCTGCCATGTTTCTGCAGCACAGTTAGAGAGCATTCCCTACTTGAGTTCAATGAGTAGAGAAGAGAGATTTGGATGCATTCTTGTGTTGCAGTCTCACCTGCAAGTAAATAAAATAGAAACTAGATTTGAGATACCAGCAGAGGTTTCCTCCAGTGAACATGAAATTAGTTGCCTCTTTCTCTGCACTGACATCTTTCACACTGTAAGAGGTGTGCCCGTGTTTCACTAGAATATGTGAGAAGAAACTCAGAATTTCCCAGATTCAGCTTGACCTTTATAACAAATTTTGAATTAGTCCTCCCCCCTGCACTCATCAGAGTTCTGTGTGTCCTGCGGTTTTAATTTTTTTTTTTTATTATTATTTTTAAGAATACAGTGAGATCATATCTTATAGACCCAGAAGTGATGATTTTCCCAACAGAGAAACCAGTTGTGGGCTGTTTCATCAGTTCCTGGACAATGATGACAGAGGAGTGGGAAGAGTACGTTCTGATTCAACTGTTTATACCCACATGTAGTTACTCGTTTCTAAGTGAGGTTCATTTCCTTGACTAAGAATTGCAAAACTGAGAACAACATGGTGAAATAGGCAGAATATTTGAAAGCACTTTATTTCAGAGTGGAAATAAACAGGACATATGGAGAGCTAAAAGTTTATGGTACTTTGAGCCATTTGTCTTGATTATCCTCAGGTTTTCAATTGAAAGAAAAAGAAAAGTGGAACAAAACCACCACAGAAGCAACTATTCTTCATGTTCCTTAAAAGGCTAGGTTTTGCACCTAGAAACTTCTCCATTGCTTTAATTATTGATATTAGTTTTTACAGTGACAGCAGAGTCTTTGATGACAATGAAGAATCACCATATGAAGACAACTGTATATTGATATTATTATACACCTTTTTTGGTCTTCAATTTAGCAAATTGGAGCAAAGATTTTCATTGTGCATCTTCCATGCTAAGGGAAGCTCTCTGAAATTTGCCTGAAGCACAGACATATGGCCTCATACTGTAGAGTTATGGAAGTGCTTTACCCTAAGTATCAGATAGCAGGAAAGTGGTTTTTACTTGTGGTCTCATGTGGGATATGCTGCGTTCCAGCAACATGTACCTTCAGAGGCCAACTCTGTAGATTCTCAGGAGTGGTGCCACATGCTGCTTGTCGTCTGTATATTTTACCTGAAAAATTATTTGTGAATTTCAGGTTTCCCCATCCTACCTTACCTCTGCTGTATAATTTCCCTTGCAGATAGACTCAAAATTTTGTAATAACAATTGGAGGGGATGTGGAGGAGACTGCTAATGTAGAGAACCATGATGTGAAACATTGCTGGTCTGCTCAGTGGTATCTTGTGGATCAGTATCTGGTACTTGATACTGAGAAGGTTGTCACAGAAGAAAGGGATTAGGCTGACAAGGGAAGGCTGAACTGCCTCCCTCTTTAATCAGTGGAGGACAGAGGTGCTTCTCAAGGAGATGGTTCAGACTAGCCAAATGAATCCCTTCTCCCTGCATCAAGGGCCATATCAGTGGAGGAAACCAGCAAGATTAGGTGAGTGAAGTACAGTGGGCTGGAGAGGTGGATGAGGAGGTTTTTGTGTATTGCATGGAGATGACGTGGTGGAGATTAGCTTGATCTCAGTAGCTACTTTGGGAAGGCAGTTCTTCCCAAACATGCAGATGTTTTTTCCTGCTCATCGCGTGGAGTATCAGCCCTCTCAATTGGCTGATGAAACATAATCACAATTAAAAGCTGTGAACAGGCCCCTGATAAATTACATCTGTATCAAGGTTTACAAAGTTCTTGCTAGTACAGAATGAATCATTATGGTTACCTAGACATAACACAGGCAAAGAAGTGCCCTCGCCCACATCTGCAATGGAATTAATTGTACACTTTTGCCGCAAAAGTGAATATAGAGTTAGAACTCTCACAAGTGAGAACTTTTCAATTTGTGATTTGATGCAATGAGTTTATTATAGAAAAACATCCAATATTGGTTTGAAAGCAAATGAAATACTTAATTTCACTTGGCAAATCTTCTTTATTGTCAACTAGGTGTTGGGTTTTTTAATTTGAAGCCAGAATATTTCCAATTCCCATCCATTAGATAATGTTATCCCTCTGTTTATTTCAATTTAAGGGCCTTTATATATGTTTATAATCCACAGTGAATGATCATTAATTTCCTCTTTGAAAAGTTAAGAGCTTTTGTGGCTGTTGTGGTGTTTGTGTGCTCTGGAGAAGACTCCTTTTTTAATGGGTAAAAATTATGAAGAGTTATTTTCTAATTTCTAATTTGCTGTGATAGCCAAAGGCTTAAGAAGACAAGTCAACCACTGCATTAACTCTTGGAAAGAAAATGAACAGAGCATGTCTATCTGGTTTAGCACTAGATTTTGGCAGAGAGGCAGCATTCTCAGTTGTGAACCAATTATGGGTAATAATGTTTTAGCTCGCAGAGATTGTTTTTCTAGAGTGTTCCCAGCATTAGCTGGGAACTATCATTAGCATTATAGTCATTAATACATTGGTAAACTGAGTCTTGAGCTTTCTGTTCTGATCTTTATTTTTTATTTGCTTACTTGAATGGATTTTAAATGTGATAACAGATTGTTTTTGATAGCCTAATGTCATGGCTGATTGAAGTGTTCTGTTTCTTCCATTAGCTCTTTCCTGCTCATCACTGCCAATATTACTGTGAGTAGCTTCCCTCCTCCATTCCTACATGAGTTGTGTGGGTTGGGGGACAGGAGGGTTAGTGTTCCGGGGGTTTGGTTCTTCTCTCACAGAGTTAGCTTTAAATTTTATTCTTTCCGTGTTCGTGTTTCTGCCATTAAATCATGAGACTGTGGTGTGGCTTTCCTTGCTGTGCTGAAAATATTCAAACTTTATTTTCTCTTAATCCTTATCACCTGTCCTCTCCCATTTTCTCAATGAGGAATGCATTGGTGTTGTTGAAAATACACTCTGGTGCATAAGAATTTGCAGCAATGGCCTGTGAGTCTGGGGGAGCAGTCTGGGGGTGTGCTGGGAGTGCAGCCCCACGTGCTGTGCCAGCCTTAGGCAGCTGCCATTCCCTTGGCACTCTGGTACACTGAGGCACACAGTGTACCAAAGTGTTCTTCAGTGGTGCAGTTTCAGGCCAGAGATGCTCCCCTCCAGCTGGGGAGGTACTGGGAGAGTCGAGGCATCATGATCTAGAGAGTTTTCTCACTGAGCTCATGGGTGCACACACACATGGTGTAGTTTTTAACAAGACATTAAGGCAATGCCTTACTAATCCTGATAATTGAGGGACAGGTATAAGGGGCTACCTCCTTGGAATCTGAATGTCATTTTATCTATTTCTTAACACTGAGCTTTCCTTGTAGTAGCTGAGTTTTAACTAATCCTCCTCGTCTGTTACCATGGGACTTTGTCCTTAAGGACGTCAACTCCTCCCAACTTCTCCATCCTGCCCAGTCTGCACATTCTGATCCATCTTTGCAGCTTCTTGTCCCGTCAGGTTGCCATGGGCTGTCTGGAGTTGCTGCTGACAAGAGTGTGAACACCCTCAGTATGGAGCCCTTTTGTGGCAGCACTCCCATCCCATTCCACTCCCCCTGGCTCCCACTCCAGAGCCGGGGTGACCCTGATGGATTCGTTTCACTGCATTGCAGGCTTCGAGCAGCGCTGGAGCTCGCTGACGCTGGTATTTGATTTTGCAAGTTGCTGAGCACCTCGTGCAAGTGTTTTCAGTTACCCCAGTTGCAGTGGGAGATGAGGATAAAAATGGTGCTGAGCAGCTCCAGCAAGTGGCTGCTCAGTCACCCCTGCAAACAGATCAGGCTGTATCACTGTGAAGTTATTACCTAAGGGGGAAGGAAGACGTTAACTTGGGGATTGAGGGAGGGTTAACTTTTGGGGCTAAATGTCACAGTTTGTTTACTGCAAATACACATTTCTCAGTGGTGGTTTGTTTTTTCATTTTTAGGGGTTTTTTTAATTTTTTTGAGCTTTACAATAGTTTGCGGCAAAAGCAAATAAAAATATTGCATCTATTAAGTCTTTTGACACCGCGAGGATTAAGAATGCTTCGGCTCAGGAGTATGTTCAGCAATAACCATCCTAATTTCTGATAAATCTGAAAATCTTAGGGTTGCCAGAGTCAATTGTTTGATGGCTTTGCAGCAAGTATTCAACAACTTTTGAAAAGTGACTGGATCTGTTTGTTTTTAAGGGAGAGATAGATCTTTCTGAAAAAGAGCAAAATTACTGTAAGGTTTTTTTGCATTTAAGTTAATAACTTTTATTACTCTCATTTTCATACTTCTAATTAAAATTAACATTTTTATTAAATTCAAATTTTGCCTTTTAATATTCAGGCCTTTATGAGCCTCCCATTTAAAAAAAGGTATGGACCCTCCATATAGGATTTTCTTGCTCTTTCCTCTCAATTAATGCAGCATAATAGACATGAGTTACTCAGAGGGTGGAGAGGAGTTTTAAGTATTTCACTTGATTATATGTGAGAGTTTACATGCAATTCACATAGGAAAATGCTATTCAATGGCTATTTAAGAATTCTTCCCTTCAAGAGAAAACGGTCTGCAGCAAGGGGCAAGCTTATCTGAGCATCCAAAAAATCCTAGTAGCCTTAAAAGTTATTGAGTAAAATTTGTTGCAAAGCACTGTTCCTATATTGTTTAGTCCTGCTGAGAGTTTGTTATAAAGAATTGACAGTTTAAGTAAAAAATGGCTTCCATAAATGAAAAAATATTTCATAAAATTAGTTTGGATAGGAAAAGGACAATAGCATTGAAGGAAGAAGATAATGATTAAGGGGAGGCAGATCATCAGACAACTTTTGCATTTGCAGGTGTTAAAACAAGAATTATTCTTCTTCCTTTGTAAAGTTTCTTTGTCCCCCTCCACTGTGAAAGACTGGTTAGAACTGTCTTTCAGGGTTTCTAGGAAGTCAGCTCCAGGAAAAATTGTGTAATATTTATTTTCATTGTATTGCATAATTTCTATATAAAATAGGTTTTGGAAATCCTTTCTGAACTGTGGTCTGAGGTCTACCTTGATCCTATAAATAAAATAGCCTTTAGAATTTGTTTGATTGATAAATAGAGAAATGAAGGGAAAAAAAATTATTCTAAGGAGCTGGCCTTAGAAACAGCTTTTGAAACATTCTTGAGGATTAAGTTATTTGAAGATTTAAAAGTCTTGTTTAAAGATTTGCAAGAAGTGTCAGTGCATTATACTAAAAGTCTTTAAGCATTTTATCACAGATGTTGACTCATGGATGAAAAGTGTTAAGGGTAGCCATTATTGACTTATATTAACATCAGTCCATAGGTTGTTTTCCAGGTCTGTAGATTTTAAAATTACTCCTCTGGTGCTTGACCTAGGTTGTAGAGAAAATAGAAAAGGGTATGTATCTCTTTAGTCTCAGTATTTGGTGGGTAGTTTATGTGGTAGGAATATGCCAAAGCAGACTTGGAAGGTGGACACAGCAGAAAGGAGAGTGAGAAGGTTTTAATAGCTTTTTTAGCCCCTGTGAGCAAAATTAAATCTAGAAATCAATATGCCAAAGATTTTATTAAGTCCTCATCTCCAAAGAGAGTACTATGTTAATATGTAAAGGAAAGTTTGTGAGGTTTTTGTGACCAGCAAAGCAAGAGAAAGTTATTTAACTGTCTGCCTTTTAGCTCTCTCTTTCTACATGGTGTTGCTGATGTGAGAGAGCTGCCCCTTGCCAAGGAGCTGCTTGGCCCAAGTCAGGGTTTTGCAGGAGGCAAACAGCTGGGAAATGCCCTCATACAGGTTCATGTCTGATGCTCGGGGCAGAAATGGGAAAAAACCTTGGCCATGTGCCTTTCAGCCCAGACAGTGGTTCTCCAGCAGGGCAGTTTTGCAGACCAGAGTCAACACTCAGTATTTTCCTAGTCCATAATGCAACAGAATTTACCCTCTGGCTTCTAATGAGCTGCTGTTTAATGTAATATTGTCGACCATCACGGAACCGCTGAGCACACACTCGTGGGAACCACTGTGCTGAGAGGGACAGAGGTTTCCAGTGCCTGTAGTTGGTCAGACCAGCTATTAAATGTGGCTAATATTTGCACTGAGATTGTTGGTGTGGTTTAGGATCTACATAGGATGAGCAGAAATTTGCATTTAAAGCATTTTCTTCTACTAAGTTTTTGCAGATTGTTGGAATAAAACTGAAATTTGGATATGTGTTGCAAGATACTGTGGTGTAGCAGCTTAGGCACTGACTGAAGAATGGAGATGGTGTAGTGATGTTTTGAGGCTGTTGCTAAAATTTATCTGCAAAATTCTCTCTGTTTAGCAATATTTTCAGAAGCAGAAAGGGATGCAGGTCAATGTTTTGCATGCATGGCATTGTGCCTCATTATTGACAACGTCAGAAATTCAAAATTCGTGTCAGACACTACCACACTCGATTATGGTTATTTTAAATCTTAATTAATAGTTACATTTCTCTTTTCTTATTTTCTGGGTTTTGAGCTTTTAAGATGTTCTCAAGGTGTATTTGCAAACTTGTCTAGAGTTTAAACAGTGTTTCAAAAATTGAAAATAACAGGATGGGTTGGAACATTTTCTGTCTGTCTAAGTGCTGTGGTCCTCTTCTCAAAACAGACTCTTTCATTAGAGCTTACCTTAGAGAACCATCAGGAATTGCAGAAATTGCTAATTATATTGTGTGTGCTGAATCCTGTTAGGTATATGCCACCTGAGTAACAGCTCCCCAAAAGTCAGACTGTCTTGGCCACACGTTTTTTAAAACTTCATTATTTAATTATTTCGGCCCTCAAAAGAACTGCTTTCATTTGACAGTTAAAATGAAAAAGAATACACATATAAATGTGTTTAATATACAAACGTGCATTTAATTCACATGTATGCGTGTGATAGATGTGTATCCATGAATCTCTGTGTGTGTGTGTGTATACATACAGATATAGATGGACACATGTACAAGCAGTAATACAGTGCTACATAAATTCAGGACATGGACTCCTAATCAGGGCAGAAGACCTAAGCTGGAGAGGTGTGAAACAGAGAGGGCTGAGATCAGGAGGATCAACAGTCAAAAGGAGTGGTAGAATGACATTGGTAATGCAGAGAATATGCCTTCTCTTGGGTGTAACAAAGCTGTTGGAGAACAAGGCAAAAATGCTGCTGTGGATTGGTAATGTGTATAAAAGTGATTGGAGTGTAAAGGACAAAAGTGTAAAAAGGTGGAGGTCAGATATTTTCCAGAGTGGTAAGTGGAAATGATGATGGTAAATTATTTAAAAAGCTGTGGAGATTCATTAGAGAAAGTTCTCAATTTAATTATTTTCCCTTTACCTTTTCATACAGGATCAAAAACTGCAGAAATATCAAGGAGGTAGATAAATTACATGGTTTGGCACACAAACCATCTTAAAGCTAGTGCAGATTACAGCAGTCCCTGGACACTAGCTGGAGTTCAGCCTGGGATAGGTATTGCTTTAGACAGCACCCTGTGCACATGCTGTGTGTTTCTGTATTTTACACACCAACATTGTAGGAAGATGTTTTGAGTTGTTGAAAATAAAAGTGAATGTTGGTGCTTTTGGGTTCCTCTGAAGATATGGGAGGACAGGTGGTTTTCCCATTCCGTTTGTGCCAGATGGCGTTTCTCTGAAGGTGTGGAGGGTTTAGGACAAGAGGCAATGGGCAGAAACTGATGTACAGGAAATGCCATCTGAATATGAGGAAAAACTTGTTTACTGTGTGAATGACTGATCACTGGAACAGATTGGTCAGGGAGGTTGCCAGGTTGCAGTCTCCCTCACTGGAGATATCCAAGAACTGTCTGGACACCATCCTGTGCTGTGTGCTGTAGGATGGCCCTCCTTAAGCAGGGAGATTGGACCAGATGATCCGGTCCAACCTCATCCATTCTGTGATTCTGATTCTCTGAAGCAGGGGGAGACTTTAGGTTTTGTTCCTCATTACTATCACTGGCAGAGAATTCCACATTTATGGGGTTTCATGAAGAAGCCAAATTGTAATCTGAAGCACCCTTGGTGTGGCCAAATCTGTGGTATTTTTGTGGCATGCAAGCTGAGGAGACCTATGTAGTTCACTGAATTCCCTTCCCTTGTGTCATCTGACATCATAAACCCGCACTTTGAAAAATTGAGTTCTTCAGGGCACCCCAAACTCACAGATGCTGTTGGCACGGGTTTTCTGCCATTCTGTTATGAGTACTTCCCCACCTTACCTTGGCCTACCTTTCTGAGCCTTTCTGGAGGAAGCCACACTTCATAAAGGGGTGAGTATGTAGGTGACTTGTTTTGTGGTGGGACAGGTAGCTGTGATGGCATGGACAGTGATGTAGGGGGCAGCAGGATGGGATGAGGGATGTGAGGTGATGGGGATGCAGGGTGATGGGGACAGATGGTGATGCAGGGCAGCAGGATGGGATGAAGATGCGGGGTGATGGGGATGGACAGTGATGCAGGGCAGTAGGATGGGATGAGGGATGCAGTGTGATGGGGATGGACAGTGATGCAGAGGAGAGTAGGATGGGATGAGGGGCGCAGAGTGAGTGGGACAGACAGTGATGCAGAGCAGCGGGATGGGATGAGGCATGCAGTGTGATGGGTTGGACAGTGATGCAGGGGGCAGTAGGATGGGATGAGGGATGCGGGGTGATGGGGATGGACAGTGATGCGAGCAGCAGGATAGGATGAGGGATGCGGGGTGGTGCGGGCGCTGCCTGCAGAGGGCTCTGTGACACCGCGTTTCCCCCGGCCGAGTGCCGGATTTCGGGGGGGAAGGGAGTGCTGGGGTAGCGCTTCCAACAGTCTGGTCTTAGTCTGGTAAACAGACTAGGAATTGTGGGCTAAGTCCTTTTCCTCAGGCTTTGCACCAAGGCTGAGATCAGATGACTCAGTCCGGACTCATTATTTTAATAGCCTACAGCTAGTTCACATAGCAGCGGGAGTCCACAAAAAAGGCATTTAATTGTTGAAACTCAAACTGGTACATTGTAACTGCAGATTATAGTATTCAGATTTAAGTGATTCAAGTAATTTATAAAGCTTTTGCACAAGCACACTGAAAGTTAAAATACTGATATTGTAATAAAAAGTAAATAAAACATACTTTTGTATGTTAAGACCCAATTACAGAGCATGATTTAATTTAACAAACTTAAAACAGGCAGGTGATATTTGCCAACATTACTACAGCTGTGTTTTACATTAGGAAATTAATTAAAATGGTAATTTATACTTTTTTCCACTTGCAAGTCTTGGGTCTTTCTGTATTACACCATCTATTTTCTCTTCATTCATTGTGTTAGGGTGCATTTTTAACCTTACTTAAGCTGCATCACAACTTTGGGGTTGGTTTTTTTTTTCCTTACCTAATGAAAAACCGGCTTTCTGCAATAACGCCAGCGAAGCAGATCAAACAGGGCTGAAGGAACTTCCCTGCTGTCTGCCTGAGAAGCAGTGCATTGTTAGTTATTTAGATGTCAGTCCTTTCCCTCTGCATCCTAGCAGGGCTTTGCTGGTTTCATCAGATCACTCGAGCTGGAGGTGGGAGGGTGGCTGCCAGTGAGGGATGCAAGGGAATGGTTTCCTGTCAGGCTGAACAAAACTGGGGGATTTGCTGCACTCCCATACAAGCCTGGGTCTGGTGCAACAGCATGCTGCAAGACTTACAGGGACAAAATTTCAAAATGCAAATCAGTGTTCTGCTTTTATACCTCACAGCTGAATAATGGGACCTCAGGAGCTATTCTTAGTTCTTAGGTACTTCCCCCTCCCCAAACTGCTAAAACAGTGATGATTACATAATGAACTATTAACTTTGTCAGTAATTAGCCTAAAGTGTAGAAAAGTACATTTTTTTAAAATAGGACATAATTATCAAAATGAGAGTTCGTTATTCTGTCTGTGTGAAAGAGCAAACCCACATGTGATGGTTATCTTCTTCCTTCTCCACTTTTCCTTGTCTGTCTTCACCTGAACTCTGTTACCTTCAAGGAGGAATATTTCGTGTTGGCTATTTTATAGACATGTGACTCATTGCAGCAGAGTCTGAAGAACTGGGAATGTTCAATTGACCATTTTAGTGGAACTGAATTGTTTGTAAGTTGCTATCGTCCTTTCAAACAATTCATGATGCTTGAAAACTTGGTTTATTAAGACCAGACATTTCACATTCCTAATGTTAAGATTGCTGCAATTTTCCATTATAAGCTTTACCCCACCCAGTCCTCTGAATACAGATTTATAAATCAGTTTCAAAAAATGTTTCTCCATCTAAATCTGCACTTACATTTCAAGCTTGGAAGAACATCTTTGAGCTGAATGCTCTTTCTCAGCTGGAGAATCATGTTCTGTATCAGTGTTTTCACAAATGGATTTAGTTTTTTTAGAAATCAAACTGTGAATATATTGTGACTTTAGTGTCTCTGTTTTTGAAAGAAAAAACTGCACCCATAGATTTTAGAGAGTAATTTTCTATATGCATGTTATTATCAGTTTCTTTTTGCTGTATTTATGTTGAATGAGCATTCTGGATTGCTTACTGCCTGGAGGAGCCAGTGCAGACAATTGTGTATGTGCTACATTTCAGAAAGACTGAAAAATCTGTTGGTTAATGTGTTTGATTAATAGTGTGTAAAATAATGAAGATAGTGATAGTTTTATTTATGCCGATTGATATTAGACATCCTTAGAGTTAATAAGCAATGCTTTGTGATAATATCTATTATTAAATTCCTGCATGGTGAATCTGTCTTTGGGTGTTGACTTGAATTCTCAGGAGAACTTAGAATGGAATGACACAAGAATAGCTGGACATAAATGGAACATTATAAGAATAAAATATCTGACATTTCAGCTCCCTGCTTCTTAAAGCTAAAAGTCCTTGAGGCATCAATAAAATGAAACCGAGTCCGACAGTAAAAGCATGTGTCATGCGTGCACAGATCTCCTTCTCTGTAGGACTCACTGAAAGAAATTGTTTTTACATAAATAGTCACAATAAGCTCTTCAAGAAGGAAGAGGGTGGACCACTAATGGAAAAAAATACGGTATTTTGGGTTAAGCACATCTGAACATAAAACATGCTACTGGAACTAGGCAATCTGACAGTGCTGGAGCCTGTGCAGAGAGCCAGAGCAAGGCTTGTGAGCTACTTAGTCCCCATAAGAACTATTTTGAGATTCAAGTCAAATTTAGGATGTACAGACCCTTTATTTTTTATTCTATGGGCAGCTTAATTCTATTTTCTCCAGACATCAGTAATTTATTAAAGTTTATAATTTCTACAAATCAGAAGACACAAACAATGTATTATCCCTGCACTTTCTCTAAAGTAAAAGTTAAATTTTTACTCTGCTTTCAAGAATTTTGCATTTCATTCATGTGAAAGCTTAGAGTAGTCTGGTAAGTCATAAACAGTGAAATAACAATGTTTAAAATATTTAAATGTAATAACTGATAGGTTAAGTTAGAGTGTTGGTGAAAAGACGCTATCAGTATTCTTTCCTCTGAGATTGCCTTTAGTCATACTAAGAAAAATAATTCAGTTGTTTTGTTTCTATGATGCAAATTTTAAAACTGTCAGGGTGCATTTTTAAAATTATGTGGTTTAAAAAATCCTTTAAATGAAGAAGTTGCTTTTCATGTCACATTATTTATGTCTGCTAGGATTCTCATTTCGGTCTCTGTAACGTTTTATGGCTGTGTGACATTGCATTATTCCTGTATATGAACAAGGGTATGAACTGAAATGTAAGGATTCATGACATTATATTCAACGATTAATTAGGCAATAATGCATAAAATATCTGTTGTTAGCAGCAGGAGAGGCCTGGTTGGTTCGTTAGTGGCTGCAAGCAAAGCCAAGGCTGATGTATGTCCCAATAAGCCACTTAGGGAGTGCAGGGAGGAGATTTCTGAAATAAGAAACACTGCATTACACCAAAGGCAGAGCTTTGCTGCAGTGTCTTCAAAATCTGCCCCAGCTGCGAGAAATTCTGCAAGTGTTTTACACCATCCAAATCCTCTTTTTTTACCAGTGGTAAAACTCTGGAATGAGTTTGATAAGAAATAAGTTGATGTCAAGGCAGAACACAGAATAATGAGCATTTCCATCAGATGTGAGGGTTATCGTGACTTTTTAAACTCTCCGCATTTGCAGAAGAGGTGAAAATATTGCACCAAACTATATCAAGTGGTTGCTGCCTTCCTGCTAATTACCTCCTGCAAGTATCTCTTTTGCTCAGCTATTGCCTCTCACTCTGTGGAAATTACAGAATTTTGAAGGTGCAGCTAAGTTGTAGCTCTTTTCTGAAATTCACTCATTTACTTCAAGACAGGGTGGAAAAAACCAGGGAGGGTGTGGGAGGGGAAAGGAGGAGAACTAGCAGTATGTTTCTAATGTTTTGGAAATTACTGTTGCTCTCTTGAATTTTGGTGAGCTCTAATTTTTTTTCCTTTTAAGCGCTGAAATGTCATTTTTTTATTTTAATAACATCAGAAAGACAGCGTGGGCTTCTCCTTGAGTCCCCATCATCAGCTGAGGAATAAATAATGAACTTTTATTATGAATGAAATGTCTAAAATAAGACTGCATCTGCCCTGATTATGTTAGTGTTTGAATGTTATTTATCCAGTGTGCATTTTTTCCAACAATTTAAAAAAAATTATAAAATAAAATGCAGCCCTCCATTTTTCACTTGCTGTATTACCTAAATTCAAAAAAAAAAAGGCAAAAGTACCATGTCATCTAAAAAATAAAGCCCAAAAAAATACTTCCAACATCTGAATTTTAAGTAAACAGCCATTTTTGTGATGGGCTGAACATACAACACTGCTTCATGTTTGGTTAGTTTTAATTTTAAATTAAATATTATTTTGGTGCTTCTTGAAAAGAAGGAAAATAAGAAAAATAAGTGTAAGCAGAATAGAAGATAAGTAAAACAGAATAAAAATCAAAAAAAGGATGAAAAATATTTCCTTTCCAAACAGGAAATGTTAAAATCCATATATTTAATATCATAAGCATTCAATATGTGACATATTTTGGTTTAAATTATTCAAAAAATACTTTAAATGAAGAAGTTGCTTTTCATGTCACATTATTTATGTCTGCCTAATTATTATAAAATGGAAAGCTAGGGCTTGTGTTCTGTGTTTGGTATTTCTGTTAAATGAAATATGAAGTGTAATTCCCACTGATGTTTTTGTGTATTCCCAAAATCAAGAGACACACTAAATTTCTTTCCTTTGCTTTTAACACTGCCTTATATTGATTAACAGTGAGAAAACACATGCTTTATGCAATTATATGATTTGGGATGGTTTATTTTTATTCTGTTTGAGTGGCAATAGATTATTTGGCATATCACTGCCCATCATCTCCATTTACACATTTAGATATGAAATTACTCAATCTTCTGAATCCATTTTCCATGCTAGAAGCACAAAATACCTCCTTGGTGAATATTTTATTGTGTCTTATTGTATCTTTTAAGAATGTGTGAAGAGCAGACAAGTAAAGTAAACCCACTGAACTCTTGCTCATATTTAGCAGATTTTCTAAGGTTGCAGCCTTGAATCTACTGACAGCAATGAGTGTGAATGAATGTTGTGTGTGAATCTTTCAGTGAAGAGGCAGAAATGCAATTTAAATTTTTTAAGGTACACATGCAGCCTGATAATCTCTACTACATTGGCTTAAGATGCAAATATTCAGAAAAATATTTATTACTCTATGGCTGATTTCATGGCAGTAACAGTTTTACATCTTGAGAGAACTGGTTGAATGATGGAAATGAAAGAATTGTACTAGCAATGAATTATCCCCAAGGCTAGTAATAAAAAGAAATCTGATTCTGTCCTATCTGTCTAAGATACTCATCAGTTTGTCATAAATGTTCCATATTTAGGACATAGGAAAAGTTTTCAATAGATGAGTCTGAATACAACTGGCACTGAGAATGAACACTGAATTCCCTTTAAAAGCTGATCTCAGTGAATGAGCACGCTGTGAGGTGTTTCTGCCATAAGTCCTGAGCAGGAAGAGTTCTTTCCAGAAACTTAGAAATGCCCTTTAATGATCTGTTTGATCTGGTTAGTGCCTGTTGTGAAATCCAATACAGGTTTGAGAGAATAGTTGGGGATGGGAAGGGATTATTATTTTGGGCTGTTTCTTTCTCACTCGTTATGTTTTTTGTGAAATTAGAAAAAAAAGCAAGATCATCCAAAGGGGATTTTGTATGAATCATGTGCTTTAGCACTTTAGATGCAAATAGTTTGTAATCTAAATAGCAGGAAGGCATGTGGGGGATTATGCGTGGTTTTAATGGGGGTTTTTCACATTGATGTTTCTTTCAGGGTTTTTCTAAAACTATAATGAAAGATCTCTAAAGGAAAATATTTGTTGCTAGCTTCTGTGAAGCAGAAGGTCTATAAAGAGCTGCAGAGTACTTCTGTTTCCCCACACTACAAAGAATGATATGTAAAAGTTTTCAAGGGTGTTTTCCAAATTATTTGAGTTAATGGATGGTCTAAAACTTGCTCATATATTTCTTTCCTCATGATCACATAAATAGTGTGGCAAGACATTTCTGGGGATGTAATTCTTTGCTTTGGCTCAGTGTTGTTCAGGTTCAACTCAGAAAAGCCTTTCATCCTTTCCAGGACGCAAGACAGCCCAAGTCTATGAACTTGTCTGTGAACAAGTACTCCCACTATTTAAATTTCACCAGATCTTTAACCCAACAGAAGTTCAACTTGGCAATTGTCTCTTCTTTCTGGCATTGGTTAAGTCAAACCACATTGCTGCCTTTACACGAAAAGATAAAGTAAAATGTAGGGAGGACAGCTCCTGACTTGAGGAGTCCACAGAGTCCTGTCCTACTGAAATGGGGTCATCCCTTGAGAAGTGGATTCTCCTAATCCCTCTTCAAAGTAGAGATCTCCTGAGGTTTTAAAATACCATACAACAAGAAGTACTTTCCATCCTAGCCTTTTTTTTTCCCTAAACACTGCTAATGTGATGAGGAAGACTGAAAGCTAAAAGAATCACCCTCACCTCCTTAACTCTCTTGGCACAACATGGACAAAGAATAGCATAAACATCTTGAGGCAAAAGTGGGAAAATATTGAGGGGAGAAAACAGATACAGCAAGGACCTTGGTCCGGTGGGTGTAAAGAATAGCAAGAGAATTAATGTGTGACTTCCATGCATGTATGTAATTTAATAGATAGCAAGCTAGTGTGTGCCCCATCTGTCAAGTAAAACTGACCACTTTTTATCTAAATATAATACCACCACAAGGCAGTATAAATCTGTAATAGAGCACCAGGCTTTTTTTTTCTCCTCTTCCCAGTCAATCTTAAAGTTGAGTAAGTCAGGCTAAGGAGCAGTCTGCTGAAATACAAGTGATGGAAGCTCACCATGTTCTCACATTCTGGTAAAGGTGACAGGCTTTCCCAGGACAGGTTAGCCAAATTAGGCAAACATGAATATGACTTGAATGCTACTATAAAAGTTTTTCCATAATTATCTGGTAATGAGAAAAGGTCAGAACTAATTCTGTTCTGCTGTCTTTCCCTGTTGTGGGCTAGTACTATTTGGCAGTGGTATGGCACAGGACAGGGTATATTTGTTACTGTCAGAGAGTGCTGTACATTTTTTTTAAGCTTGTGTGCAGCTGGACTGTGTTGAGGAGCAGTCATGGGCTTCAGTCTCTGTGTGGTGTAATCTGCTTGTCATGCAAACCCAGAATAATCCCCCTCCCTTCTCTGCCCTGTGCACACGGTAACTGGAGAACAGGACACTCGTGACTGTGACCCATCTTCTGTTGGTGTGTGTTTGAGAGACCAGGAATGTAGCAAATTCATATTCAAATCCAACCAGGTAGCTGTGATGCACCTTCTTCGCTGCCAGTGTGAAGGTCTGTGGACATGGAAACAGTGAGGAAGAGGAGGAAAGGGTACTTCATACTCTGATGAGAACTATTAGAGATATGCATTCCGAAGAGCAACCTTCGTTCTTTTTTTTAACTTTTCAGTTTACCTGCTGCTCATTTTTGTAACCCTTACCTTCAGTCTGAGTGTATGAGTCCAGAGCTCTGTAACTGCTTCAGCATTGTGTGTACCATAGGTTTTATGATAAACCAACTCTGACATCATCTCATGAGTCACACACGATCGTGAGGCAGTGCGTGCTAACAGCATAAGGAAACCTCTATTCTATGTTCTGGTCATTCTTGACTCCAAAGCTTATGGGGGTGACAAGTCTTAGAAACACTGAAAAAGGTTTGTTTGGAAAATGCTTTTTTAAAAATTTGAGCATAGCCTCTGCTTTTTGTGGCTTTTTGTGTTGGTAATAAGAGGTAATGCTGTTTGTATTATATTGCCACCTGTATGAAAAGTTGTGCAACACTTTCCATTATAAGACTGTTTCACTTGCTTATGTTGCCAACATTCATCTGTTTGGGCTGAAATTTTCCATGCTGGGTGTCTCCTTCAGGCTGAATTTCTTGGGAAAGTTTCAATAAAAATACTTGAACCATTCCAGGGAATGAGGAGAGGGGAGAAAACTACATTTTGCTTATGTTTATTAAAGTTGCTGCAAGCACTTGATTCAGAAATCACTGCACCTACATTTTTTGGAGCAGGGACTTGAATAATTAGGAAGGTTGAAAGGGTGAGGAAAGAAAAAATGGGTGTAGAAGAGATTTCTTTAGAAAGAGTTTACTCCTGCCTGCTGTTATGAACTGTTGGCAAGAAAGCACACAAACCTCATGCCTTTCAAAACAGGGTCAATGAATGGCTGGGAGCTGAATGATCCTCCTTGTTTCACTGCACCTAAATGATGTATTGGTTTGAGGGAGAGAGGATTATGAGGTGTAAACAAAATCAGATGCAACAGAAAAGGTGACTGAAATGTGCACAGTGGTGGAACTAGAGGGGAAGGGTTATGTAGATAATAATTTGAAAATAGCAGAGGTAGCTTTGCTCAGCAAAGAGACGCAGAGTTTGAAGATGGACAGACTATCAAAAAGATGGGATTTAACCTAAGTGTTCTTACAGCAGCCTTTTTTAGTTGCAGTTCATTTCCTGTTTCCCAGACATCATGTGCATTTAAATGAGGCAGGGAAAATGGTATGCAGCATGTAATTTAGAGACCAGTGTTCAACCCTATTTCCAACATGCTTGATTCATGAACATTGATGTTGCAGCCATAATGGACTTCCAATATGAAAATTAAATTTGTTGGAAATGACATTCTATATCCATCATTACAATGCTTATTTTAAGCTTTGAAGAACACTGCCATGGTCAGACACATGTATAATACTCTATTTCAGTTAAAATACTGAAAAAAGTTTCCTTTTAATCCATTTAGAAAAGTTTCATTTTTAAACCCACAGCACTGCCAGTGCTTCAGAAAATAAGTATGGGACTATTTGGATCTGGAAGGGTTAATTCCATACGTGAGATGTTGGAAATTGCACTTCTCAACAGACTCTGCCTTCCATTTCTCTCAGGTTCACAGTGTAGACAACAAATGACATTTTGGAATATACTTTACATGCTTAGCCCAAATGGGAATGAGTTAAGAGGACGGGGAGAAGTTTCAGTTATAACTTCACATTTTCCTGATTTTTATGGACTTCAACCAGAGTGGTTATAACTCAATATTATTTTAACATTGTTATTTGTGGCTGAGTTTACTAAAGAGCAACTTTCATGCTGCTGCTTTTAATATCTTACAGTTGAAGTTATCTTCCAAGTTTTCAAGGATTTATAATGTTACCATAACATTTTCTTAAGGAATAAGGCTTCCCATCCAGAAGCAAGCATACATCATAGTACAAACTGCAAAAATAGTGAATTAGACATTTCCTAGTTACAGGAAAGCAAATGTGTACTGAATGACTACTTTATTAAGATCCTTTTACTTATATTTTCTTGAATGAAATTTAGACTTCCATTTGAGGACAGTTTTGTCAATATCATCTACACCCTTGATTGAAAAAGAGAAATTTAGCACTCAATTGTTACTATGAATATCTGCATTTTAAATATTAACTTCATAAAAATGCCACCTCTGGGCTTGACATGATGTATTGTCGTCTCAGTTCAAAGAAGATAAACTGTCATATCACATACCTGTTTATTAATACTTGTGTGTTGATGCTACTTATCATGGCAAAGATCCACTTATTAATGGCTTTGTGGCATGGACAGACAGGATGCATCTTTATTGCTCTAATGGGACCTAAAATTTTATGCCATAGTGGTTTGAGACTATGGTCAAGCAAACGCCTGGGTGTAACCTAACTTTTTATTCTGTATCATGTGTGAGTGCATATTGTTTTTATTCACTGGCAGGGCTAGTTTGTATTTCAGCCTCAAGGACAGAGGGCTGTACTGACACGGTGATTTACTTTAGCCTGTCTTAGGAATCCTTCAAGATATCCATAATTATTAATGTATATCAATATGTAGTGGAGGGGAAAGACAGAGGATTAAAACATCTCTTGAATGGCAAGTCATGAAGTCTGACTTGCAGAGATCCTGTTGTGGGGGGAGCCCAGTGTTTTCAAGTGAGAGTGAATACAAAGCAATGCTTTGAATATCAGCACAAAGCAGCATGTCTTCTGGAGTAACTCTTTGTGTATACTTGGAATAAAATGGTCTTTTTCAGTTCAATTGTTCCTTTTTGAAAGGAATCAGAATGAAAGTGAAAAAAGCACTTTTTATTCCAGATGGGATATGCCATGCAGAAAGTTGCACTGCTGGAATTACAGCACTGTGTGTGGTGCACACCTTGCATCATGCTGGGGGGATTCCCTCTCAGCACCCCGCAGAGATGAACCTTGAGTTGCATCAGGCCTTCAGCAGCCTGTACAGAGAGCTCTACAGAGACCTCATCTGGTTTTCAAGAGCTGGGAACTCTAGTTTGAGGAATTACAATTTAATTAGACATATTTTATGCCAGGCAAAGTTGTCTAAAACCCTTAGTAAAAGAACGTGATTATCCTATTGAAAATTATGTATCTACACAAAGTAATTACGTCTATCCCTTTGACCTTCAGATTGAAGGTCATTTGCTGCTAACATTTTTCTCAGCTACTTTTTCACAGAATGATTGAATGTAGTTAATGTAAAGCACAATCACAATATTATTGTTCGTAATGCTGAGCTCTGGTTGGAGTTTAAAAATCTTGTGTGTTTGCGCATGATGCAAGTATCTAATGTAAGTTTTATTGAAATCAGAAGGAAATGGCCCAGATGTTGAACACATAAAGCTGTTGATGGAGAAGTTTGTATTCTGTGAATGTGTGTTGCAGAGAAACTTGTCATGGCTGAGCTTGAAATTCCATTGGGTGACTGAGGGCAAAAAATACTTTCTCTTTACCTTAAAGCTTACTGGTGGACAGTGGTTCAAAGCTCTCATCCTCGTGATTGTCCTTGTTCTAGATTTATGACTGATGCAGCTCGACGTGAGCAGGAGTCCCTGAAGAAAAAGATCCAGCCAAAACTCTCTTTGACTTTGTCAAGCACAGTGTCCCGTGGGAATGTATCCACTCCACCTCGCCACAGCAGTGGAAGCCTTACTCCTCCAGTCACCCCTCCAATCACTCCCTCCTCTTCATTTCGCAGTAGTACTCCTACAGGTAAGCCCCTACTCTTTAATTCGTCCCAAATAAAGGGAGCAGTGGCATTTGGAGAACAGGAGACATACTGAGGCACTGGGGTAAGAAGAGCCCCAAAAAATAAAACAGAAAAGCTTTGTGCTATTTTACATTTGGTCTGCAGTCCCTAAAATGTGTTTGGGCATTTGTTTCCAACTTCTTTGCGAAAGTAGAGGACGCTAACTTTAAATGTTGCAGCTGAAATTATGTGAAGAAACTACCCTTACCAGAAATGCCAAATGTGCAAAAGAGCCCTTGTGTGTCAGTAGGAGAGCTCTGCCTATGGTACAGTTAAAGATTTAAAAGAAGTGGTCAGTGTCTTCCCACTACCCCATTCCCCTCCCCTCCTTTTTTTTTTGTTGGGGGGAAACTGGAATTCATAGTAAGTGGTCAGGGAGGAATGTTCTGCTGATGTCATCATGTAGAAATTACTTTCATTAGGAAACTATGTTGATGAAAAGAAATAAAGGAAAAAAGGGATCTGTATTTCCTTCAAAATCTAATATTCCAGTGGTTTTCCAGGGTATAAACATCCTGGGAATTTTTTTTCACTGATTAGAGTAGCTGAAAATTGCTCGCTATCCTGAACCAGATCTCTTGGCCTAAGTCAGTCTGATTTACTTTAGGTAGAGATCTTGTCAAATAATTCTGGTACACTTCAGACTAAGTACCAGGATTTTCTTCTAAAAAGCTAAATGCATAAGTTAGGGCTATTCTGTTCTGTAATAAACAGGTTCAATATATTCTCCTTAGTAGGAAATCACTTGAGCATCACTGCCCTGAAAAACTGTTACACCACAAGTTTTTTATATAGGCTATTTCATGTCTTAGTATTAATGAGTAAATGGAAAAATTGTAGCAGTCCTTGAGATGTTCTGTCTGCAAGTTGTAAAATGAAGTGGTTGTTCAGTATGTCCCTGGTTATAAAAAAGGGAAGCACATCAAGAAAAACTAAATGATACAGTCCTAATATAATTCAGAAAATTTTAGATTTTCTTAATTATCTCCTGTTTGAAACAAACGGATTCATTTCCTTGACATCCTACAGAAGATGGCAGGGAGTTTTTTCTTTCTTTTGTTTACTTTTTTGTACAGCTCCTCCTGAGATGCCTGATTCATGATGTGGTCAGGTAGTATAACTGCACATCCATCAGCAGTATTGGCTAGTGATGTACTCTTTGGAACATGTTCCATCAAATACTAAAGAAAAAAACTCAGCATCTGTCTACCAAAATACTTTCATTATTTGTATATTTTCCAAACTTTTAAAGTTAGTCAGAATGTTGTTTTACCTGCAGTTAAGAGAATCAGCTTGTTATGGCTGCATTGCTGCAAGTATTGCCTGCCAGGTTATAAATAATACCAGCTTCCACTTTCTGCACCCTCTGCTCCAAGTTCTCTTTTGGACCCCCTCTTCCAAAGCTAGGGTTTGTAACATCCTAGTAGCAAAAAACACATATTCTTTCTTTAAGACTTCTGTAAAAATTTACTATTAACTGCATTGCATTCCAGCAGCCTCAGCCCAGAAATTCCATTTTTCTTATCTTAAAAGTTTTTCTGGACCTAAAGTAAGCATTGAGCTTTTTCTGTTAACCACAGGTTTTTTCCCAGAGTTTACTTGGTGTAGGATTTTTTCTAACTTGTATAGGTGAGGTGGTCAAAGTCATGCCATGACTGAGTTTCTGTAGGTGGAGTGCCTGGAGACGCAGCCCAGTAGGGGTTGCAGGCTAACTTTAGATATGCAGCTCACGTGTCTTTTATTGGCCAATGCAAAACTTTTTCCCTCAAGTGAAAGTGTATGGGATAGTTGATTACCAAGGTGGTGTAACCAAGGGTAGTTAGGCAAGCTTTGCTTCAGGGAAACAATTTACAGTATGTAAATTGTCCTGCATTTCAGCCTCACAGCGCCTGCACAGCTTTCAAGCCCTACAGGCATACCCTCCACTGCATCCAGTGAGAATGAAGAGTATTGCTGTATTCCTTCCATGCAGTCCTGTTTGATTTGTACTCCGAGAAAACTCTTGTTAATTCATCTTTGAATGCAGGTAAACATGTATGTTGTGGTAATTGAGACAACCAAGAGCCTATTTCCCCTTAGGTTGCCTTATGCCCTGTATTTGTTATAATTCAAATATAATCCTTGTCCTCATCCTCCTTTAGACCTATGCTTTGTCAAAAACAAAGTGGGATTGCTTTGACCTAGGTCATTCGTGAAATTATCAGGATGGCTGTTTCCCTTTTATTGTCTCCTGTCTCAGTTGTTGGACAGTTTGTGAGGGCTCAGCAGTGTGCCTGGCATTACTGTCACTGCCCAAGGTGGTGCCCCTTCAGATGCCAGAGAGGAATCATGCCCTGCAGGCTGGTGAGGTGGCATGGAACACATGTTCCTCAGCAGAGAGTGCCTGTCACATATGGCTTCTCATCATTCTCATTCAACGTAGAAAGTGAAAACCACACTAAGCTTTTGAGTCCCCTTTTCCATGTACTGTCCTCCCTTTTGGTAAGCTGCTCATCTTGGCTTTCCCAGGGCTGTTAGTCTTGGCTTGGGTGAAGCCAGGAGCTGCCTGGATCCCAGTCCTGTTGGTGCATGTCCTCATGGTGATGTCTCGCCGCTTCCCGACAGTTTTAAGCTACTGCTGTGAGTTTTCAGCAGAGTGCAATTTCACATAATGATCTCTCATCTGTGTAGTGACCAGACTCAAACCCACTCAGCTTGTGAAACATGATAAGAGGCAGTTCAAGGTGTTTTGGCTGCAGAGAGTGTTTGTTAAGTTTCACAGTAAAAACCTGTGCCAGGAGACCACGGGGCCTCGTTCTCAGGCAGAGCTGAGCAGCGTCCAGACTGACCCACGTCGGTGCTGCGTGTGCACAGGAAAGCACCTCCTGCTTCTTGGTACAGGAGATTATTCATAGAGGAGCAGAAATATTCATCAAAGAAGTGTGCTCTTTAGGGCTCTTCTCAGGTAATGAGGTAGACATGTATTTGTCTTCAGCTTCTGTATGCTTTAGTCCCCAGAAAAGGCCCGTTTGTGCTTTTGGTGGGAAGTAGAAATGCAGTAATTAATTTTCTACACCTCCCCTCTGTTCCCTCGGGGTGGCTGGCATATGCGCTCTGCTTACATTTGGCTTTTTGTTCCCTCTCCCATAACAAGTTTTCTCTTCTTAAGACCTCCTCTCTGCAACCATCCTCTAATGGTTGCAGAAAGTTCGCTTTAAAAATTTGCTCCAGTTTTTTATTTTAACAATAGTGTTCCCAGGAGACTTTGTTTAGTGGGGCTTAAATGGTCTTGTTAGAGTTCACAGGCAGGATTTAGCAAAAGAAATGGCTTCCATCAGGAATAAAGGCTCCTTAGGGTGATAGGGAAATTGAGCAAAGTAGCACCAGCACACAGCTTATTTTGGAAAGATGTTAGCAGTCTGCAAATACTGAAATATCTCTTTATTTAAGGAGCAGTCAATTAAGTCACAAAAACTTGTGTTGCTTTTATTTTTAAATGTCAATTTTAAACCCACAAAACTAATGAAGTCTAGTTATGGATAAAAATGGGGCTGGCATTGCATCCTTAACATACGTTGTTAATTTTTTGAATGTTTTCATACATCTGTGTGGCTCACAGATGAAATTTCCACTCCTAACTTCCTGGCTTTTGAGTGTAAGTCAGAGCATTGACATTCCTTTGAAAGCTATGATATCTCTTCATACTGAAAAGCTTTAAAAGAGATCCAGTGATAAAAACTTAATGGGAATTAGTTAGTTAAATAACCTGTTCCAAATTTTACTTAGAAAAGTAATTCATAGTGATGAATCTCATTTAAAAAAAGCCACTTCTGCATTGAAGAAATGCCAAAAATCATCTGAAACCAAAAGAAATGCCAAAAATCATCTGAAATTTGTTTGTTATTTTCCTTTATTTTTATGACCTTTTTTTAAAAAAACTATTCTAGGCCTGGAATAGTAAATTTCAGCCAGGAGTGAATTTTTTGCCTTCCTATAAATCCTGAAGCAAGAGTTTAATACCACCAACTGGCTTTTTAATAGTTCAACCCTAAGTCTTGTGCCCTCCCACCTTCAACCCTAAGTCCTCCCACCTTCCTCTGCACAAAAAAAGAAAAAAAGATAGAAAAAGAAAAGCTGGAGTACTTAAAAATCTCATACTTAGCATTTCATTTTGCTCTGTAGAAGCTGGCTCCTAGACGTCCTTTCCTGGTTATTTTTTATTTTATATATTTTATATAGATTACAAGTTATAACATTTATGCAGTTTTAATAGGTTTATAGACCTATTTACTGCCTGATCGTTTGGGGCAGTGGATGGCAGCCAGTCCTGGCACGAAGTGTTGAGGATGCTGTGGTTGCCTGGAAAAGCTGTGGCCATTCCTCAGCCCTTCCATTGGGAGGGAGATGAAAGAGTGCAGTTTTCATGGGTGGTCATAGGCTGACCCCGTGAGAGAATTGGCACGTCCCATTTTGAGTTACAGCTGTCATTTGAGTAGGTGACTAACTATTGGTTTGTCTTATTAATTGGGATAAATGCCTTTCTGGGGAGTCATATTTGTTCAGTCATTTTTGATTGATTGCATTTGAAAGTTTTTACCTTTCATAAATATGTCAGACTTCCTTAAAATTTCCACCAGTCCAGTCTCAGTATCTAGTAATGTGACTCCGTTTTCTACCCACAGAAAATACCTAACTTTACAATTTTGGAGGTTTTTTTCCTTTCTGGTAAAACTTGAAAGTAATAAATCATTTTAATCTGGAGTTAAAAAAATGCTTTGTAGGATTTGCCTTAACCTTTAAGAAGTCTAACATCTAAAGAGTGATATTTTAATGAAATATGCCTAAAAATTCAGCAAAGTAATGTTATGAGACTTGAAAAAAAGAACTACTGAGGCAATCAAATTATTACTCTTGATGTAGAAATTACTGCATTTGCCATCTGAGGATACTTTGGCATCTGAATGATGCTTTGGCAGATTTATAATAAAGGAGTGGTTTTGTAGATATATAGAGCATATACTAAAACTGAAATCATGATTGCTTTGTAGCTTTGTCAGTAGTCCTAAAGCTGCACTATTTCAGTCAGAACACACTATGTGAAATGAGCCAATTTTTGTCTAATAAATCATACCAGTGGTGAAACACAACCTAATATAATATGTCACTCTGTAACAGAACGTGAAATTCAATTAATTTTCAATCAAAAGAAAAAAAAAAAATCAGTCTTCCCCTAGTGTCTTATTTTCAGAGCCTGGTGTAGTTAAGAGTACTTTTTGTATCTAGAGTGATTGCATTCTTAAATTTCTGCAGTAATTTTAAATACATTTGTGTTTGATTCAGGTTTAGGTAACTAAATTAAGGAGAATCATATTCCATTTACATCATTAGGGAATATCTTCTAATACTGAATATTTTCTAAAAGGCACATATAAATTTTTACTCAATAAAATTAATAGATCCTGAAAACTCAGACTCTTAGTACTTTCTCTGATTCAGATGGGTTTTGTTCAGGATTCAAATGCTACTACTGGTAAAACAATGATCAAAAAATTACAGATTCCTTCTGTATTAGCAAGTGTTCATGCTGCTGATGAAATAATTTAGAGCATCATTGTTCCCTCTATGGGTGACTAATTTACAGGGGAGGAAAGTCTGCATATTGCAACAAAGGAGCTCCTTTCTCTACCTACCAAAGGCAGCTGGGGCTCAGAAATTGATCTGTAAGGATCCACCTTTTTTCTGGTCCACTAAGGAGCTGTCTGTTGTGGAAGCTTTGATTTTGGGAAGTGAAACACTGTGTGGCAGTTAGGGGCTTTTCCCAATAAGCCTGGTTATCTCATGTACTGTTATCTCCACGATATGAGATACCATTCCTGTAATTCTGCTGTATAGAATTTGCCTTCATGGATAACTCATGAAGGAATCCCACAGGCCTCCTCTTGAATCTGTTCCCTTTTCTTCTCCAAGAATGCAAAAACTGAAAGAAAACCACCCATTGTTTGCTGGTAATAGCAACCAAAACCACAATAGTAACCAGCCTTTGGAATTGGGCATTGAAATAGGGTAACAGGCATATGCTGGAAACTAATATGGTTTAGATTCTAAATGTGTGTTTAATTTTTTTTACTTTAAGTTGCTGAAAAAATGCGTATTTGTAATGTAAAAGCTCATTCCTCTTCATAGGTATCAAAGCAGCTAACATTTCAGTAGAGTTTCCATATGTCAGGCTTTCAACAATGAAGTAATCATATGGCACAGACAGCTGTTGCACAGAGTGCTGGAACTGCACACTCAACAGAATCCAGCAAGAAAAAGAGATCTGCTCAGCTGAACTACTTTGTGAGTTTAGAGTGAGCAGCAGAATTGTAAAATAACAGGGGTGTTCCCCCCACAAATTAACTGAAGACTTACAGGAGGAGGAGTTAGATGCTCAAAGCTTTTTTGTGTTGATGGATATGCTATTATTGTGTAGCTGAATTACGCAGAATTTGTTGCAGAACTGCTATTTATAGCAGGATCTGTTTGGCTGCTGTCAGCGGGTGGCATTTCTGAACTCCATGTTAGGTGGAATCAGAGTAGACTCTGAACCATTCATTCTGCTACTCAGTTGATAATCTGCAACAGCTTTCTCTTTGGGCAATGAAGATTTACTCAATATTGCTACAGCTAGAGAGATGCTGCTCTTTTGTGGTGGGCTTATTTTTACAAGCAAAGTGGACTGCAAAATATTCCTTTACTAGATCTTAATGGAGCTTGAAATTAGACTTGGGAGGACAAACGAGTGTGAACAAGTACACACTGATGGCATTTTGAAAATGATGCTACAAATTCAGGTCATGTGGGCTTCAAGCGCATGATTAATGTTTAGCACCTAGTACTGAGGAAGTAAATGCTGCCTGACTTGGAGCACATAACAAGTGCTTTGTCAGACTGGAATGGAGTATTCACCACTTGCAGAGTTGCAAGCTCAAAAATTTATGTAGTCACGAAAACCCAGCTTTAGCCATTCACTTCAAAAATTCCTCACCTGTGTTAGCATACTGTAAATGCTTAAATTTAATTATTACACTTCATGTTAAAGTGGCCTAGTATCATGCAGATGTAATTGAAAAACATAATGAAAAGTAGAAATATTATTTCAAATCCCAGGGCTGTTGTATTAAATTGTTGAGAAGTGGGCTGAGAGTGTTACGTTTTTGTGTGTTTGACTTACGGGGTGTCCAGCACAGTAAAGCATGAATCAAGCAAGCTCTGTTGCAGCTTGAAAAAACAGACTTTCAGATGTCTGAGGAACCATCTCATTACTTGTTCAGAACTTTCTACTTGTTTAATTGCCTGTTCAGAAACTGAAGAACTTTTATGCTATGTTTTCATTAAAAATTAGATATATGGACTCACTCTTGGATAAACACTATGGGCAAATAAGTAAGGCATACTTCATAAAATGAAGACCAAATTCAGTTCTCCAGCATAATGAATGTCTGAATACATTTGATATTTCAGACCTGCAAGGAAGGAAAAAATCTATGTTAAAATATCTTGTGGAAACTGA
Organism: Melospiza melodia melodia; assembly: GCF_035770615.1. Classification (NCBI taxonomy): domain Eukaryota; kingdom Metazoa; phylum Chordata; class Aves; order Passeriformes; family Passerellidae; genus Melospiza; species Melospiza melodia. The sequence goes on along the minus strand of NC_086194.1, from coordinate 34,756,490 downwards.
ATTGTGGTCCCTGACAACATTTCCTTCTGAAGTGCTTCACTGTTGCTGGGTTTTCACATTTCTGTGTAAATGACACAAGAGAACTTTCTTTATTGGAGCCAAATGCAGGTTTGGGGCCATATATTAATCCTGCACGCTAACTAATATTGTACATCTAATTGCCCAGCATTTAGCAGTGTGAGGAACCTATTCCAACAGAGCCTTATGGGTGTTCTTGTAAAAAATAATGAAAAAAATAATGAATTACATTATGCTAAACAGTTGATCAATGTGTTACTTAACTATAGTACATGTGTGTGCTTAGACATGGTATGAGATTTTAACATGAGCTTTTGGCTGAGGTCATGACTGAACACGAATAATAAGAGAAATCTGTAATAGTTTCCAGTTTCTACCTTAAGGAATAGAGCTGTAATAGAAGGTTTCTAGTAACAATGAAAAATAGTAAGGAAAAATACAATTATTTCCTATAGGGGTTTTCTTAGAACAGGTGGGATTTGTTCCCAAAGCTAAGAGATGTTTTTTCAGAGCTAGATGTCACATTCCAGTTTTAGGGAGCCAGGCTGTGAACTTGTACATATTTAGCTCTTTCTTCAGTAATCCAAAGTGAAAAAATGTTCTAGTGTTCAGCATTGAGCTAAGGGCCTCAGAAACTGATTTTTTTTTATTTCATAGCAATCATCAGCTGTCAGGTGACTGCCCGGCTTCCTTAGAGAGACAAGACTGTGTATTAACCTGGTTACTCAGTGACTAAACCAAACCAAAAGATTTACATTCCCAGAGCATACTGAGACTCTGGATTGGAGGATCTGCAGAGCAGAGATAATTCCATATTGCAGGCGCAGCAACAGTGTTGTCACCTCTTGGGCTAACTTGTAGCTCCAAACCAAACAGCTTGAAATTATCCTGAAGACCAAGACATTAACTTGGTCAAACCTTCACGTTTTTTTGACCTGTAGCTGTGCAATTACCTGGGTACCTGCTCTGCAGTTTGGCTGAACCCAGAAAGGAGGAAGGATGGGAGCTGGCCCACTTTGATGGCTGTGTCTCTTAAAAGGGAGGCCCTGGTGTCTTTATTTTATCTCCCAGGCAAAACCAGAGCCGTAAGGACTCACAAACCCCAGCTCTGTTTGCCTCACAGAAGTGATCTGGTTTGTTTTACAGGGTGTTTGGGACCCCTCAAAGTCCACCTGTTCCAGTGCACGTGGGCCAGGTGAATGAGGAGTGTTGGTTAAGGCTGCAAGCACCACAGGGCTGCAAGTCCATGGCTGCAGCTCTTTCGTGGTCCTGTAGCTCTGGGGTGCAGATCCTGGCTGTGCAAGACAAGCTGGCATGATCCATAAGTGTCTTAATTTTTCAGAGGTTTGATATTTCCACGGACCCAAGCCTGTAAACTTGTGAAGAAGGAGCAAAATTATAGAGATTCTACTGGACTAATCTTTTCTGTGGTTTGCATAAAGACACGTGCTATGATAACCTCCCCTGCTTAGTCCTTTATTTAAGTCCATCCTAAACTAAATTATAACTTAAGTACAAAAAGGCCTATACTATATTCACAGAATTATATTATTTTAAAGTGTTGCTTCTAACCACTAAATTGCTTTCAGAGTTAAAAGGACATTTTTAAGTATATATAGAGGAAAGTAAGGCTAATATGAAAATAACTGATGGGGGAAAATGGGGCTTTGCTGTGAGGAGCAATACATGTTGACTTTTTGAAATCATTATTCCTCTCAGCTTTTTGCTGCATTTTCTGTTTTTATTCATTTTCCTGCTTTATGGGTGCAATTTCATTCTAACTCTGTTAAATTTCTGATTTGCATTCAACTTGGCAGTAAAAATGTGTTGAGCCCAGTTTGCTATAAAAATATGTTCTGGGAAGATTAGTTCAGTTGTCAGATTTTGTGCTTTCTAGTAGAATTCTGAATCTGACCAGAGGAAAAGGCACACAAAAATTTAACACTACCTTTTATTTCATCTCATTCACTACAGGTAGCTTTACACGTAATCTCGACTTCATGTTGTACTTCATCTTCCCAGCCCCTTCAGAGCATTCTTGTTTGATACAGACATAAATTGCACCAGCAATTGTAAAGCTACTGTGCTGTAGAATTGTATTTTAATTGCACATACCTGTAATTAATTGTATAGGAATTTTCACAGTAGTCTCCCCAAGGAACAATTTAATTGAAAAGTAACCGAGTTGTCTAGACTACAGCAACTCATAAAATCATCACTAGTTTTGGGGTTTGAGCTACAAAGCAGCAATAGAAACGTGGCTTGTAGATTTAAAGTACTTCCAAGCACAGGAACTATTTTATAATCCCCATTGTAGTAGCCTTCCCTGGCAAACCATTTTTAACAGCATCAAGAACAAAAAATGTACAACAAGCTTAAAAGTACAGATTATCTCTGTTAATTTGTGATAGGATAGGGATTTTTGTGTACAAGCACACCCATCACACACGGACCTTTCTCCAAATGTGTAAAAAATACAAATTTTGTAGAAGGTACATTGTGTCTGCCTTTGCACAAGCCTGTGGCATAACTGGTTTAACATAGGAATAGTGTGACAGTCAAAAAGTTACTTCAGCAGTTCTGGGTAACAATGATGGCATTCATGTTTGTGTGTTTATACTGCAAGGGCCAATTGGTGGAAGGATTTTTATTTATTTATTTACTATTTAACTTTGTAAGTAATCTGCTAATTATCTTGAAAATTCCTAGCTGAAAACACAAATGTTTTTCTCCAAGTTAGAAACAGTAGTGGCCACATGGAGCTTTTAGGTGTTTATTTAAATTTAGGTGTGTGTATATATGTGCACATATATACTTACATATATACATACCTATATGTATAGTACACTGTGACATTAAATGGGATTTATCTATACCACTCTAGTACCTTGAGGACTGAAAAAATTACCCCATGTCCACTGGTGCTGCATGTCTGCACGCTGACAGCAGTGTTAGGGTTTAGCAGGAAAAAAGCCAGACTCATTTGGGCGGCACTTCAGTGTGCTGAAGATGATGAAACTTAAGCAAATGTTTGAGTTTTCCTTGCATTGTGGCCAAAGCAAATCAGAAGTAATAAAAAGCAAGGACTAACATACCACTTCACACTCAATGACTTATAGCCCAGAGAGGTTTACTTCACAGGGGAAATGGTGTATCATGAGTTGATGTTAGCCAGCACAAGATTCTCAAAAGTATGTGACATTTTAGGAAAAACAGGGCTGTTTGTAGCTTTTGTGTATTTCCAAGTGAACTAAAAACCATTAAACATTTGCTGACCCCTAAAACCACAAGATCCTCTTGTCTTTTTAGTGCTTGTGGCCTGGCAGGTGGAAGACACCACCCTAATTCTTGCTGAAGATGAAGGCTGGTGCTTTGTCCTTGCCAGCATAGTCTCCCTCTTGAAAGGTTTTTCCCATATATAATCAGCGGCATTCACAACAACTTCTGAGCATTTCTGCCTCTAATGTCAAAGGATACAAGAAGCCAAGGAGCAATGGAAAATGGCAATTTGAAAACTACTTTGATTTCAGCCCAGTGATATGTCACCTGAAACAACTCACACCTGGTAACATACATTTTGTAGACCTGATTGAAACAATGACAGCCTCAGAGAAAGGGTTTTGACAGTGTAACAGGCACAGTGCACACTTTATTTTATCAGAATCTTTGTCTTTAAAAATGAGAGAGGAGACATGACTCCCCACCAAGTGTGTTCTTATGTTTGGGTTAATTTCTTTCTGAGAAACACAAAGTAGGATTAATGAAAAACACAACAGATTTTTCCTGTAGATTTTTTGTGTAGTTAAACTGACAAAAGCCTTCATTCTTGTTTGGTAGTTGACAATCTTACTGGTAATTCTGAGTCTTAGGGCTAGTTCTCAAATCATGCTGATGGTGTTTCTTAAATCTAGATGGTCAGAGCTTCAGAAGCAGACAGAGAGAAGTGGTCAGTGTATATTCATGCAGATTAAATCCTCCCGGCCCTTCGGTGCATTGAAGTGGAGAATTTGCCATTGCCTCCCTTGTTGCTGGTCAGGGCTTTGTGGCCCTCTTGGGCCTCATAAACATGAAATTTCCTCAGACCAAAGCTGCTGAAAAGGCCCTGAGCTGTCTTGCACCTCCACATCTCCACATCACCTGCAGTGCTCCGTGCGCTGCCCCGGGGCTGATGCGCATGCTGCGTGCTGCAGCCCATCATTCCCTGGAGCACCTCGGAACTCCCTGCCCAGGCAGACCCTGCTGAAATCAGCAGCACTCCTGGTGTAGTGCAGGCTGTCCCTGCACAGTGTCCACAGCAGTGCCTGGGCAGGGGGAGCCTGGAGGGAGCTGAGTGCATCCCTGCAGGATTGGCGCGGCGCTTGGGGTGCGGAGGGACCGTGTGCATGAGCGGCTTTATGGCCTGCACTCTGAGTGGCTGGGCAGCCTTTGGACAGCTGTAAAGCATGCTTAAAACATGTCTCAAATGCATTTTCATAGCTTCATAAAGTGTAGTTCATTTGTGTAGGTACTTTTTATTGTTAGCCTTTATCTTCAACATGGAACTGTTTCCTGGTACCGTTTCTATTTTTTTCTTCTCTTCCTTTATCAAATGGGGTAAAGAAGAGAAAAGAAAAACTGCGCTTTTGTTACGTGCATCAGGAGAGTCCTTAAGTACAGTAATAGTGCCCTGAACTTGTATTTTTGTATTTCTAACCTCGGAATGCAGGCCTAGCAACTAAAAAGCCAAAATAACATTAATTATGAGTGTTCCTCGCTGTGGTTTTTGGAGTATAAGTTTGGAACAGATGTTTGAGGGCAGAGAAGGGAGGGGAGGAAGGATGGATTGTTTCTTTTTCTCAGCCCCAACTGGTTTTAATTTTTTTTTTTAACATTTTGCGAATATCTTTAAACATTTGCCAGACTTCAATTAACATCCTGTGACTAAGGTGGAAAATGTCCTACTTTGTTTTTCTTCAAACATATACCTGCTCTTGCTTCTCATGCCAAAGCCAGAAAAAGAAAGGATTCCAGCTGGCATAGGTTTTATTACTGTTACATTACTTTGCAGGTTAAGCCTCAAATTGGGAGGGGTCTGCTGGATTGATTTATTTATTTACTTTTTTTATTTTCATTATTTTTTAAAAGTGCCATTTAAAACACTGCCATTTAATTACAGGAAGGTAATGTTCTTTTTCGGTGAGTGTTTAACAGCTTATTCTTGTTTACATGAAGTTGTAGAAATCTAGTTTTTAAATATGTTTAAAGCAGAGATTGTGTTCTTGGGTTTATCATGTTTTTCCTGTACTGTGTATAAACACAAGATTGTACATTATTGAAAGCCCTTTTTTGTGGAAAACAGGATTGGGGGAAAAGTTTATATAAGAATGCAAAATAACTTCCCGAGACTATTGGCGCAGTGTGACCATAAAACCTCAGCAGCACATTGTGCAGTGACATTATAACAATTTGCTTTAGCACCTCAGAAAGCCCTGCTCTACAAAACACATGCCGTGGTATCAGTTGACTGTTTTTTTCCAGAATCAGTTCTTTACATGCATGTTTTTGTGATTAGTTGCTGTTCCACAAGTAATTGAAAGTGGTGGAATTTTTTTTTTTATTTATTTGTCTTATTACATGTATGTTTTGTTTGCATTTATTCATTCAGTAAGTTGTAATATATCTGCTTATATAGGTGTGCAAGCGGATTTATAAACTTTGGATTAGGATTTACAGTGCTTTAGTTTTAAAGACTGTTCTTTGCTATACCAGTATCAAGACACAGATATATCAAGAAAGAAAATGGCACACAGTTGCTCCTAAGGCCAGATAGAATCCAGCTGCTCCACCAACCCCACTATTTGCTCTGGGGAACTTTTTTGTTTTTTTTTTTTTTTAACCTGAGTATGTTAGTTCTGTTTCTATAGTAGCCCAAAATGGAGAGCAGATCTCATGTGTAAATAGTTCTCCATTTTGCTGACAGTGAAAAAGAATATGTAGCACTAATGTCATACTAATAGCACTTTAAATATAAAACTTTATGTTTATTTATCTTTATCATTTTAGCTTAACCTCCAACATTTTAGGGTGATTTCCCATATAGGTTAGCTCAGCCAAAACCATTATATACCAAAATACAATGTATTCAGATTTATGTTTTAACAGTAGGAGTGTTTGCATGCTTTTCAAAGTGAATCCAAACCTTGTAATGGGATACATTTTCAGTCACTTAAAATTCAACATGAGCTTACACTGAGAGCACTGAAATGAAAACTGCAGTTGGTGTGAAATCTTGGAATTGACCTATCTACCATGTCATTTAAAACACCAGGGTGCTGGATGTTTAACTATATGTGAGTTCATCCTGTTTGAAGTACCACCCTCCAAAATAGCTGGGGGAAGGATCTTTTCAAACTGTCCCTGTGACTGTGCAATTTACAGTTGCCATTTGACTGGGAGAGAGGGGAGAGGATGTCCAGAAATACCTGCCCATAACCTTGGATGCTTAAATGTTCCCTCCTTTGGTTATAGCAGTGGAGGTCTGAAAGTGTGGTCTGAAAGCTGCTCTTCAAGTGATGCAAACAAACACAGAAAAGTTTTTTGTGGGGGGTTTTTTGCCCAACTTATTTTCTCTAGTGCCTTCAAGTGCCTTGTGCCTCAAAATAATGGTAAAAAACATACCATTCTTTGTATTTGAATCCATGTTCACATCATTACATGAAGTACATTTTTGAAATTCTCTTGGTGCTTATTCATTAGCTGAGCCTTGCTTCAGCCAGAGACAATAGAAAATTAGTTCTTCTGGGCAGTAACACATCCTAACAGCTCATTATTTAGCGCTTGATACTTGATCTGAGTTGGAGAGGACTGGAAAAGAGAAAAGGAAGGGTGGTTTCTGCAGAAGACGTTGTGGCCGAATCCTGCTCTGACTGGTGTCATGGGAAGAGGAGGATCCCACAGCAGCAGCCAGAGCCGCGGGATGCGCTGTGCGGGGCTGGCAGCGGCTGAGGGACAGCCCTGAGCCCCGCCTGGCGCAGGGCCAAGGCCCTGGTCAGTGCCAGTTGCCATTTTCATGGCTCTGCTGTGATCATGAAGAGGGATGGAGGCCTCTGTCAGCCCTGGCAAGGGCCTGTTTGACAAGCCATAACCATCTCAATCAGCTCCCACCAGTGACAGCAAAGTTCCGAGCACGCAGTCGGCTTTGAGCACAGAATTGCCCCTCCTCGCCCAGAAATGAGGATCAGGAATATTTACTGGGAGAAGAGCAAAACCTCAACTCCCTGTGCCTATACCCATGTGCTCTGGCCTTCACTGAGGTGAACCTAGTGCTTGTTGTGCTTAGGTGCTTAATCCAAACCCTGGAATGGCACTTGCTGTCTAAAATGCCAGTGTCTGTAGCACTGCACAGTGCTCTGTTAAACCTCTCTGGGTTTTCTTCAGTTGTGTCTATATCATCTTTGTGGGCATGAATGGTAAAAGTATTTTTGAAAATGTAAGAAATTAATCTCTGGACTTTTTACAAAGGCTGAAAACCACTTTCTGTCCTCTGAGTCCCCTCTCTCCACCCACCAAAGCAAGCAAGTGACAAAGATCCTGACTTAGTGTGTCTGGATGGTTCAGTGTCTGACATTTGTTGCTGGAGTTTGCAGAGCCAGTGCATTGTGCCACCTGTACCAGCTCTCAGCTGAGAGAGTCCTGCTACAGCTTGTAGACTAAAGACTTGCATGGCTGCTGTTATTTGACTGGTTTTTGTTTCATTGCCCTGAGCATTTATTTCCTGTTCTTTATGTGAAGGAAGAATATTTCATTTTGAATGACTTGATATGTTTTTAGATCAGCAATGAGTATCAGCTGTAGGAACATTGTCCCTGCTGTGTGCATCCATGGGCATAGAGGGAAGAAGTCTGACAAATCCATAAATGTGCTTTAGTGTTAACCCAAAATTCACACAGTATTAATAAGTCACTTTTTTTATCAAGGAATCTGTCGCATTATACGGGAATGCAGAGTTCTTAACATAAGAAGTGCTCTCATAAAACTGTTTCTATGAAATACAAACTGCAAGTCTCACACGGGACAAAGTGTGAAGCTGAATTTTTATGAGAAATCCATGGAATTACCATGAACTTTTGGTGACACTAGCAATGTTGGTTCCCACTGCAGTAAGCTATTTGCTCACAGTTATTCATTGTATACTTAAATGTATGTTTCTGGTCACAGAAATAATTGGCAAGGATGTTTTGGGTTTGCTTTTCTTCATGGGAGGAGAAAGGAAGAACTCATAATGTTCTTGATCAGAGGTCAAGATAGATCCTGCTCATTAAAATGGCACACACAGCTTGTGCTGGTTTAAATCAGCTTTGTCTTTTTTCTATTTAAAGGCACAGCAGAGAAGTCCTTAGATTTGAAAAGAAATGTAGCGACAAATGCTGTGCACCTGCTATAGAACCAAGATTCATTTGAAGTTCAGGGGAAAATCCTCTGTAAATCTCACGATAGAATGAATTCACTCATGCAAGAGGCAGAATCTATCTTAGCTGAAGTGGTGTGAATACAGAATGAACCCCAGAAATATAAAAGATGAGGCCCCAGATTTTCAGCAGTGTAGCTGGGATGTTATCTGTTCCATAATGGCAAATGAATTCGCTCTCTGCAAACTATTTCTGAGCTCTTTAAAGTACTGACTTCATCTACTGGAAAACAAAAAAGTAGTAGATGGGCATTGAAGAGGTGAGATGTTTGCTGTAGGATTAATTGATATTCTCACTGATTTTGATAGGAAAACTGACTGGCAGCAGAGGTGCAGACCAAGTCTTTACAGTCAGTTTTGCTTTTTGTCAAACTACAAAGGCTTCTTACCCTGCACACAGTAATCATAATCCCTTTTGGTGCATGTCTTTACTTTTGTCTGTGACATAGACAGCTTCCTTATTTGTGATGTGTTGTTTAAATGCAGTGTGAAAATTACAAGAGAAGTAACTTGCTGGAACTCTTTGTGACCCAGTATATTTTGTGGCTTTTCATAGCAGGTAATTTTATGTGCTATCTGGCTCCAATATGGCATACTTTGTGAGCTGTGCCTAGTGGAATTCACCTCCCCTTTGAGGAGCAGTGGCATTGTCTCAGCATGGAAAATTGCAGGGGAAAAAAAGGCTGAGCTAGCATTCTTTCCTTGATTTTCTTTTGTTTCATTTTTTGATCTGCTGGGGGCAGCGCAGATGAAGTGAGTCTTTTGGCAAGGTCACTAGAATGAGGAGTGGGGAAATGGCTTTGTGGGCCAGGACTGAGGGAATATTGCATGCGAGGGCGGGTGCAATATTAAGAAGATGTTACTGAGTTATTTGGATAATAAAGCAGTGGTTTAGGTTAGGCCAAGGTAGAACTGTTTAGGGTCTCTGAATGAAAGCCAGATGATGAAACTGGATATTATGTTAAAGAGCAATGATCTAGTAAGAAGCCTCAGAAAAAGCATTGCCAGAGGAGAGGGTTTTGGTTTGGTTTTTTTTTTTCCTGTGATAGAACTAGTATTTTGTTATGATAATTATATTATATATTTTTATAGTGCCTTGCTGAAAGCATGTGCTTCTCTATCAGCCAGATGTTTAGATGCTTTTTCTTATAGAACTGTGTGTTGTCAAGTTTTGGGGGAGATTTTTTTTGCTATTCAAGCTTCTGAAGCCTAGTTCTCATATTTTTCAGTGGGAGGAACATTCAGTGTGCTTTCCAAGCGTGAGGAGGAAGGGTAGAGCCATTGGCCCACATGCTACAGGAATGGCTCAGCTCAGTGCCCTGAGGGCAGTGTGCCCCAGCAGAGCATCCTGTTTTCCATGAGCATGGCAGCATCCAAGCAGAGTTCACTCAGCAAGGCAGCTCTCTGGGACCTCTCTGAAGAGTTACTGCAAACACTGCCCCAGTCACGCAGTTGTTACACCCTGGAGCAGGCCATAGGTTAGATGCAAAGGCACTTAAATTTGGTTTTTTTTTTCTTTTTCCTTTAAAAAAAGTAAATATTTACAGATATAATTGTGAAACACCAAGCAACTTAAAAAAAAAAACAAAAACAAAAAAAAAAAAGGCAAGCAATTAACTCACTGTGTCTTGATCAAAGTGCACTGCTGCGCGCTTCCCCTCGCGCACGGCTGGTCCCGGGAACGCTGCCCAGGAGCCGGGGCAGCGCCGGCTCGGGTTGCAGTTTGTACACCTGACATGGAGCCTCCTGCTCCGCCTGGGAACGGCCTCACAGAGCCACCGTGCTCAGCCCTGCGCCGCTTAATTAAAATACCTCATCCAGGGGCTGTTTGTAATGGCAGCGCCAACCTGCGCGTTGTGCTTTTTGCTTTTCCTCTTGTTTTATTTCCCCCCTCTCCGGTGTGTTGCACGCAGTCGGTGAGGCACCACATGGGTTGCTGCTCTGACACTGACAACTGAGGAAATTAAATTCTGTGGCCGAATCGGTTAAAAGCATGACTAAATCAGTGTTGTTTTTCTATAACAACTGAAACAACATAATTCCTTTAAGGCTGAATTTTTATTGCTAATGAAATTTTTCAAGGCAGTAAATTTTTTTGCATTTTCCTTATACTAAGATCCTTTTAAATATATTTGGGGTTTCTCATTTTTATTTTTTTTTTTAAGAAAGTAGAAGCACTTGAGTTCAGTAGGACACTGTTAGATAAAAGCAGTGATAGGCTGCAGTTCCAGCTTCATATGAAGTCATACTGCACCATTAGTATTACTGTTTTGTTCAACAAGTAAATATTTATATGGTCATTCATATAAAAAAGCTCATTGTATTTATAAAATCTTAGTGACATCTGAATTTAAAAATTTAAGATAATGGAGCATTTGCTTATACTGGTTGAATAACTGCTTTGAGTCTACTAGACCAAATCTTGCATTTTTGTTAGGGTAAGCCAGTGAAAAGAAAACCATAAGGGTGGTGTGATCTCACACACACGGTTTGGACTCTTCTGTCTCTTTCACTGAGTCTACCTTTGAAGTACAGGCAAACATTTTTACAGAATTGGATCTTACTGTACAAAACTACTAGAAAAATTAAAAGGGCACCCCCTAATCCCTCTAGGGAAACATAAGGAAAGGCAAAACAGTACTGACTGCAGCTTCTTCCCACTGTGTTGTGTATCTCTTACTTTATACATCATATTGCATATTAAGTTTTAAAGAGCACTGATTGTTGCTTTATGAATGCATACTCCTTATCATCACTAAAAGGAGTGGTGTCCCTAAGAGATGTTGCACCGTTTCAAATGATGTTTTCTTCAGGAGGACAAAATCCTATTTGGGCAGAAATCACCCGCTCTTAAGGGGGCACACAACGGGGGGTGATTATAAAGACAGAAATTGTTGGTATCAGTGTTTAGAATTGTATGTTTTGTCATTCTAGGAGTGCATATGTGTGTTTACAATAGGGTTTTCTGTTTCATTTGCTTTAAAAAAAACCCCACTGAGCTAAAAGGTTTGAAAGGAACAGCTTGAGGAATTTTTTCCATCCAGATACAATCAAGGGCAGGAAATCGTAGAAGCAGAGTTGTGGTTTTGCCTCCATTTTTTTACTAGTTAATTAAACTATAACAACTCTTAACTTCATTTTAGGTTAACTGTTCCTAGAGTTCAGAAATATTTTAAGAGGTCAATAATGCTTTCTTTGGCTCTCGCTCATTGCGAGTGGGATGAGGAGCCGCAGTCGGCAGGGCAGAGTTTTCCAGATGTGCTGCAGGGCCTGTGCGTGCGCTCGTGCCGACGCTTGTCGCTGGTGGGAAGCCGTCCCTCTTTGCTCATCTGCGCTCCATCCCAGACAGATGGGAGCCGCGGGACAGAAACGTGGACAGCCTGACATCTGTCCTGCCCAAAGCTCAGGAGCCCTGGCTGCTGGCAGCTACCAGTTGCCACGTGTTGTTACTCAGTGCGGAGTCTGACTGGGAATGCTGGGGAAGGGGGAGTCCAGAGAGGCGGTACGTATGGAGTTTCAGCAGAAGCAGAAACAGCCCTAAAAACCCATTGTACTCGGCAGTGTGGGTTTTCCCTGAGAATTCAGAATGTTTTAAAGTGCCATGAGGCATCTGTCTGCGTTTTCTCCTCGGTGGGCAGGGCTGCTCAGAGCTGTGCACTGAAAGGGCACATGAGGGAAGAGCCATGCAAGTGTCACATAACTGTCTTTAATAGCGGGAGCTATTCCAGCACTCGGAGCCAAATTGTCTTTCAGCAGAAAGGATAAAATTTAGCAGAGCTGGGAAAGGGAAAGAAGAAAGGGGAGGGGAAACACAGCACCACCTCCTGCTGACACCACAGAAGTTTCCCTCGGCTTTCCCTCTCTCTCCCTCTGTGCATATATTTTCTTTTTAATCAGCTGCGGCTCTTCCCTCCCCTGCTTTTCTTTTTTCAAGTGTATTTTTACAGTTGGAATTCTGCTTTTCTAATTTCTCTTGTTTCACATTTAACTTTTTCAGAGGATTTCATTAATAGTTATTGCAATTAAAAATAATAAATAAACTCAGCACCAGCTGCTCAGATGGCTGTCTTAGCATATCTGGAACATAATGCGGTCTGTTCAGGGCAGCCACACAATGCAATTTATACCCACACCTGAGGGAATGAATTTCACAACTATAATTGCTACAATATAATTCTTATTAATGTTGTGCTATAATTCCTATTAATTCCAAAGGGCTAGTAAATGCATTAGGACTTGTCAACATATTATTTTACACTGTTTATGATCTGTAGAATTACACTCTTCAGTATTGTATTGCATAAAGAAATGCCTTAAATTCAGCTTTAATTGGAGAAGGGGAGGGAGCACATTTTCCGTTAGGGCACTGGGAAAGATCCTGGATCCTGGTGTTTGAGAAGCAATGAAACTGCATTTTAAAATCAGTCCTTTGAACTTTCTGTGCCGTGCAGTTAACAGTTTATGAAGATATATTAATAATGCCTATCCTGGTTATTAGAAAAAGAACCACTGGTGTCTTTATGAAGGAATAAATAACTACAAGAAAGATACGGTTGTAAAATTTAAAATAACTGTCTTCAGAAAAGACAAAAGTGGGGAAATTACAAGTCATTGTGGCTGATGTAATAAATGCAGAATGGGCTATCTCACTGTGCTCTTATTTATTCTCGTTTTATCTGACTACCCTGCTTTTCTAGGTAGTGAATATGATGAAGAGGAAGTAGACTATGAAGAATCAGACAGTGATGAGTCCTGGACTACAGAAAGTGCTATCAGCTCTGAAGCTATCCTTAGTTCAATGTGCATGAATGGAGGGGATGAGAAACCTTTTGCCTGTCCTGTTCCTGGATGTAAAAAAAGATATAAGGTAAGTAGTAGTGCAGACCTACCTCGTTTCCTGCTGTTGTAGGTGGTGGGGAAAGCCTCTAAAATCAGTTTGCGCTCTTCTCACTTAATAGATATTCACAATTATTTTTGTGATATTTTAGCAGAATATTTTATCCACTAGTTTCCTCTCAAGCACAGCCAGGTTTATCGGTTTTACAAGGGATGACTGCCTGTCAAGAAAGATTACGTATTGCAACTCTTGCTTTACATGAGCAAAAGCTTTTAATGAGCTTTCTGTTATTTAGACAAATTAATTGCAGAGTGCCAGAGGTACTACAAGCAAGATAGTCTCCTGGGTCCCCTTCAGAAACATGAAATGAAAAGCTTCTGTCCATCTGTGCCAGGAACAATTCCTTCTGCTTAACTCCTAGATACACTGCCTCCTCTTTAGTGAGACAGTGCATTTTCTGTTAAAGATGATGTGTGGAATGTGGTGGTTAACATCGTGCAAGTCAGAATTCACCTTGGGAAGGCAGAGCCTTGCAGAAATTCTGGCATCATTCTGTCCTGGGTCCAAGTTCCCATGGCACATTTACACAGCCATCAGTGACCCCACACGTATCCCCTTGTGTGACACCCTGGGAAACAATTCCCTGACACCCCCACCCTGCCCCGTTCTTTAATTGCTCTCCATCATGAGAAATTTCTGTGTTTTTTATGTGAGTGAAGCATTTCTAAACTGGAACCTTGAGCTTGCCAATGTAGAACATGCCAGGATGCTACAGGAGTGTTGCTTCAGTACAGACAGATGAAATTGTGTGGAACATCTTGCAGTTCAGTATGGCATTCTCTAACCACTGACATAATGGAAGTAGTGGGTGAGCACACTTCCTCTAAGTTGTTTTCTAAAGTTTTTGCATGAACTACTGGAAAATCCAACTGTACACCCTAGAAAAACCATGGTGGCTGGGTTGGTTGTATTTTATGGCTTGTCCTTTAAATAACTGGTAAGTAGGGACTTAAAAGAGAGCAGAAGTATGAAATAGAGGAAGGCCAATAGCATTTGAGATAAAACAGCTGTGCCAAGAATGGAAAGCCCGTGCATGAAACCATGTAGTGGATGAAAGCCTGTTTCAGTGATGCTGCAGCAGCTCCCATAGCAGCAAATCACAAGACTCAGGTTCCTGTACAGACCACTTAACCCTGACAACACTGTTTCATAAAGCAAGAACAAGAAAGCAGTGTGCTCGTTTCTCAGGGACATGCAAGTCTTTTTGCTGAGATTATCCTGAACTATATAGTGTTTATTCTCCAGTTACAGGAAAAACTGAACACCGTCTCCAGGGCCAGGGCAGAGGGAAAGATGGTTTTGGACTACTTGCAAGCATTACTTTGCAGATAAACTCCCATTACTGAAGATCAGTACTTTCCTTGCGTGTGGCAGGAGCTGTGCCAGACAGAGGGTATGGTATAAAAAGCTAAATCCCCTAGCTCAGGAAGCAAACAAGCCATGGTGATTGTTAGAAGTCGTGTGCCCAGAGGGCATCTATGCATTGCAGAAAACATTCGCTTAATGGAAAGTCTGGAAGGAGAACCCTGTAATTTGCTATATCCTGTCTGTTCTCTGTTTGACTGCCAGCCCTCTGTCTTTTTATTGCCCAAATGAGCAAGCTGTTTGTGCCTGCTCCTGCTATCTCACTACCTTCATCTCAAATGCATGAGGACTGTCTATAAGGGATATCTTGTACACCATTAATGGTAGACCAGCCAGGCAGGGGAACAAATTAATGACCCTTAGAGGGGCTGACAGAGAACAGCAGTAAATAAAAAGTACCGTATTCTTGTAAGAGACTCACCTCTGTTTAGTCCTGATAGAAAAGCACATTTCCTTAAACTCTGCCTCACCTCATTTCTCTTTTCTGTGGGCTCTGTTTCCTCCCTTTTTTATTTTCAGCCTATGTTTTTTCTTTTTGCATTTTTATCTTTGTTTCCTTCCTTTTAGCTTTGTGTCAGCTGTGTTTCTTGTTTCCTCTTTATCTTCCTTCTGCTTAACCCGCTTGTCTGACGGAGTCTGGGTAGGGAGTCCTGTGATCAAAGCACTGGGATTTTCTGGTGGGTACTGGATAATCACAGTCAGGACTGTAAAACAATTATAGTGCTCCAAACAGGAACACAGACATGCACATACAGTAATTGCCAGGCTCACTTTACGGCTGAGAAAGGATGCATTCCTTTAGGGAGAGAGGAGGAAAGGAGGATATACACAGTTTTCTTTTGTCTGGCCTTAGGTGACGTAAGTTTGAGAAGCAGAATGGTATTTTTAGAGATTTTATTTGAATTTCAGTACTACTTAAAGGACCCAGTAGGGATGGGGCACCTTTTTACAAACAATGTTCAAGGATAAGAGATGGCCTCTGCACTGAAAAGTCATTATGGAAAGGTAAATAAGACAAGAATGAGTACAACAAACACTCCAGAGGAACGGGCTGGGGTGGACAATGGAAACTGTAAGGAGAACATGTTTATACACAGGCCCAGATGTGTATCAGAAGCCCCCGCTGGCCTCCTGCCCAGCTGCTGTCTCCTGGCGCTTTCCCATAGGCAGTGCAAATAGTCATAAAGATTTCGTCGTTCTTCAGGAACTTTAAAATTATTTTGCTTACAACATATTTTGGTAGTCTGTATAGTGTGGCAGAGATTTTCTTGAGAAGCCACAGATCCTGGGAGAAATATTTTTCTTTAAGTTACATGTGGGATAGTCAGAAACATCTGAATAAACCTGACGTACACTGACTTCTAGATGCTTTACACACAAGTCTTTGAACTAATTTCTGAAGCTTGCTTTCTTCTTTAATTATGCTTATTGAGGTAGAGAAGAAGTTATATTTACTTTCTAGTTTTCCATTTATGGGTAATTTTTCTTCCTGTGATTCATCTTTGATGCCTGAAATTTGATTTTTAGAAAATCATCTATGTGATTCCAGGGAACCCAAAGGTATAATCCTTGTTTCTGTCGAGTTCACCCTCACCAGACTTTGGATTCGTATCCAAATTTAGATGCCCTGTCCAGAAGTGTATGGTTATTGAGTAGTTAATGTGCTTTGCAAAATACCACCTTGTAGGAGTTAAAATGGGGATTTATGAAAGTGTTGATTAGTTTTCCTTTGATTCAGTACCCCTGAGTGGTCTTTAGCTCTGGAGAAGGACTTTGAAAATGTGGTTAAGATGTAGATAAACTTACTCAGGCAACATCCAAAGAGCAAATGAAGTTTGAAACATAGTAGATACAACAAACCCCACAAATAATTCATATATGCTAGTGTAGAGAAAACCGTTGAGTATTTGTCCTAAATTCTCTAGTTTGTGCAAAAATTAGTAATAAAAAGAATAACACATTTCAGTGCATGCAGAATGTAGCTTATATCCATGACTTTTCTTGGCCTTGGGAAGGAAGAGAAGGGGTACCTTCCAAGGCTGCTGAGGCACTGGGAAGTGCCTCAGTGCTGAGGCACTGTCTGGCAGGTGAAAGGATGAAGGTCCTGTCAGGTGGCACAAACCCCCAGGAAGGCTGACCTATGAGTGGTGAAACTCAGCAGAGCTTAGGGAAGGAGAATATTGAAGTGAGAAGGAAGCAAGGGAATTTACTTGAAAGAAAGGAGGAAGCCAGAGCTTGCAAGCCAAGCAGAGGAACTGGACCCACAAAGAAGACTTTGGGATGAAGAGCCAAGAGTACAAAAACATGTATGAATGTCCAAGACTAAAACAAGAAATCTCTCAAATCATCCTTTTGAGATGTCTTTTCCTACTTAAAGTCGGAAAAGTTCTCTGCAGTGTAGTGCCTTTGTGAATCCTGCCGTGCAAAAGGGGCCCTGCCCAGCAAGAGACTTTGTGTCCTTGCAAACCAGGTAGTGCCAGTCTAAACTTCTCTATCGCCTCCTGATCTGGTCCCAGGTTAATAATTGTTTCCTCCTGTTCAAGATTTTTAGAGTGCCCTTCTCTATGGCCATCTTCTTCCTCAATCATCTGTGAGAGTAAATAGTGAGCAACCTAAGTAACCAGAGCAATAAAAGTGATGTACGAGTTTGGCCATGGCTTTTGCTGCACCTCAGCAAACTCAGCCCAGACGTACAACAAAGTGTTTACATTGCAGCAGTGGAAAAAGTGCCGAAGAGTCACTGTAATTCTAACAACAGTTTCCTTTTAGACAGAAGTACAGGTCAAATTTCACATTACACAAGTTCCTTATGTTCTATGTGGTTACTGTTTGTCAAACCTTCCATGGCCCAATTCATTCCTTTAGGTTTATGCTTTAGCATCTCCTTAAATTTTGCTGCCTGAAAATACTTTCTCCCCTTTCACCAAGGAATGGGTGTACTGGGGCTGATGGATCATTAAAAAACCTGGATCAGGAGAAGAGTACCATTGACATGGAATAGTGAGGGAATTTGTGATTGCAGATTTATGGCATCTGTAGCAATTGATAGTAGCTCAAAAGTATCTAGAAGAGATTTCTTAAAAAAATTAAAACAAGAACAGGTTTTTGTTAGGCAAATATTGTTATTATAGGTAATAGGGCTTGTTTTAAAAATTTCAGTGCAGAAGCAGAAGTTTAGCAGGTGACCCCAGATTTTCTCCTCTTTAGAAGGCACAGGTCCTTAAAGGTACACAGATGACGACAGACACCTTATGAAGTCCTCCTGCCACCCAGTGACAGTCCTGGCCCCCTCACCCCAATGGCCCTGTGGGTGCATCCAAAAGCTGCCCCAGGATTTCAAATTAGTTGCAGGGAATTCACTTGAGTCTTCTTGAGGCTGATGTGTAGCTTTGAGGTGCTCTTGGGTTGTGCTAGAGCTTTCTGCCTCCTCTGAGTGCTCTGCACCCAGACAAACCCTGCCCTGATGGCTCGTGTTCCTGTGTCTGGTTGGTGTTGGAGGTGGGGGATTCTCAGCTCCCACGTCTCCAGGAGACAGCAGTGCAGGGGCTGTCCAGAATTTTTAAGGGTGTAAAGGACAATTCAGAGGCTGGATTTGCAACTTCAGGTGAGGAGTCACTGCCTGGATGCTCTGGAGAAGAGGAGCATGAATCTGTGGGAGGAGCAGTTGCTTGCAGTCTTGCACCTCTTTTCCAGGGTGGATAATTGAGACAGTTTTTCTGTGAGTTCCAAGCTGGAGCTTCTACTTACTGTAAGCTGCACATTGAAAAAACTTGTTGTTTAAAGAGCCAAGGGAACTTCCTGTTACGTGTAACACCAGGCAGTCGTTCAGCAAAGACAAAATCCCTAAGACCTAATTTAGTGGATTGTTTAATATGCAGGCTGTTAGTTGATGTTAGCTTTTTAGCTTTTTCTTTTCTATTTTATTAATCTTTAAAAAAATACTGAGATACATATCTGTAATCTTTTAGAGAGAACACAGGACAGCCTTGGAACTGTCTCTTTTTGTCACAAACACTATCTTCTTCAGTTTCATCCTAGGAGAAGCTCAAATGAAAGACAGTATGCCTTTGCTTATTCATCCAAAAATCAGAGCTCTTTTAGTGGGAGCAGATGAGAGACTCCAGTATACTCCACAGAACAGTATCAGAACAGCTGCTGAGATCACAACAGCTTCTTCCATTTTTTTGTCAGAAATATGTGAAAAGGAAGACAGATTAATTACTTTGAATTATGTTTAGTAAGGTTTTTTGGTTGACATGGCAGAAGTGTGGCCTGTTTCCCACCCTTGCCAGTGTAACAGGGTGTGTGTTGTGTTGCTGTGTTTTGCACTAGTGGGGATAAGCTCTCCACTTTGAGCTGTGGAGCATTCCCAAACAATAGCTATTTTGAAGACAGCTTCTCTGGATTATTTTTAAGTGTCCTGTGTAACTTTTTTGAGTTAAGCATTCCCTGCAGTTATTTCTTTGGAGGCAATGTGTAAACGATCAGAATTTGCTGGAGCTAAAAGATGTATCTACAAACAATGACACAAAACAGAACAGACACACCATGGGGGAGTCTCAGCTCTTTAAAGAGGTGTGACCCGAGTTTTCATGCCAATTCTTTGTTTGCTTGTAAATGAACCTCTGAATAAGATTTGTCAGTGCTATATGAAAAAGATGTCAGGATGCAAAGAGCAACCATGTGTGAGTCCATTAAATGGTATTCTTTGGGAAGTGACGTCTATTGGGAGATAAAAACCAGGATTAGCCAGGTAGGTAAGTTTTGAAATTATTTTCCTTGTCCCATCTGGTACCCTGGGAGTGCAGCCCATGTGTAATACCCAGTGGGAGCTGCTGGCTCCTGGCAGTTACAGGATTTTGCTCATGACATTGATCCATTTTCAGGTTTTAACTGGAAGCAGAGCCCGTGTCAGCCCACCTGAGCACTGACATTTTCCCTTCTCCCTCACAGAATGTGAACGGTATCAAGTACCACGCCAAGAACGGCCACCGAACACAAATCCGCGTACGCAAACCATTCAAATGTCGCTGTGGAAAGAGTTACAAGACAGCTCAGGGCCTGCGGCACCACACAATCAATTTCCATCCCCCCGTGTCTGCTGAGATCATCAGGAAGATGCAGCAATAACATGCTGGTCACAAATGTGCCAAGAAATCCTCACCAGCAGTTGCTGATTTTGAGAACAGCCACCTTTTTCAGGGGAAGCACTCAGCAACCCTTTCAAAAAATTAAATGCATGCTTTAAAATTTTCTGTAATTTTGGAATGATGTATCTTTGTAGAGTTAATGATTTTGTACATTTGCACATGTTATCATCTTACCCATTTTCATTACTTTGAGATAAGGTGCTATAAAAGCTATAGGTTCTTCAGAACATTTTTCTCCAAAAAAAAGAAAAAAAATAAGAACTAGGGGGACGTTGCGTATTTAGTTGTACTGACGTGTGGGACAGGAGCGCGAGGAGGAGAGCTTGGCACTGACATCCTTTCAAGATTGTAATGTGATGAAGACTTTCGATGCATCTGTCAATGTGTGTGCAAAACCAAAACAGTACAGCCCTCATCAAACTATAGTTAACATGCCTTACATAACGGAGTTATCAGTGGAGTAGCAAGTCTTTTAGGTAATGGAAATATAAATAAGAAAGAATGTTTAACATAATATGCTAAAAATATTTTCATACTTAAATAACATACATAAAAAGGTGTGCTTGCTGTATTTTATATTATCTTGCAAATCTTTTTTTTTTTTCTCCCTCTTGAAATGCTGAAAACCTTGCCATTCGAACTAGTAAACAATCACTTTAGTGTTAGCAATTACATTTTTTTCTCTGTACAAGATGTCATATTATGTTCATGCCCATCAAACTTTTGAGGACCAATATCCCAGTCCAACTAAATATTTACCCCTGAACTATCTGTTAGAAAGACACTTGGAAATACTTAAGTGCAAATTTATGTGTGTGTGAGAAACAATTATCTTCATCTCAGATGAAGTTTTGAAGCACTTTGTAGTTCTCTATTGCCAACAGATTTAATGTTTTATGTGTTGCCAATTCTTGCAACTACTGTACGAGCATGTGCTGCAGTTGCAAATAAAAATGAGAAATTCAGCGCATGGTTTAAGGAGGTCCGTTAGTTGTGCTAAGGGAGTTCTAATGCCTCTCCCTCACGTTCATTGTGTTTTCAGATTTTCTTTGTGCATTTTTTGCTTCTCATTGTAGGTCACCGCATTCCATTTGGAAGTCTCTGTTTAGCTTTACAATTAATTTTGCTGAAATATGACATTTGAGCCTTATCGAAGATTAAGTGCTTCTTGCAGCAGGTGGTCAGAGACTGACTTAAAAGCCAACATGAGAGCGCTTCGTGTCTGGACCATACCTGAACATTTGTTGCTTGCCATCCTGCCTTGAGCATTCTTCTCACAAGTGCTATTCCTGGAGTTCAGCTGGCCAGGAGCAGAGGTGGGCGCCCTCCACCAGCCCTAGCCTGAACACTCCTTTGCCTGGCAAGGGTGTAGGAGGAACTCCCAGTTTTAACAGTCATCGCCTTGGCTTGGTTCCTGTTCTTTTAAGTGCAAAAGAAAGCTCACATAAAGGAGGAAGGAGCTTTCTCTATTTTTTTTCCAAAGCTTTAAATGAAAACTTTGTAAGGATGACAATTACCTTTTCTCCAGCAGAGTAAAAGTCTCATTAAAACACGTAAGAACCATCCTAATGAGTAAGTGTTTAGAACAGCCAAAGTGAAGCGAAACATCCCTCTCTCAGATGCCAGAGAGGTGACCGTGACAGCCAGGTTTAAAGGATGATCCAGACATGAGTTACTGGTACACACAAGGCCCCAAGTGGCCACTTCCCACCTTCTGCAGCTTTGGCAACAGATCTGGCCAGCAAACACCTTTTGGCTCTGCTCCTAGTGCAAGAACTACAGGCTGGGCGAGTTCGTTCAACAGCTAAACAGTTGTAAAACGTCATTGTTGCATGTAAATTCCTTTCAACTATAAAACTGAAATTCCAGTTTCTATTTACCTATTCATTGTGACAGTATTATTAAACAGGTAAAGATGGGACTATTTTGTTATACTGTGTATAGTGAATGTATTGTACTGTGTCTGTGAAAAGTGTGCTTTAAATTATATTTTCATATGTTTTGTTGGGGACAAAGTACTTTAAGTTTGAAAGTGACAGAGGTTTGTTTTAGAACTGAAGGCAACTTAAAGAATTCCTGTCAGGAAAGCTGCTTATAAATGTAAATCAAATCACATTTAAAATAAACTGCCTCTGACCTAAAAAGACTGCTCTTTTCTCATTCCTAACCTAAAGTTAAGTTCTTGGGCTGTGTATAGTCTTTTATTTGTTTATTTTACTTTGGTATCCTCAAACTCTTGAAGCCTGTTCTAACTGTTTTCATCTGCTGTTGAGTTACAGTAAGAAAAAAATCCATGCTTTACCTCAGGCCAGCCCTTGGTATGAAGCTCCCAGTTACAAAAATCTTTATACTGCAAATGGCACGTGAGCATTGATGAGTTGCTGCTGCCCAGGACACTGCAATTCATACACGTCATGCAGTTTTTAGTTAACTCCTGCATTAACTGGATATTGTAAGTGTTCAGGAGGGAACTGCAGTCAACAGAGGCTATTCTAAGCCTTAATCCCAGAGTCTGTCTCTCAAAGAAAGAACACAAACAGATGTGAATAGCAACCCTTTGCCATAAAATGCTGAGTCATCATTTACTCCTTAGTGAAGTCTATACTCTGTTTAATTTCAAAATGAGCAGCAGGGAAAACAGACCACTGACTCCATGAATAATTCTGCTTTTAATGTAACAAGACTACTGTACAGCAAGTGGGAAGCAAATTTACTTAATACAGTTAAAGTAAATATAAAATGTTTAGATATACACACGTGGTTTTACTTATTGGAAAGAAATACATAAAGTTAAAACGCAAAACGTTTTAAAAGCCAGAAGGAACACAATCCACTGTTGTGAAAACAGAACAATATTTTCTACCGAATAAAACTGCAACATAATGGCAATGACTTTTTTAAACAATTACTTGTAGGCATTTAAGCACAGCAGTCTCTTTCAACTCAAAACCACTGCCTGAAAGTATAACATACCTCATTTAATGTTATTCCTTAAGGCAAACATTCTGCATGTGAAACTGAAGTATTTACCAATCCTCTTGTTGCAAGCCTGGAATCTCACAGTACATGCATCTACATCTCAGAAATGTACTAGAAAACTATATTTTCATAGGTAAGTAATGTAACTTTCCAATTTCAGTGTTACTCAGAGAAAAACTACGTGGATTTGCTAGAAGAGACACCTGCTTATTACATTTTTAATTGTGCCTCAGTTATCAAGGTTAAGAGAAACCACAGGTGGTTTTGGTGATGTTTTTTACATGTAGCTGAAGAACACCATGAAGCCGGTCTCATTTTTTCTGAGGCTCAGTCATTCCTGTGTCCTTAGGCATTCCACTAAGTAGGGGAAGAAATTCCACTAAGTAGGGGAATAAATAGCTACATACACAACAAAGTGAGGGGTTGTGGGTTTCCTTAGTACAGTGTTAGGCAGAGAGAGAAGATAACCCCATAGCAGCTTACAGCCATGGCTCCCATTAGAGTACATGAGCTTTTAATCAGAATTTTGCACTGTTACAGAAAGCTGCACTGCTTTTGTTTTGGAGATGGACTACTCAAAGTGGTGGGGCTTTAAGCTACACTGCAAAACAAAGTATTTAATCGAAATTTAATACGTTCTGATCAAAGTGCGTCTGGACGTGCCTCTCGAAGCCTTGCTGGTCGTAGTCGGGCGGGAACTGCTCGCTGCACATGGGACAAACCTTCCAGTGGCTCTCAACGTGCTCCTCAAACTTGCTCTGGTCGTAGTTTGGGGGAAACATCACATCACAGAGAGGGCATTTCTTCTGCACATCAAAACTTCGCGAGGAGGTGAAGAGGAAGGAAAAGGGGAACAGTTTATTTCTATTTATTCTGTTAATGCAAACTAAAAGCAGGATCCTGCTGCCAGCGACATTCAGAACTTTACTACCAACTTCAATTTGAGTGGACTTTGTATCCAAGTATCATCCAGTTCATTTAAATGTTTCTCCAAAAGCACTCAATACAGTCAGAGTAGTTTCACATGCAAATTCCAAAATAACCTGGCATTTTAAAAGCAACATAATTTTGACCTTACTCCAGCTACCACTGAATACAAATCTATTGAATGCCTTAATGGCCAAACAGTTTCATGGGAAACCACTCTCTCTGCTCATAAATGCTTGCTCTTGGCAAACATAACACTTTATAAAAGCTCTAAACTTAGGTTCACAATTAGGTTGGCAAGAGAGGGGAAAAAACAAAAGTTATTCATTCATTTACTAAAAAATTTGTCAAAATTCCATCAAAGGTATAGCATGAACAGCCTGCCCTGTCTCACGGCATATACTGTGCCAGTTAATTGTAAACCAAACACTCATTAAAAATGCTCTGTAGCTTTTCACCTGCACCCCCACCCTTGGGTAGTTCCACAGAAACCTCTCCATGCCCTTAAAGACCAACACAAGATAACATCTACCTGGAATCAAAGCAGAAGCCTGTGCCCCGCTCACGCAAGAGTAGACTTGGAGGATCAGGAGCAGAAGGTACAGTGTTGTCATCATCCTATTGAAAAGAGAAAGTATTTTAAAGGCTAACCCCTATCAAAACAAAGGGGTTTTTTTAACTCAATATGCATTTTTGTCACAAACCCAGATGAAATATACTTTCACTCTGAAATTTCTGCAGCCTAAGTTTTACTTTTGTACATCTTGGCTCTACTCTGCAATTCAACAATGGAGCACAAAATGGAGTAATTTCAAGGCAGAAATATAGATACACTGCAAGATTTTTGGAACTCCAACTCCCACCTCATTTTCCTTTTTTTTCTCAAAGATGCATTAAAAGCAACAGCTAGGAATTATTTAGCTGATCTGCAAAAAATGATGTGTGAAGGAGCACATATGCTGTGTTTTGTTTTTTACAGATAACCCATATGCAAACATACATTTAGGCTAGCGTACTTTCCCCTTACGAACGGTTAATGGAAACAGGGAAGGATGTGAAATTTCCTCAATATTCTTCTGACAACACCTGTTTGGTTTCAACCATTTAACATTTCCATTAAGCAGGCAGTGGGGCCTGCTATGACGAGAAGCTGGCAACAAACATAATCTTGCAGTTTGTTTGCTTTGCACCTGCAGTGAAAAGGGCATATGAGTTTTAAAACTCATCAGTTGTTCCTTTTGTCATGAAGGAGACAGGATAGATGTATTAAGAAAGAAAAACTATTTTGGTTTAAGTACTCTCATGCTACAATGCTACATCTTGTACAAAAACACAACAAATTTGCTGAATACCAGACTGAAGCACACCAGGACTTAACCAAGAAAATTAATGTGCATCTTCCATCAGTAAAACAGCTCCACTACAAACACAGGCAGTTAATTTCTTAAGTATAATGACTTTCCCCCTCCTTCCCCCCTTTTATTTTTTTTAAGGCACGAGGCAAGATAAAATTATTTACAGCCTTTGCCCTCTCTTTCAGCTTCTGGCAAGTGTGGTACCCTACTACATCCAAATGTAACCTTCCTCCTTGTTCCTTTTTAAGAAACATCTGAAGAAAAGGACGATGCTTTCCTCTGTATAGGCACACCTGCACTGTCCTACACAGCTGCCCTGCAAGAACTCTCTTCAACGCAAGGCAAGCACATGTAAAAGCTTTTGGAATGTCCTAGGGCTCCAGCCTTCTCATGGCCCAGTTCCCCTAATTGAGAAATTCATACTGTGTGTTCCTTACAGCAGCTTCTGACCCAGGCCCTGTACAAGAATGTCAACACTAAGTATGTACTGATACTACCCTGTTAGGATACAGAACGTCTGTCTCTTCAGTGTACTTTTGCTCTTGGCAAAGTCACAGGGATCAGTTCTTAACCTTTTGGGATGCCTAACCCACACAAGAAGAATGCAAATGTCTCTGTGTTGAGCTGACCTCACAGAGATGTTACAGAGATTACTCTGTAACCACGGCATGGCCAAACAGGAACCATGAGAACTTCATCTTAGTCTGAGAGGACTTCCCAGCTATTCTAATTACAAGTTACAGTAAACACTACACAGTCACCAAAAACTAAAAATTCTCATGCAGCACTCTGGGGTAACTTGGAATTTCTGGAAAACAGAGAAGGTACCATTGTATTGGGCTCCAACAATTGTCTACTTCTGGCATTTCTTACGGACAAAGCTCCTAAGTGTTCCATGTAAAACAGAGCACTTTATGGGGGGACGACAGATCATCATGGTTCACGTGGGTCTCATCTTGGTTCACAGCCACTTAGTGCCTGGTATCATCCTGGAACCCATTCTTTATTCATATAAATAAGGTTACACATGCTTTTCAACCTGGCATTTAAACACCCAGCACTCTCCCCCAGGAAAAAGAACCATTCCTGACAGCTCAAAAGACAAAATGATGTGGTTTTTCAAGCTGCTTTACAGAGATTATGACAACAATTGCTGGGACACCAGGCCTCAGTGCCTCTTGCCTATGTTTATGTTAAGCAAAGTCATCAGCTTGCTTCAATAGCATGAGGTTGAGTCATCCAAGTGGTTTTGATGAAAGCCCACAGTCCATACTTTGAGAAAGAAACAGTTTAATCTGCCCTTTATGTAGATCCAAAGCCACCTTTCTTGCAGTCCAGACTGATGACCAGAGACAGGGACATGGCTGCACACAGTGCCCAACAGTGATGTAACACTGTGGGTACACAGTGTGGGTACACAGTCTAAGGTCCTTAGGAAAAGACTGGTACCATGGACCCACAGGCTGGCATTGTGATCCTGTAGCAGAACAAGTGCCAGGCCTCCTGAACTCAGTTTGAATAATTAAGTGAATGAATTATAAAGGATATCTTTAACATCATGACTTAACTATTATCACTGGACTGTACCTCTGGCTCTTTAAAAAACTGCCACAATGAGTTCCACAGATTAAATGAATCATGAAGATAAATACAGTACTACACACTAAAGCTTCGTAAAAAAGGGATTTTCCACTAGGGGAAGAAGGGAAAGCCAGACATGAAACGGTCAGAAGTAAGTGCAACTCAATTAATTTTACTGAAACCAACAAATTCCATCTCAAGTACTGCTTTCAGAATTACAAGTGTAAACAGTTCCAGGATTATCAAACAGAAATTAGAAAGCTGTGTGACACAGTAAAAAACCCCATCCCCAAGTGCTCCATATCATTCTGACATGCAGAAGTAAGGAACCAATGCCCATCCTAGGCCTTAAAAAAACATGAACAGACACAGAGCTGACATGCAGGGCAGATACACTGGGAGGAAGGGCACATACATTTTATTCTGTGATTCAATTCTGTTGTTTGCAAGATCAAACTTACTCCTCTAGGCTCCTCAACCTTTCTGCAAGCAGTCTGCTCTCCCAAGAGACACCTGGATACCAACTGCTCTTTTCATGTCCTCTCTATGCAAAAGATCGTAATTGGCTGCCAGGGTCAGATCAGGGTAATAATGCATTGTGGGGGCTTTTGCTAGAAGAAAGGCCATTTTGGAGTTACCTGAAAAAATATCCTGACCTGGTGCTCAGTTGCCAAGAGTTACATTCTCCATCCCCTACAAATTTACCATGACTAAAACATTGTTTAATAGTCTCAGGATAGTTATTCTGGGCTTGCTGCCAACTGTAATTAGGACTACATTTCTAAAACTCATATTTTAGTATTTTTTATACAGATATGTATGTATGTTTTGTTTATGGATCTCTCTCTTACTACTAGGAATTCTTTGCTCCCAAGAATTCCATTTTGGTCAATTACAGGATCATGAGTAAATGGAAAGTTAGCGTTGAGTAGATGACAGCAGGAACTTGGGGCAAGTCAGCCACTCCAAATACAATCACCACTGTGCACATGTCCAGCTGGAACTATTAACACAGACCAATTTATCCCTCTCAGAAATCAGTTTAATTGGCCTATGAGTTCCAAAAGTCAAAGCTACAAGAATCCTGGAAACTCTTCCTAGTTATACAAAACTGAAGGGTTTTTATGACAACCAAAGACATGGAAGTGCCCATTTCTAAGGAACCAAGTTTCGCAAGAAACCAAATTGGAACACAACAGACCAAAAATTCTGAGGCATTTGAATATCTTGTGTTACATTAGTTTAAGAAATTAAGGGTGTTATAGTCACTTCTATCTCTTCATGGCTAAAAGATCTGAAGTAGATAAAAGAAGTAGACATGTTCATCATCATAGGTGAACCACTACCAAAACAGCCATGAAGAGGTGGAAGTGATTACAACACCCTTAATTTTTTAAAATAATATAATGTGTAGTAATAGGAATGAGGACAGGAGGACAGTAGAAGTCCATACAATAGTAGCATTTTAAACAAAGCAGCAAGCCTACCCGTCCTTTTCTTCTGGGAGGGAACCCTCCTCCAGCAAGAGACTCTACATCCTGCTGGCTGAAAAAATGCAGAGAACTACATCTTAAATATCTTATTTTAAAAAACAGCCCATGAAATGGTAATCTCCTCATATTTATCATTTTATATTTGCTGTTTCTTCTGCACAAATGACAGACTCTTCTTTATAATGAATCACCTACATATGTTTTTCCTGGTTATTTATTTACATCCTGCCTCAGACCTGTTTTATCTTTGGCATATTACTAAGTCTCCCTAGAAAGATTCTGCAGCTTTTCATTTCCATAAAAATTTCTACACGATACATACAGTCTATTTGGGTGAGGAACAAGCAACTGATTCTCAATTGCAAATAAAAATAAAGATACAAGTTATTTGATTTAAAGGCACCTTTTCTCAAGCTGAACTTTATTTAAGCCTGTTATATTCCACCTCATTACAAAAATCCAAGCTGTGTCTGCAAATGAGCACAAGATTCTAGCACTGTTTCTCTTGGGTTTGCAAGAGGGCAAAGCACATAGATCAGAGAAAACACCCTGCTAATTAAACTGCAGCAGATGACTAAAGAAGAGAAGAGCTTGTCAGATGTAATAGCTACGTCAAGAATGATCAGATTAAATATGCAAAATGTGAAGTAAAGGTGGGGACAGCATTAAGCTCACATTCGAGATCTTGAGCAGGCTGCAAAAGCTCTGACAGTTTCTCTAATTATTCACAGTAATAGACATTGGGAGCAAAAGGTAGGAGGGAGAAATACATTTTTCTCCATTATAGGTGCTGAGCACCAGGGCTAAAATCATGCCTGTCTGAACACTGATCAGTTTCTGCAAAGGTTAATAGCAATTAAATGTGGCAAACTAGACTAAATGAGAAACAGGTCATGATACCACTGTACTTGCAAAGAGCACAATACTTTGCAGAAGGTATTTCTTGTTTAATATTTCTGAAGGTGCAAGAGTACTTGGAATAACAAAGAGTAATAGGTCTGTTCCTGTTCAAATGAAGACATACAGTCCAATTTATTACAGAAGCCAATTTTTTATACTAGAATGTGCAAGTTAGCTGTACTATAAAGAAAAGCTAACCAGAAACTTAAAACATCCAAAGCCCTAAAAGAAAAAAAAATCAGTGCAAATGCATCTCTTTCAGTTCAATCACCTTTAGGCAACAGTCAATTAAGCTCTTTCTAACACATGTCCAATACCAAAAAGCATTCAAAATGGAAATTAATAAATGCTGACTTGCAGAAGACAGAACAAAAGATTAACAGATTAGAATAATGTCTCTATTAGGATGCCAATTTACAGTAGGTATTTAACTGAAAATACTGGTATCTGAATCCTTTACATTTTTATTTGTTCTGTTCCACTTTAGTTCCTATATTCCTATAATAAAATGAGGGAGATGTGGCTACATTTTGAATTCTCATTCTACCATACAGGAGACAGAAATAATGAGTTGAGATTACCTGACTTTTTTTACTTTAGTACTTAAAAAAATTAAGAAGCTACTGTCCTAATACCAAAACAAGCTGTCAGTAACTCAAGAGATTAGGGGAACAAGTACAATGTCATCAGTGGAGTTTTCCCTTTCACAGCAAGCAAAAGTATTTTTCAGGAAAAAGAAAAACCAATTCCAAATTTACATAACAATAAATCAGGTTTATCAGCTATGGAAAACCCATGTGAAACTCTAGGTAACTCATCAGTAACTGTATCAAGGAAAAGAAATAAGAAAAAAAGGTAACTTGCATTGCTATCCTCAGGATCTTCTAAACCATCAGGCCGACTGAGATTGCGTGAAGGCTGGCTACACACTACATCATCTAGCTCCCAAAAGGAACTTCTAACAGGTGGTCTTTGGATCTCATCAGGATTAAAAGCGCCATCTGCTCCATCTGAAGAAAAATTAATTAGGACATCTTTGTTCAGTGGACTGTACTTTGAGATTACAGACTTGCTACCTTACCTTTAAAAATCCAGAGTCAAACACATTTTTGGTTTAGATAATATAAAACAATAGGAGAGAATCAGTTTCTTGCAATGATGTTTAAAACTTTGTTTACGTTATTGATTCCCATCATAAAATAAAGGCCCTATGCTGGTGTTCATCAGTCAGAAAAGGCTCTGTAAACCATTTGAAGACTGTTGGTACTTAACCTGCATTCAATAGGCACTGCTTTTGAAACAGAGGGAGAAATTATATTGGGGGATGTGAAATTTATTTACCTCTTCTTTCCTGAATTGCATAAGGGTTTCCATATTGCAATACTGGTAGTCTACTTGGCACTGCAGGAACTGGTCCATTTTCCTCTGAGTATGGGTTGCGAAAATGTAATGTCTGCTGTGAGGTCTGTCCTTCCATCATCCTTCCAGCCTGATCTCCTGGTGTCCTGCCAAGCTCCTAAATAATGCAGAGTTCAAAATGAAGTTAACCTATGGAGTCCTAGCAAAATTTGAAATGTTTATGAAATATGTTTTTACAAGAAAAAATCTGCTAACCTTCCTACTGTATTTTCATTTTGACCTTATGCCCAGTATACCATAAATACCAAAAATAGTCAATGAAGAAAAAAAAAAGACAAGGAAGATATTTTAAAGATATACTATTTTTTTCTTGATTTGTTGTCAGTTTGTTCAAATTACATGAACAGAACTTCCATGTTTTTCAAGTGTCTGCATCCTTTTTACAATAAAGAAAAATTAGCTAAATCAGTAAAAATCGGTAGACTAACAATAACTAAAGATAATGCACAGTGAGAAAAGTTTTTAAAAGTTAAAATTAAAAAAAACCATTTTTTTTTCATATCATACCATACCATACCTTTCAAAAATGTAGCATTTTAGTATGTGGACCACATCTATGTACATACTTGACATAATTCCATATGAATTAATGAGTGACAGACATTTGTGAACTATTAAGTACATTGCACTGGATCCCTTCTGATATTTGACAGCAATATTTGAATCAGATCATTCTTTCAGAAATGATCAAACAGAACTCTTCAAAAAATTAATATACTTAAAATTCTGGGTTCCTGCACGTAAACCATACATATGATAGTAATTACAAACTATAAAGGGGTTTTATAACTTAGAAACCATTAAAACTCTAAGCCAGTATAGATCTTAAAAGACACTAATTAAAGTGACTTCAGTGTGGTCAATGCATCAGCTGTAATTTATCCCAATAAAAATCTTTCTCATCCTTCCATTCAACAAAGTGGGTTAAGGGAGAGAGAGCAAAATGTCATGAATATGAAAAGGAACATGCCACTTAAATTCAGAACCAAGCAAAAAATTCTGAGATATAAATATGAAAACAATAATTAAAAAATAGGAACTGTTAAGGCAGACATGCTTTCCAGCAATGTTCTTTCTGATTAGTATTTTCTTCTGGGTTCTCTGGGTTCATGTTTAATATTTGCTGACATGATGCTAACAAAACCCTCAAAGACTGAAGGGTGTGTTTTCCCTGAAAGATTTTAAATTGAAACTTAAAACCAAAGCTTCAACTGCCAGCTCAACTCTGTAAGAATTAAAAGCCTGTTTAAAAAAGGGACAATTTAATTTTTTTTTCTTGCAAACAGGTGAATTTCAGATCAACCTCTTGCACAGAAAATTGCAAAAATCAAGTACCAATAACAACACTGAAAAACAAAACACTACTCAAGTGCAAGAAGACCTCATGTAATGGATGGCATCCATCCTCTAGTTACAATATAAAACTATGCCAGAGTTACTTTAGATTTATAAACTAAAAGGAACATATGATTAAAACAGGTAAGACTAAAAAGCTAGGATTGCACATTTTGGTGTGTAAAATCTAAGGAATTAATATTTACTCAATACAAAGCAGCAACAATCAATTAGCAATGAAATCAAGAATTTCCTTTTTAAAACCAATTTCTTCTGCAATACAGATGCAGTTTTAAATAAGAGGTAGTAGCATTAGTAGTTTAATTTTAGTGTTACATACAATTGAAACACAGCGTAGATCAACATGACTGTAAAAAGATGGTGCAAAAAAACCTTAGCCAGAAGTTGGACAGCTAGGGTAGAGAACGATTAAAAAAAACCAAAAAAAACAAAGGCTATCTAAGTATGTAAATAAAAAAGAAACAAAGTCATTTCATAGGTTTGAAGAGACAGCAAATGACCATTTTTAGAAAGCTATGCTTAGTTTATAAACAAACACTGATAATGAGTACAAATTGAAATGCTGTTTACTACTACCCCATGCTTAACCTTTTAATCATGGGTCTAGTCTAGAAAGGCACTTTGATTCTTCTCTGTAATGTAAATATCTACAAATTTGGTAGACAAAGTTCCAAGCCTTTATAAGCTTCATACATTATTATTATTATAGTTGTTGTTCTTATGTATGGTGTTTAAAATTACTCCCTCCACCTAAACTAGCCTCACCAAAATTCAAACTTAAATTTCATTTCTTTTGAACAAGAAAAATATGAGAGATCTATTAAAAGTTATATCCTTGGCTTAAAAAGAAGATAAATACCAACTACTTGACAATCTAGAATTCTACAAAAAAATTAACTAGCTTAATCTGAAAGTTTGCGGGTTTTTCAGTTTATCAGTATTAAAATGAATGGTTTTCATTAAGTATTTCTTCATACTGGAATTGTAAGGCAATCAAATAAAGTTTCAAAGAAAAATCCAAACTTTGCACAATACCATACAATACTATCTGAATGTAATAAATACATATTATTATTTCACTTTTCAGTAAAATTTGGCTTCAATTAATTGCCATATAATAGCTCAGACGTACTTCTACATTGCATTAGTATTCCAGAATGTGTGACAATACCTTCTCACTGGTAAAGAGTTCCAACTGTGATGCCAGTTCCTTTATTCGTCTCTCTTTTTCTGCCAGCTGAATCTGTATTAAAAGAAGATTAAGATTCTTGTATTAGTGAATGGAAACTATTTCCCTGCATGTTACACCATGAAAACAAAGCTCCCTGATTAAGTTAATCTTTCAGATGAAAACAGTTTTGTCTACTAGAGTTACATGCAACACATAGTGAGTGTTACTATAAATCCTGCCCAACAATTCTCACAAAGTTTTATCTGCTGCATAACAGCAGTTAATCAGCAGCCTTTTCTTGCCAGTTTTCACTAAACAGTTGTGGAATGCGAAAATTCTGTGTTAAAAACAAGGAGTTATATCAGTGCCACCAATGGCAGGAGGGGCACCACTGCACAGACACAGCTGAAGGTCTGAAAGCCTCATCTCATTATTTCTGAAGAAATCTCTTGGCATTTCATATGTCCCACCACAGAACTTGAGAGAACCAAAAGCTACTCCTGCCTCAGAGACACTAAATTTGTTTCACGAACATCTACGTTGTGTCTCTATTGGGTGCTCTGGGAGGAGGTGCAACTGACACATTACACAACTCTTCCTGGCTTCAAAATGATGATTTAAATAATCTCTCACTACAAAGGACTATTTTACTAGTATTCTACTTTGTTTAGAGACTGCCTCTTCCCCTGTTTTTCTAATATCAAAGCTCAATGCTTGGCATAACTGCTTATACATTTTTTTCAATTCTGATATTCCTTCTCCTAGTTTAGGTCAATGGAGCAAAATCTCCTGACTGGCAAAAAAAGCTCACTTTTTCTGTACCACCTGCACCCTCCTGAATTATGGCAAATTTTTAATTGCAGTCAAAAGTCAAAATGTTTTCAATCGTAGAACCAATTATTTATTACACCTGCTGTTGAGAAGTTAAACTTACTTCACATTAAATTATGCATGGCAACAGATCACTGCTAATTAGTTAAATAAACTGGAAAGAGTCATACATTTTATAAAATTGAAATTAAGAGTTTTGGAAAGTGTCAGAAAAATATGGCAAATGGAGTACTGAAAGAAACTGTAGAACAATTCAGCATTTTATCAAGAAAAAGTGCTATAATTCCTAATAAAAAGGGGTTCCTAGTAGAACCAATACAGTCACAGTTCAGTTTAATTATTTTTCATCACAATGAGCAAAAACAGGCAACAGAGTCAACTGGATTATCACCACGAGACTGAGAACCAGCAGAAAAGCTGGTCTCATCAACATTTGTTGCTCTTATGTCATCCCTATTGACTGAAAAAACAAATTCAGCATAAGCATTGCTATCACATAACCTCAAAGATTAAGGCCCCTTGTAAGCTAAAGCTGCCCACTATACTTGACTTTCTGGTGAATGTGTTACATCACTATACCAAGACTATAGCTGAGGTTCTCCACATAAAATTCTTGCATGATTTTAAAAACAATGGATCACTCCTCCCTCTCTCTACTGACTTCAGGTAAAATGAATTAGACATTACTACACTGGTAATCCAATATAGAATATGAAGATTTTAGACAAACACACCAATCAACCTTCCTGTTAGTATTACAGCAAGCAGCAGGAAATTAGAAATTCCTTGCACTTTTTTTCCCTGTATACAAGACTACCTCATTTAGGGGTTTGTCTAAATCCACAGTATTAAAAAACTGATGGCCAGGTGATAGTAGGTCTTAGCAGATCTCTTTTACTTTAAAAGAAACATTACAAGACTGTATTGTTTCTTCAAGAGCAGAATTTGTATTTACAGCAAAAATGTATTTAGTGTGCTTTCCCTATTAAAGTTCTTCATTACTTGAACTATCAGAAATAAGCAGCCATGTTAAGCAGAAGTAACCATTAATTGTCATAAACAAAACCTGTAACTTACCTTATACTGATCTTCCATTGCTGCCAGCTGTAATTTTATACCCTCGTTGATTTTCACTTGTTCTTTCCACTTCAGCTCCAGTTTAGCTAATTCATCAGCATAAACACTGCATTTCATCTTCTCATCCTAAAGTAGTTTATACCACGGCATGAAATATTTACAGTCTTAAGAGATTCTCCCTCCCACCCCCAAAAATATCACTCCATGCTTTTAAAATGAGACCATTTACAAATGGCTTCTACAAGCCTGACTCAAGACTCTGAAATGGTCAGGACCACAGAACACTGCATAAATTATGTTCAATAAGCATTTGTTTCCCTTAGTTTTCAACAAGCTGACATTCCTCTTTAGTTTCACAGTTTCAAGTTTCTTTGTACCCTAATATTACTAACCCTGACTATTCTTTCAAATACCTCACTTCAATATAAAACCTCTCCCAAGTGACTTTCACAACCTAAGTATCTTTCATCCAGAAGGTCACAGGCAAAGCTTTCTTCAAAAATCACTATGGAATAAACATCCAGCAGAAGCCAATGCAGGCTCTCCATGGACAGGGTCATGAACAAAATTACAGGACAGTTATTACATCCTGGAAAACCTACTAAAATAGAATGGTATCATTGTGATAAAACAAGACACAAAATGAAGACAGACAAGACAACACTCAGAAACAATTTCTTGAACTGTTCTGAACTTTTCACCAGTGCCACTGATGCAATACGCCACCATTATACACACATCCAAACTGGCTAAATGAAAATCAAGTGCCAACTTTGGTTGAGACAACCAAATAAATGCCTTTATGTATGACTGAGCCCAAGGTAGTTGGAAAAACCCACTCGGGTCTGAAAACACTGTAAAAGCCATGACAGGCAACAGGGAAAAGTTACTTTGCTTTGGACAGTGTATCAGATCAACACTGCCACACTTGTTCCAAACATCAGCTGGTTTACAGAACCCTGCTGAATTTGATTTATAAGAGCAATTACACTTAATGTAAGAATAGAAAGTATTTAAAACCTTAAGCATGTGGATATTTGTTTTACTGTATCTTGGTTTTCCTTGTCGGGACCCTCTAAATACACAGTCAAGAGCTGACTGAACAAAAATGTGTTTTCTAATGTTAAAATTTCTACCATAATCACAGTGTATCACACAAAAGGAAGGCAACTCAGCTGGGTAGGCCTTGTGGTCTTAAGGCCTAGCATCTACAGCTACTTTTTGTTCAGCTTTCCAAAGCAGCTGTTTACTTACTGCCAACATTTGCTTGCATTTCTTATACTTCTCTGTTTTCTCAGCAATCTCTTTATTCATCTCACGCACTTGCTCCTTTACCACGGATTCCGAAACTATGTCAGGTGAAATGGGGCTAACTGTGAACATTGAAGAAAAAAACAAAAACATGGATTTTTTTTCTTCCATAAAAGTTTGTGTAAGAGAGATGACAGCCCAGATTTGAGAGTGCATCAAAACCAGAGTGCTCCATGTTATCCAAAGCAGAGACAATCGGCATTATGTGCTATGTATGATCAGCAACCGTACTGGCACATCTGTGTTCAGTTCTCTCACATCAAGAGAAGATCAACATAAATACACACGTATATAGTACTTTCCCAAGAAAGAAAACAAAACAAACACCAAAATATGTATGCTATCATTCTAAATACTCTACTCTTACAAAAAAATATGGAAGCATCTCAGCAAACTACTTCATCACACACAACCACTGAGCTTGTTGGGATTGTTTGTTTTAAAAAACACTTGAATTTACTTCAGACAGGAGGAAACTAATAGAAATTACAACCTTTGGTCTTTACAGACAGCAACAATCTGTCAGTTATAAAATAACACAGAAAAAGCTAATCAGCATTTTTTGGCATTTATCAATTTAAACAATGATAAAATCACAGAATGGTTTGGGCTGGAAAGGACCTTAAAGATCCTCTAGCTCCAATCCCCCTGCCATGGGCAGGGACACCCTCCACTACACACCATGCTGCTCAGAACCCCATCCAACCTGGCCTCAAACACTACAGGGGATGGGGCATTCATAAATCCTTTGGGAAGCCTGTTACAATGCCTCACCAGCCTCATAGTGAAAGATTTCTTCTTTAGTTTTAACCTATTACATATTGAAATTTTAGAAAATTATTTTTGCAATAGCTTTATAGTTCATAATAATTATAAACATTTTCTTATAAACCACTACACCTATAATTCATGAAAATAGGCAGTTGACTTGACCTTGCCATCACATAATCAGAACTTTTCAGCAGACTGATTTACAGCAGAATGTTATAGTGGATAGTCATAATAACATGACTACAAAATTATTGTGGTGTTATATCGAAAAATTGAGTAAGATTTTTTTTTTTCAAAAAACTGTTTCTTAGCTTGGCAAAACCATCTCTGTTAACCATTAAGCAGAAATTCAAGAGTTCAGTTCTACTGACATTAAAAAATAGCAACTTAACTGATACATGAACTTATTTATGATTGTTACCACTTGGTAAGAGACAAAATATTCAGCTCAATCTTCACATCTCTAATTAATGTTTTAATTAGCAGAACAAGTCCACCTACTCTACACTACAAATACTATTAGTGACTACTTTACATAGACAACACTTTCAGGCTTATAAAGGCAGACAAAATGTAAGCTGTTGATACCTGGAGATGCAGACAACTTTTTGTCTGTAAGGATGGCAGTAGCTGTCTCAATGTTAGATGCATCTGTCGGTTTCTGTTGATGCCCTGCATTTTTCTTTGTGAAAAGAAATTTTGTTTTGGTACTTGATTAAATGAAAGCCAAAACACAAAGTAAAGTATCTTGCAAAATGCATCATTTGCTCCAAAATTAGACAGAACTATTCATTTAAACAGTGGGTAATGATAAAGATACAAAAACATTTAATTCTACTAAGACTGAAATTGCTTCAGACTATGATTTTTATCATCTTACTTGATGAAGGTCTTTTGCCCTAGAAAGAATAATTTCTGAGCAAATTATTAGAAAAATCCCATTTTCTAGTGAATCAGTTACACTTTAATTCATTAACTTAAATCTAATACTCCACTAGAAAAATTGAGTCTGTATCAGAAATGTCTGCTGGACTTCTGGAGCGAAAGCAATAAAATCTGGTGTTTGCTGTAAGATGTACAACATTGCCAAAGATAAGGAAGATTTTTAAGGAAAAGCCACAGATGCTCTGATATGACACCTCATTCCCACTGACCTTCTGGATGAGAAGATGAGTTTTTATGCAATGTTCTGTGGATAAGAGAAATACTTAAGTCTGGTTTTCTTAAGAATTCCTATCTGTGCATCTTGCCATTGCACATAGGCCTTTTCCCCTGTTTCAGCTCCTCTCCAACTCTAATTTTTACAAAATTCTGAAGAACTCTGCCCTCAAATCTGAAATTGGCTGACAGGTTCAATTACTAGGTGGGCTAAGACTTATATCATCATTCAAAAGATTCATTTATTTATGAAACAGATCTTGGAAGAGTCCTAAGATTACAAAAACATATGGAATACAACTCCATATTGTGTTGTGGAGACTTCTTTCCCACTTGGCTTTTAAACCCTACTTCAAGTTCTCTATTTCCCCACTTTTGGGCTTGGGATTTTTTGTTGGGCTTTTTTGTGGTGGTACTGGACAGAGGTAGAAATTATGGATTTTCCCAGCTTCAGTTCTTCCTTGAACAATGTAATGCTTATAGGTTCATCCAAACTCTACTAGGCTTCTACACCAGCTACTATAAATTCTATGCTTGGTTTGGACAACTACCTAAAGAGAATGATAGAAGTATTTTCACAAGCAGGTTTGTGAAAGGAAATGGTAAAGAGTCATTGCTTACCACACATTTTAATCCTTCTTTAAAGCATTATTTTTCACAGAAGGAAATTAAATTGATTTTGAAATGCTACCAAAAAAGCAAGTGCAACTTATCCCATTCTACTTACTGCCTGTTCTGTAAACTTGTTTACTTGTTTTTGAAGTTTTTGACATTCTTTGAATTTCTCTTTGTAATGGTCAGCAGCCATTTGTAGACGAAGCTTCAGATCTTCAACTTCTCTGCGCAGTTCCTGTTCCACTGCGTTTGAAGCTTCCTTAAAAAAAAAAAAACAAGCCCAGAAACTGTTGTCCCTTTTGTTCAAATACCACTATTTCCTAAAAAGTCTTTTTTCAATTAAAAAAGCATAATGTTCCATGTAAGTACTGAAGCTCCTGTTCTCTTTCTGGGAAAGAAAGGAATAGCACAAGCAGTAGAGCACAGAGAGAAGCAGAATATGAGCAGAACTTCATTCCAAGCAGGACACAGTGAGGGACATAAACAGGCACTGGTACAATACGAGAGGCAGGTAAAGAAGATTCTTATTTTATGGGTTCATTAATGTGTATCTAAAGTCTGAATGTATGGGAAAAGTCTAAACACCTTCCAGGGGGCGTTCCAGCTACCCTACAGACAAGTAGAGCCACACAGCAAAAGTGCAGAGGCCACAACTATTCCCTTGCACTCACTAGGTTTCACCTGGGAGTGGTTCCATGGTGCCACTACACTGATACATGAGCTACACAAACCACATCCAGCAACCAGACACAGCCCATGCTCGGATACTTTCTGCTAACTGGAGGCATTCAGATGGCTTGCTACTTCTTTCATTATACATTTCAAAGCACATTTCAAAACACAACTGAAACTCACAGGGAAAAAACATGCAATTCT
Organism: Melospiza melodia melodia; assembly: GCF_035770615.1. NCBI lineage: Eukaryota > Metazoa > Chordata > Aves > Passeriformes > Passerellidae > Melospiza > Melospiza melodia. Next base: position 34,716,794 of record NC_086194.1, on the reverse strand, counting down.
TTGACATTTTAAATATAATAGCTCTTTAGAGTGTTGTAATATTACAGTATTATTTTAATTGTGTTCAACTCAATATATTTTCTTCTAACAGTTACATCATTACAGTAATCCTAGTAACAATGCAATACAGTTGCAGTCACTGAAGACCCTTGATAAAGCTAACTTTCATCAAAATGTTTAAATATATGTTATCTCACTATACTTTTATCCAAGACTAAGGTCAAGACAGTTTTCATTACATTAATATTTTTATACTTTTAAGTACTTAAAGCAAATTAACTTTGATTACAAATACTGGAAGGACTTTAAAGAATTCATACAGAATCTATCAATGACAAAAGAACATTATAAAACAACCCAAGTTTCTACCAATATATTTTCTTATTTGAATGAATATAATGCTACTATAATATCTATGTTATTTTGAATCCTCTCCCTGTCTTAATTCACTTAACAGAATTAAGACAGGGAGAGGATTCAAAATAACATAGATACTGCATTATTCTGTGAAAATAATGTGGGGAGAAGTAGATGTGAGTAAGAGCAGAAATCTCCTTTCTGACCAAACTTCCAAATCAGATAACATGCACTTGATTTAAGGTAGTATATGGAATGCTGACAGAAAATTTGATAATTATTTACACTAATCATCCAGAAACCTATTTTATTCTCAGTAATGATTTTATAAATACAGATAAACTTCAATACTAAAAATTTACCTGCTCATTTTTCAAAGTTGTGATTTTTATGAGTTCAGCTAAAGCTTCAGCAAGTTGCTTTTTGAATTTTTCATTTTCCAGGCGTGCACTGTGAAGATCTGCCATCGTCTTGTCCCGCACATTTACTGCATCACTCAGCTCTTTTGACATGAGAACAGCTTCTTGTTTGCTAGCCTGAATCTGATCCTCAGCTTTCCGAAGCTGCTCTTTCAAAATACTTGCCTCGTCCTAGGAAAGAGAAGAGATGGAAGAGAATTCATAATTTCTTAATTCAAAGCTTAAATACAGGCTGGTAAAGGGATTAGAAACATCTGAAAGGAAAAGCAACATTTCCTGGTGGCTTTAGCAAAACTACTCCATCAAGAAGTCAGTACACGAGTACTACTTTCCCCACTTGTCTTCTCTCCCAGCAATGACAGGCAAATTTATTTCACTGTGAAATAAAGGCAAACTTTACTTTGTAGTGAAATAGTTTCACTATGAAATAGAAGTTTCAATTCTGGATTTTTGTTGGAATTTCAGCTTCAGTTTTAAATCTATGGCCAAAAAAAGTCTGTTTTCCATATCTCTGCTCTTATCACTGTAGGACTCCAGCATCAAAAGCAAAGTTCATCCCACAGAAACACACTGAAAGTATCAACAGAGCAAGAGGTTTTACAGTGCCTACAAATGGTTGATATGAAACACTGTAAAGCAGCTTTGGGATGTTTTTCTCACAGCTCTATTTCCCAAGATCTTGCACAACAAGCTTTCCAGAGGGAAGAGAGAACAAATAGTAATGAAGAGCAAGCTGCAGCATGTAGCACTAAGCACACAGGGCAACCCAAGAGCCCACTGACCAAGCTGAACTACCAGCCTCTCACTCCTCCAAGAAGGCCAGGAGTACAAAATGTAATTTTAAATTTATTTTTAAAAGAAGCTACTATATAAAGCAGTCACTGCCTCTAGGCTCCCTGATGGCATAATCATCTCGTTCTTGAGTCCAGACATAAATTCAGCTATCTCTAGTCCATTATTTGGTCGTTTTTTTAATATCACAGAAGTTCAGAGGAATACTAATACACTTTGTAACCATTTCTGAAGATGTATAGACAAATAAATGCCCTGAAGTCCTGTCTCTTAGCTATTTTTACAGCACATGATACATTGGTAACATATTTCAGTAAATATCTGCAGTTTCACCATTTGAGATAAAAATATTAATGATCCCACCAGAAACACCAAAAGCAATTTAAGATTAATAAATGTTTGGTTGCTTCAGTACTAACATATATCCCCTCCCTTCAAAATAAAACACAGTAGTAATTTAACACATTCAGAAACAAAAAAGCAAGAAAGAGACTAAAATAAGATGTAACTTAAAGCTAGACAGTATGCCCTTTTTAAACTCTATGTCCATTCTCAACAGCACTACTTTTCCACTTCAATATTATATTCATAACTCATATTACTTTAAAACAATTTCTAGTCTTTTGAGATCCAAGTGGCTTTGCTGTGAAAAGATTGGCAAGATACACCAGAAAGATGCCTGCATAATCTAACTTTTCCATGCTGGCCTCAAAGGCTATGTCTAAACTGACTGTCTAATTTGGATCAAGAGCATATTTGTAAAGCAAAACTCCCAGTAAATTTCATTATTGCCTATCACACTGCAGATCAGAGAACAATCTCAGGGCGCAGAAACTGCATTCCTTTTGGATGAAATGGAGGATGATGTACATCAGGAAAAAACACCTAATGGTTATTCTATTGTGGGTTTTGCCTGGCTGGATGCCAGGTGCCCACCAAAGCCACTCCACAATTCCCCTCCTCAGATGGATCAGGGGGAGAATATAACAAAAGGCTTGTGTGTTGTGATGAGGACACAGAGAGATCACTTAGCAATTACTGTCATGGGCAAAAACAGACTCAACTTAGGGGGAAAATTAATCTAATTTATTACCAGTCAAATCAGAATAGGATAATGAGAAATAAAACCAAATCTTAACACACTCAGACCCCACCTCCTCTTTTCAAGTTCAACTTCACTCCCAAATTCTCTATCTCCTCTCTTCCAGCAGCACAGCCAGGACGGGGAAGGGAGGCTGCAGTCAATTCATCACACGTTGTCTTTGCTGCTCCTTCCTCCTCACGGGGAGGACTCCTCACTCTCTTCCTCTGCTCCAGTGTAGGGTCCCTCCCATGGGAGACACTCCTCTACAAACTTCAACACATATCCTTCCCACAGGCTGCAGTTCTGCATGAACTGTTCCAGTGTAGGATCCCATCCATGGGGTGCAGTCCTCCAGGAACAGACAGCTCCAGCACAGGTCCCCTGTGGGGTCACAGGTCCTGCCAGCAAATCTGCTCCAGTGCAGAGTCACAGCTTTCTTCAGGCACATCCACCCTCTCCATCATGGGGTCCTCCACAGGATGCAGGAGGCAGTCTATCTCACCAGGGTCTTCACCATGGGCTGCTCCAACACCTGGACCTTTTGCCCTCCTTCACTGACCCCGATGTCTGCAGCGTTCTGTCTCTCATGTTTTCACTCTTCAGCTGCAATTTCTCTCACACAGTTTCCCCCTCTCCCATAGTGTTCTTTAATCTGTTATCGCAGAGGTGCTGCCATCATCACCCGCAGGCTCAGCCTTGGCCAGAGATGGGTCCATTGGATCTGTCAGGCATTGGCTGGTATCGGTTCTCAGGGGAAGCTTCTGGCAGCTTCTCACAGAAGCCACTCCTCACAGAAGCCACAACCAAAACCTACACAAATCCAGTATAGGCATCCATAGCACCCAACTAGAAGTAAGTCTGAAGCAACCCCATGTGGACCACAGACAGCATAAATATGAGTTCTTCAGCAATTTCACTCTCCTGTTATACCACACTGCTTGCTAATCACAGTGCTGCCACAGGGTACACCAAGGCACCTCTTCCTTCAAAACCCTACTGTCACTGCAGAGTTCTCAGCATTGTAGCTCGACAGCACATTCACCTAAGAAGTCCTTCAGCAATCTTTCCATGTCTCCTCTTTTCTTCTCCATCACCCTCTACAGTCTCAACACAGCTACATTACAAACTTTTTCTTCAACCTCCTTTCATTTTTCACAAAACTAAAAGCAATGGAGGAGCAGACCACTTTTACTGAACTCAAAAATTACCTTTCCACACATAGTTAATTTCAGTTCATCACGTGAGACTTCAACCAGCTCAAAAGGTGCAATACTAGAACACATCTCAGTCTTTTCATCATTTTCTGCATCTACAGAGAACATCATAATCCTCATGCCTCTTAGCCTATACTCTGGTGATTTCTTCAACTTCTTCCTTTCTTTTGTCAAGCACATACAACATTAGACATGTTTATTCAAATCAGGCCAATTATATTGAGTACTGCTTACCTTGTCTGATGAAGAGTGCAAAATAGCTTTCTTCATATTTTCTTTTTCAGCTATTAATAGCTGTAATCTGCCAACCTCCTCTTTATAATACGATATCATGTTTTCTTTGTTTGCATCCAAATTCTTAAACGTCTGGATTTCTTTTACTAGTCTGGTGTTTTCTATTTCTGTATTCTTCAAGTGTATCTGCAATGATGCTAAAACATGTCAAACTTCTTCCACGTTAGAACTACTGTTCACCTATTTATTTATGTGCTCACTAAATTCTAATCTATTCTAATTTGAGGCAGATTAGAACTAGTAAAGAGAAAAAAAATATTTGATATTATCACTGCCCTCTAGCCCAAACTTTCTGTCTAGAATTCTCTCAGCATGGTTACCTAACAATAGCTCCACTCTACAGCTAGAAGTTTAAGTCCTAATTTCTCTCCACATCGCATTAAGTTATTCAGAACTCCTCTCCTCACAAATGCTGGACAAGTAAAAGAGAAATGACTTGAAGAAAACTAAAGAGAAATTAAACTTCTAGTAGTAACTGCCCACAGTCATCTAAGCAAACAGGTCTACATCAGGAATATTAATTTTCAATGACAGCAAACTCCTTCTATATCTGCCTACAATAATGCAAAATAGCTCCTACACTCAAGTGTTTTCCACTAAGACCAGAAGATCCGTGTTATTTACAAAGGGATTCCAAGCTTGTAAAATATGCTTTGAGATTTTATAATCTAGGAACAGAAATAATCTTTTAAATACACTTGATCTGTTTCACACAACCTATGGATTTCACTATTTTTGCACATTAAATTTTTTCTGCTTTGGGGGAGGGAGGGTGGCAGTGTATTTTATTCTATATATGGGTGTCTCTCAACACCAGCAAAAGAAATAGGCCATGCCAGTAAAACCCAATGCAATGGAGAATCTACTAAAGCTTCTCAGTGTTATATACAAGGCTCAAGAAGAAGGATTTAGAAAACAAAGTCTGGAGAGAGAATTTAAATTACTAAGAAGTATTTTAGTTATGAAAAAGTGCTTTAAAGATGATCACTTACTGTGTGATGCACTGTATAACTAAAGAATTTTCTCACTAGAATCTATTATTTTTTGTTACTGAGTCTGAGCTTTAATAAACTGGTGATTCATTCTCCTTTTTAGAGACCTTTTTATAACATGGTTGAATTCAGATGCTGTTTTCCTCATTCATTTTTATATGAGAACATCTATAACTACCTTAAAGATATGTTCACAGAAGGTACCCATTTCCTTTTTTCCTTAACAAATTCAATTTATCAGACTTCTCTATAAACCATTATTACCTTTATTTCAAACCACTTCATTCCAGTGTATACAGGTACATGTAATAAAGTTACCTTATAAAGTTCTTTTTCATCCTTTTCTGTCTTTAACACACATTCAAGTTGCTCCTTCTCAAGCATCACTTTCTTCAGTTTGTCCTTCAGACTAAAACATTGAAGAATTAATGGTACAGAACTATTAATACATATAATAAATATGCATTAATACTATTAAGGCATATAATAAATATTGTTAGTTTAAAAAAAACACATCTGGGGAAAAAGAAGTAAATAAAGGAAGGTAAGGAACAAAAGACTAAGTACCTGTCTAACTCAGTTTCTTTTGCAATGGCTTTCTGAGTAACAGTCATGATATCTTCTTCCAGCTGGAGAACCTTTGAAGCAGCCTCATCGTGCTTCTTCTTCAAGTCATTATTTTCCCTTTTAAAATCTTCTGATGCTTGAATATTTTGCTTTTAAAAAAATGCACACAGATGCCATTTAAAAATGTGATTCTTCAGAAGTAAAACATACTATTTGAATTAATGCCAAAATATGGCCATTAGATTTCTTCTCTTCCTTAAAATGCATAACTAGCCCATTTAAAGTATATATAAATATATATATATTGAATATTTCTATGCACAGTTCATATATTAATAAGGGGTCAAAAAGGAGTTTGTTTGGGCACAAGCATTCAGTTATTCAGAGCCTACCAAACACTTCAGAGTACAGAATAAACACATTATTTCCTATCTTTTGCCTATTTCCTTTAGGCAAACAAACCACTGACTGTCTAACTTAGGAAACAAAGAACTTTTATTTCTCTTTGTACTTGCTTTTACTTAAAAAGACCTTGCATTTTTCCAGACAGTTACACCACAGCAGCAAACCACAGTAAGGACAACTTCAAGCACAAGGAGAAACAAAACAAGACAAAATTCTGATTTAGAGCTGGTTACTACATGACAATCTCCTAGCTAGAACATACAGAATGCCTCACATAGCTCAAAGAAGCTCACGCAACCATTGCAGGATTTATGGAAGCTGAGATAGAGGACAATGACAATACCCAAAACAGATTCCTTTGTCTGAAAACTGACAAATACAATATGGGAAACCACTCTTAAGTACTGCATTTGTTGTCTAATTACAGTAATGTCCATATTGTTCTAAGGCAATGGACAGCTGAATGCCATCTCCACTGCAGCAAAACAGCCATTTAAAGTCATCTTAAATAAGCCTGAAAATGTTTGGTTTTTTTTTCAATATAAGTATTTTGTTGAAAAAAATAGATAAGTAACACTAAAGTAAATCACACATACTGAGATAATATGCCACCCTTTTTCTGATATTAGAGTATGATAAAGCTCAGCTTATTACCAACCATGACAGTGACATGAATCAAAATGTAAAACGAGGTCAAGACAGACTGACCAACATACCTAACTACAGCATGACTTAGGAGTGTTTGTGTAGCTACTAAGGTACAAGTTGTCTTTCTGCTCTAGATTTGGAAGATTAAAGCACTACTTCATCTATTCATTTTTAAACAAAGCTCAAAGCCCTGAAATAACAAGACTGTACTGTTACATCAAGAGAAACCCATCAGTCAGACTTTACAAAGAACCCCTACTGACCAAATTCCAACCTAACAAACAATGTTTTAAGTACAATAAAATATAATGAGGACTGGGTTTAGTCATTAATTGTCAAGATACATGGTTCACAAGTATAATTAAGCCTCACTTTTACAAGCAACTAAACAGAAGTTTGAGCATTATAATTTTTTTGGGGGGGGGGGAGGGGGTTGAGGGGTAGGCAGTACTGAATTGAGGAGTGGCAAATGTATCCGATGACTCATCCACTTGCTACACACTAAACCAGCATGTAGATTTTTATTTTTGTTATATATGCTACATAAAAAAGGACTAATATATTACTACTATTTGAACTCTGAATGGCTTTCTTATGTCTTAATATTAAAAATAATTTTAAAGGATCATGAATGTGCCATCTTTTTTTAAAAAACAGCATTGGAGAAGATAACCCACAACTTTCATAAGCCTTTATTTTTTTAAGAGCTATCAGTTTCTTGCAACCAAAAATACAAATGCGTGGTGTAACAAGGACAGGATATTTTAATTAAAGTCAGTATTCCAAGTAAAACTTGCTATAACCAGCAGCAACAACACACTCTGTAATTGCTTGTCCTCCCCTAGTGCAGTGGAGACTAATTACTTGCTCCTGTTTTGAAAGCCTAGTATAGTAAAAAGTCTATTTACAATGCATTTCTGTGTTTTCTCTAAACACCACTTTGGTATAACTGTAACTGTTGTAACCCAAGTGCCTTCAAAAGAATTTAATCTGATACATTATATATACAAACTGTACAAATAGTTCAAACAGGCTGCCAAAGGTAACATATATTAAAAGGAATTAATAGCCTGAAAAAAATTCTCTCCACAAACAGCATTACAATTGATGCTGCTTTGCTAGTTATTCTAAAGGGACATGGTACTAAAATGTAAAAGTTCCATACTTAACAGATTCTCACCTAATAAACTTATTTAGATACAACTAAAGCCCTACAGTTTTTAAAGAAAAAAAAGGATTAATTTTTAGAGACGACTTGTTATTTTACAGAATTCTTAGTAATTCAATTTAGATGCAGCAACCCCTAGTCCCATACACTGGTTACAGTGGTTTCAGAGCCTGTAAAATTTAAAATGAGTGCTCTTAGACTATTTTACAGGTAAAGTCAACTGTGTTTAGAAGGAGTCTAAAGGGGAAGAATATAATAAGTACATCAAATAAATGTACAACCCCAGTTACAGAAAAGATAATTACTTTCTGTAATCATTGATTTAATTCATTTATCTTATCTGGTACATCTACCAACATTATGTATTTTCTTCCACCTTCTTAACAGAGGAATAAAAAAAGCAGAGCAAGAGCATGAATCATTTTAATGAACTGGTTTAAAAACACTCAACAATTTTAATGTTATTTTTAATCCAGTTACAAATGCAGCTACCCCATCTCCTTCCCTAGATTTGCAACAGCCATAAGGGTGGATGTGGGAAGCAAACTGCACCACAAGAGTAAGCAACCTAAAATTACTTAAATCAGCTTTACTGCTGCAAAAGAAGTTATCAAAACAAAAATTCCTGTACCTACTAGGAGTCTCATTAGGAAAATGAAACAATAAAAATTCAATGAGCTCTAAATTTCCCTAGAATCAAAATTCCACTTTGAAAATCTTGATATACCTTCAGATAGGGAACAAGAAGAAATATGGGGGTTCCAAAATCTTTACTGCTGTTCTAAAATGGCAGAAGATTTAAGACTGATTATTTTTAAAATAATTTTATAGTAATTCCATGTTACACTGTCCTCATAAAGCTATTACAAGCTCTACCTAAAGGATATGCAAAGATCATGTCTGGGGTCATCCTTGAAACAGGTTTAAAATCCATGTAATAAATAAATTTCCACACAAAAGGACTAATAATCTTTCATTTGAGAATGGAATAGCCATAATATTTCTAAATTCTCACTTTTATAGGAGAATACCATGGCAAAAATCCCCACATTCAAGAATGCAGAACAGCAATCTTTCTCTACTTATTTCTTACTTTTAGTGGATTTTTACAACAGCAGTAAAACATTGCTGAGCACAGCCTGGTTAATGGAATGGTACAGACATCTCTTCCTATGATTAGCACATACAAGACATTTTTCAAACATACTGAAGGTAGAGAGAGATCCAGCAGGCAGAATAAAATACTTGAAAAATGCAATCCAAGAATACTTCCAGACATGACACCTTGCAGCATAGCAATGGTCAGCATAGCTTTTTATGTTTCATCCTCCCTCTTCATAACATGCAGAACTCCATACCAACCTTTTCAAAACCATCCCACACCTAAAACATTCACCTTTGATTAATGGCTAGTATCTGCAGCCCCTTTTTTCACCTTTTAGAGAATGCATACACCATAATGAAGAGGGGTGAGAAGTTTAAAATGAGCTATGCAGCTCAAACTGAAGAGGTCAAATCACTAAATACAAGGCAATGTATTTAAAAAAAATTTAAAAAAAAAAAAGCAAACAAACACCAAAAAAGAAAGCAGCACCACCTTGCAGCTGGATTGATTTATCTGGATGCAATTTAATGTCAGAGGAACCATTAAACTTGATATCCTACAGAGAATTTAGAGGGCTTAGATGAATTATCTGCAGGAGCCTTTTCTTTATGCCACTGACATCACAGCAGCTCCAACAGAACCATGTGAAACACTTGTCTGACATCATACTCTGTTTAAGGACCTCTGAGTATAAATGATGAACACAAGGGAGCACCACTGCAGCCAGTGCAAAATCCAAGTCTGCCCATAACACATAACACGAAAGTTCTGAAAGGAAACCTCAAGTTGTAATTTTTCTTTCTAAAAAAATTTAAGCATTCAGTAAAGTAAAAGAGCAAACCAACTCCAAATAAAGTCAATGACATTAAGCTTTCATCCTTGTGAACTACAACTTGTAATAGAAATACTGCTCTAAATAAGACTGCAGTCGGTCTATTTTAAAAACATAAAATGTCACAGTGGTAGTACTTTAACTAACATCATAAAGTAATCAAAACTACAAAACTAAGGTCTGCAACTACAAGCTACTGATTTTGCAAAGTCGTTTCCATGAATACATAATTTGAATTGTAGAATATCTCAACCTACTATTTAATTTTCCAGTGAAATAATTTTCAATTGCCCAGTTTAAGAAATATTCACACACAGAACAGTGAAAAAAAACATGAAACAGGGTTTTCTTTTCATATGACGTTTATAGTACCCAAGGGTGCTGTAATTGCTGGTACCAACCTGAGCAAATTCTGAGTGCTTAATTTGTGTCTAAAATTAAATGAAACTGGGGGGAGGTTTGCTTTTTGGGCTGGGGGGCAGTATGCCTTTTGGACAGTTTTTTGTTACTTAATTTTTGGAGGTTTTTTCCTGCTAAAACAACGCATTTTCCTGACCATCAGATTTTCATACATGCAGCACACATGACAGTATGAACAGAGCCTGGTCTAAAGAGACACTGAAAAAACAACCGATTCACTTAATTCTATGCACTCAGGCTGAACTGGGCACTTGCACTGCTTACTCATACTGCTGACATTATCACACTGTCAACAGTCTCTTTTCACTATCTAAGCAGAGAAACTTCTCCTTGAAATGGCAACTTCTCCTCAAAAGCCAGCTTAAATGAATCCCTGATATTTTAATAAAATTCTCTAATAAATAAAGCTACTGTGCAGGTAGAACCTGTCAGCAGAATGTGCATTTACATGGATGCCTTATTAAAATTCCCCATCAGATAGATGAATAAGCCCACTTTTAAAAAGTTAAATGGTAAACTAAATTTACAAAAAGCGTGAAAGAACAAGTTTATGAAGTCAGTAAATTCACTTCTGCATCAATTTATGCCAGCATCATAACAGAAACACTATTCAAATGTTCACAAGATCAAAGGATGAACAGGCAGTCTTCAAATCCATTGCTTCTGACTCAAGCTAAACATAGAAACTACTGTCAGAGGAATAAGACTTGTCACCAGTCACATGGAAGAAATCAGTTTACAAGTGCCCTCTTCCCACTAGAGGGAGACCAATGACTGCAAAAGCATCTTTTGCAAGCTCTGCTCTCTACAAAAGTACAAAACCAGTGTTCACAAAATTGAATAGTTGCAGAGTATCAAAGGAATGACCAATGAAAGACACACAATGACTACTACATGCTTCTCTTCAGCACAGTAAGACTGAATCTTAAAACAGTAGGCAAGTGCTCTGCTGCCACAGACCTTACACACAGTTTAAGCATACACAAAACTGGGAACACAAAGACTAAGAAGCATTCTTATTATGTACAGAGCTATACACATTTTATATTCATAATGTCTAAGATGAAGATTAGAAATATTCATAATATCATTTTCTAAACAAAAACATTCTAAGCTTTTGTTCCATTTTTTTTAAAGTTTGTTTCCTCCAATTTTTAAAAAGGAAAATATATGCAGATAAAAGCAGCATAATAATGTTATTCAACACACTGAATATGAAAGTAAACCAAACACCAGTTTATGAAAGTAAACCAAAGGAAAAGCTGAAATATTAAAAGCAACCTGAAACAGTTCTGTAATTATGTATAATGTGTCATCTTCTTAAGCAAAATAATCATAGTGTGTAACTACATCATTATTTTAACAGTGTTATATCGCTAGAGTTGCAAGTTGTATATATGGCATGATCTTAAATAAAAGTATGCTACCAGGGAACATCACCCTAGTAAAAACAAACTGAAACACTAACAGAAGGTTGTAAGAAAAAGATGTGACATTTCTGAAACATTTCCAATAATTTCACATTTACTCTGAATTCCCACACAGAGTAGTAACAGATTAAGTTAAATCTTCACACTCAGTAAGAACTATTTTAATGACATCTGGGGAAAAAATGTAGGAATGGTTTAACTGACATGAAACTGCAGCAAAGGAATAGTATGCTCTCCTCTAACTGAAAATATAGCAAGCCTATGGCAAGCCCTTTTCAAAAGGCTAAACGAGGGGGGCAGGAAATTTTCATACTTGGGAACAGGAAAAAGGAAAGGCCACTTATACTCTCTCCAAACTGATTCTGTCAGAAGAACTACATACTGCATTAAGGAGGCCTTGGGTAAGAGGAAAAAGATCAACCTAAAAGAAATAGAGACTGAATTTGTCCCTCATCTTACAGTATCTCTTTAGCAGGGTGGGGTTATCAACACAACTTAGTGGTAATAAACCATAAGTACACACTAAAAAAGTGGGGTTGGACAGCATGTTCCCTCTGAGTGCAAACACTGACTAATGCAGAGCTGTGTGTCTTGCAAATATTTTTTTTTCTGTGACAGTGGCAACAACAAAAAAAATTTGTCTGCAGAATCATTCATGTGTTGAATACATTTTTTTTATTAATGTGATAAAGCACTAAAAAAATTACCCAAATCTAAAAAAGCAAAACCCTTTAAGGACAAAAGTGCAATAACATGTTACAAGAAGATCTGTTTCAGGAACTCTCCTATTTGTAAAACTCAAAAAATGGGAATCTTTTCAATACCTGAAAACATACACGGATCCCAATAGTCAAGCCTCATGGAGCACTGATTGTATTACACCTGAACAGACTCTTAAAAGCCATGTTCTTAAAAGACTGGCCTACTTTAAGCTCATCTCTTCCTAGAATTTTCCCCAACCACTTACAAAATACCCCAACTCAGCAAAAAGCAGACAGAGAAGACACCAGTTCCACGGCCCAAAATTCTGTAAGAGTAACTAGGTGTGAAAAGAGGTCATTTAATAAGGAGTAGGAGGGAGGCACTAATTGGGATTAGCTGTGGCATTGTCAGGTCTACAACTATCCTATTTTAAGAAAGCAATTTTTAAGAAGCATCTCTTAATGATCCAAACTACTTCTGAGCTATTTCTGAAAACAAAGTACTGATAAAAATCAACTTTGGTGTTGATTTTTATATCAAGAATAAAATCGTCTAAAGGCATATGAACAAATATGAATAAAAATGGGATTTTAATAGAACTGTTTTTTAAAGAAACATTTTCAAATTAGGAACTTGGAGGTTTCCCATCCTGCACCAAAGTAAAGTAACTTAGGAACTACAACCCCTAACCTCTTAGGTAACTTAGGTACTACAACTCCTAACCACACCTTCCACATTCTGTTCAATTCAATTACAAAAATATAACATAGCTGAACAATGGATTTGATCAAAAGACAAAACACATGAGGTAAGATAGTCATATAATTTCCTCTGAAGAAACTAAGAAAGATTTCCATAAATTGGGCAGATTGGCAAGTATTATGCATTTAGGGGTTCGTAACTTCAGGGCTCCCTTACCACAATACAAATGTAATAAACATATTTTAGTTGCTAATACATTGGCAGCATAAAGAGCTCTGCACTCAATTAGGATCAAATACATCTGCCTGTACAGACACATGCACTTCCCTGACACATGCAATTACTGCTTTTTAAAAACACAGTACTTTGTACTACTGTAGATTTTTTTAGAGCTTTTTGCACAATCAGAAATATATGGTTTATTTCCTGATGGAAGTACTTGCAAAAACAAACAAAAAAAAAAGAACACTGAGCCTGCACATGGGTTCAGTGTAACTTACCTTTACTTTTAACAGAAATATAATCATATCAATTACAGCTGCCTTAAACTACAACAGTATTAACATCCACTATATACAGTAATTATAATTTCTTATATGGCCTATTCTTTTTTATTAATTGTTGTTCACTCATCTAATACACTCTAAAGTCTATTGGAAGATTTTTTAAAGTAGAATTCCAAAAAGTTAAACCTTTGCCTAAGTTAAAGATTTTTTAAAATACAGATTTTAAATTCATCTGTTCCACTTAATACCTATTTTGTGTATTAAAAGTTTGTAGAGCATAACAAAAAATTCACATGCATATGAAAAAAGAGAACTAGAAACAAAAGAAGAAAATAAAAAGCCCCCATAGTACTTAGTTAAAACATCCAGTCAAAGGCAAAAAATGTATAAGCCAAGCCAAAACAACATGGCCTGCACTAAGCACCTGTGACGATTCTGCTGTTATAGAAAACACAAATACATTCTGATTACTTATCACTTCTAAGATTACTCCCTGTAGTCTAATATAAAAACATCCAAATTAACACACTGCTTAGGTTTATTGCCAACAACAACTACTCACAGCACACAAAGAGCACTGGATTGTCTGCGGGCTGTGTTCAGGAGCTGCTCTGTAAGACCTGTCTTAGTGGTTAGTTGGAATGGAGGTGTTTTGTGGAGTTGTTTCGTTTGGATTTTGGGGTTTGGTGGATGCTTTATTTTTTAAAATAAGTCACAAGAAAAATAAAACCTAGATACTGAAATTCAGCTGAGTGCTGTACCAGTGCTTCTCAGGAATCTTTAAATCAATCCATTAACACACTGTATGTATTCCCAGCAAACATATATTACATAATCCTGTGATCTCCTGCTGTATTTTGTATACTGGGCTGGGGGGCATGGAGAGTCAGTCATCTCTAAGACTGGAGAGATACATATAAAGCACTGCTTATTAAAATTTCCAATGTTTAAAACATTCAGTTACTGCACCTGATTTAGTAGATGTTCACCTAATTTTCAGGAAAAACACTCAATTTATATTCTGCTTATATACATAGACAAATTAACACTTTTTCAACTCAGCAGGTATGTTTCTTTTTTTTTTTTAAGTGAGAAACAGACAACAGGAAAAAAATGCAAAATATGATGGCATCAAATTCTTAGAGACAAAAAAAATACCTAAGTTAGAAAACTTCCATAGTATTTTAGCCAGGCAAAGACCTACATCAGCCTCAGGTCAGGTATCTATTTGTAGCTAAATACAAGTGAGAAGTTTGTCACACTGCATTCTCTCTTCATGAAAATACAAGGCCAAAGCAGAACAATTAAAAAGAGAGAGCAAAAAACACAAACTCAAACATTCCTGAAATTAAGTTCTATTTGCTAAATTCTGGTATCTATAGAGGCAAAACTATTCTGGATTAGAGAAGTTCACAGAAAAATGTGATAAAGCATTGAGACATTTTTGTTCCTATGCAGTCTAACTGTATCCTTGTGTGACAGCAATCAGAACCCCATTTCAGAAAGTGTTTTAAAAGGGAATTGTAAAGCTAACATGGATTGGAACTGTCAGTTGTTTTCAAACATTTTTTTAAATAAGAGCCTCAAGGGACAATGAACAGTATCTATATAGCTCACTCAGATTTATCCACCAAACTTATATGATCTGTTAATCAATGAAATGTGAATTTATATTCTCTCATTGATTTGAGCTAGTTCTCCCATGCATGTGAAATTAAAATCATTTTTTAATAGAAAAAACTTTTTTCTGAACAACATCTTATCATTTCTTTTCTCCTTAGCCAACACTCCAGTCCATTTCATTCACTGTTCAAAAGTATACTACAAAGCACCAACATTTTCAAGTTCTCTCAAAAAATTCCTATTAAAGGTGTATGACACAGGACTGTTGACATGTACATACTAGTTCCTAGAAATAGTCTATTAACTGCTGTCCACATCTAAATTATGTAGGTTTCATTACTTCAAATTTGTCCATGTCACCACCTCCCTCCCACATGTTTTTAATCTTCTCCTAGAAGTTGGTTTTTTTAAAAAGCAGCAGCTTAAAAACAGATTAGGTCCAACTTTTAGGTGCCCTTTTTATAGTATTAGATTTCCTCCTTACCACACGAGAATTTCAAATTAAACTGGCTTTGGTTTAGGCTACATTTACATCTTCACTATTGATTAACCCTTTAAGCAGATTTTTAGGTTTATGGTTTTTTTTCTTTTGAATTGTGAAACCGTTTAAGAGAAGACAGTTACTAGCTACTTTTCACTATTTACACACCTTGGCAGAAGCATTCTCTGTTGATCTTTGCTTTTCATACCAAAAATTGTTACGATTTTGTTCTGTGTTCTATGCAATTATTCCCTAAGGAGAGGGTTTTTTAGAAGCTTTCCTCCATTTTAAATTAAAGCAAGCAAACTTTAAATTATCAATTACTTTCCACTATGAATTCCACAGTTAAATATCAAACATCTGGTAATAGTTGTCATCGATTACCTTACCAAGCCTGGTAACAAAAGCTTTAAATATTTTAGCCATTTTATGACATAAAAGGAATAGTGGCAGGAGGTTAATAGGAACTGACCTATTCTAGTTTAAATGTCTATCAAACTGCTGAGAGGTTTTGATAGCTGATTTTCACAGTTTGACTGGTTCTTGAAAAAGCAGTAATACAGACATTATGAGTCAGTTCTAATCAGTTAAACAACTAACCTTTTGCTCTGCTTGCAGTTGTTCACATCTCTGCTTTTCATGGTTAAGTTCTTTTTCCAGTTGTTCAACTTGATCTCTGAGTTGTGTAGTTTCCTTTTCCAGAACAGAAGTTACCTTTAACAGCTCTTCTTTTTCTTTTATTATTTTTTCAATTTTAAACTAAAAAAAAAAAAAAAAAAAAAAAAAAAAGAAGAAGAAGAAAATAATGGGGTTTGGAAATTTTTCTCCCTTTCATTCTAACCAAACAAGTGGATAAGTAATTACTCCAGTGTTTGAGCAGAAACACAAACTGTGTGTTCCCTGTTTAGGTTATTACAGTTTTCCCCTTATTCTCAAATTTCTGAAGTTTAATTGCTCTTACTGCATAGTACCAGACTACCATTACATAGCATACTTTGCAGTGTCCTGATTTATCCTCAATTTTTCCTTCCTTAAATGAAGTGCCTTTAGTGTTCCCGAGTGACAGCAACTGTGGAAGAGCTAATTGTGATGATGACAGCTTGGTGACAAAATGACAGCTGACTCTAGAGACACACATTCTCTCTACAGCACTATTTGAGGAATTTCTTGAGAAAAATGAATATGCACATACACCCCACACCACACAAACACCTGAAAAGTAAACCCTGGAAGATGAAAAGTAAGCCCTGTGCCCTTTCACCTAAAGGGAGTTTATAACAAAGACAAGCAGACTATTTAGTAAGGCTATTCTAGTAACAGAGCAAGGTTTCAAACTAAAAGAGGATAAATTCAGATTAAAGGAAGAAATTTTTATGTTGAAGGTGGTGAAATACTAGAAAGGGCTGCCAAGAGAGGTGGTAGATGCAACACCCTTGGAAAAGCTGAAGGTCAGGCTGAATGGGGCTGTGAGCAACCTGATCCAGTTGGAGATGTCCCCACTCACTTCAGGGGGCTGGAGTACATGACATTGTATAGTCCCTTCCAACCCAAACCATTCTATAGTTCCATAAACAAGGATCATAAGAAATACTTGAGAACTTATTTAATTTTAGTACTACAAGAACTTATCTGAAAAGCAAAAACATTCCAGATGTATCTCTGTACTAAACCTCTCATCCCTAAATTTTGAAAGCCATAAATCAAACACATGCATGTATGTGCCTAGATGCAGCTAACTGGATAAAATGTCTGATACCAAAGTAAGGGAACTGCACTGAACAATTTTCCAAGAAGCAATTCAAACAAAAGTTTGCTTGGGTTTCTTTTTTGTTTGTCTGGATTTAAATAGGGTTCAGCTGACAAACTGCAACAAGCAAAGGTAAAACACTTTGACTCTGGATATACAAACACAAGACCAATCACAACTCTCTAGCATACACTGAGAATACACTGCATAGAAAACTACTTTAAATAAAATAAGAGCTACTCTAATATATTTAGGCACCTGCAATTTTTCAGCTGAATCTCCAGGGCTCTTAACTTGGGCAAAAATAAAAGTATACTGATTCCATAACTCTTCTTCCTTACAAGCACAATGTCACACAAAGGGTATCTTCCCTCCCCTCCAGTTAGTTGGTGACTACAGATGTGAGAGAAGGGCAGCATCTACTCTTATGTTTCTCTGTCCATGCTTAGTGCTATACATTTTTACATTTTGATTTAACCTGTAAATGTTCTGAACTTCAACCAAATACTATAGAACAAGCCAGAAATATATACATTACACAGACACATGCAGGTCTTTTCCTACTAGTTTTTTCTTCAGTATCTGTCATTGTGTGTATATAGTACAAAAAGAAATAGCATTTTAAGAATTTTTGTATCAAACCTCAAGAAGTCCAGCTTTTGTGGTCACCACTAACATATCAGAGTTTCCTTCATCTTCCATAGTGAGCAATTCTTCAACAGGAGAAGAGGTACGAAACTGGAAAGGTGTGCTTGCTCCACGGATTTCTCCTTTGTAAGTCACGTAACAGAACTGATAAAATTCTCCATCATCATTTGGTAGATAATATCCTATCAAAATAAATTCATATTTGAAGAAATATTCTACACAAGCTTACAAGCCTCCATCTGCAGACAGATTACCACATCATGTTTGACTTACAGATTTCACGCTCATTGCCTTGGTATGGCATAAATATCCCACCAAAACAGCAGAAAGGAAAAGTCATCCTATTGAGCAACCTTCATCCCCCAGCAATTTCTACTAGCATTTAAGACAAAGATTAAACAGAGTTAGGCAATAGCTGCTCTATGTACACATCACCTCACATACATCAGGTAATAGCTGCTGCATATAATTTATGAAACAGAATCATTGCAATCAGATCCATGAAGTTGCATCATGCCCACATTATCGTGTGACTGCTGTATAGTCACAGAACAGAGAGTAACTGGTTTTTTGGCCTTGAAATACATACACAAGCAAATACAACAGAAAAAGACAAAATAATATGCAATGACAAGACATTCTGCAACTTCACCGGGTACCACTTGTACATAGTACTTTGCTGTATTTTTGGAGGGCAGGGGTTTGTGGGACAAACATCCTTTTTTGGCTATTTTTTAATGCCAAAGAACAGAAATGTTCCGAATGGGTGACACTAGCTGAAAGATAAGAGCCCGGAGTTTAACAAAGAGCTTATTTTTTAAAATTGAAAACAATTCTTCTAGATTTTACAAGGTAAGAATAAATCCTCTTTCTTGAAGCTATGTAATGGTACATGATGAAACCAAATTATTTGAGAAGAATTTCTGTGTGACTATCCAACTGAACTGTTGCCCACTGAAGTTTCAAGCCTCTCGCACGACCCAGATTCACAGAGTAAGATTTATCAATGTTAAACAATCATTTCAAGAACTACTGACATTTTTACCTTAATTAGTATATTCAAGACCCACACGTTACCCAATTTGATGGTAAGAAAACCAGCTAGTTTTATTCAGAATACTTATTTTCAGATACTGTAGCCAGCCTGAGGATGATATTAACACAATAAACCCTCACCTAGTGTTCAGTCCAGTAGCTGATGTCACCCAATTCAGCTCTTATTTCACCACATTTCTATCTTCTCCCTTCCTAACTTTATCATTAACTTTTCACCAACTTTCATTCCAGATTCCTGGAAGTCTTTTCCCAGTACTCTTAGCTACCTTTCCTAGAAATAGTAAAACATTACATTTGCTGTATAGACAACACTTGTATCAAGAACTTCATGATTCCATTAGTCTTATGCTTTATTAACAGTCGGTCATGGAATAGTATCTGAATCTCAAAACATCAGGATTCATGCTTTTGGGCCTGGCTACACTTTCCTATATAGCACTGTAGTTCAATTTGCCTGATTCACTGCTTAAGTAAGGTGAAACTATGCAGAAATAAATGCAGAATTATCTACATTGCTGCTTCTGCACATTTCAACACTGGTTCAGACAAACTGATTTTGAAACTACTGTAAGTCTCTTTTCTTGTTCTAACGTGTACTGGAGAAACAGTTTTCTGATTATTTTCTTCCAGCACAATTACTTGATCATAAAAAAAAAAACCAACCACGTTTAACATGCTGCACAACATTTCCTATTTAGCTCAGATAATTATGCTCCTGTAAGCTCTACTGATCTCATCTCAGCAACATTAAAATATCTTGCCAAACACAACCAGGAGACTGTTTGAATGGAGATTCAATCTGGCAGCTCCATAAAAGTGGAGATCTGTCAGGATGGAACGTAACGGATGAGACAGAGACACTTGGTCTCTTAATGTGCAGTAAAATTTCTATGTACAAAGGACTGATAATGGCAGTTCTACTGAACAGAACAGTTCTACTCTTCTAGATCATTTCTTGTTTCAGTCCAACCCAATTTCATTTATGCAGTGAACTTTGGCAACTGTAAAAGAAACTAATGATTTCCTTCCACTTTCTACAGAGCACACACACTTTTCAATCAACTTCAAGGTTATGAAATGGTTATCAGGTTATCCGACCATGTGGATATGGTCATCACTGAAAGCATCAGAATAAAAAAAGACCCGGCAAGAGAAAGAACTGAACTCATCAAAGCTATCACTATTTGCAGCTTTAATAGGACAACAAGCTAATACAGTCATCGTTTCAGGACTTCAATTATTTAATTTTTTATATGTTTTAAGCAATAAACACACACACAAACAAAGACTAGGGCCAAGACTAGGAAGTAAATCAGGTAATAGCTGCTGCAAGTAAAAAAGAAGGTAAGATTGTACATAACATTCTGTTTGTACACAGAAAAGCATTAATTCAGTGGAGATGCTCTTTTCACAAGAAATCTTCAATGTGTGTAGATTTTTGACATTGGTCATCTCCTGTGGCAACAAGTTCTGCATGTTAACTGTGTCATAAAAGTATCATATCTACCTCTATTTTGAACTTGTCAACTTGTCACTTGGTAGCTTACATGCATGGTTCCTATTTTTTTGCTATATAGAATGGTTAATTCACTCATGTCATGGATAGCTGATTTTAGAGACATCAGTCACTTCACATTACTTTCCTTGTCCAGCCTGAAAAACCTGACAGAAGGAAGTCTGGAAGGTCACTTTGTCAGCTTTTCCACTCAAGAGACTGTTGTCAGCGCCTGAGATTACTGTGGCTGTTCTGAAACAACTGTATGGAATTCTCATCCTTCCAAACCAGGAAACCTGCTCAAGAGCTGCACTACTCCCTCATGGTAAAAATGCTCTTCCTAATGTCAGACATAAACTTCTCCTGTCATAACCCACAGCCGTTGTCTTTTTTTTCTATTTAAGAAGTATGGCTCGCATCTTTGCAACTCCACACCCTTACAGAGAAGCCATTTCTTAATTTTGATCTCCTTTGTTGCACTTTACTAGACCTGTTTTCAGACTGCAAAGGGGAGGGAGAGGGTACGACTTGCACACAGTGTTGAAAATGTAGTCATACTATAGACTTGTACAGTGGTGCAACATTTTCTGGTTTGTTTCTTAAAAGCCTCAGATATTTCCATCAATTCCTTGCAGCAAAAAGTCCCTTGCAACTCTATGACTTCTCTGAACTTTGATGAAACCACCATCTACACTATTTATCTTTTGACAAGAATCACTTCACATCGAAAATGTTTAAACTCCAGAGACTAAAGACTATATAAAGACACAATGCACTAAGAGAGGCCAAGATTAAAAGGAACCTGCTTATGGTTAAACAAAGTCACTTATTGTATTTTAATAGTTTCCAGCAGAGCTTCTCCATCAGTCATGAAAATCTGCCATTACTTTGTAAAGAACATACTAAGTCACATACTTTTCCTTACAATTTTCCTTGACATCTAAAATAAGACTCAACTTCCCACAGTGAAATGTTGAAAATTATCCTCCAATTTGTCTTTTTTAAACTCCAGAACTGTTATACAATGCTCAGCACCTAAATGAACCGACAAGTACTTAAAAAGCTGAGTAGGCTGGAAAATACAGAGAGACACTGCCTTATACACACCTTGAAAAGTCAGCACACAGTTAACAGTTGATCCTTCCACATAATTTTCTGGCATAGGTGACCAAAGAAATGTGTAATAATCTCTTGCCGTACTCCAACCAACCTAAAATTAAATAAATCACAACAAAAAAGAATTTTAAAAATAGAAAGAGAAAACATTAAACAGAAGAATTTGATATACACAGTTAAGATATCATGGTCTGGCCTTTACAACACACTGTAATAAGCATATTTCTTCTTCAAAATGCAATTAAAAGATACTTAACAATGTTTACAAATCAGGAATATTTTAACAAGCATGTCAAAGATTTAGCATTAATTTTATTAAGCTTGTTACCTAAGGCAGTAAATGGGTCTAAGGCAATAAAAGGGTCTATATAAAGTAAAACACCAGACAGTTTTTACTATATGTTAAACTATTTGGTACATTATTTTTTTCTATACAGATACGCATTTCTATATTAAAAATACAAAAATATTAATTCCTGATTTTATAATGAAATTTCCTTAGTGTAGGTTCTGCAAATGTTGACTCTTTCATATCCACATCCAACTGGTTCACCAAAAAATAAAATGGAGGAGGGAAAAGAAGCTTTCTATGCTACTGAAAGATCACAATTTACAGTTGAATATTTTTGACAACTTCTAAATGCTAAAGACCAGGATTCCACTGAATGCTAACTCTCTCCTACATACACACTGTGTCAGGAAAGAAAAAACACAGATCTGCATGAAAACATAACTCAGCTAAGTCAGCACAGTCTTCTGCAAACTTGAAACCCCCTCTGCTTTCAGAGTTTTCCTAAGAGGGCAGCTCTGCACAGTGGTGAGCCACTGGCACAGGCTGCTCAGAGAAGCTGTGGATGCCCCATCTCTGGAAATGTTCAAGGTCAGACTGGATGGAGCTCTGAGCAACCAGGTCTAGTGAGAGGGGTCCCTGCCCTCGGCAGGAGGGTTGAAACTACATCTTCTTTAACACCCCTTCCAACCCAGGCCATTCTATGAGCCTATGATTCTACTTCCTGAAGACATACATCCCAACAGGCCTGAAATACATTCCAATAAACCAGAAAGCCAAAGCAACTACTGTAAAGCAATGGATATTAATAATAGCATAATGGTAAAGGAAAAGAAGAAATATATCTGATTTATTCCACTGATGAAATAAAAATACCAAAACCTTATGTAATGCTAGGTGTCAAACAGCTTATCAGTAACTGGGAATACTGTCATGGAAGAATTAAGGTATAGAAAGGGAATAAACTGTTTCCCAATTTTTATCAGGTAAGACTGTATCAAGAGGAAGAAGAAAAAACCAAATATCCAAACACAAAAACCACACAACCAAGAAAAGATTAAGTTAACAATCGTGATTTTCATTGCTTCAACAGGCAACATTTCCAAACTCCAGGTTTAGAACTCTTTCTTTACAAAGAAAACATTTCAGCGGTGTATTTTAAAACAGCTGGGGTTTTAAAGGAATTTTCAATTAAAAAAGAAAAAAAAGGAGAATTTGTTTAGATAGGCAAAGAGAATATCAGAGGTAAAAGTAATTCAATATTAAAGCAGCAATTATATATGTATATAGGCATATATTTCATGTATGCAAATTAATACACAGCATTAATTTTAAAAATTCTGAATAGATTATTCCATAGACATCCATTCACTTCTTCACTTTTTATTAAGAAGTATAAAAGAAACTAATGTTGAAGATGATGGAGAGTTTTTTATATTCTAAAAAAACACAGATTAACAACAGTGAAACTAGATTAAATTCTCATTACTTTTGTAAGGCAACACTTATTGAAGAGAAGCAGAGCAGATGCTGAACACATCCACTAGAATGGAATCATCTACTAGATCTTAAGCCTATTCCTAGCAAAAAAAGAGTTCTATGATATCTTCTATCAAGCAGCTTTTTAAAATGTCAATGAAATGAGACTTCCTGGGGTTGCCGTTCCCACACTTTTAAGTATCTCAGAAACAACATGGAAAACTCTTCCAGTAACTTGTAGTAGTAAAAGCAATTTTTTCTCAACAAAAGTTCACAAGAAACATTTTGCAAATTTTCACATTAGTCATGTCTTCAAATCCAACTCAGATATTACTACTACCTTTTTTTTTTTTTCTGAAATTGCTTTTACTTCAGAAAAGAGAAGCATATACTATTATTTGCTGTCCTAAACTAAAGCACACTGCTTTCTAAATTTAGCTCTCGGTGAGTGAAAAGTCAACATCATCTTTTTCGTTTCAGAAAAGAAACTAAATTATCATTGTATAGAACTGAAATAATATTTTTATCTGTTAAAAACCAGAACATGCACACACTGCTTCTAATGTTATTTTCATGACTAAAATAACTTTCTTCCTTCTGATAATTAACACTGGAAAACAGAGAAGAAACAAAATGTTCACACAGCGAACATAAACACGAAAATAAACAGTTTATTCCTGGAATTCCATCTTTTTATATTTTTCTTAGATATCACATATTGATTCATAAATTTAGTGATTTATCCTGAAACAAAAAGTTATTTTTATCAATACTCTACCTTTAGTAGTAATCAACAAAAGGGGTTTTTTGGTCATTTAAAACTTTACCATACTGATACAAACAAAAGAATCACATAGAAAACAAATAACTCTCCTGGTCTGCTTCTCAGCAGGCACTGTATTTCTAAGTATAACTGTAATCTGTGGGCTGCTGGTAAAGAGAAAATTGTGACACATCAAGAGCTAGCAGGGAATACCCAAGGAAGTTTACCCCACAAGTATTTTCTGTAACGATTCCCCACATTTCCTGTCATCCATCATCTCTTTCCCCTGGTGAGGCACCCTGTCTGACATTCTTATGATCGTGACAATTCCATCCTTTCTCAATGGGCACCAGCAAGATATCAGCAGGTGTGCATTGCCCAACAGCTCTTATCACTGCACAGAATTTGAGACAATTAGGGTTTTCCCTGCTACACGTTGCGTGTGTCAAAACGTGATAATGCAGAGAAGGAAGTATGACAAAATGTCATCTTCCTCACAGCTTAATACATTTCAACAGGGGAAGGTGAGTATTCCGCAGCAAAGCAAATTAACTTAGTAACATTTTTCAACATCCTTCCTACATAACAATAAATATAGTTAAATTTCACTGGGTTATTTCTTACATGGCACAAGCAAGGAGCAAAGCCACATAATGATATGATGAGAATAAAATAAAAACAAATTTAAGTAATCCATGTTTTAGGTGTAGGATGTAGGTATTTTTTTTTAAATCTGCTATTTTATCAACAGGTTTTAACAAACTTTCACTTTAGTACTTTGTATCTTTTGTCAATATTCTCTTTAATAAGCATAGTATGGAGTACACAGTGGTTCCAAACTACAAAATACTATACTACATACATACATAGACATAGTCATAAGCTTCTCTATGGCAACAGATTATACTAACACAGATACAAGACTTTAGCACACACTCAGTGGCTCAGCAGTGATTTAAATGTGATCTTTGACATAGATATTTCTTTCAGCTCAGAAAGAAAACCAATAGATGTCTAAACTTTAACTAGGGTTAAAACTATATGAAGAAAATTTAACACCGCTTAAGAGAAAGTAAATAAAAATTGAGAAACTAAACTAGTGGCAAAAGCTATGAAGGAAATCAACAAAAAGTGAAAAATACAAAGAGAAGATGGGAATAGTCATCAGCAGCTCCACAGTGAGTTTATATGATAAATAAAACCCTGTAGCTTTGGAAGCAAAACAAAGAGCACCTTCAGAAACATCGGCATATTAGCTTAGAAAAATGGTTTCATTTCAGAATCAGAAAAGCTAGACTATTTGTCTTACTGCTGATGATACCAACAAAACCTACTACCAATAATACAGACCATCTTCTAGGTTAGTGTCTGAAATGGGAGAGGAGTCCAGATCCTCCACAAGAACCCACTCGATGCAAACACCTTACCTGTACTACAGCAACAGGAGGGAAATGGAAAATTGTCAGGTTGATAAGAACAAGAGTTTGATTATTTCAACTGCCAAAACAGCTGATATAAGTAACACTGAGCATCACTTCTCATGAAAACATTATATTGAAAACAAACAAATGCTTGTTAGGATGACTTGAAAATTTCATTCCTGCATTTGAAATTCAAAACAATGAAAAAAAAGCCACTGAGAGAAACTGTCCATTATAAAAATATATTTAAAATAAGTCTTCAATACTACTGTATACCTTTTCATTTCCTTAATTTATTAAGCAAGTTCTAAAAATTTATTAAAATTATGAATATTTATGAAGCTCCAAGCATATATATTTATTTTAATAACTAGAACTTAACAACTGTTAAAAGACAGAAACAGGGGAAAGATGTGTAATTCTTGTTGAAGACTCAGGTGAAGTCAACAGATCTATTTTGTTATGAAGAACACATTCTTAAACCAAAGTTAAAGTTCACTTTACTATCAGTTAAAAAAAACCACCAACCAAAAAAACCCACCATCAAAAGCAAAAACACAATCAACAAAAAGTCAACTACAAACATGAAACCAAGTTCCAGTCAAAATATAAAATATGTACTGATGCACAGTAGTACTGTCTTGCTATCAGAAATCTTAAGTAAATGAAAAATGTATATAGGACACACTGAGAAATTTTCTCTGAGCCAGGAACAGCAAAACAGGCACAGTTTATTAGTCCAGCTTAAAAACCTGGCACGAGCTGTGGCAACCATTACAACATCCACATTCAAGCACACAAACACTGCAAATTACAGAACTCCGACATAAAACCTTCTGAAGTTCAGAGGAGAAAAATGAAGAATTACCTGTCAAACTACACTCACTACGCTTAACTCATTGTGAAGCCTGAATTCAGGTTCATCATCTGATGAGCACAGCAGCCATCTGCAGTGACTGACTGTGCTGATACCATAACTTTTTTAAGAATTCATTGAAAACTCTGAAAACATTTTGCTCGGAGTTCAAAAGTCAAAAAATAAAAACATTCTTATTTCTCAATCAACAGAGCACATTAAGACTTAGATGATGTAACTTCCCAAAAGCAACAGAAAGAAAAACATCCATTTTACAACTGAGTTAGA
Source organism: Melospiza melodia melodia (assembly GCF_035770615.1). Lineage (NCBI taxonomy): Eukaryota > Metazoa > Chordata > Aves > Passeriformes > Passerellidae > Melospiza > Melospiza melodia. The sequence continues at coordinate 34,689,895 of NC_086194.1, read as the reverse complement.
CATAAAGCATCTGCTACTCAATACATTCTTCTATATTCTCTACATTTAATTCTTTCAAACTCCACTCTGAAATACATTTTTAAATTAGATAGCTGTGAATAAATGCAAACATTCTTCCCTTTCTTCCAGAAGTTAACCAAGAGATTAACAATCCAGAACCCAAATCCTATTTTCACCTTCTGAGCCATGTTTTTAAACCAAAACATGACTACACATCATTTATACCACAAAAAAATGTCATATCCAAATTAGGTTATTATGTACAATGTATAACTGAAACCTCACTTAATTTAATTTTCCCTCCATAAAATGGAAAGCTTTAATAGACCATTACAGAGTAATACACTTATGATATTTCTATCTCCTACTTTTGAGCAAAAACATTTATTTCAATTTAGGACATCATAAAGACTTTTCAGTCATATAAACCAACTCAGTAGCCACGGTGGAAATGCTGAAGTCTGGTAAAGTTTAAGAGCCCAGCACAAAGCACTTTGCAATTTGGTTGGACAAGTAGGGACAACTCAGCTGTCCCATAATACTCACAGGTTTTCCTTCAACTCACAAAGAGACATGCAGTCATCACAGAAGTTTTTTTCTTCTTCTATGCTACCTACAGATACAAGCTCCCTTCTTACTGCAATGTCACATCACACAGTGAGATCAGCTTTCCCATATTTACATTTCACCCACAGTACATTTCAACAGAATAGCTTGAAGAAAATTTGCCAAAAAAAAAAAGGGGGAGGATGAGGGAGGGAGCATAAATAGGGAGCGCCTCCCTGTATAGCAATAATGAGTTATCCAATATCTACCTGAGGGAAAACAATAACCATTTTATTTCACTGTATCTCCTTCAACTCTCATCTGGTTCACCTTACACAGAATGTAAGCTTTTCTATGGCAAAAGCTCTACCTTACAACTCCACAGTGTTTGCAGTGTAAAAATTATTTCCAGCTATGTTTTCATTTGTTGAGTTTCAGATGAACATGGAAAATAAATTTTTTCTGATTTTCCATTTTGTTAAATTTCCTTCCTTTCATAATTGCTTAGTAAAGTCAATCGATTCCATCTGCAGGCAGAGTGCCTTAAAGAAAGACCATCAGCATGGGAGGCTCATTTGGCATTTTGTTCCCTGGCCTCAGAAGGCTGTTACACAGCTGAAAGAACAGCAGTGTTCATTCTGCTATATTAACAGTGCCTGACCCATCTACACAGCATCCACAAGCCAAAGAAGCAAACATTTCTTTGGAAAACACTTGTTTAGCTGAACCAACTTGGGCATAATCAGCAGATCAGCAGGCCTTGACTGTAGATACCTAATTACGATCCAATTTTTTTTTTAAATCACACAAAAAACCCCGCCACAAAATTTACCAGAGTAAAAATTGAGCCCTTTTTCTAATTTAAATTACATAGCTGAGAAAGTAATTTGGCAAAGCACCCTAAGTGCTACAAGAAGACAATGTGCTACCTCTGAAAGAAGCAAAATTACAGACAGTAGATAAGGTTCTGGATGGAAGTTATACAGTTTAATTATTACTGACAATAGTAAGTCAGCAGCCTTTCCATGTTTCACATGGTAAGAGACAATTACTTTGCCCCAAACCACAGACAGCACAGGTGTCTAAGCAAAACACCACTGGGACCAGTATCATAGGAAGAGATTTCTCCAAGCAGGCTTGGTTTGGCCACAACCCTGAGTAAAGTAATGCTATTTGAAAGTGACAGCAATGTCTGTGCTACTGCAGTGCATAATCTACAACCGGCAGCTACAAACACCAAGTTCTTCTAAACAACTAGCAGATGGGAAAATGAAAACATCTGGGTGCAGTGAAGCTTGTACCAGCCAAAATTACTGAGAGTTAATGCTGACTGTTAACACTGATACGCCTTTGATGCAATGGACTTTTGAACACAGGCATCATCAGCAAATAATGGCATTTACATAGCAGCTCTGAAAGAATCACACTGTACAAAAATTTCAGAACATGGACATAAGGAAAAGTATTTACTTAAGTATTAAATAAGTTACACTGTAGTAACATTCAGGCACAGACATTTCAAAAGAAGTAAGCAAAGTCAAACCTTGGGGGTTTCAATATGTCTGTAATCACCTTATACCACATGCAACCTTGAATTAGCCAAGATGCTTAAGCCTTCACTTCAGACATGACCTTGCTACTCACACTGGGATTAAAATCAGTTATACAACAGGAGCCCCAAGGTTGTGACATTCTTGGGTAGAAGATGGCTGCAAAGTATTCTAGATTCTTTATGAAAGGCTGCAATCTCAAAATGCTCTCTCAGTCCCAGACCTGAAGAAGTCCATCTCTGCTCAATGTTACAAACACTTACATTAATTTGGACTATTGCAAACATATGATATTTGTTGCAGTATCAAGGTACTATCAGGATCCTAAGTTATGATCATCTTTTGTTGGTTATATTTCTACATCACAGCTCAGAGGAATGTGTTAAAATGACATTGACAGAGTGCCTAGACCATAGGATCAACTTCCTCTATTAGGTATAAATCAAAATAAATATAGAAACAATATGAATTCCCTAAAAGTAAACCTGTTACATATGTAAACTACTGTCAAAAAAAAAGTATGACAGATCAAAGAGTAACAAAGCTACTGTTTACTTTAAGAGACAAGAATGAAAATGCATTTTGAAAGAACAGGTGGGGTTTAAGTGAACTACTCCCCTGCTACCAAATCTCATGAGAACTATCAATTAGCACAGTCTTTTATTTCAAAATTATTACCAGCTACTGGCTACTTTGTTATGCCAATTCTACAACCTACCAAACCAAATAATTTTAGAAAATTATTGACACTTGGAAAAAAAAAGTTAAAATTTCTTGTCAAAGGCAACATCACATAAAACTGGATTAACATTTTCTTCACCTCATATAGAAACAGCAAGTAATGTTGCCTGGGACTTTCTTTTTTATGCCAAGTACTATTTACTTGTCTTTCCAAAGAAAGTAAACCAGAAACCAACAGAATCACTCTAATTCACAGATAAAGCAATTCTCAAAAACATTCTGAATTCCAACAGTTCTTTTCCCAGCTATTTTAACAACAGGACATACTGTGCACTGCACATTCCTGTAAATATCATGGCCAGCTGTGCAGTGATGATTCCATTCCAGAAAAACGGTATTTCTATATGCATGTGGCAAATAACACATCCAGATGTTTTGTACTTCAGAATGTAATCTGTATGGAAATAATTGTTGCTCAAGTTACCAATCTACAGCAAAATCAGGATATTGAAATGACTCACACAAGCTATACTATTATTTGCAGTCCAAAAGAGACTAAATAACCCAGAATACTATTCAAAGATACAGCTGGATTGCCTTGATAAAACGCAAACACCAAGTTTTCTCAAGTCTCTATCAAATACACTGTTAAACTGTGTTACAAAGGTTTTTGACCACAGATAATTTAATTCTGAGATCTTCTATAAATAAGGACATTGAAAAGACAGAAATTAAGCTGCATACAAACACAGGCACTGCACTGATGCACAAACAGCAGCTCAGATGTGGCCTTGTAAGCACTGAGTACTCTCTCTGAGCAAGAGGTACTTTTTGTGTTCAATAAGTTGCTAAGATCTTCCCAGTTCTGGTTACTCAGTTGTTCCATGTGTTAGGTTGCCAGAACATGGGCTCTCCATTTTTAATGTTTAATTGTGAATATTAGAAACATAAAAATTAAGAAAGAAATTATTTTATTTTCTTCTCTACAGGTACTCTGAGACAGTCAGTATCAAAGCATGCCTACAACTAGTCAATATACTAGAAGAATGGTAATGTAGATTACTTAGAAAAATGTATCAACTAGAACTGAGGAATAGAAAGGTTTTGATGGAATAGTTAATTAATGACACAGCAAGACCAAAGTCACTAACATAACATATGTAAGACTGATTATGTGCTGATATTGCAGGTCATTCCAGCATGCTGGTCTCAGCTAAATTATATGTTCAGAAATTCACAAAATATTATGATATACCTCACAAACACCTACACCTTTAACATCATTCTCTTGAGGCAATATCTTTATAATGCCCAAAAGAGCCTTTCCTTGTGCCTTTAAGATGTGGAGTAAACCAGCCTCTCTTGTACACTGAACATCTGACCGTCCTATTTCCAGACATGTGCTCCAGACAAAGAGGTAGGCACTGCTTCCTAGAAACCAAGCAGGCTTTTCAAACACTTGTGTAAATCTGGACATTATGTATTAATAATGCAAAAAATATCACTCAGCCATATGATTATTTTATTTTACAGTCATGAAATGTAGACTTCCCTTGCCGGAAATTAGGACTACCTACAGACAGGCCAGTTTTGCAACCAGATGCAGTGCACATATTCGTTATTTTTCCTCACTTCAAAGGTTTAGATTTGGGTTACATTAAAGGCCTCTCCAGATTCTGATTAACCAGAGATGAGCAGAAACAAATAAAGAGGTCTTGGATCCCTCTAGGAATACAGACCTCCTATGAAATCAATCTAGGATGGTAAGTCTTCTCACCTTTGACTCCACGCTAGGAACTATCAGGTTATTCTGCACAGAAACCCTCAGTAGAGGGAAAGCTGATCTCAAATTCTAGTTCCTGTAAAACTGCATGAAGAGGAACTCGGGCTCTGGATGGCCATGCCAAATACTACACCAGTACTTATCAGAAAAAAATGCCTTTTATTTTCATGGTAACACACAAGGACATAACTGACCAAGACCTTTAAGTACTTGATTACAGACGACTCTCCAGAATATCCTAAAAGCAAAAAAACACAGAGAAGCAATTACAGACAGCAGACTTGAAGACTGAGTCAAAACTCGCATTTGACTCCTCTCCTGTAGGGGACAAGTAATAAAAATAAACACAAAACCAATAAAAAATGCATATGCAGAACTTCTGCTCTAAAGGATATTATCTTCCTTATTGCACTTCCTACATCTCCCAGCTTTTGTCAGACATCCAATCCCAGAATTAGTGTATGCATTTAGATGCATTTAGTTTGTAAAAAAACTGGCACATCTGAAATAATTCTTCTATATGCAACATTACTCTTTCAGTTTATGAACACTGGGTCCTCATTTTTCTAAGCAATACAAAATTGCTTACCTGGGAACAGTTTTAAATCTGTTACTGCCACCACAAAGAGCCTTCTGCTCATTATTACTTAAGTTCAACATTTAGCAACTTACACTGGGAACAAAAAAAACATCACATTTCACCTACAGCATATGCAGAGAAGCTAGTAGAGTCTTAACTTTCACAACTTCAAGTAAACTGCTCTTAAGAAAACTCTAAAAAAGTTTGAAAAAGAAGCTTCAACTGTCAATTCCGTATTAAGCAGCCATACCAATAAAGCAGGCAATAGCCCTTCCCATATAACCTTCCCAGACCCCTTGTTTCCACCACAGAGACACCAGCACAGCTGCCCATTGCACCACACCATGATCAAATCAAGAACCAAGTCAGTTATGAAATAAGAGGGTATAAGCGGAGGGAGGAGGCTGGATTTTCCTGGCAGATCATCCTACTGATCCATTTCACTGTGCAGCTGCACTAACAGCTGGAAAAGCAAAACAAATGCAATAATATAAGGATATATATAACCAATATTTACTCAAGACATCATTGTTGCTGAAGAAAAGCACTCACATCCTAAATAAAAACCATTAACTTAAAAAGGCACCTAATTTTTTACCTAAGGTTTTTTTCAGTTCAATTAAAAAAAAATCTTACCCAGCCAGTAGAGCAAACAAGACCGAATACTGCTGAAGCCACTGACCCCAAAAATTCAACAAAAATCAACATTATAACCAAAAACAACAATGCTCAAAGAAGGAAGAATCTTACTTCGTATTTATTTTCCACACCAATCTGAAATTACCGCTGTTTGTTGGGGGTTTTGGCTGAGGTTTTCTATTTTTTGTTTTTAACTAGGTGCCTTTTTCCTCTGTCCACTATTCACTATTACAACACTAGTTACCTTCTGTGCAATTTCAGGCAAAGATTTCAGATTTGTTTTCTAAGCAACTTATGCACTTCAAAAGGACAAAGTGAACTTTATTCCCTCTACATGAACAGTCTGTGAATCGACACTTTGAGTTCTCTCATAGAAATCCCACTTTCACTGCACACCAGCCAATACTGAAGATCATTAATTACTGTTCTCATAATTAGAGAAAAAAATCTCAAGATTTTTTGTCCTTTTTTTTTAAATCATAGGCTCAATTTGCTAACCATGCATTGCAACCTTCATATGCATTTAAGAGAAATAAATGGTAAAACCCCTTTCTGCTTTCATTAGGTTTCAAGCCACCTCCAGCTGCTTTTTTATTTGCTTATGAACAATCAGTTCTCTAGAAGTCACTCATTTTAACATTCAGATCACAGTACAACTTCTATTATCTATCCCAAGATGACTAGGTTTTCATAGTTTATTTTACTGCATGCATTACACATACATATTTGTAGACATAAATATAGTTAGACAGCTGGGTCTGTTTAACTCAGTGTACTGTAACAATACTAAGTATATTCATAACACTTAGTGTAAGCTGATATAACCACTAAAAGAAAGCCATTTTTATTCTTGCCATTTTGCAATGCTTCCTCCCCTTATACTGATGTGAATCAGGCAAACTGGAAATTTAGTTGGGGAATTCCATTTTAAAGATCTAGTCACAAAACACTGGTCTTAACCTCAGTCTGATTCGCCACACAAGATCTCATTTCACATGAAGAGGAAGCACAAGAAACAAGCCACCCTGCATTAAAGATGTTTCTTTGAACAGTACCACTACCTTATGCCAGCTTAACATGTTCCTCAAACGACTGCCAAAGTATTATCCGCCTCTCTTAAAGTAGAATAAAGCAGAATGTCAATAGTTTAAGAAAACTATCATCACAGCCAAAATGAAATCAGATACATTGCACACAGCATTTTGTGTAATCACTGAAACACTGTTTCCCAACTTCTTTTTTCTTTCACCTAATTAGTAATTCTAGAGTCCTGCCTGATTGCCTCCCTCACTTAGGTCAACAGACAAAACCATTACATTTGCATTTCAATAATTTCGAGATGCTTACACGCAATATAAACAGAACCAACTATAAAGTTTTGATAAAGAAGGGTCTTTTACATTTCATGAATGCCATGAACTAAACATTAAAGTGTTTTCCCAGTTACATATTTGTCAAAACTTTGGAAATAAGACACGTCTTACCAGGGAAACGTGCCTCTTGGTAAGCCAATGCCTCCCTGGTACAATTTAGTAACTATACAGTCACTGTACATTGCATTAAAAACACTCTGCTTTGTAACACAGCACAGAATTTCTATACTGCAGAGGAGTAATTTAGCTTGAACAAAGATGCACAATCTGCAGATTACAACAAAGTCAATCATTTACATTCTTAAACAGTGAACTGAGCTCTACAGGAAAAGTGCTCCAGTAAGAAATCAGTCTGTCACCCTTCTCACCTTCCCACTGCCTAAGCATCACTTCATTAAAGCCCGAAAACTTCTCTTAAATAAAATGCAAATAATGAATTTAAGCATCATCTATTAGGCGCTATACTAACAAAGATAGACAAATCAATGTCTTAAACAGAAGTATATATAAGAATTAATCAATTTCTAATCCCATAAATGAAGCTTTACTAACCTTTGAAAATATCTCCAAATATCTTTTTTCCAAGGATCTGTTTTGAATAATTTTAGTGAGCTATACTGTTCGGCCTGTTCTAGTAATAAAAATTAGTCAGAGGTGTGGGTCAAGTTATCTCCAGCTTAGTTTTCATTCTTTGCGCACATATTTCACACACAGTATCACATTCTTCACTCAGTCCTGTTCACAACGTCAATCTGTAACCACACATCTCTTCTCAATAAATTTCCATTTAATTCTGCAATTCTGCATACATTAAGCCTCTTTACTCCAGCAGACTTCCAGCTGGACTCATACCTTTAGTTTTGGTCTCCAGTTTCGTCTTTGTTACAAAACTAACACTAACAGCAGGAACCAATACATCACTTAAGCGATGCTCAACTTAAAAGCTTACTGTTGTTGAGATTTATTTTAACTTGCAAGAGAGCAAGCAAACATTTAAAAAACAGCAATAGAACAAGCATAATTTACCTTGAAAATACCAACCCAGTCCTTCTGATGAGGATGGATAAACTGGGTCAGAGTGTAGTGACATTCAAGATGTGTGTTTGGAAGATAACTTTTCGCAACATTTTGAAAAATCACGTGTGCAAAATTGGAGGTCTGCAAAGTGCTAGCTGAAGATGGAACTTCTTGAAAGGATGACATGGTTACCTGTAACAAAATTGTAGAAGGTATTACTTGAACATAGTGGAAAAACTAGTGAAGTTACAAAAATTAATCTAGTTGAAATACATATGACAGAAAAACCTAACAATTAGTTCCCCTGTTCTGAAAACAGAGAGCCATAGACTAAATTCACCAAAGTGCACTGCCTCAGCATCTCTCCAAAACAACTACCTCTCAGAATAAAAAGAGCAGTCATTTCAGCAATGACATCCAGATGGAGAGAAAGCATTGCTTAGCTGAATGCCCCCAGTATTATATCTCAGTGTCAGAAAGTGGAAAATAAAAGCAGTGGTGTGAAAACAAAGCACGGTTCTAACTTAATGAAAGATTCTTAATGGTTCTAGACACGCTAAAGAAGAAAAACAGTTCCATAGTTCCCCTGCTTTAAACTTTTCTCAAATCTGTACTGCTCAGTACTTTTCGCAGCATTTTTACACAAGAAGTTTTTCCTTCCCTCTCAGTGAAAGTATCACAGTTCCATTTTAAGACATTTTTTAAAAATAAGAATGTTTATGTAAACAGGAGGGTTTTGTTTGGGCTGGCTTTTTTCCCTACTTCAAGAGTTTAGCAGTCTCTGGGCATCTTTTACTATTAGCTTCATTACCACAAACAATGGCCTGCATTGATAGCAGGAACACTGAGGTATGCATGCAGTTGGAGGGATTAACACTAATCAGTTGGACTGCAAAAGCTTTTAATCGTGCTTTCCATTCACCACCTCGCTCAGGATACACAGTGCTACAAACCACAGTAACACAAGATGCTTCACAAGCAGAACACGAACATCCCTTCCTCAGATTCGGCAGTATCTGCCAGAAATAGAATATATGCAAGTGAGAAGTTTCAAGTGTCTGACTCCATTGTATAATCAATATTTTGTCAAAGCATTTGATATTGGAGGATTAGGGCCTTATGTATCAGACACTTCTGGAAGATGAGCTATCCTGTTCTTTCAATTGCTGTTGAAGTAATTTTATACCCACCAAGCACAGTCATACCTTGAAAGAGGTAACTGCCAAGTGTGTGACATAATATATTACTTTCATTGAAGATACATATGGAAACCAAAACCAAAACGAGAGAGGTCACTCACTGCAAGACTCAAGTAGTTCAAATATGAAAATGTTTTTGTGTACCTCCTATAGTCTTTTAAAATTTCACCAGTTAAAAAATAAGTAGTAAAACTTGTGCTTTCTTAAACAAACTGCACTCTGAGGTAAACACATATCCATCATCCAAAACAAGGAAAAGGTAAATACAAGGTGGTTTTTTTTTAGTTTTAAGCCATCAATATTTTAAGGTTATTACTGCTCAACTTAGAGTACTACATGAATTACATAGAGTCACAACATTATTTTAATGTATCAGATGTTAAATAAAAAACAATCTTGTATACTGACCAACACAGATCACAAGATAAAACACAAAGCTTGTAAGTATTAATAGACATAAAAGAAAAAAAAAAAAAGAACTTCTTCCACAAGAAACTGAGTAAAGACCAAAACACAATTTTCTAGAGACAACAAGGTACACAATAAATCTTATCAGTTATGTAGCTTCAGTCCAGAATAGGAAATGCTACAGCACAGTAAAATTCTGAAAACTCCCACACATCTCAAAACAGAGGCATCTCTCAATTTCACTCTGAACTCTAAATGGTATGTATCAGCAATTTTTATGGTTCTAATAGAAAAAGAATAACCTTAGTTATTTTCAATTGCAACCAATTAATTCATTTTTAGTAATTTAGCAACTTAGCCAAATAACACTGACATGAAATAGTGTACTTAATTTTCATTAGGTAGAATAAGTACAAAAAGAGTGAACACAGCATTAATAATAAGACCAATTGATTTTTTTAAGTAAGTCTTTAAAATTGTACAGCTCAGCCTAAGCACATACTAAAAAAAAAAAAAAAAAAAAAAAAAACCAACCACGAAAAAACAACACCAACCTCAACCAAAAGGAAAAAAAATAACCACCTCTATCCACTTCTGCACACTGGCTGTCAGCTGCCGCAGCTGAATACTAGCCCTAGTGCCCTAGTGGAACCAGGAAAGTTAGACTGGTTTCCAACCCCAAAGCAGAACTGCTCACAAATCTGACTTGTCCAGACCAGCACAATCATGCGGGATTACTGCTGCCTAGCAGGAAAATCCCCGGAGCTTAGGTGATGCTCAGATCTACTTACAGTCCAAAGATATGGGGATGCTGGGTACTTGCCTGCTTAACTCGCAGCGACCGGCTAGGCAACGGGAGAGGAGGAGGAAGAGCCACGCACAGCCTTCATTACTGACATGACAAGCGCTCCCCACGGGAACGCTCAGCGACGCGTTTGGCTTTGCGCAGCGGAAAGGACGGTGAAAAGGAGGAAAAGCCCGTCCAGCAAGAACAACAAAAGCAGGACGAGCCGCACCCCCCCAGAAAGCTCCTCCTGGAGTCCTCCAGCTGCGGTCCCGGGCCCGCGACACCCCCGGCCCTCCCTGCGCCGCCTCCCGCCCCTTCCCCGCCGCTGCTCCGCCACCTGCCCGACACGGTCGCCTTGGCTCCGGGCCTTCTTCTTCCCCCGCGGGCAGGGGAGCCCCGCCGGCTCCCGCAGCCCGGCCCCGCCGCTCCCCTGCTGACCACGGCCGGCCCGAACAGCTGCCGGGGGCCGGTGGCGCAGAACCGCGGCCGCACGGCCCGGCCGCCCCGGCCCGGCCCAGAAGCGGCCGGAAGCCGGCGGGAAGGAGCGTGTCAGCCCTGCCCGGGCTCCCCGGCCGGCTCCGGACAGCTCTTACCTAGGCAGACGCGGAGGGCGCCGGGGACATCAACATGGGGCCTCCGCCACCAGCGCGGCGCAGCTCCGCCCGTCCGCCCGCGTCACTTCCAGCCCGGCCCTGCCCGCACGGGGCGGGCACCGACACGGATCCGGTCGGGGACTACGGAGCCGCCCGGTGGTCTCCGCTTCCCACGGGTACACGCTCTCGGTGGGGCTCGGGGGTGCGGGCACGGCGGTGTACGTGGCGTGTGCCTGATCGGCCTGCTGGTTCCTCCGTGCAGCGCTCCCACGGTGCCCTTCCGTGTTGTCCGTGATTACAACATCACCTCTGTCGCACCCAGTTAGCCCGAATTAATCATCTCCTCTTCCGTCCCACGTCAAGACACAGGCTGCCGTCACCCTGTAGGCCACCGTTAATCTGCCAGCCTTTGCACGTCTTCCCAGGGCAACGGAGGGCTGAGATAAGAGCGACTGTACACGCTTACAAAGGGTCCCGCCTGGGTACCTTGGCGGATCTCCATGAAAGGGTGTTGTATCACACAACACCGACTCGGAGAACCAGGGAAGCACAGAATCATTTAGGTTGGAAAAGACTTTTGAGCTCATTGCGTCCAACCTTTGACCAATCACCACTTTGTCAACTGGACCGTGGCACTAAATGCCGCGTGGTTTCTCGAAGACATTTAGGGATGGTGACTCCACCGCCTTAATGACTTTAGTTGCCACAAGTTTCTACAGTATTAATACCTTTTAGCACATCTGATAGTTTTGAAACAATCTGGATTTAAATGGTTTGGGCATTAAGGCTTTTCTGACTAGGCTCACAACTATTTCACAGGCTCCATTCAATTTTCATCCAAAAGAAGCTCATAGAACACTGACCTGAGTCACGGTGCTCAGTAAAAGCGCCCAGTGATGAGTACTCATCACTGTAAGCAGGATTTGTCCCAGTGCACCCAGTGTTGGTTCCCGCTACAAACTGTCATCAAGATCATGCTAAATTCTTTGCTGCTACCATTTCTTACGTGTTTTCATGTGCATTTTAAACAAACAGGTTAGGTGGAGAGACATAGTGTTATTATGAATAATATGATTACTCATTAGAATTATTTAGTTAGGTTTCTTACAAGTTCACCTGTTTTTTCATGGTCAGTCCTAACAGAAATGAAACTAAGCTGGAGCATAGAATGTTTCTTTAAGTAATTATGGTTATTCATTGCACTTGTAGTTTTGTTTCTGAAAACAGTCTTGTCACAGATTACTAAATTGTCTTTTGATTTGTAGCCACAATGACTAACCTCTTATATCCTCCATACACTCCATGTTTTCCTGGAAAGCAGTAAATTCCTTGCATAGTACTAACTGATCACTTTAGAAGACACAAGAAGTGTGTCTTTGGAAAATGCCCACTGGAAAATGCAACCAGTATCTTGTTCAGCAATAAGGAGGTAGGAAGAGCTATTCCTTCTTATCTGAGCCCTCCATTTCTTCTCCTTACTGCTCTTTGCTCTGTATGATGTGATAAAGGGCTGTCTAAGAGTCACAAGACACTGTTGTCATGTGGGCTGGAACTTAGGAAGAACTCGAGGTTTACAGTCAACAGCTGGGGAGTATGAGCATTGGTGAGATTTAGTTCTGCTTTCATTTAAAGCCATTATAATGCAGATTTATGGGAATATGATGGGAAATTTGAAATAAAGATTTTCTTTGGCAACTAACAAAATTTTTACAAAGGAATGCCTGGGAAAACAAACAACCAACCCTCCTCTGTTTCCTAATTAAAAAAAAATACTTCTCCTCAGTTCTGAGTTTTTTAAGAAACTTGAGATATTTCCATGTTCACTTAATAATGTTCATTTAGTCAATAAAGTTATGGTTTACTCATAATTCAGTATTCAGTAATTATTTCTATTGCTTAATGCATATGGAAGAGGTAAAAAATCTACTGAAATGCTGGCATTCAGTTGAGCAGTGAAAATATTAGGACAAATAAATCAAGAATTATCTTGTCTTTTCTTGTACTTATATCCACAATTTTCAGGAAAATGTATTTTTAAACTTCTAAACTTGCTATCTAAACCACATAATGGGGATTATATATAATATAAAACTATTTCTGACTAAAATAAGTGTGTGGTTTAATGTGTTCTCATGTATGCTTTTGCATGCTAGATTTCGATGCAAATGCTATCCCTCCAGAATTTATAGATATTTTACAGGAAGATGCTGCAGAGCCTTTTCTATTTTTTTTTTTGTCACATCAAGAAATTAAATACTTGACCAAAATGGACAAGTGGTGCACAGTGATCCCAGAATCAACAATCAATATCCTTGTAAAAAGATCTGAATCAAGAAAAATGTGACTAGAACTGGTGATACTTGCACTTGGCTGAGAATTAATGGTTGAGTGCCTTGTTAAGTCTGAATTTGCTAGACAGATGCTATGTCCTGAAATGCATCCATGTGATCTAAATGTTTCAGGAAACTTGTTCTTCAGCAGAAAGAAAACCAAAAAACCCCCAAACAAACAAACAAAACAAACAAAACCAAACTCCATTGAACACTCACTACTTTTCTATGCTTGCTTACATTCTCTGCAAAATATTTAAAACCAAAAAATGTTTGATAACAGCATTTCTAACAAAACCTTACTCTTTTGAGATTTTCTTAACACTAAGACACTAATTAGAAAAGCTTATTACAGGTATGGTGACAATAATTCCATCTCCTTCTGGCTTTATTTTCAGTTTTCTAACTCCACTGATTTCAGTAACAGGAAACTGGTTTTGTTCAAGCCAGTACTTTACTACAAATGGTATGGTTTTAATGTGTACCAGAATGTACTTTAAACACGTAGTATCAATGTTTAGCCAGTATTTACGCATTTTTAAAAGAAAAAGGAACTAGGAATGTCAAGCATTTTTTCATGATACTATATATATACTTATAATCAAAACCATGTTTGTTGGAAGGGATGTCCAGAGCAACTCAAAGGAGCAGCCGTGCCCAGTCACATTTCTAATGTTTCCACGGATGGAGATATTCCACTGTCACCTAAAGAACTTCTTTCAGTGATTTAAAACACTCATTGCAAAAAAGTTTCTTTGTATCAATTTCCCATGTCCCAGTTTTGTCTCTTGTCTTCTTCTTTCACTGTGCGCCTCTGAAGAGAATTCTGTTCCATCTTTTCTACACCCTCTGCTTAGCTGGTTGGAGACAGCAATAGGCCCTGAGGCCTTCTCATCTACAGGCTGAAAAAAGTCCCTGTTCTTGCTCTTTTTGTGTCTCTGTGCACAATCTCCAAGGAAAATATGTCAAATACATTTCACCAGGGTATTGACTTGGAAATAAAAAGCTGGCAGAACTGTTTTTAAAGGGTCTTTATTTCTGAAGTGCATAAATATGAGGACAAATATACAATGGCAAATTACAATTGTGGTATCAGAAATATTAAATAAAGTAAAAAGTGCGTGTGAATTCAGTAACTGGATTTGAACATTACTAGATTCCAAAGAAGTTTGAAATTTGGTTTGGGATGGAAAAATTTCCCTGCTTTGTAGTTATACTGAGACTTTACCAGGATGAGACTAGTCCCTCCTCAGGCATGAGATGAATGAGAAATAAAAACATGCAGTTAACCAGAATTGCCAAAGGAAACAGGGAGCAATGACAGACTACCAAGGAACAGAGTCTCAGGTTTTTGCAAAACACTGTTTTTATAACCACACTATCTTCTTCCACCTGTGATCTCCTTCAGTAATTTAGAGCCTGGAAATTAAAAATGGATCCTTGTCACATCTGTTTAACCTTGGATATATGTGAACTTTTATTCAATCCAGAGCCTAACATTTTTTTCTTTCATTTGTTTACTTTCTGAACCAAACCCATGATGAGTTTTTGAGTCATCCCTGAATTCCTCCCCTCTGAGGCCCATGTTTGTTTTGCATGAGTGACAGAAAAATTCTGTATTTCTAGGTTTCATTACCAGAGACAGGTACTTGATGTTGTGGATATTCAATCTATTGGTATGACATGCTGATATTGATGAAGTGTGGTAAGGAAATGCTTCACTTCTGATGATTTGATTTCATTTTGGTTTGACTCCTATTTCTACACTTCCAAGTTTTAAAAGTATGGGCCATGTGAGATGTAAAATATATATATTGATGTCACTAATCGGAAGCTCTTTCTGGTCATGTTGTAAAGCACACTTAATCTTCTTTAAGATCTTCTTAAACTTCTTTAAGATCATGTTACAGAAAGCTATTAACTATACTCTTAAAACAGTTAAATAGTTATAAATAATGTTTCATATTATGGCTGACAACGCTGAATTGCCCAGCATTTAAGGGAACCTAATCACAGGGCATGCAGTCTTGGCCTTCCAGCAAGATGGAGTGGCTCAACTTTGGAACATATTAGAAATCCCATACTATTGCTAGCATTTCCTATTAAGGAGAAAGTTTCTCTTTGTGTATTTTGGATTTCTTTTCCAACACTTAATTGCAGCTGATGAAGAAAAGCTATTCAAAAGCTGCCAGGATTTTTAAATCTGTAGAGTGAGATTGATGAAATTTGTGGTTTTCCCAAAAGAGTATAGGTGAGAGCAGACATGTAAATTTTGTATGTGTGTTCATGTATGTGTGTGACAGAGGAGAGAGCAGGAGCTTACTTCTAAGGTGTGAGACTTGGCAGCACTGCACTGTACAATGGGCACAAGAAACCACACGTCTGTGAATGACTGCATTTGAATTGCTGTTACTTCACCGTTGGGTTACTTTATTGTTAAAGTAAAAAGGAATGTTTTTAATAAATGCAAATAATGAATTAAATGGTTGCACATACTGAGGCTTTACCCTCTGGTGTGTAATTAATATATGTGCACTGGAGACCCAGGTCTGGGGGAGTGTTTCATTTCTTATTTATGATGTTTGCAAGGGGGTTTTTTCCCTCCAGCATACCTCTTACTGGCATACACAGCACAGCATGTAAATGACCACTGAGTGGGTGTCACTGAAATCTTAGCAGATATAGAACAGGTAAATACCTTTGTTTGGTATGCTGTAGTAGATTTACTGTTTCTCTCAGCCTTTTATCTTTTCTATCTGAAAGTAATAGGAAGCTCCCAAATGACCAACATTTTATTTTCAGAGGCAGGAAAACTGCACGTAGCAGGAAACAAACAAGCAGTGAGAATTTAAAAGCTCTTGTACCTTGGAGCACAGCACTTAAACCTGAGGGACTAAAAGTAGAAAGGCACTTTCCACAGCAGCCTACAGCATGCTTCTTGTATCCCCTTCTGGGTCCCCTTCATGCACTGGCTGCCACCACTGACAGAGCACAGAGTGTCTGTACACTATATCTGCATGAAGCTTGGCAGCTTTCCTATTTTCTCATAATGGTTTATGTTTTTCTGAAAGAATCTAAAGATGTCTGTGTCCTCATACTAATGCTGTCTCCGGCTCCTCTAGCCTGGCTCAGGCAGTTGTGGCTCCAGCATTATATTGGTTTTTCTTGCTCCTTGGCTCCCTGAGCAGCTGTGCTCGAACTGGGGGGCTTGGTGCAGCTTCACAGTTCCCTGCCAAGACTGGGACCACCTGAGCAATGCAGGAATTCTTTGTCAGCCTTGACTTGGTGCCAAGGAAAAGGGCTGCTGGGTCATGCTGTGCACTTGGGAGAGGCTGAGCCCGGCCTGGGTCTCAGCACAGAGATTGACTCGTGCTGCTTTCCCCACATTCAGCTTGGAGATGAGTCTAAAGCTCTTGTGTAGCTATTTGTACAGAAAACTTCTTTGTCAGCAGATTTCAAGTCTCACCTTTTACTGCTTGAGTTCTGAAACTCTTACGAGTTCTTAAATTCTGTGAAAAAAAGATCATATGGCTACATACATTACATACAAATCAATTACTAAGAAACACAGTGCTTAGATGAAAATTTGTCTTTAATTCA
Organism: Melospiza melodia melodia; assembly: GCF_035770615.1. Taxonomy (NCBI): domain Eukaryota; kingdom Metazoa; phylum Chordata; class Aves; order Passeriformes; family Passerellidae; genus Melospiza; species Melospiza melodia. The sequence goes on along the minus strand of NC_086194.1, from coordinate 34,672,809 downwards.
CCCCCCAATTATTTATTATTCTATAGCGTTTATTAACATTGTACAGAGAAGAATATGTTGGATTTGCTATGCAAATTTACATACAGAAAGTAACATCATCTTTCTGGTATTATTTGATCAGCACCATTCAGAAATGCAAATATATTCTAATCACACAACTCTCTTAACTTTTCTTATTTCACAAATTTATTTCCTTGTATAAAAAATATTTTTTAAAGGCAGAAGACTCTTGAACTTTCTACAAAAAGAAACATATTTATTAAATGGCTCTCCCTTTCGCTAATAAATTTTACATTATAATGTAGCCAAGTTAGCATACTTTGTTGTCCAAAGTATGGTTGCATGTTGTTGTGTCTTAGAACTGGAAACTTTCAATCAAAATTAAATTTACATTAGTAATATGGGTAACAACTCTTTTGTAACCACAGTAAGATTACAGTCATGACATATGGCTTTAGTTCACTACATGGCAAAAGATCTGTTGGGCCTGTAATAAGTGTTTTGTACACAAACACCATGGTAAAAAATCTGTTTTTACAGTGTTTATTTCCATTATCTTTGCTAGGATATGTCAGTGGGCAACATTTGGTCTGCATATCTGCATATTTTGAATGTACCATGTCTGTGCTGAAGGAGACTTTAATGCTTCATGAAACTGCCTGCATAGATGCCTGCACCGAGGCCTGACTGAACTTGTCAACAGTATCCGTTACTTATACAGCCTGTAAGTAGTGCAGCTTTTCCATAAAATTGGGTGACAGATGTATGAGTCTGAAAAACACTAAGTTATCTTACCAGATTTGAGACCTTCACCCATCATAATCCACACACTGATATCTTTATTTTAGCAGTTTTATCCCGGAATCCAGGCATTTTTCTGCCTGATAGAAGAGATGACAAAAGCAAATTCATTCTGTACTTCTCTCTCTCCTTCCCAGACCTTTGTTGACTTGTGTTTCTCATTCTGCTGCAATTAGTCAACTGCAAGGGAGAATTAATTGAATATTCTTCCTAGTTGTTTTCTAAATTAAAATGCAGTTAGTCTTAGTTTTTGTCACATTAATCACAGGTCTGCTGGGGCCAAATCAACTCATTTGTCAGTGGGAGTTTGCACAAGCTTTCAAATGGGATGGATTTTCTCCCACAAAAGAGCAAAAAAAAATCTCACGAATTGCACCCATTGCATGTCCAACATCACCCTGATTTTCCATTTACATATTGCTTTTTGATCATTTCACACTCAATATTTCACTTAGAAATCATTTATATCACAACTGTACTCGGCCTTCAGTATTATTAGGTAGCATGGAATATATTCAGTCATGGTATGAAAGTTATTTCCAATAGGACTTATGAAGAACAGCTGAGCAAGTACGACCTCCTGACCTCAAAGTGTTTGTTTACTGGGAACTGTACTCCAGTTCTCTACATTTAATCTGTCTTGGACGAAGCTGACATTCCCCTACTAGATTTATTGTATCTCTAGAGACTATTAGAAATACAACATTGTCACTGTTTATCTAATAAGATGATAATAGGATTATATTAGTCTAGTGATAATGGCACATTTATTTTCATTTTTTAATAGTAACAAATCGAAGTTTGATTTCATGTTTAGTAAAGTTAATGTGTTACTAGGGGAAAAAACATTCAAAAAGTACTTTTCTTTCAAACAAATCAGTAATGGAAAATATTTCTTATTCCATCTTATTTGTAGATCAAAGCATTGGTTTGTGTACATGAATAGGCATGCTATGTCAATTTCACAGAAATTATAATAATGAAAAAAATCTGACTCAGAAAACTGTGTTTCCTATATCAACAACTCTGGATTTTGGAAGCTTGTCATGATGTTTTTCCTTGTGCCTCTTTTCCTAGAATTTATCAGCTATCAAAAGGCAGGCACAACAGACCAAATTTGCATTTCAATTGTACTTAGTTATAATCAAGGTGTGAAAAGTAAATTCATTTCTTACTAGTGTTGGTTGCTCTTAAGACAAGAAAAATCACATTATGTTTAAAATTCAGTACAGAAATGCATTAATATATAACAGAAATGTAAACCAAAATTAATCATAAACAAATGTTCCATACATAAGCATTGTCTGTGATGAAATTATAGGGCTAGACTTAAAGGTGCGATTTGTATTTAAAAGTCTTAAATGTTAAACAGAATGAGTTAATTTTAAATTTTCAGTAGGGCTGAAGTGTAGAAAATAAGTTGGTTCTTTTATGTTGATTTATATTACTTTAATAACAGTGTCACTTTTTCGAAAGTTAATTAATTGCTCTCTTGATCTGCAGTGGGTTATGCTCTGGGTAAAACTTCTAGCAAGCCAATGCTGTGGAATGCACCTTGCTCCTTCAGGGATCTAATGTTGTTTCCTCTAAAATCAGGAACAAACTCTTGAGAATAGAGTTGATAGGAACAGGATTACCCCTTACACTGGGTGAAGTCAAGACACTGCTCAGGAGCATGCCATATAAAGGCAATCTGTCTCGAGCAATGTGGTTTCCTACCCTTTGGTGTAGGAAAACCCAAGGACTGAGTTAGTGTCAGGTTTCCTCTTTCTGTATCAAAAGGAAGTTAGTTCACGATTTTATCAGACTAAAGTGAGGTTGATGCTTTTAACCTGATATGGATATGTTGGTTGGAAAAACTACTTTTTACATGTTTTATCTGCATGCATCTTTTCCTGGGAAACAACTACCTAAAGCTTACTCAGACTCCTTGGTTTTGATCAATGTACCATGTAGCTTTTCCATGTTGCTTTTCCCTACTTTTCCCATAGTAGTTGCCTTACTATGTTCACTTTCTTTTGCTACATCAGTACCCAAGAACTGGCAGAACAGCATTGAGTTTTGTGCAATTCCCACACAGATCAGTATGTTCTATATTTAGTGCATTGCAGGTAGAAGTAAAAATAAAATCACCATAACTGATACCAAATATTTATCATAAGTAGCAATATTTCCTTTGGATTTTGTTTCCTTCTTCAGCTGCTTTTACAGAATCTACCCATCTAAATCTGAACCAAAGTCATCATCCTCTTTGCATTTTTGTCTTGTGAAAGAAGCTTGTAAAATAAGGTATTTAATAAACACTGCTAGATTCTAAATCCATCAGAAATGTTAAACATATCTTTCAGTTAAAACACAAAAATGAAATCAATCCGAAATTGCTACAGGATGCTCTACTGGTAATTTACACATGAAATTTTTTGATTCAGTTCTCCAGTTCTTCTGTCAGTTTCTTGTGTCTATTCATGGTACATATATGCAATCACCCACCTAAAACATCCTACTTATTTGTAAAAGACAGTAGCTGTTGAAGTTGCTCATAATCAGAACTGCAACACATTCCATTTAGCAAAATACTTAAGAAGACTAGTTCTTTGAGTGAAATCTTTTCAGGGACTTTGGAAAATTCACACTGTGTTCCATGAAATTCAGCTAGATGAAGTGTCTCTATTACATCGTCCTTGTGTGAGAATTTGAATGGGACGATTGAATTATTCTAGGAAACAGGTACTTGAATTTTTTCCATCTCTCCAGGAAACTCAGTCAGTACAGGCTAGCCTAAACATCATAAAGGGATTTATCAGAGCTAAGAAGAGGACAAAAACTGTTGTGTTTAACTGAGCTGGGTATGCATTTGTACAAATAAATATGTATTGCTACCCTGTGGTAGCCTGCCCATTCTAACATTTGCCTGATGTCCCAGTGAGATGCAGCTGCTTTCCAAACTACAGCACAAATGCTTCTGATAGAACAGACATTACATCTTCATACCAAAACAAAGCTTCTATGTTCCCCCCAGGGCACTGCATTCCCACAGAAGCCTGGAATTTGTGTTCCCTTAGGTATACGCAACATTCCAAAGTTCGCACATATTTAGCTCAAGGTTGATTACTAAAATGCACAGTGCTGCAGGATATATCATATGATTCAGCAAGTAATAAAGGAGGTCCAGTTACACAAGAGCTTTTTTCCTGTAGGCAAAAATAACCACTTGCATTGCTGCTTATGCATTCCAGTTCATTATCTAGCAAAATGTGCACAGCTAAGAAATGAATACTGCCCTGAGAATCCCAACTCAAATATTTACAAATGTGAAGAATGTTATATTGTGTTGGACCCAAGGTCCCTCTAGCCCAGCAGTCTGTTTCCAGAAATGACCAGTCAGAGAGGAAATACTTTGGAATATTTCTCTGGAATGCTTTCCCAGCTCCAACTATTTGAAGCTCAGGCCTTCCTGAGCAGCTACACTGTGCTTTGATTGCATTTTGAAATATTATAACAGCTCTCTGATGCAGACAAATAAATCCAACAAATACAAGATGAAAGGTTAGAAGGAGGAATGAAACACTGTAGGTTTGGCTACCAAATAATTTTATTCAAGTTTTAAATGTACTGTTGCATCCACAATAGTTTCTTTTGGCTACACTAAGTAGTGTTAATGCTGAATTTAAATATCACTCTGCAATGAGGGGCCCATTTTACAAGCATCCTATGCTTGTAACTCTTGTTAAATTCAGTGGAAATTTAGTTATCAGCCCAGACTACAAAACTTGATGCCCTGAAAAGGGTATCTCTCAAAAATCATGGAAAAAAATAGCCAAACCAAACCCCCCAAAAAACCCCACATCAAAACCAAACCAAAAACAAAAAACCCAAACAAACAACAACAAAAGCAAACCTCTGAGCAAATGTGATTATTTCATGCCAATGAAGTTAAAGTCAGGGGCAGGTTCTGCAGTGAATCTAGATGCCCTTAGCATATTTTGGCACAGTGTATAATTTCCCTTTGCTTTCTGAGGCTCCTTATTATTATACCTTATTATTAGGAGAAAAAAAGAATCTTAAATGTAAGAAAATGAAACCTGACCAAAAAATACTATAAATGTTTTGTTTTCTTGGGTTGTGGTTTTTTTTTTTTAATTCTTTGTTTTGCCCTTTTATATTGAGACTTTTAAAGAAAAATAAGATGGCCGTATTTTCAAGACTAAGCATGAAAGGAGTAGCCTTCTTTACATTTTTTCTCTTTATTTACATGTTTGATTACATTTCTTTACATGTCCTGTAACTTAGTGGGCACCATGTACCAACACTTAGAAAACTACCTACCTATTAATGTAGAATAGCAGCTGCTTTCTGTATTACAAATGCTCTGGCAAGTTCTCATGTTTTAATATCCATGTTCCAATACCACAAATCATGATGTAGGTGTATACCTTACACCTAAGGTATACACATACTTCTTACAGGGTAAGAAAATGAATCTCAGTCACTTAAACACAAAGATCTAGATTTACTATGTCACTAAGCATTATTTGGGTACTATATAAGTAAATATACACATTTTTGATGGTCTAAAACTGGGAATCTCTTTAGTCTTCCTGTCGCAGACATTTTTTCATAGAAATCCTTTCTTTGGGATTTGTGCATCTTCTGGGAAGCAGAGGCCCCAGAAGAAGAATGTAAACAATTGTTATCAGCTGCTGTGAAATGTAGCAGGTGCCCCTGTGATTGGTTCAGGTTCCGTGTTTACAATTAAGGGCCAATCACAGGAGCAGCTCGGGGACAGATTCCCTGGACACAGAACTTTGTTATTCATTCTTTTCTGTGCTATTCTTAGCTTAGCAGCCTCTGCAACTTCTCTCTTTATTCTTTTAGTATAGTTATGATGTATTATATATCAATAAATCCAGACTTCTGATCATCAAACATGATTCTCGTCCTTCTCTCACCCTGGAGACCTCATCAGGTCGCTGTAATATCTTCCCACTAGTAATAATTTGGTTTTACATTACCAACAAGCAGTAGTTTAGGTGCTGATTTAAGATTGGCCCATTCAGTCCATCCACAGTGAAGACTGAGTTTGCCACTGCAAGCATTTGTTAAGCAGACAGTTTACTGTGACAGTTTACACATGATTGAAAGGCTGTAGGTTAACACCACTTCTATCTGCATGCCTGAGGGGGCCATAAACTGTAATGCAAGGGTGGGAATAAACAGTGAAGGTTTTCTTTTAAATCCTACTCATTTCACAGGTCCGGTATAGGAAGCTGTCAAAAGCCTGAATTGACTGGATTGAGTGGGAGGATCTCCAGGTATACCTAGGTTTGTGTAGCAACAATGACTTAGGAATAAGTAACTTATTTTGAACAAGAACTTAGTTTGGCAGCTAAAAAATCAGTTCTTAAAATAATATCTATACCGTTTTTATAAAGCACCATAAGGTCTGTCAATGAAAATAGACATACATCAGTTACATATTTAGTATTTGTCTTTGTCATATACAGTTCTTCTCCTGTTCTTTTTTATGTGTTGTACAAACTCTACCTGTGCTAAAGCTACAAGTAGGCTAGGAAGTTCTCCTTCAGAAAATTTTTCCAACCATAATCAGTATGATATTTTGAGATCCCATTTTATGCCTCAGCCATAAGGTTGACATTACTGCTTTTAAAATACAATACACCATTGATGAAACAAAATTTAAAGCAAATTAAACATTGGCAGTCTCTCTACCACTGGCAAAGGCACACTTCTTAGGAGTTGGCCTTCGTGGCATGTTTACAGTGTAATCACTGATTTCTGGAAACTTTTCTGGCAGTTAAAAATAGCTAGTGAATTTATTTTTGTAGGCAATTTTATACTTGACTTACATTACTTGAAAACATTTTTGTTTAAAAAGTAGAGGTATATATCTCCATTCTTAATGTAAGGGAAAAAAAAACAATTTGTAGAACCAAGCTACACAAATAACAGTTTATTTTAATTTTAACTAGTTAATTTCAGAAGTCATACATACAAATCTTTATGAAACCCACTACTAGGTGTGAGTAAGGAGACCATGCTGTTTTGTTTGAAAAATAATCAGCATTTATGTCCTGGCTTTTAATGTAAGTAAAAGCTTTCATGGCCATTTACTTAACCAAATATGTTCTTAAGTTAACAAAGCTTTTTTCCTTCATTTTCTGAGGGGAAAATGGGACTAGGTAGGCAAAGAAATAAACACACAAACCAAAATTAACTAGCAAGACTTAGTGAGATAAAGTTCTACAAAGGCAAAGCACTTTTAACAGAAGGAACTTACTGTACTATGTGCCTACTAAAAGTTCAAACATCTCTAGAGGGCATTTTGGAGAAAATAAAAACCACAAAAACTCTATTAATTTCATTTTCTCTCTTCTGAAAATGCTCTGCACTATGGTCGTCCTGCACCATCTAGCCCCACAAGTGCTTCCTTCTCATACTGGCTACCTTAGTGGTACTAAACTATTAATATCAGTTTTATCAGTGTTCAAAATGTAAACAGAGATTTCATTTAATCTAATCTCAAGGAATTTTATCTGTCTGCAAAAGTACATTCTGTACAAAAGCAATGTAAAAGCTATAGTATTATAGTGGTCATGCCTATAACAAGCCTTTATACACAAGTGTGTTGGCAAAGCAATGCAAGGCTAAGTCTACTACATTTTTATTAATAGGACTATCCTTTTTTCACTTTCTCTTACTTTTTTTGAGGAGCTTATGGTGTATTTTTATTGTGTTGGTATAAGTTTATTCTCCTCATATACCTTTGGAGCAAAGAATGCATTATTTATACCTGCACAAACAAAACCACCTTAGACATGAGAAAGGTATAGAGAAAGATGTTACTATAGGGGTAAAGCTGCATCTTGTAATGAGAGTTAAAAATCAGAATTCAAGGACCATAATGAGTCCAGCATTAGACTTTTCACTCATTCCTCTACATTTAGCTCCCCTCTCTCCCGCCCCCCACCAAAAAAAAAAAAAAACAAAAAAAAAACCAAAAAAACAAAAAACCAAAAAACCCCCCCCAAAAAAACCACAAAACTGAAATCACTTTTCTAACTCAGTTCAGACTTGATAGGAGTCTAGATCAAATTGACAAAGGGGCAATGACTCTGAAAATGTAAGGTACTGAAGAAGCAGGCTGGAATGCAAAAAAAAACCCATGTTTTCTAAGTACTGTGTGATTATATGTAAAAATCAGGTTTTAAAGACTTCCAAATACCTTATTTGGACCATACCTCAGTACAAATTTCTGCCAGTATAGCTGCTCAATGAGGAGTCACACCTCTTCTCATCACAAAAAAAAAAAAAATCAAAAACAAGATGGTAGTCAACCTCTTCCCTGCTGAGGAGAAGGGTAAACATAGCTCAGTAGCTTTATTCACTTGGCAGCATTCAAATGGCCCAGTGAAAGACATGACTGAGCTTACAAAAATATTGGTGTAATTGAATCTGTGGAGCTTCCAATGTTTTGCAAAGTGTTATCAAGCAGAAGAGTTTCTGTGTTTGTGTCTCCATTGCTTTAATACAGAGATTTTTCTTTTTTTCTCACGCCATAATCTGTCTCAGTGCTCAGCTGAGAGGCAATGAGAGGCAATGAGAGAAAGAAGCAACTGGGTGAAGGGATGAGATCAGCCTACTGAATGGTAACTCTCACATATCACAGTAAAGCTACCACATGACCACAGCCGCCTTCACTGCCCACAAAATTTCTTTATGTTGAGCTAGGTTGATTTAACAATATTTAACTGTATTGCTTTATACTGGTAACTATAAAAATATATATGATAGGAGAGCTGAGCTCATATATATTTAGCCTATTCTTTCTGTGCTAACATATAATTGAGTGAAGACACGTTGTGGTGAGACCCGAGATCTGTGCCTCATGACTCCCAGAAGTCTGTAAATGATACTACATAACAGCTACAAAAAAAGCTCTGACCTAATGACAGTAGCCTAATGACTGAGGGAGCACCCAGCATCCTGGCACAACAGAGCAAGGCAAGTTTCTCTGTCAGGAAAAGAAGTTAACTACTTTGTTCCAAAGAGATGAACGTGGCAGCTTCAGGACTGGAGCTGAAGCTTTGCTCTGAGATGGCAGCACTGGCCTGCCTCCAGCCTGCCCTCCCTCAGAGCGTGGTGTGCTCCCTCACACAACCTCCTGAAGCTCTCCCAGAGCTGCCAGCGGGGTCTCCAGATGCTGGGCTCTTGCAAATTTTATTACCCTGTGTTAGGCCTTTGGGAAATGCACTCTGGGCACAATTGTTCTGGGTTTGCATGGCAAAATTTTGGCAGTGGATGGGTTCTACAGGGCTGGCTTCTGTGAATAGATGTCCCTGCAGCCCATGGTGACCCTAGCGGGACAAGCTGTCCCCCTGCAGCCCATAGAGGTCCACAGTGGGGAAAAGATCCACCTGCAGCTCATGGAGAACCCCACACTGGAGCGGGTGGATGTGCCTAGAGGACACTTCCCAAAGGCCTCTGGGCACATCCACCAGGAAGCCTGTGCTGGAGTGGGTTTGCTGGCAGGATCTGTGACCCCTCAGGGGACCCATGCTGGAATGGTCTGTTCCCAAGGGACTGCACCCCATGGATGGGACCCTACACTGGAGCGGTTTGTGAAGATCTGCAGCCCAGGGGAAGGACTCATCCTGGAGAAGACCAGGGAGGAATGCCTCCCATGGGAGGAAGCCCACGCTGCAGCAAGGCAAAAGTGTGAGAAGTTCTCCCCTGGAGGAGGCAGAAGCGGCAGAGTCACCGTGGGATGAAGCGATTGCACACTCCGTTCCCCAAACCACTGAGGGAGGAGGAGGTATAAAAATCGGGAGTGAAGTTGAGCCCAGGAGAAAGGAAGGGAAGGGGACGAAGTGTTTTAAGTCTTGGTTTTTATTTCTCATTATCCTACTTTAATGCAATTGAAAAGAAATTAAATTAATTTCCCCAAGCTGAGCCTGTTTTGCCCGAGACAGTAACTGGTGAGTGCTCTCTCCTCATCCTTATCTCGACCCGGGAGCCTCTCGTTGTATTTTCTCCCCGCTGTCCAGCTGAGGAGGGGCAGCGATGGAGCGGCTTTGGGGGGCGCTTGGCGCCCAGCCGGGGTGAAGCCCACACAACGACGAAGCTGGTCACAGAATCACAGAATGGTTTGGGTTGGAATGGGACCTTGAATTCATCTAATTCCAACCCTCAATGAGCGCCAACTCTTATTTGCCACCTGACTCGGCAAAACAGTGCAGGGCGGCTTTTTCCATCGCCCCGAGGGCCCCGTCTCGCACACAAGCTGTCTCCGCCAAAACGCCGGCGCTCCATTCCTCTGCCACTTCAGCCAAGCCTCCTCCCCCGGCAGCAAAGCAAGAAGACGAAGCGGCAGCGGGCAGGCACAGGCAAGCGGAGCTGGAAAGGAACGTCTTCCCGGGAGCCGCGGGCGGCGGGATACGATGTCCCACCGCCCCAATGAGGTGCTCCAGCGCCGGCCCGGCCCCCGCCCCGCCCCGCAATCCGGCCCCATCCGTCACGGGGCGGTGGGCGGGGCCGGCCGCCCGCAGGGAGGACGCTGCGCACTCCCATTGGCTGCGCCCCGCCGAGCGCCGCCCGTGGTTGGCTGCGGCGGCTGCCGCTCGCGGCGCGCGGGCGGTGGCGGCGGGCGGCGGCGGGCCGGAGGTCACTCGGCACGGGGGCGCAGCATGGCCGCAGCGGTAGTGCGCAGGGGACCTGCGGGCTGGTGGCGCTGGCACCGGCGGGTGATGGGTAAGGACCTACCCCTTCCCTCGGCTCCAGTGGCCCCGCTCTGCCGGCCGGGCGGGGAAAGGCCGGGCCTCTCCCGGGGCGCGCAGCTGCCGCGCTGCCCTTGGCGGCCGCGGGCCCTCCGAGCCCGGTGCAGCTCCCGGGCCGCCTCCGTGTGCGGCATCCCCGGTGACGGAACCCCCGGGCGGTCACGGCTGGCACGGCGCGCCACCGCTGCCGCCTTATTCGGGGCTCCACCGAAGCTTCGGAGCGGCTTGGCTTAGTAAATGTTTTCACTCATTCGCTTAAAATAGCGTGCCTGGAAATCATCAGAGCCCGCAAAAGCCTCCTGTGGCAGCAGTGACATGTCTGCGATACCTGTTACCTGAGTTTGGGCTGTTCAGCTCTCTCGGTCACTGCATCCGATTATTTTCTTTAAACCGAGGGCAGATCCAGCGGCACCTCCTGTGTCGGCTCTGCAGGCGCTGGTGCTCACCTGTGCTTGGTTCACGGGCAGTGGAAGGAGCAGGCACTGCAGATGTCCTGTTGGTGCAAGCAAAGGAAGAACGTATTTGTAGAACTGGACCTAGACATTTTCCATTTCCAGAAAAATCACACAGCTGTTCCTAAGTAATTTAATTTCTGAAGTAAATTATTAAAAATAAACCTTCAGTAGGCTTTTCACTGTCATTTTGATGGCAGTCTGTGGTCATGTATGTCACTCTGTGGTTAGGCTCCCAACACATAGGTGAAGGTGTTTAACTAGCAAAGTAGAAGAAATAGATTCTTTTAAATGGTACATGGTTCTAAAATCTTGACACTTAGGGAAATGTTTCAGGAATTACTAAATTTCTTGTAAGTGGGTAACTTTAAAAACATTGTAATACCCTTTTAAGCCTCACTTAAACTAATGAATGAAAAGCGTCTGACAATTTTGACGTTATCTTGCAGTGCTCTTTTTGCTCCACTGTCTCTTTTCCACTGATGCTTTTTTTTGGTAGCTGTGGTTCTGATGTTGTGATAAGTAATAGTTCAGGTACAACAGGCATGTTGGTCTCATGCTAGTGAAGTTAAATACAGGGGACCTGTTTATGTGTTTAGTACCTTTTGTGATACCACAATTGAAAGCAATAACTTTCAAGGATTTTTGAACTTTCTGTGCATGGTAACTGTCAGTTATTTCTGTAAGAGCTTTGAAATCCACTGTCATGGTCAATTTCCAAATGATCTGGTTTAATGTAGTGCAAATGGTGAGGATCTTGTTTCTTGTGGTGAGCATAGGTGTGAAAAGCAAATCACCACTGGCCCTTAAAGTTGGAAAATACAGTTTGTCTTTACCTGAAGACTTGGGGAAAAAACTGTAACTAAGTCTAAGGAGAAATTGTGACTCCTGAAAAACTTCCATAGAACAGAATTTCACCCACTGCATTTAAGCTCAGACTTAGTGAGTAGTGACTGTGCTGAAAGTACTCTTGACTCTGAGAAATGTTTATGGGATGAAGGTCTAAGCATTAAGCCTTCTTAAGGGCTAAGCTCTATTGCTTAGTTATGTGTTCTGGCTTCCCCATCTCTAATGCATTTACTGAGTTTGCCATTCTTTTCTTTAGTCTGGCAGTTGGGGTTTGACTGGTGATTTCATCATCTGTCCTGAGTGAAATGCCATCCTGGTGAAGGATTTGTGCCCGCTCTGAGAGCTGTCCAGCACCACAGCTTGGCTAGCAAGCATGCTGTCTTCCTTCTCTTACTGAAGGCTCCTTGGTTGCTTGCTCAGTTGCTCTTTGCAGCTGACCGAGCCCACCGTGATGGTTTGGTTTTTCTGTATGTTTATGCTAGAGATTGTTAAATTGTCTAGGAGGAAAATAAAGAGCTGAGGGCAGATGTTGGAGGAGCTTCTTGGATGTGTATGTTTGTGCGTTAGTCAGCTGGACAGAGACTATGTAGTCCTGTCTTCTGCAGCTGGCAGGCACTGGCAAAGGTGCTTCATAGAGAGGGTTTATATGAACTTACTTAAAAATATATTATTGATGGATATGGAGAAGTCCCTCCTGGGGACTCCTGGGGGAGAGGGAAGAGGAGGTTAATGAATGAGAAAAGAAGATTTTCTGTGAGTGGAGATTCATCAGCTGAGGGAGCTGTTCATCAAAGACAGTACCGTGCTAGAGAACAAAAATGTCCTTACAAGTAGTTTTGTTGGAGTGGAGGGGACTTGTTCACTTCATAATTAAATAGAATTTTTGCTGGCTTAACAATACTTTTTCTGACTCGGGAGCTCTGCTTGAACTGTTGAATGACTATCTATGCTCTGGTGCAGAGAAGCTTTGATTACTAAGCAAGGATTATGACAGAAGATCTGCTGCTCAGAAGTCCAGCACATAACTTAGTTAAGGAATCAAGTGTACACTTCATATTCTTTTTAGATGAAAAGTATTTACTGTATGATTTTCTCTGTAAGGTATTAGCAAACATTTAATGAGGTATAGGTAGAGATAAAAATGATGTATAAGAAGACACTGAGTGTTGCAAGATAGTGTCTCTGGTTTTGATCACTAGACCTTTACAGAGGCAAAAAAAAGCAAGTGGGATGTTTTCAATGTAAAGCTGGCCAAATTTAGAGTATTGTAGTCGTCTTAAATTATTGTTTTGGCAGAGTGCACTTCTCGAAATCATTGCATAACCTTTAAAAGTCAGTGACCATGGGGCAATTTAAATTGCATTGGCAAAACTTCTAGGAGCAGAAGGATTCTACCTTTGTACCTTTGGCCTCTCTAACTTCTATATTTCTTCTTCCTTTTCCCTCCCAGGATCTACTTTCAGTAGAGGTTTTATAAATTACATACCAAAGTCCACAAAACACAGAAGCTCACTCTGATCCTTTCTTTCAAAGTAGGAAAGAGAAAAGGGATGATGTCTTCTGTTGTGCTTGTACCTGAACTTCAGATGCTAAATCAGTGGGAAAATCTTTCATTTAGTGGCTCATATTGAATTGTCATCGTGTTCCTTCTCCTTGTCAAGTGACTTCATGTGTATTTTCTCATAAAGCCCCAAGCAAAACCTGCAGCTTCAGTTACTGAGCTTACTCTGAGCATCTTCCCATTATCCTGTTAAATCTCACATATTGAAAAAGAGGATCCAGAGAGATCAAGATCATTAATATTCACTGATCCAGAGAGATCAAGATATTAATAAGAACTACAACCATTCTGATTAGGAATCTCTTATGGGATGGGGCTGTGTGGACTCTCATCCTTGTGCCATTTGGTGAATATGGTTCAAAATAAGTTTTATAAAGCCAAGAATCAAGTAATATAGTTGAAATTATATTTTGGGAACTACTTGGTTTTCAGTCTTGTTCTTGTCCAGTTAGAGTACAAGCACATTGGATTTTTTCCAGGTCTGCTGTCTGTGGTTCTACCAGCTATTATTCCCTTTTTGTTTGATTACAAAGAGATGTCCTCAGTTCTGCATATTATAGTGTTTGTGCAGTCAAGTATGTGCAGTGAAATCAGGGCACCCCTGGAGCTGGAATTCACTCTGGAAACTGTAAGACTCGTTACTTTGGGAGATAGTGTAAAATGAAATGTAAACATCTGAAATTATCTAAACTTGTCATCATCCAGGTTAAACAGAAAACTGCTTTCAGTATCTTTATATATATAAAGCTTGAAAAGACAAGTTTTACATCATTGACAGGCTAAGTATTCTGAAGACAGGATTGCAATCTGTGAGTTTCTGAAGTTACTTTTCTAATAGTTGCATTTTGTTCAAGAAGAGACATTCAAGAGATTCATAAACTCTTGCTGATTTTTTAAATTAAATTGGTTTTAAGGCAAAATTCTTGTGAAACGGCACATTAGGTAAAGTTCTTCTATTGTAGACTGACTTTTCAAAGCAAAAAATCTGTATTTTATCTGTATTGGCCATAAACCCCAAATTTAGTGAGGGTGTCATAATTGGGTCTCCTCATCAATTGAGTTTTCATAGGCATGAGATCTGCAAGCACGTATTCCCTGAAGAGAATAATGAAGAATCATCTGGGAAAAGCCCAGTTTCTTTGGAGTTGGTATAGCTGTAGCTGGTTTTGCTCACAATTAGCTTGATTTACAGATTAATCTGTATTGCTGGTTCTGTTCCCAGAGAAGGAGAATTAGTTGCACATGGTATCAGTGATTATTTTAAAAGTAGATTCTGTTGCTTCTCTTCTGATGTTCTGACCTCTCTTAGAAGTTAAGTGTGGACTGGGCATTTTTCCAGCCATGTGATTGCAGCAGGTTACTGTGGATTTTATGGTCAAAGTAAAATGGGATCAATACCACAGGGACAGTTTCAGCAAATGCTTGTACAATTGATGGAATTAGTTAGCATACATGATGTGGTTTGCAGAATATCAGTCCTTAGATGTTTGAATTACAGTTATTTCAAAACTGAGTTTGTGCTACATATCAGATGCTAAAAAATGCCAATATATGTGAGCTGGACATCACATTCTGTGAAATCACCTGTGGAGGTTTGTCTAACAGGAAAACATGAATATTCTTGTCTTTTAAAACATCCTCTTTTTGGCAAATCCCCACTGTCTTAAGTAGTCATTTAAAACATGCCATGCATCTAAATGTAGTTGGTTCAAATTTAATTGAAATCACCTCTGTTAGATCTGTGCACTAATTTAATCAATCTTCTAAACCAGTTTTCCTCTGTTTGAGTACCTGGAAGTCTGAAGATTTTTCAAAATGGTTAATCAAATTATTTAATTTTCAAGTGTCTTATGTAATACTGGGCTGTGAAAATTAAGCCAAAATAAAGTCAGAAACTGACTCAGGATTTGAACAACTTCTCTAGCAGTCCCAATTCCCATGGATTTGAATGTGTTTTAGCACATAACAGAAAGTGGTCTCTGATTCATAAACTGAGATTCAAAAAAAATCAACAGAGACAGACAAAAGGAGAAATAATAGAATACAATGACACAAAACTTAATAGTACTGGTCAGCAAGTTGTCTTGTGTCACAGCCTAACTTTTGCCATGCCTTTTTGGGGATACTGCAAAATGAAAAATTTTAAGGGAGGCCTTATATTAGAGGAATGTGTTCATTTCATGGATATTTACCTTGTGAAGAGGTGCCTTAGAAGCACAATGTAAGTGCATGTTGGCAATGTTGGCAATAGGCACGTCACTGCAGTCTAATTACCACTGAAGTCTTAATATTAAGATGTGATGACAGTCTTGAAAAGTCATCAAAGCAAAGCAGTCTTATGTAACATTGTAGAGAAGAAGCAGGCAGGTTGCAGAGGAGAAGTGAAAGTAGCATGGGCAAAATGTCCTTCTCAATTCCCAGAATGAAGATCAAGGCAAAATTTTGTCTGTTGAGGCAGGTGACCAGGTTCTGAAGCAGCTGAGATCTCAGATGTGATGGATGAATCAGTGAGATTGAAGCAGATCATGGATGATTCTTTTAGGCTTTTGTGGGTGATAGGCATCGCTGCTGGTGTCAGCACTGATAGCAGAAAAAGGAATCAAGAATGTTTTCTGAAGATGCTGAGTTTGAGGTGATGGTTAGATGTCCATGAGATAGTGTGAGAAAAGAAGAGATCAGGATAAAAGTGAAGAGTCTGCGAGAATGAGCCTAGGTATGGTAGTGAGACTTATTCTTCTGATAAGGTTACTTGGAATTCACAAAAACAAAGAAAACAAAGGTTTCAAAGAAAGGCTTCCAAAAGCCTTAAATGTTTAAAGCTAGCTTAGGTTGCTCATAGTGCTCTAAGGGTGCTAGGAGGATGGAGGTTCCACAGCTTCCGTGCACTGCCTCTTAGAGTACGGAGCCTTTTTTCCACATCAGGGACGCTTTTCTTATTTCCAGCCAGAGTTTTCCTTCCTGCAGCTTTTGGCCATTGCCCCATGTCCCATTTGACTGTACATCTCCCATGTCCCATTGGAGTATACATCTGTGAAGAGTTCAGCTTCATTTGCTCTATAACTCTTCTTTCCTCCCCCTCCATAGGTAGTAGAAGTCTGCAGCCTTTGCTTCTCCCCAGCTCAGCAAAAACAGTTCTCTTAGCCTCTGCTCATAGGCCATGTTCTCCTGCTCCTTGGTCATATTTATTCCTTGATGTTTGCTGGGCTGTCTGCAGTTTGATCACATCTCTTGGTGTATTTGCTGTATAGAAGAATGCCTGGGTTTTTTTGACCTCCTGCATCAGCTCTTGCTGATGCAGTGCAGAATGTCATTAACCTTTTGCTGCAAGGGTGCACTGCTGACTCATGCTCCACCTCCAGTCGATGGGAATCCACAGGGTCTGCAGAGCTGCCAGCTGTCTGGCCAGTCAGCAGCCTGTAATGACATCCCCTGTCCCAAGTACAGGACATAAATTTGTCTTTCTTGAACTGCTTGAGGCCTGTTTCTCCAGTCCTTCTGAATAGTAGCCTTGCCCTGCCATTTTTCGGACAGTCCCCCCAGTCTGGTGTCACACATGATGTTGCTGAGGGTGCTTATTTTTAATCTTCAGTCTTTGATGAAACTCTTAAACAGCCTCAGTTTTGACCTGTGAGGAACATCATGTGTAACTAGACTGTTGCTAGTCTTTGAACTACTGATCACTGTTATTTCAGCCCAACACTCCAGACAGTATTTCTTCCTTCAGGCAGTTTTGCAGTCCCATCCAGTCCATATTTTCTTCATTTGACTACTGGGATAGCAGAGGAGGAGAAGTAAAGCTCTCAGAACAGAGGAGTCTGTTCTGAAAGCTTTACTGAAGTCAAGGTAAATAAGATCTACTGGTATTAAGGGCTAGAGAAAGAAAGATGCTTAAAACCAGAGCTTGAAGCTCCTCAGGAAGTGGGAAGCTTTGAGCTAACTAAAGGAGCAATTTTAGATTAGTGCAAATGAAGGACTGGGAAGATTGACTCATAGAAACAATGAGAAGACTTTTAAGATGTTTGTTATGGCGGATGATGCTGGTTTAGGGTCTTTGTTCATTTGTTCCCTGGTTTTGACATGTAGCACTTCTTAAAAAAGCAATGGGCTCTTTTCCTGACTTATCTCAGTTTTCACTAAGCATTTTCCCAGCGCAGATTTATTTGAAATTGTGCTACTTCTCTAGCTATGTAATTGCTGCAGGCATCTGTGGAAACTGTCTCAGACCAAAGTTCTCTCAACAAACCTGATTTATTAAATGTGGCACTTCCAAAACAGTGCTGCAGATGAAAGAGCATGACCATTGCTGGCTAAGAAGGAGCTTAAAGTCAGAAAGACTTTAAAATGATTAATCAAGTGTTATTGGCCTAGAGAGGATTCTTTGCTAAGCATTGAGACCTCTTAGAGTCTCGATCCAGCTTAGGCACATTTTCTGTATGTGCACTTTAGAGCTAGAGTATTTCTGTAGTTAGCTTTGTTTCTTTCTGCTTAGTTGATACATACTTTAGTGTTTATTCTGCATAACTTTTTCCTTTGTCATAAAGGAGAAAGTATTTTATGGAATTGGCAAAGAAATCTAGTCACTGTCAAATTGTGTTGCCTTTGGATTTGGAGTGTTTAGAGTGATGAGACAGTGATTGCAGTAGATGAATGCCTGCAATGCTGCTCCTATCCAGAATTTGGTGCTCACTAGCTTCTGGGAAAAGGTAACTGACTGGAACTGTAGTGTTTTCCACAGCTTGTAGGTTAGGCTTTATTCTGTCTTGGTAGTACAGTACATAGAATACAGAGGTTATTCCTGTAAAGAATTAATATTTTTTTAAATACTATATTTTATTCTAATTTTCAGTATTTAAACTGTGGTTGCATGGCTTAAAGGATTTGCCATGATTTGCTATGGAGATTTTCACTTAGGTTAGTGGCTTGTAGCTGATTGCAGGATCAGAGAATCTGTGAGGGGCTGCATGAAGTAAAGTGGCAGCCCCTGTCTGTTTCTAGGGAACACGTGCTGCATCCCATGGCTGCAAGCAAAGTTGCAAATAAAGAGTCTGTAAAATATATAAAATTGCTCTTTGCATATCAAGTTAGAATTTAGACACATAATAAAACACAGAAAGTCCTGCATATTTTAAGTCTACTTTCGAGCTCTTCTCGAATCTTAGCTTTAAGTACTGTATTTTTTTGAAATGCCCACATTTTCCTAATTACAGTCATTTTCTTTGATATGTAGAAAAATCATGGTGGGATGGTATTTGTGGCCCAATGTGTGCTATAATTTAAAGTTTAAATTATGTAAAATAGGATTCACATTTGCTCTGTTTTTAATCATAAAAATGTTAAAATAATTGAAAACAGATTATGTGGTAACTTTCAGTATGTCATTGTTGAATGTCAATTCTAAATGGTGGTAACTTTTAGTATGTCATTGTTGAATGTCAATTCTAAATGCAAATATTGATGTTTATTGTTTTGAAATCAGTGTGTTCTAGGACTATGGCTTCCAAAACCCCAGTTGGATTCATTGGGCTGGGTAACATGGGAAATCCAATGGCAAAAAACCTGGTAAAACATGGATATCCAGTTATTGTGTATGATGTCTTCCCAGAAGCTTGCAAAGAATTTCAAGACTTGGGTGCTCAGGTATGGTAATAAACTTCTTTATTTCAGCAATAGCTGTGTGTGTTGAATGGTTCTTGCATGCAATGCAACTAAATAATCTGGGTTTTTTTCTTGGTTAAGATCACAATCAGAACTGAAACAGCACAATAAATAAAATCTGAATCTGTGAGGTTTCAGGTAGAGGAAAGATATGATTCTATGCCAAGTAATTTTCCTGCTGGAATTGCTACCCTGTCAGACTTCTCTAGCTGTCTTTTTTCCCCCCACTTTTTATGAGAGTAGGTTGATGGCCTGTTCTACCACCTCCTGCTTTCTCATGCTTCCTTCTCCCCCAGGTCTAGATGGCCAGTGGGCTGCTTTTCATCTGGTTCCTGCTTTGACCTTTTCAGGTTAAATGACCCTAGTTAAAAATTCCTGCTGGCATAGCTGTAAGGGTTATAGGGACATATGAGCTTTCCTGCTGCTTCAAGGTGTAGTCCTCAGGGGCAGGGGAAAAATCTAATTATTTAAGTGCTTATTCTCTTGGAGGTGAGGAAGGATATGCTGAGAGAAGAGGAAGGAATGAAAAGGAAGAAGGAGGGAAGGAAATTGATTATATTAGGGAGCTTTACCTTCCTGCAATATACCCTGAAAAATCTTGGCCTTGTTCCAGCCAGTCCTATTACTTTTCTTAATCTGTTAATACCCTCAGAGCCCCATTCTCTCAGATGGTTGTGTCATTTCTATGTGTCTGTAACACATTTAAATGGTTTTGACATACTTCAAAGCTGTCACAATTTAGACAGTTGTGGGCAAATGGATATGTGCTTAAAACACAAGAAAAAAGGAGTGCAGTGCAAAAATAAACCTGTCATGTAACAATGTAGAGTATATAAGGGAATTTTGCAGCAGTGGCAAGGAAATTTTAGCTAGGTCTAGACAGAGGAACTGTGTGCCTCGAAGGTCTAAACTGTTGAAGCTAATTGCAACTGTTTTAAATAATGAGTAAGATCAAGATTCCTAAAAGATAAAATGATACCACACAGCTGTTAGTAATTAATTGCAGCTCCCCTTGAATAATTACAGAATCTTGGCCTTAAGTAGGAAAGTAAGCTTTTCACCTCTCTGCCTAGCTCCCGTTCCTATTTTGTTAAAGCAGCCAAGACCCTCAGGCATGAACCAGACGTGTCTTGAGTAAGACTGGGCAAATGGAAGAGATTGTTTTGAACTATTGGTTGTATTTTTAATTCATGTTCTGCAGTGGGATCTCTTTTTCTGTGACTGCCCATGTTGATAGCTTTTTGCATTTGTAATAGAATCCTTGGCATTCACTGCAAGACGTGACTTGTGATAATAAAGGTGAACTGTAATGCCTTTAAAAATAAAGTCCAAGGTATGTTTTGAGATCATAAATCACTGAGAGAATACATGGCTAGGCTTAAATACAAATAAAACACACTTAAAGAAAATATGTGAACATAACTTCCTCTTCTTGATCTTTAGGTGTAAATCCTACTCCAGCACTTTTTTCAGGAGTTGAAAACTTGTGGGTCCATGGGGTCTTGTAGAAACTGCTGTAGAAGGAACATTGGGCTCTAAGGGCTGCTTTCTCTTTGGTCTGGCTGTAAGGGTAAAACCATCAGGAGTGTTACAGAAGTGAAATGACCCCAAGAGACAGTAAACTTAGTCAAATGTCCATTCTTTTAAGGCCAGCACTGCTACCAAGGTGTATTGGTGGATGCAGGATGCCTGACCATAAATCTGCACAATCTGCTACTCCACTTTCTTTAGCCACTGAAGTAAACAGCTGGGATGTGGTACATGTCAGAAAGTGGCCACCCACCTGCTAAAAGTGAATATTAAGAGGAAAACTGGCTGAGCATGAGCATATGGAACCACTTGGGGTGAAACTTGGAGAAAGTTGGAAGGCTCACACAGTGGAGTAACTGCGTGTCGTACTTCAGCTTACAGGTCTTTGTATCTAAATCCTGTCACAGATTTAGAACATTGAGAATGTCACTGGAGTCACCTGATGCATAAAGCATCATAAAAATAGAACTTTCTTTAGTGTACAGTAAGAATGCCATTTCAGACAAACAATAATTAATTGACTTACTGTAAATATAAGTAAAACAAAATAGGCAAGCAGTTTGGAACAAATACAAGCAGATGCATCTAAGGGCAGTACCAACAACCAGCAGTACACAGAAAAGTCTCTCCTATCCAGTTACATACTGCAAAAGTTTGCTTATACTAAACAAGTATCAGAACCTGTACAGGCCTTGGTGGGCTGCTACTCTGAGCTAGTATAGTCTGTATTGATAATCAACAATTAGTGTTTGGTCTGTTTTTTAAAGTTATGCACATACTCTTAATGATTTCAAATGCTTAATGTTTTGTAATAGCTTTCAAATCATTCAGCTTTGTTTCTGAGACATAAAGTCCCAAATAAAATAGAGGTTTTATATGTTGCTTACTGAACCAGGTAGGTATATTTTTTCAGGCAATATTATTCATATTTGTTAACAGTACCAAAAGGCCAAGAGTTGTCTATTCCCACTTTTAATTCCCACTTTGTTTTGCTACTTACTTCAAAGTAGGAGAAAGTTTTTCCTTTGTATGGTTGTAGAAGTACTGTTTCAGTCTGTGTACCTTTTTAATCTAACTTTCTTCATGTAAAAGGCATCTTACTATTTTGGAAGACATGGATGGAATAAATGAGTTCCTGTTTAGATGACTACTGTACTATGTCTTCTTTGTACCCGTTTTCCTTAAGAATTATTTAAAACTGTAATCAAAACCCAGCTATCTTCCATCTATGTAGCCAAGCAGACATTTGAGGCTGATGTACTGTTTCATTTGTGTGCCCAATGTAGTATATTTTTCAGCTTCTGGATGAAAAATGCAAGTGGGCCACTGAGTCTTCAGCTGATACCCTCTAAACGTCTAAGAATATTGGAGGTCATAGTTTCAAAGAAGAAGACATATATAGATTCAGGTTCTAATTTCAGACTTCCTCTCTCCACCTCTAATAATACACATTGAGACTGAACCAAACCAGATATACACAGAACTAAAGACAAAGGTGTCATACTTCTCTTTAAAGAGGTAGGTTCTCTCATCTCCAGGGAGGCAAGCCATTAAATCAGCTAATCAGATATAGAAGGTTTGCTGCTTATAATTGCCTCATTTATTCCTGCTAACCTTTGTTCTTTAAACTAGAGCATGTTTCCTTTTGTAGCTGTGTGGTATGCCAGGCATTTTGTGCAGTATTAATTTATTTTTTCAAAACAAAATCTGCATGTTTCTCAGTCCCATCCATGCCAGTTTCTTTGTGTTTTTTCCCTCAAGAGCCTAGTTCACTGACAAGGTACAGTCTTCCCTTCTTTTGTTCAGAAGTCAAATAAAAATTGAGAAGTTTCTTATGCTGATCCCAGAAGTCCTTCAAGGTGTAATTCAGCATTAATTACAAATGACTGAAATTAGATTTGATCCTTGTGGGCTAAAGATAAAATAATAAGCTATATGTTTGTTGCTATTTTCCCTGGGCTATTAATGTGTTAACAATGCAATTTTAAAGAAATTTATTAATTTAGACCAGTACTGGACAGAAATCTTACTGGTAAATGCCTTCCAAGTGAAACTCACAACTTAGCTGTCAATATTTCATTTGTTGTGTATGTATCTTAAATACTATACTGCCTGCCTCTGGAAGTGACTTCAGAACAGTAATATACCTTTCAAGTTAGGTATGATTATTTAACAACTAATACCTAATAATATATTTAGAAAATTGTTCAGATCTTTTTCGTGAAGGATGCTTAAGCTGATAATTTTCCATTTTAAAAATGGAAATTATTGTAAATTGTAATATTTTGAGAAACATCAGTTAATCTGATTTCTTTCAAGGTGAGGCTCAGAGGTGCATCCAGTAAGTTTTTTCTTTTTTCCTCAGTCTTTGTCTCTTAATGCCATATATAAGAAAAAGAAAAAAGTGAGATTTTTGTAATCCTTTCGTATTGTCCCTCCTTAGAAACATGGTAGAGCAATATTTTCTATAGATGCAGGCTTTGTAGTGAGTTGAAGATTTATGAATGGGTTGATGGGATGAAAGCATATTCCCTTTAGCAGATGTTGTGGAGGAACTTCCATGATAGGAGAGCAGTTTTTCTTGTGTTTTTTTTTTTTTTTTAATAGCTTAGTTGTGACCAGTGAATGCTAAAACCAAACTCATCAAATATGTCTGATGTCTCTTTTTCAGGACGTGTGTAAGCTTATATTGTTTGGTTTTTTTTTTTTCTTTATAAGGTAACAGAATCCCCAGCAGATGTAGCAGAAAGAGCAGACAGAATTATTACCATGCTGCCTTCTAGTCCCCATGCAAAAGAAGTTTACACAGGAGGAAATGGCATTCTAAAGTAAGACTTTTTTGTAGTTTGGAGAATTTCCACTTGTACTCAAGGTTTGTCTGATGATTGCTGTTGTTGTAACTCTTCCTGTGCCTTCAGGGCACTTAATTCAATGTTCTCTGTCCTGTCACTATTGATATTTCTAATTATATAAGTTCTCTCATACAATGCTGATTTTGAATGGCTTTTGGCTTAAGTATTTATTTAATTTTCAGTAGAATAATAATTTTTATGCATTTCAGGCAACTTAACTATTATCTACCTTTTCAGTTGCATGGTTCTTTTGCCATAATGTAATGTACTACACTCAAGTACAACTAGAATATTTGCTGGCAACAATTATTTGCTCAAATACTATTTTCTTTACCTTGAAATCCTATAAATTAAATGTTCTGAAGAGAAACCATTGTGTCTTATGTTGTTTAAAGTGTATTTACATAAAATAGGTGACAAGACTTTCTTGATTTCTACTCTTATTATCTGTTTATTATAAAAAAATGTACCGTAAGATTTTGTTTAATGTGACACAGTGTTTTTTAACTTTTGTGGAGGGATTTCCACTGAGCCTTAAATCCATAGTCTGCAGAATTCTAATGCTCAGAGTTTTTGAACTTGCCAAATCAAAAAATAAATACAATTTAAAAATCTGTTCTGGCTGCATGTGCACTGGTCCTGGCAGGCTGACTAAGGCTGCTGGATACCTTTGAGGATTATGTAGGTTCTGAACAGCTATCCAGGTTAATAAGGTAAAGGAAAAAAAAACATACAGAAGACAAAAGTATAGTAGATTATCAAAAAATGATGATGCCTTTTTAGGTATTGGTTGTACAATATTAAGATGCAGTGATAAGAGAATGGAAGTAGACAAGAGGGATTTCTGTTGTTCTTGCTATATAAGAATAATTGTTGATTCTCTCCCTTGTTGTCTGTAATTTAATTTTTCGTAAGGTAGGAGTGAGGAGATCTAAGCTTAGACTCTTCAGGGAAGATGGGTAATTGGATCAGCCCCACAAAGCTCAGGGAACAGCTGTGGGAGAGCTGCCCATGATGGCATTGAAGAACGATTGGCAGTAGTACTGATACAGTACAGCCAGTTAATCTCTTGAGTACATAGATGTGCGAAATCCAGCAGGAATCAGGATGTGGAAAGCAGTCCTATACTGCTGCAGTTTCTCAGCCTCTGCATTAAGAGAAGAAAGTGTGATTTGGCAGTAGTGATAATTGTGGCTCTGAATGACCTGGTTCTTGCTGACTGGTTTGATTTTCATAATTTTCTGAAGCTTTTAAAGCTTTACAGAGCTTTAACGTGAGGTGTTTAAAGGTTGAGTTAGTCATCCCACTGTCTTACCAAGGAGTCTGTGCCACTGTGCCTTCCTCTAAGCATAAAGGGGAGGTGATGGAGTACCTTATCTGCTGCGCTGGTTTTTGTTTGCATGTGTCCAAACTAACTGCAGCAGCACAAGGGATGAGTTTTGTGTATGTGGAACTGTTTGACTCTGGAGTTCCAGTAGGGTCACAATGTATGTATACACTGAGAGGCTATTTCCAGCAATCTGGGTAATTCAATTAAGTGAAGTCCACTGTACTGTCAACAGCATGCAAGGTACAGTGGATATCTTTATCTGTCACGAGTAGCTTTAAATGGGACACGTTTTTATGACTGAAAAATTCTGGTGTTCAATTTCATGGTGATTGCTGGTCAGGTGGACTTGAAATCATGGTGCAGTTCAATGGAAAGAGGCATAAAAATCAACTTTTTTGTTGTGTAGGGCATTAAAAAAGTTAACATTTTTTTAAATTTCAAAAATTTTATTGTGTTTTTTAATCAAATAAAGAGCTTTCTGCGATCTACAGTTTGAAATACATATCTGCCTAAATGTATTGGCTATCAGTGGGAAAACATTTTTCTCCATGCTTCACTTCAGATCTTCAGTGGGCTTTTGTGGTTTTAGTTATGGTCTTTATGTAGAACAAATTGTAGAATGATTAAAACAATACAATCAGACCATTCTGATATAAGAACTTAAGACACTGTATATATAAAAAGAACATTTTATTGTTATATATTAAACTTTAGGCAGTATCAGCAGTTGCTTAGACTGCATCTTAGGTGATCTCTATATTATATACTGCTCAACTTGTGTAATGGCAGATTTTCCTAGTGCAACCTTTTTGTGTAATTTTTTTTAATAGTGTTTAGAATAATATCCTTTTTTCTGTTCAGCTTTTATTGGGCTTTGAGTGGTTCAAAACTGCAGTATACATACTGAGGAGATCTTGCTCAATAAGGTTTAAAACTTTATGTTCATTAGTGTACCAAAACATGTCTGCACATTTGTCATGCTGATGGAAGCCAGTGCCATGGTAATAGTTGCAAATATCTTCTGAAAATAATAATGATAATTATAATTACAATAATAAAACTTTATTTTAGGAAAGTGAAGAAAGGCTCATTGCTAATAGATTCCAGCACTATAGATCCAGCAGTTTCAAAAGAATTAGCCAAAGCTGCTGAAAACACAGGAGCAGTTTTCATGGATGCCCCAGTTTCTGGAGGTAAGTCTTCATCAGCAGTTTACCTCATATTGGACAAGTTTTAAGCTGCTTTTCTTTGCTATATGTACAGTATTCTGTTTTGTTGTTGTTTAATTGCATTACAGATACATATAACAGGAGTATTTTTAGGATTTAGGAATATGCTTTTGTGTTACACTTGGTGAAACAGCTTTCTTGGGTATGGTACAGTGGTCCTTTTAATTTAACTTTCATAAAGTTGCGTTTTTATGCAGTTGCTCACATTCCTTTAGCCTCCATCTGTTTCTTCCTGTTAGGGAAAAACTGGTTGTCATTAAGCAGTTATGTTGCTTTTTCATTAATTAAAAAGAAGATAATGAAGTGAGGAATATAAGATGTCTTTATCAAAAGAAAACGGAGATTTGTCTGGTTTTTATAACAGCTGAAGAATATGGGTGATAATTGTCTATTCTTAAAAGTTGCTAACTATTGATCTCTGAGTATTTAGTCTCTTGTAAGAAATAATACAGAGCAGGAAAGACTTCTCAAATTGTGGCCAGAGGAGAACAGAAAGATAAAATTAATGTTTTGAAAAGAAAACCAAAACTGGTCCTTTCTATTGTTGAATTCTTCTCCAAAATACCTGGAATGAGAAGGTGAGGAAACCTCATTTTATGTGTGACAATCTTAAGGTTTTTACAGTCCAGTCTAAAAGTTAAGGTAACTGGCATTTTGAGAATTCTTTATTTTCCTGATGAATGTCAGTGATGAGCAAAAACTAACAGTCTGTTCAATTTTCAACTGGGAACTAAGGCAGGATTTCACTATATACTAGAAGCCAAAATTTTCATCCAAATTCTGTTGTGAACAGAAAGTAGCAGATCCAGGTAGGTGATATTGAAGAATATAATGGAGAAGACAAGATTCTTGCTTCCCAGCCAGAATGTTAGTTCTCTTTTATAAAGCTAGATAGCTAATCAGCCTGGGAAGAAAAACCACAGAAAAATTGTATTGTGGGCAGATTATGTATCTCTGTCCTTCTTTTTAAACACAGTATGGCCTTTTGCTTATCAGTTGGGCAATTCTGACCTACTTCTATGTTGTTTTCTTCAATCCCTTTCTGCCAAGTATGTTATTTTCCTGAAGGAATTATTTACCTTTTAGAAATGTCTATAATTTATTTTTATCTTTAAGTGTTTGGTGTAAGTCTGACTATAACTACAGAGAAGAAAAGGAAAAGTTTGATTCTGAAGCAGCTTTAGTTGTTTAGGGGGTTTTGTTCCTTGAGAAGATGGTAAGGCCAAGACAGAGTAATGTAATAATATATAGCTGACTGCTATGAATACAGATGGCTTTTTTGGTGTTAGTGGTTTATCTGAATGGTGGCTAGTGTCAGTTACAGATTGAGGGATATCCTGTATAAGGGGGAAAGAGTAGACTTAACTTTCTATCCTTAATATATTTGTGAAGCCCAAGGAGTGCTCTGTACAAATCATGTTTAAAGTGGGCACTTGCTAGAAATGTGGAGAAGTTAGGTCTGTTGGAAAAAACCTTTAATGCTATGCTTTGTTATTTCCATCTTTCAGTACCTAACACATCAAGTCTTTGGGGTATTTTTATATGTCCTGACTGCATTGTTGGCCTTCAGACAAAACACTAAATGGAGAAGTATGCTCGGCTCTCCAGAAATTGGCAGGCACTGTGCTGTTGCTGTGCAATGCAATAGAGTTGGCAGGAATTTCAAGGAGAGTGTTTGTGGGACCTAGGGAGGAGGAAGAGAAAGCAGCATGCCTGAACTGTCCTCTTTAGAGCTATCTGTTTACTAGCTGTTATTGGCAGACAACTCCACTTGTGTTTTTAGGTATTTGGGTGTTGCCTGATGTTAACATTCATTCACTGTGAACAAATTCACAAACTGAATAATATTTTGAAAATTGCTTGGTCTGTAAACTCTAGGGAGAGAGAGCAGTGATTTTAATCCTGTTCTGACATTGCAAATGAATAATCTTTGGGCCTAACATTAGGGCCAGATTTTAGTGGCTTGTTTGCAGTCTTGCCCCCGAAATATTCTTTCTCTTGATCTTTTTCCAGATGGGCCTTCATGCCAACTTAATGCTGTCTTCTTCATATGATTGGCCTATAGCATTTACTTGCAGCTTACAGTCAGGACCCATTAAATAGGAGTTGATGCACCAAGTAACTATAGTATTATTTTGTATTAAGTGACTTCAGAAAATACTTCTCATCCCCATGGTTGCATGCAGATTATGCTGCTAATGCTGTCTAGAGATAGCAATCGCTTTAGCCTGGGATTAGGATCTCTTGCAGGTCCACATGAGAAAGTTGTGTCATGGTTCCCAGTGCTGCCATGGTTTGTGATCTCTTTGTGAGCATGGGAGAAATGGGGAAACATCTTCAAAATCCATGTTTGTTTGTTTGTTTGTTTGTTTTAATCTAGACAGGAAAATTATCTCTTTGCAAAGTTTGGGTTCTTCATCTTGGTATGTATAAAAGTATTTTAAGGCACACATTATCTCAGAAGCATATTTAAAACTGACTCCTGTTGGCACAAGATTCTACTGGCTAAGTACAGGATCTAAATTTAGCCTTCAAGAATTGTG
The DNA here is from genome assembly GCF_035770615.1 of Melospiza melodia melodia. Lineage (NCBI taxonomy): Eukaryota > Metazoa > Chordata > Aves > Passeriformes > Passerellidae > Melospiza > Melospiza melodia. The sequence goes on along the minus strand of NC_086194.1, from coordinate 34,644,213 downwards.
TCAAATTTGTCCTCCTACTGATTTCAGTAGAAGTATGATACAGATTCTCACCTCATAATCCAGAGCTAATTTCACTAGTGGCTTCACTGACTGCTGTAATAGTTCTCTCCAACTCAGTATAAAGGCTGATTTTTTTTTTTTTTTTTTATTTCTAATGTAATTCTTTCTATGTTGTAAGCATTGTTAGTGTTCAGATACAGCCTTTTCAACTTCTTTCCCCTTCCACTGACTATTAAAATTTTATCAGCTCTGTATCTGCTCAAAGCACATTGTAGTGCATTCTACTGGAACTTCACAAAAAGATGTGACAACTTGATTTGTTTTTCTGGCTTTGGAGGTATGAAAAAAGATTTTCAATTCTTTTGTTAGTCTGGTTCTTTAAGATCTGATAATGAAACTTTAGATCTTCCTCCTCACTGTATCCTTTAGACAAGAGAGTAGTCAGTTAAAAAGTCAGACTGCTAATTGTTAATAACAGCTGTCATATAGAGAACTGTAGTCATGCTAAAAATGGTAATAAAGAGTAGAATAAAAGATATTTTTTTTAGAAACTGTGCATTGGAGGTGGCTAGAAGAGGTTGTAGTTTCTATTCCAGCTGTCATTTCAATCTGTTTCATCTTAGAGTACTGCTTCCATAAACTTCAGCTGATCATAAAGTGATGGAAACAGTAGTAGTAGTAAGACTAACAAGTTAAGACTTCAGGTCGCTGATAACATAAAGTACAATATGAGTGCTTGATCGTGCATTGCAGACTTACTCCCTGCATGGCCAGATCTCTACTTAATATGGAGCAAAAATAAAAAAAAATATTAGAAACACTCTGAAACGCTCTGGAGATATTTTATTTTATTTATTATATTTCAAAGAGCAATATATTTCAGGATACCAAATTTTTTTTTCCTTTTTCATAGAAAGGGCACTTTCCTAAAATAGGAGAAGCGAGTTGTGTGTTTCTCTTACTTGAACATTGAAGGCACTTTGTGGTGTGCCTTTTCCAAGGGGAGCAGAGAAGTTAAAACTTTATGCACACTAATATTTGCAAAGATTATTTGAAAGACTCCTTCGGACTAGACTAAAAATTAGGAAATAGGAATGAGTAGTTCAAACATGGCATCTCTTAGCTTGCAAATTCTGTTTTAATAAAGATGCATAATCAATATCTTCGCCAGAATTAAACTAATTTAATAGACCTGTCTTTGTTGGGGAGCCTTGGTAGAGCTACTTGAACTGTCTTCATTAAGTTGTGTCTGCTTTTTTTCTTTAGCTTTGTGCACCTTTAGAGAAGTGCAATCTTATGACTTCATGGGAGAGGAAAACTTGGTGGGTTAATTCAAAATCTCTAATTTGAGACATCATGTATTTTTAAGAAACACAAAGAATAAAATAAGGAATGTCCTGAACTCAGTGGTATAGAGGTTTGGTGTGGTTTTGGCTTTCTGGTCTGGTAATGCAGTGATTGGATCTGTTAGGATCCTTGAAACACTATAAAGATAGAGCAGGTTCATGAATTTAGAACTAATAATTCTGACCTCTCCCACTCAATAGTAGGTGTTCTTGGCAAGAAAAAACATCTAAATTTATAGTAGTATTTGCTCCATTATAGATTCTGGATTTATGTTTTTATGCTTTATTTTTAAAGCCCAAATGTGTATGCTCAGAATGGCCACGATGTTCTCTGTGTTCCAGGTACTGAGCATAACACTTTTACCTCACTTGCTTTGCTCTTCCTCAGTTACTATGTGCCTTGTGTAATTTTTTTCGTTCCTGACATCTTTCCTTATTTCTCTGTTTACATTTTTTGCTGAATGCATTTGATCATATTCATTTTTTGCAAAGTCTGTGATTTAGGGATGGTAGTAGAAATTATGATGTACAACCTTAATACTAAAGGTAGTGTGAAAAATATTACAAGTTCTTCTGAAATTTAGATGAGAGAAAATAATGCAGAAAGTAACTGATGACAAAAAAGGGAAGAATTGGCTGAACTGATTTAGGAAGCCGAAATGAGGATGAAGAAATGTTTTGAAATCTGAGATGCTTAAAAAGCTTCTGATTTCTTATAACTTATGGTTTAAATTATATACCAATACTTGTCTGTCAAAATAAAGCTAGTTTAGTAGATCTCTTTTGTTGGAGAGAAGAAAGAACTGAAAATCTTGAAAATCTTACACATTGGTAAGATGTATATTTTGACACAGGGAGGGGAGGAAGTATAAACCTTGTGCAAATATCTCTATGAAACAGCAGCTGCTGTTTCAGAAGACTTGGGTAGTATGTTTACTTATGTGCTGACTTTGCAAGGCTATTTTTCTTCTGTAAGCCTATTATGCCTTTTGCATTCTCTATAAAATAAAATAAAAGGTAGCAGAAGGTAAGGAGGAATAAACAGATTTATTGAGAGTCATCTAAAAATGTTCACTGGGGTGGAGACAACAATCCTACAATGACTAAAAGGGTGGAATAAATTATTTTATTAAAGCATATTGTATATTTTGGCAATAAAATTGTGTGTAGTCTGGCCAAATAGTGACCAATGTGCAGAGAAACATATCTGTCTCCATTTATTCGAAGGTGTAAAGATGAGTTATTCAGGCTGGCTCAATGGGACATAACCAGGAATAATAGGCTGGAAATCATTAAGGAAAGAAAAATGTGTGCCGTGTCTACCAGGAAAAATGTCCTAACAACATTCTTCATACACTGTGGAATAATTTCCAAAGGAGATGGTTGAAGCCAAATATCTCAACATGCTTTAAACTGTACTGGGCAAAGTGCTAGGAACTATTCTGTAGGGAAAAATCCGATTGGCAGGAGGATGGCTACATGATCTAATCGGTCTTTTCCATCTCTAATGTCTACAATCCTGTTGTGTTCTCACACATGGTGTTCAAAAACAGTTAAAGGAAAACTGTCCAGATGGAAGTTAGAAATCCCTGTGGCACTCTTTGAAAAAGAGTAAGGAATAACTGCAGAGTTAGAGCCAACATTCCTTTTCTCAGTAAAAATGGTTCTAATATTCACGGCTGCATGTGGGCTCTTACCACATTCCTAATAACTGCTCTGTTTGTTTGTGGATACTTTAATGCTAGTATCTGCCTCTTCCTGTCAAATGTTCTGAGATACCCAGAGTAAGAAAGATCTATAAATGCCAGCCTGTCATAAGTCCTAGGGAATAAAAGTTAATTTAATATAATTTTTTAATTTTTGATTTCTTCTCCTAGGGAATGTTTAAAGTTAAGGGGTTGCAGGTGGTGTTTGGAATGTTTCTGGAATGAAGTGATGACTTTGAAGCTTTATACTGAGTTTGTTTTGGTTTTAGACATTCATGGGCTTCTTTTTCTCTCTTTTTGTTCTTTCAATGGAGTGCCTTGTTCAAAGCGTGTATATTTCACGTAGCCAAAACAACCTAGTGTGATTCCTGTGCTTTTAGGACAGTGGGGATGATGAGCACCAGACCTTAATAATCCCCTGACTCCATATGAGTCCTGATTCTGCCCTGTGCTGAATGTGGATGGTGCAGATGCCAGCAGAGAGCCCAGCCCCAGGCACACCAGAGCGGGAAGTCCGAACTGGAAGGCGCTGCAGGGAGCAGACTGGGAGTGCCCTGTGCCTGCACAGTGCCCATCACCATGGGGACAGACCCCAGCTCTGAGCCTTGGAGGTGCCACTGGAGAAAATGCACTTTTCTCTGAATCTTAATAAAAAGCAGTTGTGCTTGTAATTGAGTGTTGCCATAAACAGATTTTTTCAGTTTGTGTGTGGAATTCTTGTTTGTTGGAAAAAAAAAAAAACTAAAAGTCCACAGAAACCTGACTAAATGGTTTCAGCTGGGATAGGGTTAATTTTGTTCCTAGTAGCTGGTACAATGTCATTTTTGTTTGTTTTAGAATGATAATAAAGTTGATAACACATTGATGTTTAGTTGCTGCTAAGTAGTGCTTACTTCAAGTCAAGGACTTTCAGTTTCCCATGCTCTGTCAATAAGGAGTTGCACACCAAACCAGGAAGGAGCATTGCCAGGGCAGCTGACCTGAACTGGCCAAAGGGTTGTATTCCTTTGCATAGAACTCATATAGCTCAGTATGTAAACTGGGAGAACTGCCTGTGAGGGCTGATTGCTGCTCAGGAATGGGCTCAGTGGAGCTACTGTATTGTGCATCACTTATCATTCTTGGGTTTTATTTTGCTCTTTTTGTTGCCTCCCTTTTCATCACCATTTAAAAATTATTCTTGATATTATTATTGATATTATTGTTATAATTATTATATTTTATTTCAGTTACTAAACTGTTCTTATGTCAACACATGGATTTTACCTTTTTTATGTTTCTCCTCTCCATCCCACTGAGGAAGAGTGAGGAGTGAATAAGCAAGTGGCTGCATGGTACTTCTTTGCCAGCTGGGGTAAATCACAACTCTTATTTAAATGGATGGGCCACTGAAGACATGGCACAATACAGAATTACATGTTTTATTTTGTCTCTTATTCATCAAGGGAGATCTGCAGATCATACACTAGACATGTGGAAAGAAACATTAACATCCTAAGCGTCTGAACCTTAGGACACATCTTAAGTCTTAGGACACATTTTTGCACAAACTGCTCTGTGTTATAGAACACTCCTTTGAAGGCCCTTTAAACACTTAAACTAAAGGAGCAAAAAAGAAGAGAAACAAACCCACATGGAGTAAATTTTGCAGGCAGGGACAGCTAACTTGGTCTTGTAGTACAGGCCTTTGAAAGTAAATCACTTGTTGATCCCCTAAATAGCTGATTCCAGGATGAGTAGGAATGAAAGCTGGTCTTCTATTGACCCTCATCTGGATGGTGCTAACATTCTGGGTTCCTTCTGTTTAATTTTTGAAGTCACAGTGATGAGTTGGCCAAGTATTTGATTTATTTATGACAATATTATCCTATGATCCGGAGCCATTCTAAGTCACTGGATCGTTGCAGAATGTTATCTTGTAGTGGAGGACTTTTTATGTTTTGAAAAGATTCTTAAGTTGTGCGAATAAAGGGGGGGAGAAGGTTCTAGCAGAAGTAATCCCTCTGCACTTGAAACAAATACCTGAAAATTATGCCATATTTGCAGTGTTTGGGTTAGTACTGCCCATTGTGAGACATTCAGTAGATTGAGCTTGTGTCCTTAGCAGAACAGCTCCTGGTTAATCCACAGGAAACATGTAGAAATACCAAGATTTCCTAATTCTTCTTCCTTCAACCACATTTAAAAAAACAACATTGTTTGTATCATGAAATAAAACAGTAAGGGAAAGAGTATTGCCTTTTACCATTAATAAGTATTTAGAATCCAGCTGTCAGCATACAAACTATTCAAATGTTCACCTTTCGGTTTGTCCAACAGTATTTAGTCCTGTTGGTTCACCACTTCAGTCTGCTGAAAAGTGGAGAACAGAGGAGAGTCTTGCAGTTCTGGAGCTGAAGAAACAGTTTTTAACTACAGTTCTCTTCATGCCAAGCACAACATAGGAGCTGAAGTGGGAAAAAAATTATTTACTGCACTGTATTTGACCTATAATTTTAACCCTTAAAATTTGGTACTTATTTTATTTTCTGTAATTTTGCTGGGAAAAAATCCCATTGTGTGGGATTTTATAAGCCTTATACAGCTTTAAGTGGAGCTCTTTGTAAGAGAAAATTAAGAGATGGGATGGCTTGATGGGAACAGAGTAATGTATAGAAATGTTACCCTGATGCCATACCTTCTGTTTCTGTTCCTGATTCTGTGGGTAGTTGTGTTTTAATTATCCTGTGTTGTGGAAGAATGTTAAATTATTTGTGGTAAAATGGGGGGAGCCATGTGAAACACTGTGTAACACTTTAAACTCTTTATGTATTTTAAATCCACATAGTGGTATATGATTGATGGTGTCCCAATATGTTGCTTGTCTGCTGGTAAACTAACAGGGTTAGAGTTTTTTTTTTTAATGTGAAGCTTAGCAAGTTGACAGGAATACTAATCTGACCTGTAATTATTATCCATTTGCTTTATTTAATGAGTTGCTTCAAACTGTATGATCCTAGTTACTCAGTAACCATATAGTTTAACCATAAGTAGTCAGAAATGTGCATTTTGGCTGTCATCTTGTTTTCAATCTGTGTTTCCATTGCTTTCTGATAATGTATGGTGGGAATGTGTGGTTTGTGGCTCTTAAGTGTGTTTGCCATAGGGAGTACAAGAAAAGTCACGTTGACTTTTAGCTTTGGCTGAGGAGCATACTACTTGTATTTTATTTGTGCTAGATTTCTTGAGTTTGCTTAAAATTGTGGATTTCATTATGAAACTGACATATGACTATACATTGTTAGCTGTTCCAGCTTGGTTGATTTCTGATGTCCAACATTTTTCCTTTTTCTGATTAAACTACTTCCAGAATTGCTACAATTGCTAGTTATCTGAAAGCAGTATTTGGTAGCAGCTAGATGCTTTTTGTCTTGAATAATTTTATGTCGCATGTGCAGGAATAAAAGCAATTTCCTTCCTCTTTTAAAAGTTGAAGGACAGCTGAAGAAAGGAACCTTCAGTAGGTTATCAGCAAGTGAAATGCTGTTGTGGTAGAGCCCTATATAGTAAACTAGGAATGTGTCTAACTTTCCTCTTTCTGCAGATGCTCATCTTAGGATTTATATTAGTGGGGAGTTAGGGGTGAGGCTGGGGCAGTGGTAGGCTTTTGTAGCGGAAGCACTAAATGAGAAACTGATGTGAATTTGGCAAGCTGGAGAGTTCCTGAGATAGAGCATCCTCTTAACAGCTTCAGCCTGAGTCTTGGCTGCCTCAGAGGGCTCCCACCCTGTCCAAGATGGAAGTTCCTGCAGAGAGCCCTAATAGCATCTCTCCCTGCCTCAACGAATCATTTTAAGGCATGGGGCTTAACTGCTGTGAAACAATGCAGCAAATTCCTCCCAGGACCAAAATGAACATACATGATCACCTAAATGCATCAATCCACTTGCAGAACAAGCTGAACTATAGAAAAGCATTTCTATTAGTAGTGCAACAACTGGCACACCTATTAAAGAAGAAGTTGGTTAATCTGTTACTGTTTGGTCACTGGTACTTTTTTTCCCTCTGTATTAATATGTTTAGCAATTCTTAACACTAAATGTGACTATGTGCACTTACTTAGTATGTTGTTTTCTTTAGTAGACAATTACACCAATCTTGAATGGAGCATTTTTTTTGGTTACTGGGGTGGAGGAATCTTAGGAGATTGAAACAGTAGGCAGCAAAGCTTGTTAAGGAGGTTTTTATTTTACAAGCCCTCAAGAATTCAGAATATGGCTTGCTTACTACTTAAAAAAGTCCAAATGTCCTTACAGACTCCATTCCAGAGCCAGCATCAAATCTATGCTATACTTGTCTAAAAATCCAAATGTGCGCTCTTGGCTGTTACTGTTTACTGAATCAGAACCCTACTGTTTCTACTTGCACTGTATCTAATTTATCGTAAGTGACCGCAAAAACTAGAATTATTTATATATTGGCACCTAACAGCTCCACTATAGTTAAGGGTCTGTTGGCATTTCCATTATAAACCTTCCTTTGAGAGGTTTATAACTTGGCGGTTTTACTTTTGCTTCAGGCTCAAATGTGCCATTTTCATCCAAGCACAAATTCTTCTACAGAATCTCATTTAAATCAGTTTGGCCATTATTTATTTTAGAGTGTGTACGTTGGGGAGTGGACGGGAACACACTATTTAATTTTGGTTTCAGAAGCTTTTTGGTCAGACTATATAATGAAAGAAAAATGGTGCTTTTTATTTTAATTTGTAGGGACTTAAACCTTCCTTGGATGTGTTGGAGCTACTAAGCCCATGCTTTTTCTGGTTTCTGCCAATGCTCACATGCAGCACATCCACTCCCGCTCATCCACCCACCCATCTTGCCTGCCCCTGCCCAATGACATGCTTTGAGGAAGCATCCCCAGGCTTCTGGCAGAGAAAGCTCTTTTGGGGAAGTGGATGAAGTAACATACAATGGGTGTCCTGTTGAGAGGCCTTAGGCCAACCAGTCCAACCGAGGAAGCAGATGGAGCTTAATTGGAAAAAGACGGGCAGAGTGCAGTTGTCAGTCAAATGTAACCCTATGTGGTTTAGAGTGGCATTTCCTATGGCTCTGCCATTTCTTGTGGGATCTCTGTAAATTACTACTTGGGTGCAGTAATTCTGAGAGTCTAAAAGTGGCGTGAGTTGCCATTTTCCCTTGCCTCTGAACGCTCAATCACAGAGGATTTCAACACTTTTTAGTCAGAAATTTTTGCCATAGTACTCTATTATTATGCTAATTAAATTCTTGCCACATGAATAATAGGTATCTATAATGTTTCAGTAGTAATCATAGTAATGAAGTACCACTGTGCTTTTGCACAGTGACTTAAGAGTACAAAGAAGGGAAATGGTGTACAGAGAGGTAGAAGCTTTTATTAGACCAAATAATACAGCTGAAAATAGAAAACAAGTTTCTGAGTCAATTCTTTCACCACATTACACAAGAAGCAGTGAAGTACAATAGTGTTTGTTAGTTTTTTCCTTTGCTATTGAATTACAAGAAAAAGCTAGTCAATGGAAAACAAAGTAGGGAGAGAATATGTGGTTTGGCAGCTTCTTGTGTACTCATCCTTTTGGGATCTTTTATTTCAGATAATTCATGCAGATTACTGATTGGACAGACAAGTAATGAAAATGCTTTGTTATATTTTGTCTTCTGTTTTATTAGCAAAACGTAAAAGGGGAGCATAAGTATAATTATTGCAGCAGATACAAACAGCTTTTGCGTCATAAAACATTAGATCCCATTGAAGTATTTGAAAGTCTTCTCTGTCTTGCTTTCCTCTGTCTAATTCCAGAGGTTAGTGAATTCATAGGTCAGGCATTCCAAATCTTAAATGTTTTAGGGACAACTAATTTTAAATTTTATTGGTCAATTTTTAGTTTGTTGGTATTAGCACTTAGAAGCACGGAAGACTAAAAGTTTAGTATTTATTAAAACCTGCAAATTTCAGCTTTGGAACCCGGAAACAGAAGTTTAAATAAGCATCAAATGTCACAAGACGTGATTAGTTGATCACTATCAAAACATATTTTAATAACTTTTTCCCTGGTGTCCCTTTATTGCTAAGGACCAAGAACTATAAGCTATATACAGTAAAGGCAAAGAAAATTGTTAGAAATACTTTAATAGAACATATCTACAAAGTCCAGTTCACCACATAACACTTAGACATGTGTTTAAGTCTGTCCAATTGAGTGGGAATTTAGTGCAAGTTGAAGAGGTGTGTCCTTGATGTCTGTTAAGTATCTGTGGTGTAATCTCTCTGTCTTACTACTGAGCTGTTGTCTTTCAAATTCCAAGGTTGCAAAGCACCGTGTAGAACTGACATCCTGGGTGTGATTTGATTGGACTTTTCATGCAACTATAAGCTAATTCTTTCATTTATTTGGCAATATCCTTCATCCCCAACTAAACATACAGGATTTTTTTATTTGGCGACACCTAAGTTCAAGGTTTTATTGTTTGCTATTTCCAGCAGCTAACCTTGTTGCTATATTATTTAAACTCTGTTGAAATATAACTTAGTACAATGACTTATACTCCTGTCTTGGAAATGGGATCACATTGAGTTAAAATATTTTATGGTTGTTTTCAAAGCACATCTGCAAACATGACCTTGAAACAGAACTAAGTATTTAGGCTTTGCAAGTTGTTACATTTCATTACTGCTCTATTTCTCTATCTTCAGCACAGCAATGGCTGACTCACTTTAAATTGTGTCACTCACTTCCTAACCTTCTAATTGAAGAAGAAATAATGTCCATTTTTCATCTCCCTTCAGCAGTAGGAATACTGCTGTTTCTCATGAGGCAGAGCTGGGAGTGAGCATTTTTGAATCTCTTATCACTTTATTCTCTATCACATCCACACTGGCGATAAAATAAGACACATTTTCTAAATTCAAGGTGTTGCTCTGGATTTCCAATGAGAAAATAAGTCAATTCTCCCTTCCCACCAAAATACAGTATTTTGATGGGAAAGGAGAATTGGAGAAGGTTTATTATCTGAAAGGTACTTTTCTGTAAATGCGTGGCATGGATTGCAATTTCAAAGGAGTGTTTCTTTTATTGATGGATGGCTTTAGCAAAGTGTTTTAACTGTTCCTAATGCTGGTGTAGGTTATTGAAACTACTGACACTTTGCAACATTGTCGAGGGTTAACTGGAACATGCCCCTGTACTGACAGCTCTTTCTAAGAGGGTAACTCCCTGCATCTGGTCACCTCTGTCTTTGCTTCAGTTGGATCTGAACTTCCAAAGCTGATGTGGTTTTGGAGGGCAATACCACTTGAATACCTTAGAACTCTGGAGCTAGTTTGTGCCATCATTTCATTGCCTCCCCAGTCAGATACTTCTTAGGGAAGTTTAATGGTCACTATGAATATGTATTTACTGTGATGATAGAACTCCATAGGTTTTATGGATTTAAGTAAACTGCATGGAAATTAAGCTTTGGGAGGGAAAAATAAGCTGCAAAAGTCACAGTTCATCCATGAAGGCCCTGTTTGCAAGTGTTGCACATGGGCTTTCACATTTTTCTTTTCCTTAAAAAACAGACAAAAGTAAACAGACTAAAAAATGGCCAGAAAGTTGTAAACATGCTCCCAAAAAAACAGCTTCTGATTTTCTTTTTTGTGTTTCAATTTTCATATATTTGTGAAAACCTCTGAAATTTTTCACACTATTTAGGAATTGTTAATATTGGCTCTCAACTTACCTGTCTTTAATTTTACTTGTGCACTATACAAGGGTTTTCAAAAGTGTACAAGTGTTTCACTTTCAAAAGTGTTCCAGTTAAGTTCAGTGGGAGATTATTTCAAAAAATAAAACCTGTGGCTTAAGTTTGAAGTTACAGGACTAAGACATATAATAAATCTGATGTATTTAATTGATGATAATTAAAACGCTGTCAACAAATTTAAATAACTGCTGCTCCTTATATTGACTCCATGTACAGCTCAGTTAGCAGCAATTTCTTAGTCTGAGCTTCTTAATGAGCAGAAATGTTTCAAAATTAGTTTTGTGGACATTTTTCCTGCTTTCCCTAGTACTGTATTATATTTCAGATCTCTTATTCATGTAGAAATGTAAATAAGGATCTAATTACAGTTCTTCGCTTAATACTAAGCCAAATACTTGGCATAAAGTTCATCACAAAGTTTCCTCTGCTTTGCCATGACCTTAATTTCACCTAAAATTTCTGCGGTGATTGCAATGGCTTAGGCTCAGAAGAGTCCTTGTCTGTCATTTGGTGGCTGCTTGATGTGTCTGTGTTTTGCATGACATCACAGTGTCTGTACTATCAGTTCCTAACAAAGACAGAACTAGTTCCACATGTTTCAATGGACTTTGCACTATTCTGCTTCCATATACTCAGTGGAGAGGCAGAGGCATCTAAGACGTGGTGTTGCTCATTTTAAGTAATACTTGCTGGAAGTGCAGTAGGTTTAAGATATCACCGTCTGTTTCATTAGAAATCCATTTAAAATACTAATCATAATTTGTGTTCCCTCATTCTTTCCACACTTAGGGGTGTTACCTGGGTTTGGAATAGCCAGCTGTCTCAAACGCTATCCGCATTTTTAAAGGAATAAAAACTCTTGGCAGATACTGGAACAATTAATTGGCTTTTTCAGCCAAGTCAGGTTAGGAAAGTATTTTGTGGGGAGGGGGCTGGGAGGAGGGGAATATAACATCCTGGTTTCAAGTTTGACTTCTGTTAACTCTTTAGGAATGGTAGTCAGACTTCTTGCTAAGCACAGTGCTCTCCATTTCTGACAAATGTGGAATTTATTTAAGAGAAAAGTTTCTAATATACAGGACAAATATGCTTTATTAGAAGGAGTTGCCTGGCATGAGGTGGAAAGTGCTAAATCTAAATCTTGAAGGATTTAAAAATCTCTGAGGTGAAATAAGCATTAGAATATGTATTAAAGAAGTCTAACCTCCTCTAGTATATATGTTTAGAAAAGAATGAGGAAGCTGGCATCTGAGGCACAGGGTGGTGATACCTTCCTGTTGAGTTAGAGTAAAATATTTCCATGCTGGACTTGCTCACCACATTCAACATCTTGACTTATCCACGGATGCTTGGTTAATATTTAATTTCCAGCTCCATAGCTTTGTTTATTTTCATTCCAAAAACAGAACAAGTACTAAACATCAAATTTTAATTACCTGTATGTCCTTGCATTCCTGAAATGTTTTGTTTGAAATATCGGAAATGTCACACAGTCTGCTTTTTCACAATTCTGTGTATGTTCTGGTGCCAGTGGATCAATTTATAGCAAAGAATTTTCAACGCAATTGCTTTTAACAGTTGTTTGCCCTTGTTCTGAAGACTGTTTGTTTGTTTGTTTCAATTGTCCTTTATGGAGTAAACTACTAGTAGTTTAGACTGGAAACTGTAAAGTTAAACTTTTTGGAATCATTACTGCCCCAAGTGGGAATATAAACCATATTGAACAAAATTTATTTAGCCTATTAAAAAGTCAGCCTAAAACTACATTTAATTAGTTTACACTATTACATCACTTCTAGTGGGGAGTAGAACTTAGGCAGAGTAAAAGGAGCTCTATCAGGTGAGCTGACTGTGGCCCATATGGGGCTTTAAGATAATGATGAGTTTAAATTTCCTCTTAGAGCTAAGTGAGAATAAAACTGGAGGCAATAAATACTCTTGGCCAAAGCCATTAAATGAAAAAGCTGGGAATTCTCCAGCTCTTGACTTAAATTGTTTGTTTATCAGCTGGCGCCTAGTCTGGAGTCAAGAGCTGGAGATTTCTATCTGTGACAGAACTTTGAAACTCTTGCAGGACACTTTCATTTTAACTTAAGGTAACTTGAGTTTATAGCTTTGGCTTTAAAGATTACTAATGATTTACTCATTTCCTTACCATTTAACCAGAGAGGACTTTTTCCCAGGAAGGGATCTGTGTTTATTTAGGGCCTTTGTCTGCGGAGGGATTAAAAGGCAGCCCACCAGCATTGTGAACTTGATGGTAATAAAAGGTCACCAACACACACCATAAAAACGTTCTTACTATGGAATTAATTATACAGTGTAATTTTACAAAGCATTTCAGTAACCCTTCTTTTAGACTTCTGCTGCATTTGATTTTTCCCCAAGTAGGGAAAACTTCAACTTTAGGCATTTATTGTGTGAATTAGACCCTGTGTGTATGTGTGCAACCCTTTACGGTGTAATATACTCATCAGCAAGTTCAACTCACAACTGAAATCAATTGTAAAATTCCTGTTGAAGTTGGATCTCGACATGCGAACTTTAAAACTTAAAATACCATGCGCTGGGAGCAACAGAATGAAAAAAAGACTTGTTAGCCAAGAAATGCAAATTATTAACTTAAACATTGTTGCTGTGTTTGGCATTTTTATAGAATATTGCATATTTTCCAAGCCGTTAAGCACTGTTCAAAGCATCCTCTTATTTTTTCGAAACCACCAGGTGGCATTGCAGCCCAGCCTGCTCAAAACTGACAATTTATAATTTATAAAGGTTTGTATGGAAGGCATTTCCTTCCTTCATCCCATTAATATGCCGTAGCTATTAGGGCTTAATTTATAATATCTTATAATGATGTTTAATATTCCTAAATGCCAGATTGATTTAATTCTAGATTTTTATAATTTTTTTCGCAACAGTAAAATATTAAAGATGTTATGTCAGGGTATCAAGAAAACATGTTTTGCTTTGGTAACATAATAGCAATAGAATTGTGTTCTATTTAATGAATTATCATAAGTTCATCCGCAGTGAAGGTCATAATTTCTGAAAAGCTGTGGAATGGAAGATGCCTGTGGAACAGGCATAGAAGAACACACAGAATAATCCATGTGGTTTTCTGTATCCAGTGCAAAGATATTTTGTTGTATTCTAGATAGAGATGAAAAAGTACAGTTATGAAGTTGGGGTTTTTTCCTCTTTTGCCTTAAAAAGATATCCTTCTTCCATTTCCCATTATCAGTTTTGAATTAACACATTTAATAATGCCCTCCATTCTCTTATAAATGGACAAAAGAAAGCACATAGCCATGAAAAATAACTTGTAATTCATATTTCACCAATTAAATTAAATAGCTATTAACATGTATCATGTTTGATAAATTTAATGCAACAACATTGTCAAGTCCATAATAAACCGCTAGTTTGATTAAGGAGGATTTTTTCCCCCCCAGTTTTGTATTTTGTATTTTTTGAATATATACTTTTATGCTTTCTCCTGAAAGGTATGAATGTAAAGTGCTAATGCAGTAATTTATCCACAGTTTTACTAAGTGCCAGTCCTCTTGAGCTAGTGCCCTTTTTCTTAGGCCATTAAATGGGCATAACCCATTTTAAGGAATGTATATGTTTTCAAAGTAAGTGTCTCTGGCCTCCCACCTCGTCGAAATCCAAACATACATGTTTTGCTGTAGTCTGAGTATCTGAGGCGCAGCATAACTGCGATACTAAAAATTCAGATGCTAAGGGAATAAGCAAAACCCCATGTGATAATTTAGGTAATGCTTTCGGTAAATCATACTTTAACTCTGATTTCTTCACTAAGAAATCTAGTAGAAGAGGTAATTGAGGCTTTTGACCCTGGATAATAAACTTTTAAACTTGATACAACAGTCTGCCTCTAAGCTTTGTTGTATACTGATATTGCTACTTACTTAACATCAAAAAGCTGTGGTAGTTTGCCTTTATAGATTGCGCCTGTGTTCTGGAATTGCCTCCTGCTGTCCTTGAACTGTTTCTTAGTTTAACGTGTTAGATTTTCTCATCAAAGCTTTTAAGCATGATGTTTAGTTAACACTTGTTCTATCAAATCTGATACAGTACACGAGTTTGGAATAAAACTGTTATTTTCATTACCAAACACGATAGCTTGACAGGCCCCTTTGCCAGCACATCATGGGTTTTTCTGTAATGATATGCACATGCAGATTTTACATCGCATGTAATCTTTGTATTTGCCCAGTTCGCAGTCATTGCTCTAGGACTAGAGTAAATGACTGGTTTTTGCCAAGATTCCTGAAGTAAACTAGCCTCATTAAAAATAATGGTTGCTGAGGAAAGAATCTCTGTAAGTTGAAGCAGTTTGCTTTTAGATCTGTTTCACCATAACAGAGCTTTGATTCCCTGTCTGTGGTTCCATTCAGTGTGACACCACTTCTGCTGAGAGCTGCTATAGGACTCACAGCACAGAAATGAAAACAAGAATGTCTGGACGAAGGAAAAAACATGTAGAATAATTAGTATCATTTAAGATTGGATGCATCTCATGAGGTAGCTAGATAAAAATTGGGGAATGGGGAAAGAAAGGATAAGAACACAGTAATAAAATGTCTTTTAATATCTTCAGAAAACAGAAATTCCCTTAGACTTTTCATTTGACCTGAGTAATGTGTGTATGTGTATACCTAGTCTGTCAAAACCATGGCACTGTTGTGTATTGCTTTATCTGTTTTTAAAACAGTTTGAGAATCTTATTTTTCAAAGTAGCAAATTCAATACAAGTATATAATGGGAGTGTTCAATTACTATAATCGCAGCTACCATCATTTTAGAGTGTCTAGATTTTATAGTATTTGTGTTCTTACTGCTTTAAACTTCATAAGAGTTATTTCCTACATAGATGCTTATATTATTTTCATCCTTCTCTTTGTGAATAACTTTAGCTTCAGTCAGTAAAAATAGAAATACTTAAATATGTAGCATATGCTCTTTAGAAAATTTGAAAAATGTTTGGCTGCTTTATTGTAAAAAAATCGGGGGTTTTAAGGTATATCTACATGTGGAGAAAGGATGTGCATATGTTCCTAGTAATATTTTGTTTTAACATGAAGTTTCAAAAAGTACAGAAAGACCTTTTCATAAGGAGGAAAAATGTCTGTGTGTTCCAAAAAAGTCTCAGATTTGTAGCAGATATATTGGATGTACTACTAAAATAAAAACAAAATTCAATTTTATTTCATTGAAAAAAACCCACTAGTTAGTGGCAAAATAAAGAGACCGCACTAATGATAAACATATGAAGCTTCTAACCCCTGGTTTGTACTCCAGCTCATAGCTGCTTGGAAGTAAATATGGAGGAAGAAATTTAAGCTGCTTTTTTAGGAAGCATCCTCGAGCTTTGCAGTATATGCCTTGGAGCACTATATTTAGCATTTTCTGGGATTAGAGAATTACCATTTTAAAACTTGGGTGTAAATTAAATACGGAGATTGCAAGGTATAATGAAGCAGGACTGAGAACAGGTAAGAGCAGTGTGGGAAGAGCAAGAAGTGTGGGAACTTCTCAACGGTCAGTCCTGTTACTCATTTCAGAAGTCTTTGTCCTGTTGTTATACCTTACCTTTGCTCAGGGCTGTGCCTGGCCAGATGAAGTGTGACAAGATTGCAGAACTTCTCCCTGCCTGGACACTGAGTAACTGATAAGAAAAGCTCTTCTATGGGGAAGTGGGGTGTAGGCTGAAGCATTTGTGAAGCAAGTGGTTGCAATGTTGAACAGTGAGGGAAACACTGCTATTGGAGTATTCAAGAGCAACGGGAATATAAAATCCTAATTCTTTCATGGTCTTCTTGTGGCCCACCTCAATGGACAAGAAGGAAAGAAGGGAAGTTGTCAGATACGATCTTTTATGTGTGTGTTTTGTTGTCTGTTTCAGATTATTACTCTATTTAAAAAGCTGAAAAGAACCTAACTTGTTAGAGCGACAGGTGAGGGATTTCCTCTAGTGGAGGAATAATACACATCCTGGAAGAGCATGCATTTCTGTTCTCTACTGGTTTGTAAACAATGTGACTGATAGAAATGCTTTTGGTATTTTTTGTTTGTTTGTTTTCTGAAAAATAAAGTACCTGTTAAATAAGGTGACAGCCAGTAAGCTGAAAACACTCAGTCTTGAATCCTTAAATACATCATTGCTTGTTCCTATTTTGACTTTTTTAATGACTTCAGAAGTAATGTTTAAAGCAGTTACAGTGTACATAAACTGTTTAAAGTTCTTGCCTATGGACTATATCCTTTTCAGGAGCTAGTAGATAGGACATGCTAAATAGCATGCATGTGCATATTTATATCTGTGTTCTTTTCTCTTATCTTACAGTGCCCTACCTTATATATCAGAAATGGCCCAATAAAATGAACAACAAAATGCGTAAAATTTCCTTACAACAACAAGAACTTAAAATAACCATTTTATAATGCCAATGAGGTAGCTGACTGTGTGTGTTATTGGGTAATAAGATATTCTCTCATGTGTTTACTGCATTCAACCTTCAACACAAATATGTATTGAAGCCATAAAATGACAGTAATTGTAGTAGCATACACCTTATGTTCCTGCTGAATTATTTCTATTGCATTAACAATTCTGAAATAATGTTTGTTGCTACTATATGTTGCTACTATAAAAATTTTATAGAAAGGAGAATTAATAGATTTTCAGTTTGTCAGTAACAACTTTGGAATCTTGAATTTTGTATCTGTGTAAAATAATTTAATGGTTAAAAGATGAAGCACTACAAGGTCTCAAAAGACTGAGACAACTTTGAAATTATTTATATATTAATAATGCTTATATTTATAATGTATAATATTATACGAAACTCAGATTAATAGGATAGGACAATGGAAAGAATGCATTTTTTTGCAAAAATAGCATTCTTTGTCAGTTCCACAAAGTGTATTGAATGAGGGTGATTGTGCTTTAAATATAGTATAAACATTTCATGTTTTTTAGTAGTGTCAGCTTTTATAATATTTTCAATAAAAAATAATTTCTTTTTAGCTTAAAAAAATATTTTTATCTGTATTGCTAGACTGTAGGAAACTTGTTATTTTGATGGTTTTGAAGAAAAATTTGCCAGCATTTGCATCTCACACATTAGATGAAATCACAGTGCCACAGAATTAGATTTTAATATTTAATAATCTTTTATTGTTTAACAATCTTCCTTATGTTTTTCTACTCTGTCTCATCTCACTGTAGAATGTGTCTATGTTTGTCTGTTAACTTTATTTTTCTTTTGAGTGACACACATGTCTCATGTATTATGAAAATAATCTGTGTCCTTTGAAGATCAGTAGAGTAAGAGTAATGTACAGGAGGAGTACCAAAGAGTTGGAGTAACCAATACTGTGTCTCAGTTGCTGTCTTCTGGTTCCTTCCCACTCACCCCTTGGTTAGAGCTGTAAATACTGAATGACACTGAGCTACTGAACAGTGTGGTTTTCTTCTGACAGCCCAACTCAAATGTCTGGGGCCATGGATGTGTATGGTGATAAAAAATGAGGATGGAAATGTATGTGCTTCCCAGTAAAACTGAATAGGCAGGTAAGGTGTTGGAGATGGTTTTGGAGAAGAACATTTTCTGAAGGCAGGAAGCCAAAAAGCAGGGAGAAATAGGACTGTCCTAGAAAGCTTAGCTTTCTCATCACATTTCTTGAGGAGAAGCAGTACTCAACTTTTATGGGGAAAATTTTTCCAAGAAGAGAGAGCAGTGTGCTGAAGATGCCACTTTGCATCCCATGGTTTTCTTCATGTAGTCTCTGAAGTATGCAGCCCTTCTAGAGAGGTATGCTCTGAAGAGGTATATCTAAGTAGAAAATACTGTAATGAGTATTGGGGGAAGAGTGTGACACTGCTGAACTGTGGACTGCCAAAAAAACCCAAATCCTGAAGTGTCTTCCATGTAGGTGAGGTGATCCAGGGTTACTAAGTAGAACCAGGAAGGCAGTCACAGGGGAGAGAGGGAACTCTGTGCATATGGATGCTGGCTTGGAGAGCTCTCTGCTGATGAACTCCAAGTGCCAGGGGTTCATGCCTCTCACCAAATGAAGAATGGGAAGTTTTTGCATCTCGTTTTTTTGGGAGGAGTTTGTCTGAATGAGATATTACACTGTAAAGGAATAGCTTTGTTAATGACTACAGACCTGTTGGATAAGAATATGATCACCTCAGGGCTTAGCCATGGGCACAAACAACCTGAGAAAACATTGCAGAAAACTAGAAAATCTAGAAAGCACTATTCATTAGCACATCCCAGACTGCTTCTTGCATGCAAAGGCTGTTCTGAAATCCAGTCTGTTCAAGGAGGATGTTTCTGTTGCTCATTGGGAAGGAAATACCAGCATACTGTCCTGGTGTCTCATTTTCTGAGAATCCCTGGTTTATAGGGACATCTGGAGGTTCTCTAGTCCAGCCTCCCTCTCAAAGACAGACTGTTGCCAAGATTGGATGATTTAGGCTGTGGTTTTCTTAGGCCATGACTTGAAAATCTTCAAGGGTAGAGATTCCACCACCCTTGTCTGGTTAAGCAGCTTCAGTGACAAACTGTTCCCAGTGAAGAGGTTTTGTAGCCAGCATGCAGAGGTCAGATACAGATGCCAGAATTATATCTCAGAATTCTAGGGAAAAGAAGAATGAAAACTCTGTAGATACACTTTTATAGTCAGTCCTGATATTTTTGAGGTGTGACAGATTTTAATTCTGTGTCTTGTTTCATACACACTATACTCTAGATGTATTTTTGGAATTTTAAACGTAACAGTTCTAAGTCTCAGAATTAGTCTTAAAATATGAAACATTGCCAGTGATCCAAAGATATATGTAGCTAGACCTACGATTCTCATTTTTGAAGTAGTTTTGAAAATAGGCTTTCCATGTCAAGTTATGTTTGGGATGCAGAATTTGGACAAATTGATACCTGATCCTGTAATTTCTTTGATCATCTGCTTCTCACTGCATGGATTCAACCACAAATATAGTGGCTTGTCTATTTGAATAGATAGTGCCAAAGCCAGAGAAAATTAAATAGGCAATATAATTCTTTTTCTGGCTCTGGCAGCCTACAGTAAACTGTTGACATATTTAGTCAATCACCTCCTCACCTTTCTCTGAAAGTGGAAAAGTGATATGATAGAACAACCATAGCAAACACATAGCAAAGCATTCGTTACGTGGATATTTCATGGCCTGACCATATGAAACCATTTTCTTACAGATGGGTCATTTCATCACAAGGAAAAGAGCTTCTATTCTTCAATCAGTTCTTTTTTTTTGTGTGTGCTAGCATTAAGTCCTGGGAATTCCTTAGTGGAGGAAGTCTAGTAATTATCTCTTTGCTGTCAAAGAGCTAGTCTAGTTGATGCTTGGTTTTTGCAATGTCTGATGTCAAGGTTCCATACCAGTAATTAGTACCAACACTTCCCACATTCTGAATTTATGGCACTGTGACCACATTTTTACATATGTTGAGGGATACTTCAGTAACCCTCTTAACATGAAGATATTAAGAAATATGCTCTGTTATCTTTTCCTAGAAATTTAGTTTGCTGCATTTTTGTTTTTTGCTCTCTGGCAGCAAGTGTAATTACATCAAATAGTGTTATTTTGCAGTGCTTTTCATTATTAATGATTTTTAAAAGAAGTGTGCTTGACGTCCTGCCAATATCATGTGGAAATGCAAAATAACTTCTGTTGAAATTGCTTTTCAGTGTTAGAAGGTACTAAGTGGCCAGATAAAATGAAATCTTTGGCCTGGAGGTCTGTTGGAATCCAAGATAATTAAATTGATAATGCCACAGATATTCTCCAGATAAGTACTTGTTGCTAGTGGCATTTATTTTCAGTCAGCCATATTTGATTTGAGTGCTGGTTCTGGTTTACCTCCTTTTAACTTTGAGAAAGGTGAGTGATTGTCAAGAATAAATATAAAGAAAATGTGATTCTGGGCTTCCCTTTGCATATTTCTGATGTTTCACCTGTGCTATTTCATTGGTTTTCCTACAGACTGTAAATGCTGTTCAAGTGAGAGTTTTAAAGAATATTTAACATCTCATTTAAATGATTAGTGCTGCATTCTTCACTAAAAACACCTAAGAGTATCAGGAAGTAAGGATTAAACTCATAGGTTTTCTCCAAGTCCAGAGCTGAAGTACAGATAATAGAGGTGGTTTTTCGTACCTCATTGGTGTCCATCTAGTTTGATGACATCTGTACAGTTTGTTCTCATGGGAAGTAGTCTCCCCAGCAGATCTGCTGGAAGGAACCTCTGTGCCTCTTCAGGTTAATAAAAGATCTAAATAAAAATCTATCTGTGCATAGATATGGGGATTACTGTTGGAGTTGACAATAAAGAAAACTTTGCTTTAAAGGTTTGAAAATGTTACTGGAGAAGTACTGCTTGGGTAAATGTTGTTACTCACCAGAGTGATGAATCTTAAGGAATATTTCACTTCATTCCACCTGACAGCCTCCAGTGCCTGAGGTTTACCAGTATTTCCAGAACACCTAGAGCTCAAGCATCCTTCTGTACATAACTCACAGAGAGCTAAGGTGACTTTACCAAAGTTCATCTATTCCCTTCTCTGGTGGCTAGGAAGATATTTATGGAACATAAATATCTGAGGGTTCCATTTTGCGGCAGTGTCTCCACCTTATCACCAAGAGCAGCACTATCACCTTTGAGTCTTTAAAAATGAGTCATGGAATCCGTATGAAGCAGATTTGGAATGTTGCTCTCAAGAATGAAGTGAGATAATTAATAAAACATTCATTTCCAATTCCAGCTCTGTCCTTGCTAGAAGTGCTGCAGAGTGTTTATTCTAATGATTATTGTCCTCTTGTACTTCCTGCAGTTGCTCGGTATCCAGTGCAGCTTTGGGGGGCTGGCCAGAGCAGCTGTTACACTGAATAGATCCCTCAGCTAATACAGCTACAGCAGAGGTTTGATCAAGATAAACAAGATGACAGAGTGATAGAACAAAAGGGCTGCTCTAGTGAAAGGGGCTGTATCACACCAGCATTATGATGGGCCTGCTGCAGTAGGGGCTTGGGGAGAATTGCAGGAGCATGGCGCACGGTTCATCGTGTGGTACTGTCCCAAGTCTGTGACACACTGTGTTCAGCAGAATGTTTTAAGGGAGTGCACTAGGCAGCAAGAAATTCAATACAGTGCTTCCTGCTTTGAAGCCTGCTGTAGGAATTCCTTTTGCTTGGAAGCTGATGCAGCAGGCTGTACTGCACTAGCAGAGTGGAAGCAGCAAGGGAGGAAAACTGCTTGTAACACGTGGTAAAGGAAATTGAAAAGAAGCCAGAAGGAAGGGGCCAGAAGGACACATTCTTTATCTAGAATGACTGAAAATTATGATTAAAATGTTCCTGTCTCTCATTCCATAAGACTAAGTTCTCTGATCTACCATTGCACCATTCTTTTTATTTTTTTCCTTTCTGTGTTATCTTATCTGTGGTTTTGCTGTCACTTTGATGGTTTAATTGTACATGTCTTTTGACCTCTTTAATTATAGCCTTCTGTTGGGCCACTCTTCCTTGCCTTGACTAGGTGGCCAAATGGCATCATCTTACCTTCTTCAACTGAAGTGTTTCAAGGGAAATGGTTTTCTCATGCAGGGAACACTTCCTATTGTATAAATCTCTCTCCTTGGTCTCATTGGATCTCATATTTGTGGCTTGGGTCTCCTGGGTCTCTTGTAACTGCATTTTCCTCCTCTCAATCTTCTATTTGCAAGTTTGCTTCCAGCCCTCTCTCCAGTTTACCATCATCTTTTGTTCCTCAGAGTGCAGATTTTTCTTCCCCATACTTGTCTCCCTACTCATCAGCTCTGTGACTCATAACTGCTTTTCTGCAGTTCATCAAAAGCCATTAGCAGATGCTGGGTTCAATGAAGAAACTGTTTCCTCTGCCATAGATAGGACTTGCCAGGACTGAGAAGGAGTGTACTGATAGTGACTTCACCTGTATCTTCCTATTTAAGTGGTTGAAATACAGATCTCAGATAACAGCTTGTTTAGCCAAAGCAATCTTGTAGAGGAAAGTGTGACTTGTATTTTTTGCTCAAACAAAAATAAATGCTAAATCCAAATTTCTTAGATTTAGTTAGCATAAATATTTTTTATGTGAAACCTCAGGGAATATGTTTGCAGGAATTTTTGTTCCAGAGAATAATATTGAAGTTGAAAGGGTATGTTTATAATTGTTATCAGTGTCACAACTGGGTGGCTTATCATTTGTAATATTTCGTGAAGGGAGTACTCGTATTTGTGGCTCCCAATAATGCTTCCATGTATGTCTGTGCTTCTATCTTGATCAGATAACAATTTTCTCAAGATAATTATCATAAGAAAACTAATTGCATTTTTGGTTAGTTGTGTTTTCAGTTGTGTCTGAAGTTGCACTTGCACATCAGAGTATATTCTGCTACATAAATGAGTTAGCTGTAAGAAGGAGCAGGAACTTTATGGTACTCTGGTTGTACAGTTAGAGTTTGTGAGTTAATTTCTTTTGCAGTTGGCTTATTTGACACAAAGTGCAGATTGTTTTATAGACATGCTCACAGAAGAAATCCAGTGACACCGGTATGAGGTTAAAAACTGCAAAATAGTTTGGTATGATTATGAAGTTTTTATTACCCAGTCTTGATATTATGTAAGTGTAAAATCAAAGTGAAGAGCCGAAAGCAAGGAAAAATGTGTGTACTTTTATGTTTCTTGCCTAGACATCCTTTTACAAAGTAGTAAAGCAGAGGAAATAGGGCACTATTGCTGTGTCAAATTGAAACAAATCAAAGTTTGGCACAAAAAAGCTCAGAATTTTACCAGGCAGATCTGCATCACTAGAGAGTGCATTTTTATTGTATATTCATCATTGTACTACAGTCTGTATCCATGGAAAATTTGCAGAAAATACACCTGTGGTAAATGTTCCTGCACATTTTAGTCTTTTTAAGTGTTCTTTTTAAGTTGGTGAAATGGAAGATAAATGTGAATGTCATGTGGAGATAAATGTGAATATCATAGATGTGGAGAAAAATGTGGAGGAAAAAAAAAATCTTATCACCTAATGATAAAGGATGGAACAACTTTTGATTCTTTTGCATGTTAGAGATTTGTCCATCCTTTGGAGGGAGCCACTGTAAAATTTGGTTTTGTTTACTTAATTGCAGTGTCCAAGTAATTTTTGTCCATTGTCACCATTTTACAGATACTTCTATTAGGCCATATCATCACCTATGTCTGCAATTATTTTTCTGCTTTCTGAAGTCTCAAGTCTACAGTTCATCTTTTGGCTAATTCTGTGAAATGTTGGGAAGCGCTTATTTTTTATTCCTTTGCTTGGATCACATGTGATAAAGTCTTGTGGATCAACTATATTTGCAGGTTTTAGTGTGACTTGGATGGAAGCTCGCTGTATGGAAATAACGGCTCCCATCTGTTTTGGAATAAATTGCTTGTCATAGTGTCTTTACAAGGTGAACACTTGTCACAGACATCCTTCTGTTTCTGCCTTGATTATATTTCTGACTTGACCACTTCAGTTTTCAGAGAACTTGAAAGTTGCTGAAGAATGACCTTACAGTCTCCATTATTAATCTCACATACATAAATAAATGGTTTTCACTGAAAACATTCAGCACTCTGCTCATAATGAGCTGCAACAAGGAAAGTGCACGTTCCTTCTTTCTTATCTTCTTCTTTTGGCTGTGTTTTGATAGAAATTGATACAATTTTATAAAAGTAGATAAGCTACATTTTTGCACCAAATTAAATACTGAACTAATTGCTTTCAGATCTACACATGTATGCTCTTCTTCTGGACTCCTTTGTTCTCTGCTCTTTTTATATGTGTATACATTTGGTCTACTCTTAGTTCCTTTATAAGAACAGTATTTGAGAAGAATTATAGTGGTTGCTGGGAATGTGGGTGGGATACAGCAGATGCTGGTATTTAAAAGCATCTCAACCCCATGCAGAAGCCAACTTCAGTGCAAAGGATCTCGTCTCTCAACAATATTCCAGTGAGCTCAGAAAAACCCTGGCTTGCATCAGTAAGTGACCTGATGAATGAATTATTACAAAAAGGAGAGGACCAAATGTTTTCTGGTAACTTTGCTAGACATAAAGGTTGCTCTTTTTAACCCTTTAAAATGCCCTTTAATGAGTGGCAGTGGCCCTATGTGAACCATTTCTGATCTAATGAGTGATTTATTTCTCTTAATCTCTCTGAGATTTGCTTCTGCTTTCAGAACAGGAAAACTATAGCTATCTTATTCTTCCTTTTTGTTTTGCACCTTTCAGTACCTCCTGTAGTGAAAATATCTAGAAATATAATGGGTGGTAAGAGCTCTTTCCCACGCCAACAATTTCAGCTCCACATTGGGAATGCATTATCTGGGTCAAAAAAAAATTTGTCTCTTACTGATTCAATAATTATTTTGGTCACTTGAGAGTAGAAAATACCTTAATACATTGGCTTTTGTTTTGGATATGATGGCAAAAGTACATTAAATTTAATTGTAAGGCAACAAATCAAGATGCAAGATTAAGCATCATGGAGTCAAATACAGTTAGTGTTGATAAACATAAAGTGATGCTCACTAAGGAAAAAACACTTGATTAATTCCTCATTGCTGCTTGATTTTAAATTAGCTGAATGCATTTCAGACATTTCCCTTTTTTTCCACCCACTCCCTGTATATTCTTGTATGCTAATTAGTGAGAGCTTCTTTTTAATATGGATCAGCTTACAAAATAAATAAATGTTAAAGTTTATGAGAAGCAGCTCTGAAAAAATAATACTAAATTGTAAATCCAGTATAGAAATAAGTGACTTGGCACACAGCTTTATGGTTAATGTATTCTGGTTTTACTGCTTTCACAAGGATGCAGCTAAAATGGAGAGGCTTCCAGACTGTTGAAATCGAATTTGAAAAACAGTAAAAGGATTAAAACAATAAGAGTTTCCTTTTTAAAATTAATCTCTGAAACTAGGTAGTAGTGGAAAATACACTGGCATCATGTTTGGCTTTTCTCAAGGTATGATGGTAAAGGGATATGCAACCAAATTCTAAGGCAACAACCTAAAAACTAACACCCAGGTTTTTTCTGATGTAGTAGAGTATTAATCTGTTAAATTAATGCACTGATTTTGATAAATCAGTTTAACTCAGAAGCTTTTTGGGATTAAATTAAACAACTAAGTCGGTATATACATGTACCAAGAACACCACACACAGCTTCGTTAGACGCAATTAAATAAAAATATAGGAGGCATGTGTGTTTTCATACATCACTGCACCAGGCACCTAGGAAATGACAGAGGTTAAGAATAAATAATTTTCATGTTATTCTCATGTAGTATTTCAGCATTTCAGGATGAAAAACAGAACTGCTTAATTCTTCTTAACTCTGGAACTTTTGAATGTATATGTAGGTGAGACTAAGTTGTTCAATCAGTTTTAATGAGAACCATGTCAGCTTTAAAGGTGATACAAAACATCAGTGCAAAAACAGGAATAAAACTTTCTGTGAGAGTTGCATGAACAGACTTTCCAATTTCATGCTTTTATAGCTTAGCGTACAAATGCCTGTGCAGTGCACCTTGTCTTACTTCTGGAAGGGATCAAGATACCTGGATAAAAGAATCAATAAAAGGAACTATTTCTCCAATGTCTACTTGTATTAATTTTCTTGGGAAGTAACTATATTCTTTTTCTTAGCAAGAAAGAGAACTATTAGGAGCTCAGCAATTCTGCTGCTAAGCAATACAGAATGTGAAATTGCTGGTTGATATGGTTAGGGTGGATCAGTACTGGATAATACCAACTGGTGAAATCTTATAATCTTGAAAGTATATCTCAAGTGACTGAGTTAGCTGACATCAGATTGTCTCCATTTTATTGAAATACCTGTCTTTAGATTATCTGTTCATGTCTTTTTTGCCAATGGAACACGGGGCAGTATTGCTTCTTTAACTTCCATTTATATAGTTGTATCTTGGTCTGTAATAAATAAATAAATGTTAATGTCACATAAATAGAGAAGAATATCCTGAGTCTGTTGTTGAGTCTGACAACAACAATTGCCTTATTATTTGAGACAGTTTGTAGCAAACTTGATGCATTTTCTCAGATACCAATAGTTTGAGGGTGGTGTCATCAGAACTGTCCATATTATTTTGTTTGGAAAGCGTAGGTCAGGATTGCTTCAAGGAAACAGAACTTTCCGAGAGTGCTAATTTAGCCTTGAATAGAGATACTGTGTTTTTTGTAGATAGAAAGTAGAATGAAACTCATTTGAGATTTGGAATTCTCTCAAGACTTCACTAAGCTTTCCATTTTTTAGAAAATACTTTTTTGTGCCACTTTCTTAAGAAGGAGAGGTTGGGGAGAGAAATGTGAGTTCCCTGCACATCCTCAGTTGATTTTCACAAGAATATCTCTGGCTTCATTAGGAGTGAGACTCTTAAAGCTCCTTCAAAATCATGCCTCTAAATCAAAACCAGATGTGCCAATAGTGTGCATTTTCAGTGTAGTTTTCTTGTGCTCTTTTTCCTATCTACCCCTGCCCAACTGAACAAAAAAAAAAGTTCTTTTGGAATGGTTATTTTTCTGACTTTGAGGTTATTCACACTGTTTGTTAGGATCCTTCAGTAAGACTGTTAAGTTTTTCCTTAAGTTACCTTGCTTAATTGGATTTGTGTACCTTTGTAATAAACATAAGGGTGTTTGAAAAGTACTATTTCTGTTTGTAACATTTTTGTTATGAATTTCAGTATCCTTTTTCCAATGTACTTGCATGTAGCTTATTTTCTTAATCACCTGCTCTGTTTTACATAAACATCTTTCCATCTCCCTCCTACCAATTTACAATTTACAACAGTTTTGCTGTTGTATAGTTTAGTCAACCGTGTTTTTCCCCATCACTATTAATTTTCCCTTTCCCATCCTCCAGTTCTACTACCATATTTGACTTTTTTTCCTCTTTTCCAATAAATCAGGTCTGTTCTAAATACTTCAGATGTTTCACTTGGATTTGTTTGAGAATCTTCCCATAGTATTGGCATGATCATGGTCCATGACCCAGTTATCTCAGGCTTTGTCAAATTGCATATTTTAATTTCACCTTGACATCTCATGCTCTGCTATTTTCTTTCACCTAAGTCTTAATTTCTTGCAGTCTGCTGTAAATGTATCCCTGAAATCCTTTTCCTGGTTTCTGATCTCAGTCTGCATCACCTCTCCTCCTCTCCCAGAATTTAACACAACAATGCCTCTCTCTCCCGTATCTCTTCCCATCTCTCTCACTCATGCCAAGTGTTCTGCCAGCACAGTGTGCTGTGCCATTTTTCCACTTTGTCCCAAAATTTGACTCACACCTTCCTTCACAAAAGTTTAGATTCCTGGACATTCATCAGGTCATTGTCCTATGACTGCATCTTAGTATTTTTCCCCACAACCGTCCAACATTGATATTTTATAAATTTGTTTAGCAGTCATTTTGGAAGATAAAACCTTTTAGGGTAAATTATAAGTTTTTTAAGTAAATCTCCCCCCCACTCCTCCTCTCTTTACCAAAACCCACTCTTGTAAAAGGTTGGAAAGATGAATCAACACTTAGAAAGGCGACTTCATTCCTATGAGGGGAAAGAGAAGTAGGTTAGTAAGATGTGGCTTGATTTGTTTTCATCTGACCTAAGACCTGAATTGTTATAAAACACACATTGATCTAGCTGGGGGACCATGCTGTAGCTTTGTACTCACTATAGTTACATTCTTTGGTTTAGAAAATCTCTCCCGTATTCTTCTCCACTAAAAGTATTTCTGGTTGAGAAATAGAAATATATTTTCTTAAATGCTAGATATAAGACACCAGTTTGTTCGACCTAACATTGTTTTATCTGCTAATGTTTCTTATGTCAGCTTTTGAATAACTTTTCAGAATGAAGGCATGCAATTTCATAATGATATTTTGAGCAAAAAGTTTGATTTATGTGCTGAACAAATCAACAATATGATACTTAACTCTTTGTTTCTAAATCTTCACTGAACTTTCCTAGTTTACATTTTTGTGTTTACATGATGACTTCCCTGAGTAAAATCTTTCATATCTCTGCATCAGGGGAAACTACCAATAGCTCAGAATTACATCTGAATTAAATTCAGTAAATAAATATGTGAGAGAAGCAGGTAGTTATTGCTACAGCAGGCCTGCTAGTTGAACAAATCCAAACACCAGCATGCTAGTTAAAATGAGAAATCTTGCTTTTCATTACCTGTGCTCCTGTGTTAAAGCAAACACCTCAATTGCAATTCACTGCTTTCTTGTATATTCTGTGTCATGTTTATTTGTTTGCATTTTGAAATACTATTTAGATGATCTAGCATTCTGTCAGAATTTTGTAATTCCTCCTTCTAATGGTAAATTATGTAGGTAGTGTGGCTTTAACTCATGTTTGATTAGATGCTGTATGTTTTTAAATTAATTTCTCTCTAAGCTTTTTGCAAGGAATAGTAACCCTCTGCAGAGAGGTTACAGTACTATGGACTCTGTCTGTTCTGCCTTAATGATACAAGGGAATAGTTGAGCAAGAATAAATGAGGTACTTTTGGTGGGTAGAAATGTGAGCTGACTGTCAGTGTGAGATTGGTTCTAGGAGCAGTTAGCCAGCAGTAATAGGGCACACTTGAGTAATTGAATTTGCATAACAAGGCTTGCTGAAGAGATCTGACAGGCCCAGAGATTTGTCTGGCTGGAGATCTCCAGATGGACGTGACCACACAGCAGCTGGGTGGCACGTTTCTCAGCATGGTCAGCAACACCCAGACTGTCAGCTGGCCTCTGCAATTGCAAAGCCCTGGCAGGCCAGCTGGTGGCTTCTGACAGCCAGTGGCCCCGTTAGAGAATCTTTTCATTCTGCCTGTCAGGGTACAGGACCTGCAGGGACCAGTGGTAAGATGTAACAAGTCACCAGTGAGAGTTGTTAAGATGCTTCAGAAACCTGCTTCTGTTAAATAGCTGCCGCTTTACCGCTGAGAGTGAACCTTCTGAAAGCTTTTTCCATCCTTTAACAAGGACAGGACTAACCTGTTCTCCAGTATTTTGTTTGGAAATCTATTACTTGGTGTTAGTTTCTACATGTTTAGTTTCAAAACCAATATTTCTGCATCTAACCAAGCATGCCCAGTCAGTAACAGAAATATATTTTATGTGCTTATTACTTTTACAAGAGAAAATACTAAAGCTTTTATTCCTGTGTCCCTTCCAAGGATACTAATATTACTGTATTCTAGATTTAGCAGTTCAGTTAAACAGAGCAGTTTATGAAGATACTCTGTAAAGGAAGGCATTAGAAACAATGGAGGCCACAACTGTTTTAATTGGTAGGTATGCATGAATATTCTGTGGAGTAGGAAAATAATATCCATAATACTAGAAAGCTTGTCCTTTGTCAGCCTGCAAGAAGTGATGCAAAAAATTAGATCGGTTGCTGCCATCGTCCAAGTGGCTTGGTCCTAACATCCCTGAGCTCCAGCCACTAAGCATTAAACTCTGTGTGCCCTTGCAAACTTGGGAAAGTTCCTGTTCACCAGGAGTTTAGAATTCAGGTTGTTCCACTCCCAAGACAGTAAAAAAAACCACTAATGAGAGTTACATATTCTCATCCACTTATTGTTTCTGTCCTCCATGGTGTTGCTTTGCTCTGTTTACAAGGTGACTAAACAAGTAGGTGCCTGCTGTCTAACATGTAGGCTACTGATTTGAGCATTTATTTTTTTTTAATGTATGCAGAACCCCACCAAACTGAAGGAACTAAAAGGAGGTTTTTTTATTGGATATGGTACCCCTGGCCATCCTAATTTCTAAATTATATTACTGTTTCACCAAGTTATTATTTTTTGGGAAGGCTGGAGGAGAGACGTGTTTAGTACTGTTCTTCAAGTGTCAGTTTCTAGGTTGTTCATATGGCTTGTTGGTGCCTCAAGTTTTAGCTTTCATATTTTTAGATTCTGTGCTGCCTAGGAGTGTAGCTCTGAGCTTCATATTAAGTGTTAGTAAGCTCTCTTCACAGAGTCAGTAGTAAAGACAATCCTTTTCCAGCTTGAGACCAAAGACAACTGCTACAAGTTTCAGGCCCAGAAAACATCAACTACAGTGGACTGAAGAGAGAAGACAAGCAGGATGGGACTTCATAATCTGAAGCTTTAGTTGGACAACTAACCCCAGTATGCAAATGGGCCAAAAACTTAGAAAAGTGTGAAACCTTGTGACTGGTCATCCATTTTGTGACCATTTTAGATCTGTCTTTTGTGTAGCCCTGGCCAGGCTCTTTTACTGCCCAAGGTGTATCCTTTAAGGCCTTTCAATAAATACCTACTTTATTCTCTTAGCTCTGTCTAGTCTCTGTTCCAGATTCAGCCTCTCAAGGCATCATAGTCATCCATGGACTTCTGTCCAGTCACAGAATCATAGAATCATGGAATGGTTTTGACTGGAAGGACCTTAAACATCATCTAGTTCCAACTGGTCCTCTTACAAGTCAGTAGCCCTAACTTTTACATTTTTTTCTGAAAAATTCAATGTCAAAGCTGAACATTAGACCCATCCCTCTAACTTCGCTTTCTTTCTTCCTGACAGTAGCATTCAGCATTTGCAAACCCACCCAGTCCATTACAGAATAATTACAGAATTACAGAATGGTTCAGGCTGGGACCTTAAAGATCACCTAGTTCCAACAGCCTCGCATGGGTAGGGGGACCTTTCACTCAAAGCCCCATCCAACCTGGCCTTAAACATTTCCAGGCATGGGGAGCCCACCCTTTACCCTGAAAGAGTGCCTTTCCAGGGTAAGCTGTGCCACTGCCTCACCACCCTGACCGTAAACAGTATCTGCCTAATATCCAATTTAAACCTCTTGTCTTCCAGTTTAAATTCTGCTACCAGATTTCTGTCTTACTCACTCTATTAGTCCTGTCACTTCTCACCTTTATCACAAACTTTATCTAGTTCTTACTTTTGACTTCTGAGAGCTTGGGTGCCTTTACCACTCTGAAGTTATGGCAAGCTGGCTGTAGTCTCTTACCTCCCCACTTCATAATTTGAAGGTTCTCCTACCCCTGGAAGACTCATCTAATGTAATGGTTCATGCCTCTGCAGGAGGGCTGGGATTTTCTGCCTGGGCTTCTGCACCCTGGCTTTAGTCAGGCTGAAGTCTTCTTTTGATTAAAGACGGGGGATGTTGTACCCAGCTCACTTCAGATTACTTGGTAGCAGAAGGGACTTCCTTGTGCACAGAGGACTCTGTTGGTGAGTGCAGTGAAACAGCCTCATGAGGCATCCCATTCATCCAGTCTGTGAGTCTACTCTTGTACATTTTAGTGCTGGATCCATTTCTCTGTAAACAGACTCATATTCCCACCTGAACTACTGCACTCTGGATTTACCAGGCTGGTGCCCCTATGGCAATGTCTGGAATCAACTGTATAGTGTTCTATTGTAATATATCTGTTTCATCCAACTTATTCTTCTACAGGATGCATAAGTTCCCTTTTGTCTCAAGGAGAGGTAGATGAGATTGTTAAAATATGAACAAAAGCTTGACAGTTTGGAGGGACAGGTATGTTTAGATTTTTAATCAAGAGCATTTTGATACCACCTCAGACACTGTCCAGAAAGGGTTCTTTTTTGAAAAGAGCTCTGTATGAAAGGAAACTGAATAAGAGAAATTGTCAAAATAAACACCACTCTGATTGTTTTATAGGCTTTCAACATTTTTACTTGTATTTTTTCTTATTGACTGTAAAAAATGCTTAGCATGCAGTAAGTATTTTACAGAAGGTTCTACTTTGAAAGAAGTGGAATAATGCCATTAAACCTTTTAATTAATTTTTATATCTGTTCATCAAAGAAGGCTGAAATAACAGGTTATAAATTTTGTTGAATCCTGTGATGCAGCAACATAAACCTCACAAGATTTGGCTTGTAGAATGGGAACCTCAAAGCATTTCTGTTCAAACAGCAGTGGTGAATGAGAAAATCATTGGTTTGTCTCCATCAGATTAAAAAAAAAGGCATGTAAAAGAACATATTAAACAAAACTGTCTTCCCTTGCCGCCCCTGAGTTTTTGTTACATGTATTGTTTTTGGGTATTGTACTTGAAGTCTGATGTGTATATAATCCCTGTAAGTCCGTAATATAAATAAGCAGAAACCTTTTGAATGCACTTTTTTCTGATGCCAGAAATGTCCTTTTTAGGACTTCAACTTGTGATTTAATGGGTTTTTTCATGAATTTAAAGGTAATATTACTGAGAAATACCATTAATAGACCATTGTCTCCTGACACAATAGTGCAAATCTCTGCAAATCAAAACACTGAGCAGCTACCTCAAGAAGAGAGATTTGGCAACCTTTGGAGATGCTTACATGATCATTTTACTAGCTAACCCTTGACACAAGATGGAAAGTAGCCTTTTTAAGAGTAAGTGATCTGTCTGTTTTCTGTAGATGATTCTGATCCCCTTCATTTGTTTTTTCTTTTTTTGTGTGTGTGTATTTTACACAAAGAAAGCAAGCAGTTGTACTAGATACACATATGTAGGGACTACACAGAGACAAGGAATGTAGTCTGAAAAACTATACTATTCACACAGCAAAATTAATTGCTGCAATGCCAAAGTGCACCTTATATGTTTAGCCAAAAGTGATAAGGAGCTGGTATTTCAGATGTTGTAGCAGGTATGATTACCTTCCCTGATAAGAGCATAATGTTAGGCTGTGTTTAGCAGATCTGATTACTCTTGGTGTGTAGTCTGTGCCAATTTTAGTGATTTCTGGTGTAGAGGCTTTACTTTCATGCCAGTTGCTTAGTGGCTGGTTCAGAAGTTTAATTCCTTATGTAATTCAGAATATTAAATTCTAATTTGGAGCAGCTATTTATCTGAAATTGCATAGAGTTAAATAAACAACTATCTCCTCTCTTCATTCTTTCCTCTGCTCTCCAGGAAGAGGGAGATGCAGGTGTCATCAAAGCTGCTTTTTTGAGGTTTCTCAGTACAGAAAGCATAGATTGACTTCCTGCTGATACTCTAAATATCTAGCCAGAGAAATTTATACCAAATACTGACCTGATTGTTTTTCTCTGTTTTCCTTACTGAATTCCCCCCAGAACTGTAGTATGTTGATGAATAGTGGACACAGAAGGAGCCAGAGACATACTTTGGGTACATGATCCCCCCATTAATCTAAGAGAAGAAGCAAATTACAAAAATTAGGAGAATTTGGTGTAGGCGAATGCTCATTAGAATTAAGTCTGTATTCTGAAATAAATTGCTGTAGTTCATTTATCCTTCCCAGTATTCCTATCATTCTTTATGACTAAAAGCCCATCTCACTGCCTGAGTTACATTTGGGAACAAAGAAAAATAATGCTTCCTAATTACCTATTTTAAGACCAGAGTTAGCACAGAAAGATTGCAGAATAACCTCTTAAAAACCTTATTTTCTGTGTTTATGTCAAGGAAGTGCTCTTCTTTCTTCATCTACATTTCTGTGTACTTAAAAAGTTAATTTGAAACTGTAATGTTATCTCCCTGTGAAGGTACATTTATTTTTTTCTTTTCATTTAAGAGCTTTTAAAGGCATACTTTTAAAAATTATTCTAGCCACTGTTTTATCTTTTGCTAACGTTTCACAATGATCTTGGGCATTTTATAGATAGCTATAAACTCAGTAGAAAGCAAGCCAAATTACTTTTTTTATTCCATGTCCTTGCTTCCTCATTATTTTTTTGTGAGTGAGGAGGAAAAAGCAGTCTGATTCTATTGAACCGATTATATGCATGCCAAAATATTCTAGCGAATGCTTGAAAATGGGAGGGTTTGGAGTATTCTTTGTCTTCTTTCTTCAGTATTAACCACAATTGCATCTCTTCAGAGCATATGACTCAATGCATTTCTAATGCAACCTGGTTTTTCTAAATCAAAAGGATTTTTAAAAAAATTTTTGGAAATATTAAATCAATGTGATTCAAGATGAGAAAATTGTTTGCTCTCAAGGGTGCATGCTTCTGTCCTTCCACTGTATGAATGATGTAGCTTCTCTACTTCATTTTTGGTTCTTCCTTTTGACAGTATTCCCAGACAGGATGCAGTTTCTGTCCTTCATCCTTGTCCCTCCATCCTGTAAACCATAATTGTATCTTTGCTTGATTACTACATGCACCTTCACTCTAGAGTTGATATCTGCAATTTTACTGAATTTACAATGGTTGACTTGCAAGTAAAAGCTTTCTGTTTTATTTTGGTTGTTTTATTCTCTTATATGCTCCTTCTGATGAAGAAGAGTGAAAGCCACACTAGCATGGCAGGTAAATAGAGTGGGCTGAACTGCACGGTTTGGAAAGTTGTGTTTATTTGTTTGTCATCTACCTGCCTTTAGGCAAGAGGGGTAGGTCCCTTTTTTCTCGAAGTTCACCAGTGAACTTTATATTGCCATTGTTATAGAAAGGTGCCACCACCTTCAAAATATTTGTGAGATGGTTTGGCAGTCTGTCTGTCCACCATGGGAATTCTGGGTAAACTATTATTTAATACGAGTTGTGTATTTGATATCCTGTTTGGCGCAGAACTGCCAACTTGATGTGACTTGTAGCACCTACTTAGCACAGTCAGGACTGTGGGGGGTTGTCACCTTAGTCTGAAGGGACTGCTCAGTTTCTGGGCTTTGGTTGTGTCAAGGAGCTGTTTAGAAAGGAGAAGAACAAGTTCCCAATTCCCAATACCTTGTTCTGCTTCTTCTGCAGAAGGTAAAAGGGATGAAATGGGGTTTGTTCAAACAGAACAAAAATGTGTATGGCAAACAGAGTCTCTAAGAGGGCTCACAGAATGAGTGTGCAGTGAGGAATCACAGAGGCAAAGCAGCTTTGTGTAACAGGAGAGGGCTGCATGGCGTTGTGTGAGCAGAAGATGCAGTCTAGCTGCAAGACTCCTAGGTGAGCTAATCTGCAGTGGACCCAGAGAGCACCATGATTGTGAAGGTGGTCATTAGTTGCATGTAACAGAAAATATTTTTGACATCCTAGCAGGTTTACAGTTTGTGCTTGATGGAGATCTAGATAAGAGCCCCTCTGTGTTAACTGTTCTTATTACTGGAACAGTGTCTGGAGTTGCTAGGAGTGAGCACTGTGGCTGTGCTACTGTATGGCAAACCCCTCTTTGCCTGGGCCTTTGGAGGAGGGGTGCAGGGCAGGTTTTAATGGCTGTCAGATGTTACCCCTTCGGGCACACTGCAGCCAGCAGTACTTGCAGCTACACAGGACAGCCTTTGCAAAACAGGCCAACACTTAGTAGTCAACTGGCACACAAGAGCTGTTTGGTTTCTGAGTGGAAAAGCAAAGCTTAAACATGTGTCCGTGCTGGCAGCATGAATTACTTTCCTGCTTAAGTGTCCAGAATTCCTTTATTCCTTCTTTACATTTCCAGCAGAGCTCTCAACTGGGAATTCAGACATCAGGGCTTTGTCCAAGTTTTAGTCAAGTCAGTGTGACATGTTCCTCTTTCCTTGGCTGCTAGTGGTTATAAGTCAATACTTGGAGTGTTCATTCTCGTCCCACCCACAGTCATTCCATTCATATGTGGGCAGTTTTGGGGATTTCATTCAGTTTTCTTCCAGTCCCTTGTCCTGAAAATCCCTTAGCCCTTTCAGTACCAGGTGACAATGATAAAAAGTGAGGGGTGAAACCATTGTGGGTTTCATTTTAAAAGTAACTGTACTATGTTTTAACAATAAATCATAGTAGTTACTGTGCTTTTGTCAGTTAATATAACTTGACAGATAAATGCCATGTAGTCCTCCCAGCTTCAGTCTGGGTTATTTATATACTGTTATGTAGAGAATCCTGAAAAGCTGTCTGAAAAGTTTTGCATCTTTTAATAAGGCTCCTAGCCAAGTTAAATTTAAAAGACATATGGAGAATATATAGCAAGATTGTACTAACTTCATTGTGACTGGTAAAACATGTATTTTTTTCTTGTTTTCCTGGTTTATTCTCCAAATAGAACAGAAAAAAAATTAAAATTGTGTTGAGTAGGACTCTATCATGGTACTGAAATACAAAAGAAAAAGTCTTTGCTATAAACTTAAAAAAATGGGAAGGTTGCCCTTATAGTCATGACTGGCACAAGTTTCTAATTTTCTTGAAATGTATTCATTTTACAAAGCTCAGGTAGCTTTCTTCTGTGACCTGTGCAGCATCATTCATACAAGCTGTTTCCTATTTACAAATCAGTATCTTTATTGCCTCAGTGACCTTAGAAAAGCAAGAACAATTTCTGATCATTTCCTGATATGAATTGACAGTAGCAAGTCCTACAATAGCATATGCTAATTTTTTTCTTATTTGTATCAACATGGGGTTTGTATTTGGACAGCCATTTTGAAATGTTTCGCTGTATATCAAAATAATAAGTCCTAATGGATTGCTTCCTGCTTGACTAGGCAAAAGTATTTATTTCTTTTTTTTTTTTAATGTATGCCCAAGCAAGTTTAAAAGAAACAGTAGAACAAAATTAAGTAGATTTGCTGTTAATGGCCTTGCTTGATAAGGTATTTATATTCTGTGTATGGTTTTATTATATATTAAATTCTGACAATAAGGTAGCTTTTCCTCTCTGAGGTCAGTAGTGTTCAGATTAATCAGGTTGACATTTCATGCCGGTGGGTCATGAACTGTTGATAATAGCATTAAATGGTGATTCACTTGCTGCAGGGAGCACAGCTCATTATCCAGTCACTATATTAAATCATCGCCACAAACAGCTAGAGCCCTGTGTGTGCCTGCACACATTTGCACACACACACACGGAAATCAGGGCGGGGATCTCTGTCCTGTAGCTATCCATTTCTCTGTTTATAGCAATTGTTAAAGCTGTTTCCAGCATGCAATGATGATGAAAATCTCCTCATTTGGGAGACTGGAATAGTTTTTACTGAAAAATCTGTTTATGTATGAAACAGGATTGTGCCATTTATTTTCTAGCTTCTGTCCAAAAATGGGGGATAGCTTTTTTAGCCAGTTCTGTGTTAGACAAAAGTGGAGAAAAATACATGTGCATCGTTTCTACAGTGTTAGTGTTGGAAAAAAAGCAAGATGGAAAATTAAAACAATGGAAATTCAAATTGCTTGTATTCATTGAGTATGAATTTTTATTTAATACTGTGTTTCAGGGGTTTCTATATTAGTTTCAGATGTGCTACTTCCTGTTAGAAACATTCATACTTTAAAAAAAAATAGATACTGTCCTAGTTCAAAAAAAGTTGTGTCTATCATAATGGAAAATTTTAAAATAGAACACTGTCTAAATAATCTAACAGTGGATTAACTAAGTTGAATGAGGGAAAATTCCACCCTAATGCCTAAAAGATTTTGCAGATATATGCAAATCTTACTTAATTTTAAGCTGCATTTTTCTTAAATTAACTTTGAGTAAAGAGTATTGCAAGGCATGTGTCCAGCAAATAATAAGAAATGTTGGGGTTTTTTTTCACCTACCTGGAGTAGAGAACTGTGGAGTTTTCTCTCTCCCTGTCCTCTGCCTCCTCCAACTGAGTCAGTGTCATTTGTTTTAGTGCAAAACTGACTGTTGTTCAAAGGCAGCGTTTAGAGGCACTTCACCTTAAGGTATAACAGGCTGGCCTGAAGTGTCAGCTTCTCAAGGTCTTGGTAATTGACACTAGAAAAGTGGTTTATTTTAATAAATGATATATTTTTAGTAGAAGGCATTATGTTTAATCAGTATATAAATATTAATTACCATGAAAACCATGTTAGCCTCAGTATTAACTTTAAAACTGAAAAGTTGTGGAGTTTTCATATAGATGTACATTTTTATATATTTATATAAATGGTTACAGAGTGGGAAGCCATTTTATGAAGAAATTAGCACACTATATATTTTAAGGGAAGTTTAAAAAGCTATCTTGAAGGGTAACATTTTAAATTCCTCAAACTGCCTTCTTTTTTCTTTATTTCTTTCTTTTTTTTTTTTTTTTTTTTTTTTTGAGGTTAAATAGCTGCTAAAACTGCCAAGAGAACCAGGATGACATGAAAAAACTGTAGGCCGCTAGAGGTCACTATTTGGTAATCAACTTCTAATGAACCAGAACTGTCGAGAAGGCCAATAAATTACACTGTGGATTTTTCTAATTATGAATTCCTATTTAATCATTCAATGACAAGTTAACTGTGGCAGCGGTTCTATGTACTTTGCATACACAGTTATGTTAATGTACTATTATATTTCTTAGGATGGAGGTCCTCCATCATTAGAGCAGTTCATTACCAAAGAGTCTCTTATCTAATCATAATTACTGATTATGAGAAATAATTAACTTTGTTACCCTCTTGATTCTGTTCGTTGGCAAAATACAGTCTTTTTCTTTTCTTGTTTTTAAATGGAGGGCCAGGCCAAGTACTGACTTTCAATACCTTTACATTACAAAAAAAAAGGTTAAATTGGTTTTGTGCAAAATTACCTAGAGTTGCAGCGTTGGAATACTTACAGGTAGTACAGAAAAAAGAGATACACAAGTATTGTAGTGGTTCTCCTCAAGTTGTCATTCAGCAGAGCTAAATACAAAAATGTGTTTTGTTTTGTGAAAGTACAGCATTTGGAGCATGTAAACATTTGTGAATTTAAACCATATGATTGCATATTGGCTCATCCTGAAACAATAAAAGTAATAATAAAAATAGTATCTCTTCTTAAAAATATTTCCATATTAAACTTAGAATTATTTAATACATAAGGAAATATGACTTTTAATTAAATTACAAGGGTTTGAACCCATTGTATAAGTGGCATCAAATACATTTGAGAACACTGAAAAGTACATTGCATTTTAGGCTGGAGGGCAATGCTAAATCTAGTTCTTTGAAAGAAATGTACTATCTGTTTTGCAAGAGAGATAATAATAGAATTATGTGTAGAGGATCTCTGAACAGGAAATAGAACTGGGAAAGGCCTTGAAACAAAGGGATTCTTTAAACGGAATCTTTCCAATTTAGGCTGTTTTTCTAGCAGTTGTTGTAATCCTGTGCTATTGTACTGCTTTGCCTTTCAGTGCCTTAAAGCTGTGAGAATTAACTTTGAATATGCTGAAATTAGGCAGCAGAAAGTGATTTGTTACTTTGTAGGTAATAGTTAGGCATGCTTTAAAATAAGCATGTATTTTAAAGGAGAAGCTGAAAGATAAAGAGTGTGTGGGCTGTTGACTGTATCCAGAGGCAAGATTCAATGTCAAAGTGCTTAAAAAAAGCATGGGCGTATCTGAAGCAGTGCACTCTGATGATGGTTCAGATTGTCAGAAAAATTCTTGGTCTCATACCACCGATGACACTTGAAGGGACAGAGTTCAAAAGTTCATTCAAAAATGTTCAATGCAATCTTCACTCCTATTATTTATGCATTTCTTTCCAGTTTCGTTTGGTAAACCTCTTGTCAGTTGTCCTCTCATAGACTGTACCCAAAACAGGTAATATTAAAACTTTAGCTGAGCAGCCCTCTAGGAGAAAATACTGGAGACTGATTTGTTTTAAAATTACCTGTCTGACACTTCTTTCTGGCTATATATTTCTATTTTGTTTTAAAATTTTGTTAGATTCCTGCTATTAAATACTAGGTACTTTTTAAAATGTTGTGAATGTAAATATGCCCCTATTGATTTGGATTGGCATATGGCATTGCTACATCTTCAGCTTTTTAAGATAAACCAGAAATGCTTAAGAACATACATGCTATGATAGCCACCCCATTTAAATGCTTTTTGGTTTATTTTTGTGTGTTTATTGTCTTAATTTTCTTATATGACATGAAAGGACTAATGAATGCATCAATAGAAATTTACCTTCTTCTACAGCTGGCTTTTTTAAGAAGCAGACCTTTTATTAAGAGCACTTGAACCCATACCTGTTGAATAATGCAGTTTAAATGCATATTTCAGTGTGACTATATTTTTCTTTTTTAGTGATGTGCTTAATGTCTTCGTTATTCAAAAAAAAAAAAACATGCCATGTTTTGTTTGGTTTAGGGGCCTATAGGAATGTAATATGATAAAATCATAAAGTACTGAAGTGTTTCAAGTATTTCTTATTTGTAAAAGAGGATTGGTATCTTGTTAGAGTTGTACTAATACTGGAGAAACAGGCAATAATATTAAATATCCCTGGTTTATTTTTTCTTGAAGGTTCTTGTTTTGCTGTTATAATGAAGAGGTTTCTTCAGCTTTTATGTAACTATTCCACAGAACTATGTAAACATAGTTGCATTGTGCTGTGGAGTTAAGGTAGAATGTGCAAGTATTTTATACTTTCCAGAGACATTCAAGTCCAAGTAGCAAAATCTGCAAACCTGGTGACATACAGCTGACTGCTTTTTATGATTTAAAGTGCTCAGCAAGACTGGCCACACATATGGTTTTGTTGGTCCTGCATTTGCATGTACGTTGTTCAGTCAGAATGGATGAGATGAGAAGCTGTGATGACAAGGTGGATTGCTGGATCTGTTTGTGGCTTTTGGTTTTTCCCTGCAAACATTAGGCTTCTGGAGGCTTGATGCTTATTTTGCTACTGTCTGTGAACTTGAGTTAGAACAACTAACTGTAAGAATATAAGAATCACTTTTCTGGGATTCTGCCTTCTTTTTTTCAAAGAGAACTTTATAAATGTCTATCCCTTTGAGTTTTTTCTTCTATAGTCACACAACAGTCTGTTTTCTGGTTGGTAATCTTCTGCATAGAGTAGAAGCTTTTCAAGAAGGTGAGATTATGATGATACTGGAGATGCAGCTCTTCCCTCTTTCTAACCCTTGACAAAAATTATTCTTGATTTTGCACTACGTGATCAGGATAAAGTTTTGTTTCTAGGACTTGAAGCCTCATCAAGATTGTCTCTACTGATTTTTAGTTGTGTGGAGGGTTAACAGTGGCCCACATAGTGGAGGGACTGCATGCATGTTCATGTTTAATTTTTGAACTTCTCCTAAAAGACCAGAATTTCAAGCAGTAGTGCTGGGTGAGATTTGTTTTCTTTGAAGAAGGAATATTTTCTTTGTTTCTTTTGTATTCAGTATATCACATGTATTTGATGCTGTGCTTGCTCAGAACCCAGAAACGGTTAATCAGACAGCTCAGTGTCAGGTGCTTCACATTTGGACTGTCTGAAATCTGCTTTGAAATTTTGGGATCTTGTATATGTGGAATGTATTGCTTCTGTTCATCCCTGGCTGTAGAGCCTTCTTGCTAATGTTCAGATAAAAAATTAGATACTTGTTTTGAATTATGCTGAGCTCTGTGCATGTAGTTTTGCTGTCCACAACTGTAAATACATGCACCTGTTGTTGTTAAGTTTTCATATTTCTGTATAGGTCTGCAGGTGAGATTTAGACCATATATCTAAATATTAGTGATGTGTACAGGAGTAGCTAAGTCTGGTACTCCAGCAATACCAAAAGGATATTTCTGTTGTCTTTGATTTTGTGGTGGATTATGGGTCAAAGGTGGAGAATGGGAAAGATGACTGTCATGAACTGGTGTTTCTTAATGTTTTGAATACAATATTTTGGGTAAAAATAAGCGGATAAGTTGATCAATCATACTGTATTTCCTTTCTTATTGCACTGCTGTTAACCTTTTTACTTGCTAACTTTTCAAGTGCTTTGATATTTCTCTCTGACATTACAATGACTAGAACTAAATGTAGTGCTTTTTAAAAAATGCTACAGGCAGAACAATTTCATCAGGCCTTTCAGCTTGTATTTCTGTTGAAAAAGTTGAAGTATCTTATGTGTGCATTTGCCTTTTGCAACTTATTTTCTTTGGCTAATCCCTTGGAGGCATCAGTTGCTACTTAATACCATCTCGTAAAATTTTCCTCATGCATCCCTCTCATATTAAACTGCCACAACAACAGCTTCTAGTTTTTGCATGATTTACTGAGAGGGCATATTCTTTTCTCTGTTTTGGCATCATTCTATAATACATCTAAAACAAATTTAATGTCTTTATTCCACCATCCATGGCCAAGTTCAAGTACAAATCCCTCTACAAATCTACTCAGGCCTTCTACTAAAAACATAAAGCTTCTCATTATAATTTTGGCTATTTTGTTTAATCAGTTGTTTATTCTTCCACTAATTTCTAACTTCCATTTCTGATTATTTTTACATATTTTTTCTGTTCCCAAAAGGGATATCCTCTTCTACTGTAACAGATGTATGTACCTATTGTTTATATGCATGTATCCTTATGATTCATGTAAATCCCTAAATATGTTTTCCTTGAGGCCGCCAAGTATCCCTGCATATACAGCGGCACTTCTCAGATTAGCATGTAGGACTGGAAATTTGGAACTGGCTTTGTCTTTGGACAGCATCTAGCAAAATTGGGACTCAACTGTGACAGCAAGTGGAATGCTGAAGAAAGGCTCTTAGAGCAGTCTCTGCCTGCATCTTCTACCTTCATATTATTCTGGGAGGCAAAATCTGTTTAATTACGCCTCTCATGCTGGGCTGCCCGGAACAGGTAGCATATTGCTCACCTCTCTTGCATCTTTCTTTCAGTGTCTACTACTGCTAGGAAAATAGCTGCATGGAGCATTAATGCTGATGCACACAGTCTGATCCACTCGTCTTCATTCTTGCCAGTGCTTGTGGGAGAGGGGGTGGAGGAGGAGGAGGAGGGAATTATTATTCTGCTGCTGACACAGGGAGAATGAGAGTGGCTTGATGCAACAGAAGATTATGTTCCCTGAGGATAAACAAACAGAAGGAGATAAATTAGGAGAGAGGATAATCCTGTTAATATGTGCATTCCTTAATTCTGATCCAGTTTGTCAAATCATATGATTTCACAGAGGTTAGAAATTTAATTAATACCTGTAAACCATCTCTTCAAGTTTACCTTTCAGATTTTGGAGTAGTGTTTTGAGTTGGCATTTGAGATGCACAAATTTGCTTATAAACAGGAATTGTAAGTAGTAATATGAATATCACGTGAGGGAAAAATAATAATGTGCACATCACCATCCCTTCCTTAATTTAAAAGAAAAAAACCAAAACAACTTTGGTGCTCTGGACTTTTTCACAATACTGTTTGTTAGGAAGTCAGGGCAGCTTATTCCTTGCAATCTTCTTGTTGCTTTTTCAGCAGAAGCTGGGCCATTGTGATATTTATCTGAATTCAAACAAGGCTAATTAAAAGAGCTGCTGACAGTTGTTGTGATCTGACTTTGACTGGAGCTTGATGGTCATTATGGGTAAATAATGAACTAGGTCTGCAAATGTAGCAGCTGCCAACTTGGGATAGAAGAACAGCTATTGCGTCCAATTTAAGGATCTATCGACCGCTTCCCTTTTCCCTGCAGATCTTCTTCCTAGCAGAAAACTAATGTTTTATACTGCTTTGTTTTGTGGTTTCAGCTATTTCTAATATAGTCTATAATTTCCTCTTAAATATTTAACCTAGTCCATTATTAGCTTTCAGAGTTAACAACTTTTCCATTGGGCTTTCTTTGCATTTTTATTTTGTTTTGTTTTGTGGGTGGGTTTTTTGCAGTTTGTTTTTATGTACAATGTAACTGCTTAAATAATGATGATCATGTGTATTTAATTTGCCTGTTGCTGCAGAATAAAAATCCACTGGGTTTTTTTCTCTGTACAGCCGTAATCTCACAAATTGTATAATTTGATTATGCCATAAAAGAGATGTAGAAATACTTCCTTAAGCATGCTTTTGTCTGGAT
Source organism: Melospiza melodia melodia (assembly GCF_035770615.1). Taxonomy (NCBI): domain Eukaryota; kingdom Metazoa; phylum Chordata; class Aves; order Passeriformes; family Passerellidae; genus Melospiza; species Melospiza melodia. The sequence goes on along the minus strand of NC_086194.1, from coordinate 34,599,529 downwards.
TAATATTTGAGTGCTTTTTATATAAATCTTGAAATCACTGACCTGAACCTCCATTTCCATTTTTGCTCAAAATCACTAGCTTATGAGGTATGGTGATGCGAAGCTCTATTTGTCAGAAGAGAGAAACAGCCATGACTTTCATTAAGGGGCACTTCCAAGTACGTTGTCGCTTCATCATGAGCTTTGCCTTGTCCCGTTACCAAGTAGGAATGGTACCTTAAAGGGAAAATGGCAAATTTTAATAATAGATTAATTCAACTTTCTTCTGGCATTATAAATGCAGTACAAACCACAGAATTTTATATACAGAAGAACTTGCATCCACCCAGCATTTGCTCAGCTGCCATTAGAAAAGGCAGCGTGCATTATGTAAAATGTACGGAGGCACTTGTGCATTAGTGCATAATGCAGCAGAACTAGGGATCTTGCTGGGAAGAAATGATCCCAAGCGTGCCCCTAAAAGACAAGTCTTGCTTTGAGCTATAATGATGAAAAATTGCCCATTTATTTGTGTCTTTGTGTTTCAGCAAAAACGAAACTCGGACTCGTTGGCTGTCGTGCTGCCGCAGGGGTTTTGTGCGCGTTTGTGTGCGTCCGCGGGCGCGGGCGTTTCTGTGCCTCTCGGAAAGGCCAGCGATACGTTAACAAGGGGTTATGTTATGCTGGTTTATGTTAAACCAGATCACCCCCTAACATGTGCAGAGCCATTCATCTGTGTCACCAAAACCCAGGAGAACATCTGACATGGACTTCGAAACAGAAACAGTGATCACTTACAAATCAAACATGGCACGCTCTAAACCGATTGTGCACGGCAATCTTTTCGAGAAAGGACAACTAATTGAACATGATAAAGTGTAAAGTTAATTAACACCCTTAAATTTGTTGATTACTTTCACGGGATTATATTGTTCGTTGAGGAGCAGCTTTCTGTCCCAGCTGTCGCCTTTTTAGCGAATGTCGCTGGTAAACAATAGAGACACCATAACAAGTCGTAAATGGTCCCTGTGACAGCAGCCCCTTGTGAGGCTGCATCTGTAGAAAATGATTAGAACAATTGCATTTTAAAGACGGCTCACATTGCAGCCCGGTCCCATCGGTCCTCTTCTTTATCTCTGCTGATGGCAGACTGGTTACAACATTTAAGTTCTTTTGAGCAAATTAAGTGATTTACTGTGTTTTAGTTATAAGGCAGCAGAATAGCTTCATAGGTCTAGCTTTGATGCTGATTTTTGTAATAGGGAGAAACACAAGCCCTTGGAGTGACAGTGTGCTGTGGGGCTTTTTTTCTGAGTCTGTTCCATTTACTTGTTTCCTGAAAATATATTGATGATGGCAGATATTGTCTAAGAAGCAAGTAGAAAACATTGATACCCTACTTATATTTTATAAAATAACTAGTCTCTTCATGGTTATTTTAAGTTTATAGTATGGTTTTAAATATTCTTTTATTTCCACTAGGGATTTATAGCTGATTTTGCCTTTACATGCCTTTTAATTGGTTTTAGATTTATATATGTAGCAAAACAATAGTAACCTTTTCAGTTAATCTTTCCTTGTGCATGTTGGTTTAACTTTTCATGAGTTCCAAAGACAAAGTATTTTGTGTGAGCTGGCAGGTACTTTAAAAAATCTGCTTAGTCCTTAAAAATACACACTCACACAAGGTACACAGATGCAGCCTCTCAAGCTCAGCCTATGTGAAAGAGAGCAAACATGACAAGAACCTGCTTGTTTGAGGCAGCTACAGTCACTTAACCTGCATTTAAAAAAAATTAATCCGAATAAAAGACCAGTGTTCCCTTGCACTTCCCAAAGTGGAACAGGCAAAGCCTCAACTCCTGTGCTTGAAGGTGCAACACTGTAAAACAAGGTAGAGGATTAAAACTCTAGCAATGCTCTTCTTGTTTACTTTTTTTAAAATCTAGTTTAGATCACAAAATTAGTTGTTATAATTTCAGCTAAATGTTGAGTAGAGAAATAACAAAATAGATTATTTTTTGCTGAAGCTTCTCGATATTACAGCCTTCATCTCTTACTTGTCCTTCAGAGATTGAAACCACTCAGTTCATATAATTTTGGCCTCAGCTTTGTCAGCAATGAATTTTTTTATCTGCAGGTGCAGCGCAACAGTGGATTAAATATGTTGGCACAGGGATATGCTTGGGATATGCATTGTCTTTCCAGCAGCGTTCCTGTTTTCAGCATTGCCATTGTGATGGTGCTGTAATGCACAGCCTTACAATATCACTTCTTTTTAACTCATCTGCCCTCTGTTCTTACAGAAATGTAATAAAGCTGAAACCAAAAGCAGATAATTTCATATAACACCTTTACATTAACATCTCTTTTCTAACAAATTGTGTTCTTAATAATAAGCAAACTGATAGAAATTAAGAGGTTTTAATGATGTAGTTGTAGAACTAAGACCTTTCTGGTTTTTTTTGGGTTTTTTTTTTGGCACTGGAATCATCAGTGGCAGATTTCTAGGCTTTTTACAGCAACATGAAATGCTGTTTAAATAAGCATGGGAAACTGAATACAGACGGTCAGCATGTCTGTCAAATGAGGCTGCTTGGACTGGATACTAAAACTTGAGGTCATCTTCAGACTGTTCCAGGGTGGTTACAACCAGTTCCTGTTGTCATGTGAGGGCTCCTAAGTTTCCATTCCTATTTTTGTCTAAAATGTTGAACTTAAGAACTGCTCTGTAGGAGGTTCACTGAGCAATCCATTGGCAATCGAATGAGAAGCACCTGGATTGAACTTACCCTACAAGTAGCACAGCCAGATGTGACAGGATGCTTTGAAGTGCAGTTCTTTATGTACCTTTTTTGGTAAAAAACTTAGTTTTGCAGATCTTCATCCAAAACCTGCTCGTACACAAGTGGAAAACCCATCTCCAAGTGGATATGCCATGCTGCAGTGCTACTCTCTAACTTCTCACCATATTTTTGCCCAGAGTCATTTTCTTGCATATCCCCTCAGCTAGCTAGATCTCTAATATTTCTCTACAATCTTGTTCCTATCAGTTTATATCTCTGGGGCAAACTCCAGTGCTGTTGTGAGCAACAGACTTGGAGTTGATCTCTGGTGTGACGACCTTGCAAGGTTCTGCACACAGGTGTTGGGTGATCATCCTAGAGAAACCAAATATAAAACTGCAGCCGTGGGCTCCAGCAGTCTTGCTTTGCAGCAGAGGAGGAAATCTTAACACATGCTATTCATAGATACTGTTCTCTGAAAACTATTCCCCAAGGATGTGAGGAGACTTTTTGTATTTTAGAAAGAACAGATAGATATTTAACAACTTTTTACCCTCACAGCAGCGGTACATAAAACATTATCTTATGTGGTAAAACTTCTTTTAAAAAATCAAAATATGAAAAATAATATTTAGCATATTTAAATTGCATTAGCTGCTCTGCATCTCCATTGCTGTCTTTAGTGTTAAAAACTGATAATGCTTAACTGGCTTGTGTTGTTGGTATGGAAGCTGTGATTGTGAAAGAAGGCTGTGCATTCTTGTATAATGATTTTTTTTAATTTTTATTTTTAGCTGAAGTTACAGTTCTTGTACTCCTAGACTCCACGCCAAATGTTTTTTAATTGCCAGTCTTAAAAATTTGCTGCGTTGCTCGTTTGATTCTGATAAAATAGCAGATAGTTGGCAAGGACTCTAGATGATAAAATCTACCATGAAGTAAATAGGTTTTTGTTTTTAAAACAAGAATTTTCCAAGCCTTCTGCATTATACAACAAATTGGTCTCTTCCTTCTCCTTAACTAATTTATTTTTGCTTCTTGAAATGTGTTTGAACAAGTGAGAGAGTGCAGCTGTCAGAAGATTAACCAGCTGAAAACTATTGTCAGCATTAATTTTGCTCTAATAAATGAATCTCTGAAGCTATTTAGCAGTCTGTAATCTAGATACAAGGCTATTGACCTATGATGGATAGTACTGGATTTTGTTTGTAAGCTTTGACTTAAATTGTCTACTTAATTTGCTGCAGGTCAGATCACAGGATTAGTGGTAAAGGCCATTATGTGGTTTGAATAAAAATAGCTAGAGGAATGGAATGAAAATCATTGTGTTTATTAATGTAGCAATCTTTGCGGTCATGTACATAGTGAACTGGTAGCCAAAAAGACAACAATGACCTGTTTGTGCTAGCTAGTTTGGGCTTTGCTCTTTGCCCAGTTCCTGTGAGTTGCCTGGAGAGGAGTTGTTCAATTGAGATCGAGGATTGGCTGAAAATTGGGTGTCTCTCAACCTGGGCAGGAAGATCTCCACTGCTGTATATATTTCAGTGCCTCAGCAGTGTTCTGTATACAGACCAATTGTTTCATTAAAGCTGTGGGTCTGAGCTCTTCTGGATGCTCCAGTTCTGGACTTATTAGCACAAGAAAGACACAGGAGTGAGCCCAGCTAAGGGCCCTGAAGATAACAAACGGTCTGGAGCATCTTTCATATGAAGAGAGACTGAGAGAGCTGAGAGTGTTTGGCATGAAGGGAAGGCACAGGGGGATCTTATCAATGTGTATAAAGACCTAAGGGGATGGAATTAAGTAAGGGAGCTACACTATCCTCAGTAGTGCCCTGTGACAGGACAAGAGGCACAAATCAAAACTCAAGAAATTCCATCTGAAGCACAAAAAAACAGGTTTTTTTTACTGTGAGGGTAGGCAAAGAGTGGAAGAAGTTACCTAGAGAGGCTGTGGAGTCTCCATCCTTGGAGACACTCGAAGGCTGACTGGACACAGTCCTGAGGCATCATGCCTCAGCTGGCCCTCATTGAGCAGGGGGTTGAATGATCATGAGAGGTCACTTTCAAGCCCAGAAATCTTGTGATTTTAAGTTCTAATATAGACTGAGCAGGTCATCACTGGGAGCATCTGTACAGTTGCCTAGCTTTGCATAACTGGTGGGTATTTACTCTTTTTGAGACTTTCGATCTGTAAAATTTGTCTGAAATTCTTCAGTGACTGAAAAAGATAGTAGATGTTGAAAGGCAGGATGGACTTGCAAGATACAGAAAGGGTCATTTGTAGACATAGCCACACAGAGCACTTGCACACAGAATGTCAATTGAAAATTTTATGGAAAAGGAAAACAAAAAATTCAACAAATTCTTCAGTGTGAAAAGCTGCAATGTTACTATCCTTGATGCTGTAAACAAAGTCCAAAACTGACCACTTCCTTAGCTGTGGTACAGCACTTCGGAGCACTGTATCTAACTAAGCATGTTTGATTTGAAAGTCAGTTGTTATCTGCAGCTGTACACCCTAACCAGCCAATGTCTGATGCATAGAACAGAAAATTTATTGTGGCTCTGCTTCTTGCCAGAGTGAAAATTAGTGAGGAAGCTGATCTGTTCATCAGTTTAGGCCGAATTTTCCTAGCAGTTATACCCATTAAATACCAGGGGTGAGGGAATTAGGGATGTAATTAGTATTAGAATTAAGCTTCCTTTAAGGAATAGAATATTTCATGGCGTGGAGGTAATAAATATCACATGAAAAATTTGCTAGTGTTGTGCTTAGGAACTGTATATTCAAAGAACTGTGGTGTGTGTGTACTGAACTGTACTAAAGACAAGACAGACTTCAGGAATACAACTGGGAGTAGTGTGTTTGTGTGTGTGTATGAACAATTTTTACATTGTCTTTATGTAATAATTGCGTCTTTGTAAATACATTAAGTTTATGTGGGAACTAAGTTAAAGCTTCTCAGATTAAGGAGACTTTTGCTTCAAATTAAGAACATCATAAACTGCAGAAATTCAGAAGACTTGGTTTTATATGCTTGTGTCTTTTAGCTGTTCAATCATGTGAAATTCAGGAAGCACTGGTAAAAATTAGCCTAGGTTTAGAGAGGCTGATAAAAGCAGAGCTATCTTTGAGCAGTAGTTTGTTAATGGTTGTATGTGAAGAGTAGTTTGACAAAAGAGAAATTTTATTTAGTAATTCAGACAGCATGAATTTTGTGGAGCGCAAAGTTTCAGGAAAAGTTGATTGTTTCTTTGTATAAACTATAAAAAGTGACTGCCAGTTTTATGCAAGTCTTATGACTTTTCTGCTAGTGTGCCTGAAAGATAAGGTGATTTTATCTCCATCAGATGTTTCAGAATTTAGATTGCTGATCCTTTGAGTACTAGGAATGTAGTGTTACTTTTACATAGAATTTGAGAGGTTCGTCGTAAGTGAAGTATTTTGCATCATCAGACCCTTATTGGTAAGAGAAACTGCCTAATTTTTGAGGCTTTTTAATAGTATTATTAAATCCAATGTTATCTTGATTCAGGTGTTGGAGCTGCTCGAGCTGGAAACCTTACTTTCATGGTTGGTGGAGTGGAACAAGAATTTAATGCTGCCAAAGAGTTGCTGACATGCATGGGTTCCAATGTGGTTTACTGTGGAGAGGTTGGAACCGGACAGGTAATGCTTTCTGAAGGGCTAATAGCTATCTCAGTCTTTCCTTTTTCTGGCTTTTTATTTATTGATGCCTATTCTTTTACTCAAGAACTAAATGCTTGATAATATATCTTCATTCTTGTTTGTTTGTCTCTAACCTTGTGTTTCTAAATAATGTCATAGAACTTTTGTCCAGTATGTTGTGTAACTTAGTATAAAAATCTGACTGACATTTCTCCACCCTGGCTTGTTGAGATGATACTTCTTAGGGAAAAGACATTTTGATTTTGTTTCATCTGAATTTAGATTTACTGGATGTTCTGAAGAACAAAGAGCTCCTACATGGCATGTATGCTAACTGAACAGTACTAAGAAAAAAGGTATTTTTTAATCTGTAAAGGAGCCATGGAGCAACTTTCATTAACTTTGTGCTGTCACAGATCTGTGTTTACTCTAGAAGAAAGCTGCCAGAACATACTTGATCTTATTGTACTGGGCCTAGTGGATTCCTGTATGTTAGTTCTGTGAAAATGCATAAAATAATTGATGGTTTCGCATATTTTCAGGCTGCAAAGATCTGCAACAACATGCTCTTGGCCATCAGTATGATTGGAACTGCTGAGGCTATGAATCTTGGAATCAGGTTGGTTTGATTTTTGTGGTGGATTGAACACCTCAAAAACATTTTTTCCATTACAGTTTTTATGTATTATGGTTGACTTCTGCTGAGCCAATGATTAAAAGAAATAGGTAAACTTGTGCCAGAATTGTCTTACAAAGCCATGAACAGGCTGAAGGGATTATTTAACTAAAGGAGGCGTTTTCATCATGGGAATATTCTTTTGTATCGTCTGCATAGGTTGTTACATTCTACATCTGAAGTTATTTATTTGTTCTGATGTAGTGCAGCCTGCAATAATGTTTGTCTTTCATGATAAACATCCAGAGCTGATATAGAGGTAAGTTTTTGTTTGTATTCTAAACTGATGTACAATCTATTCAGAATATTATACTCACATATGGCTCTCATTGGCTTTATTTCTTAAATTATAAAGTGAAACTTCTACTACAGTGTGTATATCAAACTAAGATGAAAGCATAAAACAGAACATCTACCTTTCTTTGACTTTATGAGAGCACTTTGTCCTAATTGCCAAAACTCCTAGTTTGTCAGAAAGCTGCAGTATACTCCTACTACGCTCTTGCCAGTGCTGGCTACCATTTCTTTTCTAGGATGTGCTACATCTAACTTTTAAGTGACATCATATTTGAGCAAAATTATTTTTATTTTTTAATTGTGATGTATTTATTCTGCTGGGGTCTTTGTCATTTTGTTTTATTTTCCAATTGAGTGCATGCAAGTACACGTTCAGGATCAAGGTATTTGAACCTTAATAAATTCTTGTCACCAAATCAAAATAATTTGCAAATTTATAGACAGAGAAGTCCTGTGTTTGAAGAGATTATCTTGCAATTGTGTATCTTTCAGGGGCTTTTCATGAATTATTTATCTGCACAGTTGCATCCTTAAAATTTGCCTGCTAAAACTACAGATACTGTAGGTACTTATCAGCTAGGCTCAAGTGTGTTCATGTGGATTTGATACGCTATAAAAACAGCAAGAGGGCATCAAATGCTTAAATAAATTTAAAAAAACACCACCTACATATGCACACATACACAGGACAATGTAATGGATTCACATTTCCTCTTAATTACCATATCAAGATGCAGTTGTTTTATTGAATTGCCCTTGTCTCAGATGTTAGACTGTCTTGACCTATTAAGTTGTCATGTTGTAATTGAGATAAAAGAGGAATTTGCTTTGCATCAGTGCTAATTGGTTTATCAATATCCTGTACCATTTACATTTTAAAATTGAGAGTCTGTAATATACTGAAGCATGTCTGCACCAAGCCATAATAAAACCAGTAGCATTGTTTACAACTTTTTAAATCCAGTGTTATCCAGAAAGCTTGCATTGGGTTCTGCTTTAAGTCATGATTTGCTTAATAAGGCACATGCAACTAATTTTTTGTTACAGTTTTATCTACATTTGTAGGAATGACTAAAATAAAATCAAGAGGTTTGGAAGAGGGGTATTCTGGGGCTTGTAAGCCCTATGAAGAGTAAGTTGATGTCTGCAGTCATTGTAGCTTAAAGGTATTTAGAATTTTTTCCTTTTCCAGTTTAAATGTTGGCTGAATCTGTATTCATCATTTGTGAGCAAAAGTCCAATGTAAAAGTAACAATCTGTAAGCCTCCCTGCCTTACAATTAAGGTTATCAAGAGGAACTATATTTATTGTAGAAAAAACCTGCTAATTTTAAACAAAGTATAGAAAGGGCAGAATCTCATTTAGTCAAAAACTGCATGAAGTTTATGACAGAGGTGGTTATTTAAAACCTTAAGAAGTAATTTAGAATCCTTGCATTTATTTTATTTAGTGTGATTTAGAATTTGAGAAGATAACTTCTGCTTATAACTAGAATAAGTGCTATCCACTTGGAGTGTGTAAAAATTTCTAATGTAGAAGTTTACAGTTGTCATTCTAATTATTAGAAGTTTTGCTATATTAATAATTTTAGGAAGTTTTTTCTACTCTGTAGCTCAAAGGATAGTGTGGCTGCCTGCTCTGAAGAGAGTAGGAAGCTGAACCTGGTTTATTAGATTGATGCATATTTGGTGAAGAAAGTCTTTGACTTTGACTTAATAACGGTAAAGGATACTGAAAATTTAAAAATTTAGAATAGGAATTTTGGAACTTAGATGTGTTCTCAACTTTCATATAGAATATAAAATGTCTTTATGTCATGCATTGTGTATATCTGCTGCATCATTTACATTGAGTTCTAGGGACTTTGAATAATTAATTATTCAAAATACTCCTGTCAGAATTAGATGTAGCTACAAGTTCATATTACAACACCTTCCATGAATTCTAATATATACTCTAAACTTAAGTCTTCAAAGATGTGTGATATTAATTCTATTAATATCACTTCTTCTCTAATGTTTTCATAAACCATGCAGTCTAAATTTTCATTTTCTGAAGTAGTTAGAGTCACTGGTTTAGTAATTTCATATTTTTAAATTATTGTTTTATTTCTTTTCTATTTGAAATTAGAGAATTTTTCCAAACTTCAGCATAAGTAGCAAATAAAATATGATGAGGAAGAAAGAAAACTGACATTTACGAACAAAAACTCCACAATAAACTCCCAGAAAAATAGGCCATATTGCCATGTGCTTTTGCATTTATATTTCACTTACTTTACTCGAACATCATCTTTATTTGCTAATAAAGATATCCATTTTCTCTCGAAGTTATTTGGATTAAATTGCATAAATACTTTTTAAAAATATTCCTATCCATAGTTCTGAAATGAAATGCATGTTATGTTCAGTTTTTCCATTACTTTCCTGATGATTTATGAATGTTACCAGTAGAAGTTAAAAGGTGTGGCAAACGTTGCGGAAACGAATTCACATTGTCATTTATATTTTCTTTTCTTTGTAGCATGTTAATGCAACTTGTCAGTATAAAAATCTTGAGCACATTTTGCTGTGCAGTTTTACAAGTAGTGTGCATATTGCAAAATACTGACTTGCTGTGTCAAACTGACACACAAAGTACATGTAAATGGCACAAATCAGAAGTGCAAACGTGAAGTGATACTGTCCACAGTCAGAAAACATTTTTCTTTTTCATTTTGCTGATCATCTCAGTGCCAGTAACTTTGTTCTGCTGAGCCCCGAGCTCCAGTAAAACAATTTCTAATACTAGCAAAATAAAACTCAGAAATGAAATATTGCTGATAGCTGGTTTGTGTTTAGGTCAGATGGAAGTTGCTGCCTGACAGACAGTTTGTGGTCCCATCAGAAACTGCCTGCAAAGACTCAAGGAAGGGCTTATGTGGTGACACAAGACAGGACAAGGTTGCTTAATATGGTTGGGATGAAAGGGACCAGGAGAGCAGTAAGGGCTCTATGGCAATAACCTCTCTGCACAATGAATTTGTACTTCCAATAGCAGAGAAAATCATCTCTATGAGGAGGGACTGCAGTGCCACCCAATTTATACCAAAAGCTGCAAATACAGCTCCTTCCTAAGCAATTTTACTCCATGGATTTGTGCCCACCTGGTTTTTTTAGATAAATAGAGTGAAAAGACAGTAAAAGAATTTTTATTCTCATGCTAAGTTTAAATGTAGTCTCAGTCTCTAGGTCTGGTTTCTGTGAGCACCCCTGAGCTATGGATGTAAGACATGAGCAGAAATGAGAGTTGACAGAGTAGAAAGGAGCATGTCCAACAGGCTGAGGAATAATTAGCCCTGGACACATCCCCACTGCAAAATTTAGGAAGAGTACCTTGAAAAAGAACTCCAAGGTGTGGTTCTGCTGTCTTTGGCATGGGACTATAGCTAAGTCTCATGAAGGTTAGTAATGGCATTGGAGAGCACGTACCTTGTTTAAAATACCAATGGCAAAGTAATTTTTAACTGTGGTAGACAGGTTGCAAGGTTCTTCTTGAATATTTGCACCTTTATACAGTGTTTACCCAAGGCACCTTGAGATGGGAAACTCTCGAGTTCAGCTACTCAGTTGTTACACCTTAAAATGAGACAAGATGGATCTTTCTTGTGAGACACTATTTTAATTTCTGTATCCCTTCAGACTGAGCTTTTGGAGGAGTATATGAAAAATTCAGGCTGAAGCTTTATTAGAGCTCAGCAAAACTTGAGTTTTGAGCTGTGGCATGAAGGGATCCTATTTTGATCTTTTTTTTTTAGTGTGTGCATCTATTGCTTAGTTTTTGCTGTTCACTTCATTAGGAATGTTATTGAAGAAGCATTGATTTGAGGGAGAAATTGTTTTTGTTCTATTATAAGTAGAGTTAATACATGGGCTTCCTTTCTGCTTATAAGGGAGAAGAACATTTTGGTAATTGTAAATTCACACACACATGCACAAGCTCTTGCCATGTCCAATGGCAAGTTGTTATGGGGACTGGCAGACTGTCATCATTTTGATAGCTTGAGCAGTATATCTCCTGAACAGCAGTGGAGCTCTTATGCAGAGAGTATCGTATGTTCCCAGCCAATTTACAGGGAAACAGCAATAACATTTTATCATGGTTGAGAGCCCAGTAGCTGCTTCCTATTAAACTTGCCCTTTCAGATACCTGTCTTGGATTAATTTGTTGATTTCAAATGGAAACTCAGTCTTCTCCACTGAAGCATGACTTCCGAGGATAGACTCTTGCTGAATGACAATTACTGTATATTCTGGCTGGTTTCAGACCATTACAAGCTTTGGGCACAGTGGAAGACAGAGGACTTCTTCAGTAACTGATTTTAATATATGTCTAATTTTAACTGTCAGTTATATATGCACCAGTGGATGAATCTTCAGAAAGATGAAATGCAAAGCACTTCTAACTTGCTCTTATTAATGATACACTTGCTGCAAAGGAGAAAAAAAAATAGATTCAGGTCTCCTGAAGAGAAGCTGCATGGTGTTTAAGAGCTATGAATTTTGAAGAAGCAGGGATACAAACTGACACTATCTTCCTTTTTCTTTTCCCAGAGCAAAAATATGTCAGATCTAGTGCAAGACAGTATTTTACATATCTGTATAATGCATGCATATCTTTTAAAGTATACTTTCACAGAGAGGTAGTTGGAACACTGTAAAAAGAGCATTCTTTGGGAGGGTTATATGTGTTTTGAAATAATAAGCTGTCTGTCTTGCAGTATCCTCACAGCTGTAATTGCAGGCCTCTCCATGCAGTTGGATATAGCACAAGCAGGCACTACATTGGTAAAAATACTGATCTGGGTGTAACAATGATAAAGAAACAGACAAGTCAAGAGATTTGTTTGAAGGGCAAAAAAGCAACCTCTGTGTATTTGAAAGCTCAGGCTTTGCATGCTCCCAGTGTGGGTTTTTTTGATTAAAACAATTAAAGCCATTATTTGGAGTGGCTCTTGATGAAGGCTTTTATGGTGAGGACTTTGATGCACTATGCACAATAAAATACTGTGAAAACATATTAGTGCTGGAAAACACAGTTTGTATTTTTAAATAAATTATCATGGCAAGCATTCAGTTGAAAGAGAGGGTTGGAAAAAAAATGGGGAAGAGCATAAAGCTTGATCCCTTTTAGGCCAGTGGAGACTTTCCATTGAATTCCAGGGGCTGCTGTAGCAAATCATAAATAAAAGTGCACAGCAGTACTGGTAAAAAGCTGTCTGAAATACAGAAAATTATCTAGCTTAGCATTAGGAAGGCAGACTTGCAGGACACAGTGCCACTATAGGAGTAGGAGCCATGCTGTAGGGTTTACTATGTTAAATGTAGTTTTTCAAATCCAGAATGACTACTGGAATAGATGGACATGCATTTTAGCAACTGTTCCACTGGTAATGAGCTTTTCTCTTCTACAAATTAAAACTTTGAGCGCTACTGTGTCTGGAAGCACTGTTAGTCTGTGGGGAATCTGCAAAAGTCTGTGATGTGAGAGCTAACATAAAAAACATTGAAATTTATTTAAATAAACTTTGTGGAAGGTTGTGATATATCCCTTTTAAAATGTCCTTCTCTCATCTTGAATTGTCACTGGAGATAGTTCCCTTGCTTTCTCTTTTGTCCTGTGTGTAGCTGAACATTTGTACAGTGCCTGATAAATGGCTGCTGCTTGTCCTTGGTATTAATGCAATTGATGTAAAATTACACTTGCAACTTATTATCAGCATAAACGGGAATCCATAAGAGGGTTAATTTTGTAAAATATTGAAGAATTTTCAGGGTCTGCACTGAGCAGCAGTTTGTGCCATCCTCTCCATGGTAGAACAAATGACGTTTCTACTTGGACAAGCTTTGTTTTATCGGGATCAGTAACCTTATCAGCAGCTGACCCAGAACTATAATATATGTTTGCGAATAGGTAACATGTGTCACAGTGAAATGCAGACTTGCCTCATAAGCAGGAGCATATAATGAAGATTTAATAATAGCAAAGACAAGAATGCACAGCTGTATGTGGCGGTAAAGTTTTTTTGTTAAGTGCAGCATTTTTATTCACATTATTAGAGCAGAATCAATTGCAGTATCGTGTTTACTTCAGAAATGCACTAGTGTTCACATATAAACGCATTGCCCAACCATTTTCATGTTGCCACACTTGCTTGTGAATTTTTGGCTTCATTCAGAGAATATTTTTATATGAAGAACAAGTATGTGACCTAGTAGGTAGCAGAACAGGGAATGCCTGTCAGTAATTGAAATACAAGGTAACTATTGTTCTCAAAGGACCTTTAATTTGCTTGCACTTTCAAAATTGCTAGCTGAAGAGGATTTTCTTAGTGCAAAAGGAAAAGAGCTTTGAAAACCTACTGCTTAAATGGCGGATTGATGCTCTTTAATTTAAGATATGGCATCCCTGCCCCCAATATCAATACTCTGTCATTTTTCATGACTTATAATAAAGGGAGAGGAATGATAGTAGGGTCCTAAGATATAAAACAAGTCACCCATGTCTTGTGCTTTTGACATTAACACTTCTCTTCTTTGACCTTTGACAGATTAGGCCTTGACCCAAAGCTGCTGGCCAAAATCCTAAATATGAGCTCAGGTCGCTGTTGGTCAAGCGATACATACAACCCTGTTCCTGGAGTGATGGAAGGAGTACCCTCGGCCAACAATTATCAAGGTGGCTTTGGAACAACACTCATGGCTAAGGTACATAACACTTGCATGCCAAGTATGTGCAATTGCTTCTTTCTGGGCTTCTAGCAAACGGTCTTCTCAGTGAAAATTTGTGATAACAGGATAATATATAGGCGTGAATAGAGGGGAACTGAGCTCTTCCTGTAGCTCTGAATTAATGAGTTATTTACAGGGCTTTTCCTTAGTCTCCAGCTTTTTTCTAGCCACTATTACTGCTGAGCCACTCAGTGAGATTATCTGCATGATCTTTCTGAGTTCTGCCTTAATAAAGGAGTCCCAATGGACCCGTGAATATAGTGAGCAAGCCATTTAGGTGCCTCTTGCATGACTGCTCTAGAATTTAGGAGCCTAAGTTCAAGAGAGAATTCAAGAGAGAGCACTGGAAATCCAAGTGACTTAATTAGGTGCTGATAGTAGCATAAGCATCTCAGATTTTGGGTCCACTCTCTTCCAGATACCTTTAACTGTGCTCCTGGGCATCTCTAGCAAGCCCTTCCTTGCAGAGCCAATTGCTTGTGTGCATGTCCTTCTGCCTAAGGCCATCTGGAATGCAGAAAGCAACCCACGCCACCACAGACTGATCTCCTGCAGGTTTCTGCACCATTCTGTGAGCTCTCCTGAATTGTCTTAGCTGGTGACAGAAGAAGGGCTTCTCATGAGTAATTACATAGTAATCTAAATTGCTTGTCCACAAAGGGGGAGATCTGGGGTTTAGGTCCTTCTCAACAGTAGGAATTTGAAGACCTACTGGTATCCTATCCCAGGAGAATGCACTTACTGCCATGCTCTTGGCTTTTCCAAGAAAAGCACTGTCCTGAGTCACTCTGTGGTCAGGAAAGCAAAGCTTTTAGAGGCCAAAGAGCAAGGAGGTCAGAGCTCTGCATCCCACTGATAGGACACACAGCTGGAAGAAGGAGATACAGAACTGTGACTCTTGAACTGCTTCTTCACTGAGAACAATGATTGCCTAAGGTAAATTATAAAATCAGCTCTGGAAGAGATGTCTCATCTAAGTGCATGAAATAAATCTGCACTGAATATCCATTTCATGGAGATACTGTCCTGAGGGAGGCATTTGGGTTCATACAGGATAGGTTTTATGCATACCATTTTATTGAGTGCTCCCAACCAGTTAGGCATTCTGTCCATTTTCAGCTCTTCCATGTAGGTGGAAATGTAGCACTTAAAACTAAAACAGCATTCTCAAAGCTGGTGAACTCAGATATTACCATGCAAATCTCCAAAGTGCTGGAGCTCTTATTGATACTGTTCATGTCATTTTGCAGTTGATTTAGGACAATTGGTGCATTTGCTCAATTAAATTATCCAACTTCTCTTCAGAGTGGGCCCAGAGTGTTTTGCATGTGGTAGCACCAAAAAGCTTTGCTAATGCTGCATGGCTCACAACCCCTCAATGGCTGCTATGTTTTATGTTTATGGAACAATGATCAGGAACTTTCATTTCTTTGAAGAATGTGTTAAAATATTGAAAAGTAGCAGTTTTTACATTGTGTGCATGTCATTGAACATTGGGGACAATAAAGTGTTGTTTAAATTACAGACTTATAAAAAGCATTAGGTAATTACTTGGAGTTTGCCAGGCAATTAGAGATAAGCAACCTGATCTTGGCCCTGCCTCAAAGCTTGTTGCCATGTTGTGTGTTGTTTTCAGAATCTGTTCTGCCTGTTGTGCTATGTTTCATGCTGCAATCTCTGTTCTCATGATTGATAGATCTCAGTCTTGTCCAGAATAGCCTCATAGTGTAAATGCTATATAGGGGCACACATTTTCTTCCCTCCCTTTTAAGTTTCTTTGTAAAGGGTTGGTTTTTTTCTTTCGGTCTTCATCTCCCCTGGAAGAATGCCCTGAAAGATCTTTCTTTAATTGAAGGAATAGCAGCCTGGTTTGTGCCTGTTGAAACTGCCAGCTTTTGGTTATAAAGCATCAATGATAACCAAGAGAGAGCTCCTCAGAGAGATTTGTAATTGCTGTTCACCTCTTCTGACTTGCCTCTCCTGACAGTCCTGCAGCCTTCTTTAGGCTGGAATCCTCAGTAAGAAGGAAAGGCATTAAATTCCTCTCATGCCTCTTGAACTATGCTCTGTTTTTCTATACAGATGGAAGATTTCTTGAATAAGTAGCCAAGACAGCTGATCATGTTCAGGCTATTCTTTGGTGCAATGGTGACCCCTTCTAAGACACTGCCTTTTAGTTTGTAGAAAGAATTTTGCTGCTATCCATTTCATCCTGATGCGTGACATACTATGCAGTTTGTGAATTGTTTGAGGTGGGGACTTTTTTTTAAGGGAAATGCAGAGCACGATTTTGCCACTTAAGAAATAAAAAAGAATGTATTCAAAGGAGAAAGAGGTAGGTGAAACCCTGAGGAGAAAATATTCCACAGTGAAAATAACTAGGAGTGCCTCAGTAACAGTCACTAAACACTGTTACTAAACTTCAAGCTCCTGCTCACATATCAGAGATGGTAGAAGTCAAAGGCTTTCTTAAAAATATTTTGTCATCAGAATCTCTCAAACAGAGCCAGAGGAACTTTATTTTAAGTGTTTGGGTCAGAAAAGTTTGCCAGACACTTCTGAGAAGCTCTTTGGTCTTGAAATGTGATACTGAAACATTTAATTTAGTCAACTTACTGTGAAACCTGCTCTAAAGATTTTGCATTTTAAAAAAATCTAGTTTAGTTTACCACTCCATGTTTGTTTCCAAAGCATTGGCAGGCCAGAAGTTCCATCTTTCATTTACAGCACAGTTGCTAATTAAATGTCAACTTTGGATCCTGAGAAGAGCTAGATTTATATCATACTCCTCTTGAGTCATGTCAAGGCAGCCTTTGAGCTTTATTCCAAATGGCAGTTTCATTTACATCAACTGCAAAATAAATGCAAGGAACCAGGTAATTCTAAAGTGGAAGCAAATTCTGAAAGAGAATCTGTTTCCCTATTCTAAGCTGAGGAAAAGTGTTAGAATATTCAGTGCACTGAGACATCTGGAAGATGTTGTCAGTTCCAAAGAGTATAAGAGAAGCCATAAACCGTGCTCTCATTTTTACTTTTCCAAATAAGTCAGCAAAGGGAAATTTCTTTCCAAGCTGTTTTGTACTATTTCACTTGAGGAATCTCCAGCCTCAACTGAAAAGGTGCGAAATACTTCATAATCTGAAGCTAAAGATAAGCTTTACTTACATTTTCTTGTGTTTTTTTTCCTTCAAAGCTCTAATTCATAGAATGGAGTTTTAAAAAAGCAAAACAACTTTCCTGCATTTCAGTCAGGAGTCCTTGTCCATTTGATTATTCAAATGTTATTGAATGCTTCAACCATCTTGGAGTCACACTTTCAGTACTGAAGTGAACAGAGCTACTTTATTGCCTTGGTTTAGGAATGCTATCCCCCAGTTTAGTATTCCCACAAAAAAACCCTGTGAGCTGCTCCCCTGCCCCTCTAGCCAGGGACACAAGAGGCAGAGATCATGGGTTGAGAAAAGAACTATTTATGGGAAGCAGCCATGATATAAGAACACAAACAGTAACAGCAACATACTAATAACAAAAGAGAGGATTATTTAAATGCAAAGTGTTCACCAAGCCCAGGACAATGAAAAGCAATGGTGGACAGAGCCACCCACCACACTTTTCTTCAACCAGAAAGGAACATCCTTTTTTCAGTGTAGCCCGAGAAAGTTCCTTTGCACATCCCAGCAATGGCAAAGATGGTACCAAATAACATTGAGGTCTTGGCCATGCCCACATGGTGCCAGGCTCCACCCCCTCACAGCTGCTGCAGAAAATTAACCTTGTCCATTGCCAACACCAGAACATCTATGAAATTGTATTTGTGCTAACAGTCCATTCAAAATTTTCAGGAATGGTTTCTGTGAATGTCCCTTCAGAGAGAAATAGATCAGTCACCACTACCAATACCAAGTACTTTCACTAGGTTGGAATTAGATGACTCTGCCATTCTAATATTCCATTACATTAGTTAAGCTTTCTTGAATAAAATGAATAAAATGGGTACAGATTTCACAAAGAGGGCTTATATATATCATGAAATATCTTACTGTATGCAGGTTAAAGTAAATGTTCCTGGCTTTGTCAGCTCATCAGTCTTTTTCACAGAGAAGAAATGATCTGCCCTGATGTAGATGAAAACTATTTTGGATTCTGTGACATCTGATATGTATGTTTTTCCCATTTTCCTAGAGCTTGAAGTCATTTGAGGGTAATAGGAAAAGTAACTATAATTCTGATTTGTATCAGAATGACCTTTATAGAGCCGATTTACAGATCGAAGTGACATTTAGAGAGTAGAGTAAGATCTTGAATTTCCTTGTGCTAATTCAAATCCAGACACACAGAAAGTAAAGACCTGTCTTGTAAGTCATCCCTGGGAAGTCAAAGGTGCTCTCAGCAGTACTACAGACTTTCAGTTCTTCTGTATCAAGGATGGGAACCATCTGTCAGAGTAGGGGAAGAGCATCTTTCCTTGCAGGCTTGCAGAGCTGTGGTGAAGAAAGCTTTAAGCTAGAGTTATCTGGGGAGGGGTAACCTGCATTCATCCCACTCCTGCCATTTTGATGTCAGGACAGCAATAGCTGTCCAGAGCCTGGAGGTGAATTGCAGGTCCAGCAGGAGAGCACATGAAGAACAGCACAAAAGAATTACAGCCATTCCAGCCAGTAAGTTTGGCTTAATCAGGGGCCAGTTTAAATGACTCTGTGCAAATGCTGTGTGTGCATACCTGCAAGGCTGTGATCTTACTGGCATCACAGAGACATGGAGGGATGACTCCTCTGACTGGGGTGTTGGAGTGGAAGGATTCAGGCTCTATGTCAGTGACCAGGTGGAGTGCATGGAGCTTTGCCTGGGGATAGAGGAGGAGTTGACTGAGAGTTTATGGGTCAGGGTTAACAGGAGAGTAGGGACAGGTGACATTATAGTAGGGACCTTCTACAGCCTATCAGATCTGAAGACTGAGCAAATGAGACAAATATAGACAAATAGGATCTATCTCACATCCACAAGCCTTGGTCCTCAGGAGGGACTTCAACCACACTGATATCTGCTGGAGGGGCAGCGCAGCAAAGCATAAGCAATCCAGGAAGTTTTTGGAATGTGTTGGTAAGAACCTCCTTCTCCAAAGACAGAGGAGCCAATAAGGAGAGGTTGTTATGTTGGACCTTGTTCACATCAGCAAGGAGGGGCTGGTGGGAAATGTGAATCTCAAGAGCAGCCTTGGCTGCAGCGATCATGAAGCAGTGTAGTTTGAGGTCCTTAGGGCAGCAAGGAAGGTACACGACTAGCTCGTGGACTTCAGGAGAGCCAGCTTCAGCCTCTGCAAGAATCTGCACAGTACAGTACCATGATAAGGCCCTGAAGGAAAGAGGGGCACAAGAGAGCAGGTTAATATTCCAGGATCACCTCCTCCAGGCTCAGGAACAATGCATCCCAACAAGGAGGAAGTCAGGCAAAACCATCAGGAGGTCTGTGCTGATGAACGAGTTACTGGACAAATTCAGTCACAAAAAGAAAGCCTTAAGAGGTTGGAAACAAGGACAGGTAGGCTGGGAAGAATACAGACAAATTTTCCAAGCAGCCAGGAATCAGGTTAGGAAAGCTGAAGCCTTCATAAAATTAAACCTGATTTAATTTTATGACCAGATACTTCAAGAACAGCAAGAAAAGCCTCTATAGATACAGGACTTATATAGAGTTAGGACTTGGTTGCCCAGAATTTGGAGAAGGTGGAGATACTCAAAGACTTTGTGAAGTGTGAGAGGTGGGCCCTTGCAAATCCCATTAATTTCAACAAGGCCAAGTGGAAGGTGTTGCACTTGGGTTGGGGCAATCCCAAGCACAAATACAGATTGGGCAAGGAATGGATTGAGAGCAGCCCTTGGGAGAAAGACTTGGAGGGGGGGTATGGGTGGACCAGAAGCTCAGTGTGACCTGGCAATGTGTGTTTGTAGCCCAGAAATCCAGTCACATCATGAGATGCATCAAAAACAACGTGGCCATCAGGTCTAAGGAGGCGATTCTCGCCCTCTGCTCTGCTATAGTGAGACCCCATGTGGAGTGCTGTGTCCTGCTCTGGGGGGCCCAACATAAGAAGGCCATGGACCTGCTGACTGAGTGCAGAGGAGAGTGGTGAAGATTGTCAGAGGGCTGGGTCATCTCTCCTATGAAGAAAGGCTGAGAGAGTTGAGGTTGTTCATCTTGGAGAAGAGAAGGCTCTGGGAAGACCTTATAGCACCTTCCAAGAATTATAGGAAGCCTACAAGAGATATGGAGTGTGACTTTTGGAAATGTAGTGACAGGATAAGGGCTAATAGCTTCAAACTGAAAAAGGGTAGATTTAGATTAGATGCTAGGAAGGAATTCTTTACTGTGAGGCTGGTGAGCCACTGGCACAGGTTGCCCAGAGAAGTTGTGGATGCCGCATCCCTGGAAGTGTTCAAGGCCAGGTTAGATGGAGCTTGGAGCAGCCTGGTCAGGTAGAAAATGTCCCTTCCCAAGGCTGGGGACTTGAAATTAGATGATCTTTAAGGTCCTTTCCAACCCAAACCACTGAAAAACAGGAAGAAAATCAATCACACAGCAGATTCTATAAACCACCATAGTCCTGAATGGATAGGAAATACAGGCATTTACTAGTAATATTTGAGAGGTTCTTTTGCAACTTATTTGAAATATAGACCCCAAACATTGATTTCATTAACAAGATCCTAAAGGCAGCCTTCAGTGCAGGCATTACTTTCCTACCTACTTAGTCAAGAGATTTTTAATATATATCCAGGCCCTTGTTAGTGCTTCTGTCTTTGGGTTGTTTCATGTCTGATTCAGCTTAGAGTTCAAGCTACAGCCTAGCTGGCAGCTGACTATTTCTGGCTAGCTGTGATTAGTCATAGTACCTGATATTCACCTTTGGGTTCTGCCCTATTTGTTTCAGATTATAACCGTAGTTGACCAAGGAGGACACATTTCAAATTTGTCCTCTTTGAACCTTCCCTCCCTCTTGTTGACCCAAATACAGTATTTAAAAACACAATGAAACTCTTCTCTATGTGCCTCTATTAAAGAAAATCATTAAAGAAAAAGTCATTCAAGAAGAATTTTGAGTTACAGCAGACCCAGGACTGCCCCCTAAGCAATTCTATAATACATCCTTCCAATTAGGCAACAAACCAGTTATATTCACTAAGTGACCTATGAGTCTCATTTTGGTATTAACCATTTAAATTATAGTAAATGTATATTTGCTAAGTGCCTTCCATTTTCTTGTTCTTGAAATTTCTTCTGCCTGATTCGTAACCTGTTTATAGTAATAAAAAAATTCCTCTTGCCAAAAGAACTGAATTATACTCTTAGAATCTATGTGAAATGCTTCAGTGAATAGCCAGGGAGATTTTCTTACTTGAGATGACATACTCTCTGGGGAAGAAGATTCTGAGTCTTGCTACCAGGTTATATAAAGATCTAGAATCTTAAAATTCCTCCTGTTCTCCTCCTGTGCCTGACTGGTAGTTTGAGGTTTTTATGTTGAACAACATTGAATTACTGTTTTAAAAAATAAAAACTAGAAAAGACCTGATTCCTCCAGGTCTGATATCTTAAGGCCGGAGTATTGTACTTGCTGGCAGTAGAGTTCTTGTTACAGTGGAAGCCAAATAACCTATGATATGTACATGGCTGTTTATGTCCTTGTTGTTTCTCCCCTGACTTTTTCTCTTTTTCTTTCCCTCCATTCTTCCTCTCTGCCCTCTTCCTCCCTCTTCTTGCCCCCCACAGGATCTTGGCTTGGCCCAGATTTCTGCCACCAACACGAAGACACCAGTTCCTTTGGGCTCCCAGGCACATCAGATCTACAGGATGATGTGTGCCAAAGGCTATGCCATGAAAGACTTCTCAGCTGTGTTCCAGTTTTTACGTGAGGAGGAAAGCTTGTGAGCTGTCCTTTGGAAATGGACACAATAACAAACCACATTTTTTTATCCTTATAGCTCATTTGGAAGTTTGTGGATTTAATCAAGCATCCTGCTTCCATACAGATTAATCATCTTTGGCTGTCCAGACCACAAAGAACTCCAGAGTTTCTTTAAAATTCTTGAAAAGGCAAGCTGCAGGGAAGGGGGATTGTTTGGCAATTAGCCCACAGCAAGTCCTTTTTTTTTTTTTTTTAAGAACCATCAAAGTTTTTTTCACTAGATGCAATAAATAAATATTTTTTTTATGAAACACTTAATTGTTCTCATATAAAATAACTTACGTTATGGCTACAGATTTAGTTGAATCATGAAAAATAAGAGAATGTTTTATTGCAATTTTATCATATATAGTGATCTATTAAAATTTAAAATTAATACCTTATGGAAAAAGGGAATATATGTTCAATGACAAAACACATCTTGAGATGGATTTTTTTTTGTTTTAGACCTCGTAGCCTTGAGTTGATCAGAAGTTAATTTTTCCTGGGATTTAGATTGCAGATTAAGTTTATAGGCACGTGTTTTAAGTGGAAAGCTGTTACACCATGTTTACCTGATAGACTTAAGTCAAATAATATAGAATGTGTGTCTCTCTTGTAAAGCTCCGTTACTGTATTTTGCTAACCCAGTTTTATATTTTCTTGTATTCTGTCACACATTTTCAGAACTCAAGATCAGCACTTACCAGAAGTTCTAACAAAGTGTACATTTGTTTTAGGTAATTACTAAAGTATTTTAAATCTTAACAAACCCCATTATTTTGAAAAGAAATAAAATCTATACTGGTAAATGCTTGCTGCACAATTATTTGCTTTTTGTTTGAGTCTTGTACATGCAGTATTAACCAAAACTTACTCTAAGTGGTCTTATTTTCTAATTTGCTGGGTTTTCTACAGATTATCAGATCATCTTGCAAACCTAAGCCTTTCAAAAGCTCTTGTTGTGAAATGCAGACAAATATATAATATATGCAAATGTATTTGCATACATATTACCCTAACCATTCATTTCCCATTGGTCTTGCCAAAGTACAGGTACATATTTGGCTTTATAAATACTCATGCTGATTGTACTAGAACTGCTCACATTCAAACTCTATGCTTAATGGTCAATTATGCATCTACATTCCCGTTTTGGTTGTGTGATGGATCCTTTTATAGATGCACATTAGGTTATCAAAATTGTGTGCTTGAATTAGCTCAATTCTGTCAATAATCAGACAACTTGGACACTCTCTTCCAACAAATTAGTAACATCATGCAAAAGCTATTAAACAGTAATAGTTGATCTCTTCTCTTTTCAGCTTTCTTGGAAAACTGTTTGACATTCCAGGTGATTCAAGGATTTGGGATTCATTATTGTTATATATGAGTATAGAACTACTGAGAGCAATTGTACTTTTAAAAAATGGTTCGTCTCTCTTTTGTTAACAGTATTGTTTCTACAGGATTGCCTTCATTTAGGAATTAGACACAAAACTAGCTGTGGCACAAACAGCCACTCAGGTGCAACATGGCACCACAGTTGCAGGTGTGTGGTTTGATCTTTGCTAACAGGATCCCATACTACATTTATTTCCTACAGGACTCCTGCCTCACATAAAAAGGGTAGATCTAGTCTTGTTATGACTTTGGGGTCAAGTAGTGAAGGTTGTTTTTGACAGTGGGATCCTTTTGCATTTGGACATTTTGTAATGGATGCGGTAAGGAATTGTAGGAGTGTTCAGTTTTTATCCTCTGTGTTTGGCTTGCAGATCTGTCTGGCATCACAGCACTTATGGGAGACTTCCTTCTGCTGTCCACCCCAGCCTGTGGCTGCATTTGCTATGAAGGTGTTTGCTAAAACCCTGGGTTTACCTGTAGGCCTGGGCTTGCAGGAAGCATGATCATTTATTTTCTGAAGACATTACATGCACATAAAATTGTTGGGAGTCATGAGGGAAGAGAATATGCTCAGTGAGAGAGTTTTTGAAGTTTTTAGCCTCTGAAATCATAAAGCTTCTATTAAATATGTGGAACCCTCATTGTTATTTTTATGTTCCTCTCTAAGGCTTATAGCTTAAGCTTGCTGGTGTTCTTTTCTCCTCCCTCATAATCTCTCATCAAATTTTTAATTCTCACTCCAAAGCACGGGGTGCTCAAGTTGAAGGAAAGTCTGCCAGAATGCCATTTTGGCAAACCAAGAAAGTGTTCAGTGGTCTCCTTCTTGGAGGAGAATTGTGACTGAAATTAAAAACAAACAAACAAAAGGAAAAAAAAAGCCAAAACCCCAGCTTCAGGGCAGACGGCCAGCACATAAAGTTTTAGAACAAGCAGTTAGTTTGGCAAAGTCAGAAGCAACTTCTTAAATAAATGTTGTTATAGAAAGTGCCTTGAAAACGTCAATGATGTCCAATACCTGAAGCCAGTAACATTATTTATATTAGAGCACTTTTTTTTTTTTACTAATTTTGTAGGAGAATATTTTATGACTGTATATGTATAGTGATGATAGAACCTGCTACCTATGGCTACTCTGCATGTGTATGTGTTTGTAATGTATCTTTTGCTTGAGATATGATTCTGTCTCTGTGAAAATTAGGCAAATACCAAAACGATTTTTGTCACTGTTAGAGACAGGTTTTGAAAACTGTAATTTGTTGAGTTGGACAGAAAAATGGTAAAACTGGTTGAATTTCTACACTAATTGCCATCCAGTACATACACACAAATTGGGTACATGAAATTAATGGCATATCTTGTAAATGTCTCAAAGGGAAACTTGAAGTGACTTCTTTTTAGTTTGAATCTCAAACTAGCCCTCCCATCATGCTTACTTTGGAAACTCACCTATATCAAATGCATTTACTGACTAATAAGAAAACATTGACAACCAATAAAAGTAGTGATGTTTTTTTATTTTGAAAAGTCTTCAGCAGCCTTCTCTCATTTATGATTCAGTATAACCCATCTTAAGCAACTATTTTTGGTGATTGTTAAACAGAGGAGGCCTTCTCTTAAAACCTCTGAGTACTATATTGCTTTAACCTTATTTATGGCTCTTACAAGCCTCAGGAGAAGGAGGAGGTGTTCTGACCAAGTAAAAATATTATATGTGAAAGTCTGGCTCTGCTTTAATCAATGGGATTTTGGCCATTTAATTCAATACTGCCAAAATTTCACAGTGTGTGTTGAATGCCCACATGATTACACTGCAAATGTGTCCAAGATGCATCTTTGGAGCAGCTCAAGCACATCTCTCTGGCTGGGGTTGTTCCACATAACTGGCATTAGGATTATGAGAAGATGGGGTTGTGGCTGTGAGAGGAAGGATCCAGCACAAGCCACTGAGGTATGTATAGCCAGTCTCCATCCAATTCTTGTCCCACACTGGATGAGAGAGAGATACTGAGGAGCACAAAATAGCTGCTGTCTCTGCCTGCATGAGCACAGAGCTACCTGTCTTTTCAGCTGTTTACGTCTTTGAGCTCTGCCACTAGGAGTTTTTATCAAATGGCTTACAGAACTGCAAGACTGAAGCAGGCAGACAAAGGCTGCCATCACACAAAGGTTACTGTATTTATGCAGTAAATGTCTTTCTTTTAGTCTGCCAGCTTGATTTGTAAGATCAAATCTACCCAGGCACAAGTCTGAGGGTACTAACTTAATCAGCAATGATACCTGTTGCTTTTGATTTGTTTTCACATCATCAGGATTTTCTCCTTCATATAAAGAGAGAAGGAGAATCTCAGCTTTCCTCAAGACAAGTTGAGAATATTGTCTGCCTTTATAAGACTGGCTAGTAAGCTGTGGAAACTTTGAAGCAGTTTGGAAACTTCTGTTGTGTTTCCTTGATTCAGTGACGCAATGTGGCATTAGAGTACTCTGCACTACTTTTGTTTTTTGTTGAACTTTAGTTCAACATCTGCAAGTTAGATTAAATGCTGCTTATGAAAAGCTCACGCTTTCAGTAGCAAGAATGTATTTTCATTCTGTGACACACCTTAATGAATGTGTGATCCTTGAAGGCTGCTGGTATTTTTAAGATCTGTTGCTTTCTATATATGCTTTGTCACAACCTGTCCAGCCTGCTGGCACAGTTACACATTAAATTTTTTCCAATAAGAATAATAGCAAAGGTTACAAAGTTTTCTTGGATGGACAAAAAATTAATATTTTTATGGCTGGTGTGTTCAATAGATGTGTGACATAGAGCTAGGCATCCATATGGCAGTGATTTTTTTTGGCTTTGGAATTCATCATGGATTGTGAGCACTTGGGGTAAATTGGAACAGGTGGATAAACCTTTCTAAAGTACTAAATGTCTCATAACAACTTCTGTATAATTAAAAGCCGTCTGGCTCTTTCTGCATTTTCACCTAGTTCTTCCTTTTGACCTTGACCCTAAGATGAGGTCTGGATTTTCATTTGAAGTAAGAAATAACTCCGTCTGTTTCTTCATCTAGTTTTACTGAGCCTCGATTAGTGATGACAGAGTTTGGTTTGTTAGAGTAAATGCTGTATATGGAGATAATAAATGTTCTAACATATGTTTTATGAAGTTCATTGATTTCAAAAAGACTTGGAACACTGGCCAAAACTGACTGAAATCTAACTCATAAAAAGATGTTTGCCCGTACCTAAAATACAGCTACTCTGGAAAGAAATGCAAATGTTGTTAGAATGCATTTCAGTCCCTACAGCATTTTTAGAAAATAAATTAGTTGTAATTTTGACTTGTTGAAATTCAAAGGAGAAACCAGACAAGTAAAACAAAATTTGTAGGCTTTAAATGTGGCCAGGTGTAAGTTTTATTTGGCCAAAATCAAGTATTGCTGCTGTCCATCTCCAGTTTGAGAGCATGATGAGAAAATATGCAGGCAGCTTAGGGCACCAGCAGTGGTAGGGAAGTAACTTAATACATTTTCTTTAATTCTCTGAGCTGCTTGCTTTGCTCTGAGTCTCCTTCCAACTGATGTAACAGCATTAACTGGGCTATAACCACTGGATGCAGGCATACCTGTAAGGTGGCTGGTTTTTATATCTGCATCTCCCTAATCCCAAAGGCTTTCCTGGGTAAATACTGGGCCAGCAGTGCTTTTTCCAGTACCTAAACTGTCTAGTTTGTGGCTAGTAACAATGGGCCATTTTTGCTTTTCAGTCTTGTTATTTTCCTGAAAACCTGGAAGCTTTCAATGACCAATATTTAGTAGGTTAATCCATTGGGTCTTGTAGCTGTTGCCTGTTTTACAGCATCCTTCTGGCAGTCTGTGCCCTGTTACTCATTCTCTGCTTGTACAATACCTAAAGTCCCCTTGATGTTGTGTAATTGTGTCAGACAGCAGTCACACTGCAGTCCACAAAAAAGACTGACATCAGTCACACTCTGGTGACTGAAGCTGAAGCTTCAGCACTGGGATTTAAGATGTGCTTGGGTTCTTCTTCATTTCTACTTTCTAGGTTTTCATACAAGTTCTACTTTATTTGAACCTATTCATTGCAGGGCACTAAGAGCCCTCAGTATGTCAGTTGTTTGGAGCTTTTTCCTGGATTTGACTGTGTTCATTTGCTAATCATGCTCAAGAAAAAGCAATTTCTGGTCCTTGTCAGGAGACAGGGAGAAAAACACCACTAAGCAAATGGAGATTGGTAGGTTACAGGACCTGATGCCAACACGTTACTCTCACTGGAAAGCCATTGGATCCTGTCCACACCTCCTATTGCTATGACTTTTCCTCTGCTTGTCCCTGGGTACATAAACTGTGTTCATTTATATGGATGCAAGCAGAGTCTGTGTTTTCTAAAAGAGGAGAAGTCAGCAGCATCTTGTGCTGTGTGACCCACTGGGTCTGTCAGGGGAAGGTGGTTCCTTGTAAAGCAGATAAGGGGGCCGCAATCTGCTCCCTCCGGCACCATGATAAAGATGGAGACAGTGAGTCTGCAGACCTCTGTAGATACTGCCACTAAAGTCACAGCCTGCAGAATGCAGTTCCTGTCCCGCATCACACCACCCAGCTCTGCTCTCTGAGCAATAAACATCACACCAGCCTCTCCAAACTCTCCCTGGGGCCACTTGTGGCTCTAGTTTTGGCAGCTTTGTCTGCCTCGGCCCTGGCTGCCTGGAATCTACTTCTGCACCTCTTCCCAAAAATTCCTTTTCCAGTTCTGTGCCTGAGCTGACTGTAGGCCTTCAGTATGCCTACAAATAAGATGCTAGGTCTTAACTTGCACTCCATGTGCTCCCAATAGTGCCAGAAAGCACATAATGAATGTGTCTCCCTTGTTTCTTCCAGACTTAATAAGTAAATGAAGCCATAAACAGTAAGCCAAAAGGATGGCGGTGGCAGGCATTTATGGGGTAATAGGAATTTGTTCATTGAACTGATCGTTGTTCTACTCTGTGACTGTGGTATCTCAGCTTTTTTTCTGAGAGCAGGAGTGATGTGGGTTTCTTTTCAAATGAAGAGGAGCCAAAACTGGCTCTGTCCACTGACCTATGGCTGTCACTTTGACAGAAATTCATTGTTTAAATTTGCAGTAAAAACAAAAAAGCCTCCTTTTTTTTGTTAAAATATAGCTAGTTTGCTTTGTAGGATTTTTTAAAATCAGTTTCCTGCACATGGATGCGCTAATCTGTTTGCTAGTATTTTACTTCCTTCTCCATCTGTGTAACAGCCTGTGTATTATAGGCTACATATAACATCTAAAGTCACATTCAGGGATCTGTGAGAAACTTAAGTCTTAAGGTAACCCTGCCATGGTGCTGTTAATAACACATTGCAAACAAGAAAGTAGTAAGTGGAAATAATGCACTCATTTAGAAGTAATAAATCCTTTGATCTTTCTTTGAAGCAAGGGTATATGCTTAAACTACCAATTCAGGGACAACCAGATGCCCATAAAGAATGGTTCTTTGCTTTGATAGAAAATCGCTGAGGCCTGCCCAGCAGCTCTGGTCTGTAAACAGATTAGTTAAGTGCTCATCAGCTCCGATTTGCATAGGACAGTCTTTGCACACAAACCCTACTTCCAGCCTTAATAAGCTATTTACTTGCAGGAAAGCTACTGGTTTCCTTTTAGTTAGAAATCTCAGCAGAAAATTGCTTTGTGAGAAGGAGTAGGATCCTGATTTGGAAATAGCACTGTTCCTCTGCATGGATGCTAATAGGCAAGTGGTGACTGGCAGTTTGGTGTGCTTGCTCAGCCTGTCTAGTGAACAGCTGTGGGAATTAGAAAAATAGCTGCTAGTTGAAAGTTTGGAGAACAGTTACTTCTCTCTCCCACTGGTGGCTGGATAAAGAGTGTACATGGGAAAGGACTAGGAAGTAGTAGTTTTTCTCTGCAGAGAAGGATCCCAGAACTGAAGTTTTCACTCCAGAGGATTTCGCTAGGCTGTAAAATTCTCATCACCTTTGAATAAAAATAAATGCCTTGTCTATGCTTGTTGGTCTGTGTGCAGAGATTGTGTGCAGCCTGCAGATTTGTCACTCACATTTTTCCCTGTTTAAAGTTCATTTGATCCCCACAATTACTTTTGTCTGATACAAAGGGAGGTCAGTCTCAGCCACAAATGCAGCAGATGGTGAGATTCACCCTAGAGTATAGAAAAGCTACTAGTAACTTCAGAGCCTTTTGCATTTTAAAATGTGTTACTTCTCAGCTTGAGAAGTTGAGTTCAGCCTGACCAGCAGTTTGCTTTTCTTTGAATTAAAAAAGCAGTGAGACTGCGACTTTTTTCTAATGGGGAGACACATATATCAAAAGTGGGAAGAAAAATGCACAGTATTCCTGAAACCAACTGTAAGCAGTTTCAGTGCAAACCTGCTGCAGCTGGAAAGGTCTTAAAAATTATAGACTAGATTCTTTATTAATGATCTCACAAACTTTGGGGTGACAGGTCTACAAATAAGGACATAATGTAGGTGCGTGTGTTTTAAAACAGAATTCTGGCATTGGACACAGGAAAGTAAATTGTGTAGTTCTGCCTTGCCCTAGTAAAAATGAAAAATGTTATGGATCTGTTTTTTCACTGATTACATTATTTCCGTTTTGTGTCCCCTTTTGCTTGGAAAGTAAACTCAGGTTTGTGCCTTTGTGCCTGAAAATGCAGGGTGAAAGGCAGAGGAAACTACTTTCACAAGCTAAACTATTTTCACAAGCTAAATATAGTTACAAATTCCTCCCTGTAGTTTGGTTTTCATCATTTATTTCATCAGCCAGATGCTAGTTTTTCATGTAGAATATGATAAGAACATTACCCAATGACTTCCTCAAAAAATAAAATCGGAATTATTACAGGCCACTCTGCATTAGCCCATCAACCGTCTGCCTTTGAAGGCTTGTGTTCAGCCCCTCCATTTTATAGTGCCAAGATTCAAATATGGGATTGCTAGAGGAAATTAATTACTAGTAAATTTAGAACAAAGGAAAGAACCTGCAACTTCACAGCATGTAAAACACCTTTTGGAATTCTTTGCTCTCTTCTTGGGAACCAGTGTGCCAAATTCTTGGAATTATTTTAAAGGTAAAATAGTTAGCTATCCAAAAGGTGTAGTAAAACCTTATGCTTAAGGATATAAATAGCTGGCAGAAAATTATTTTGTCTCTAGCCACTTTAGACCATATCTATTCAATATCCATTGCAAATCACTGCAGGCCTGGCTTTTCTGATGTCCTGAGTGCTGAGTATGGCTAAGGGCAAAGAGTGGAACCTGAAGGGACAAATTGTGAGACATCCTCACCCCGGAGATCTGCAGCTACTGCCACCTTCCCTTCACCCCCTGTCAGCCACCTGTGTCCAAGCAGGGGCAGCAGTGGGCTCAGGGACCCACATGGCTTCACGCATCAGGTGTCCCACAAATCCAACTGTACTTGTGTTTTTCTGAACTTTCTGAAACTGTCACCTGTCTTCAGCCACTTCTTAGATGCCTCAATCTGCTCATACTGCTTCATGTCTTCTCTAAGGCAGACAAAGAAATGCCTGCAGTTTTAGTGGGTAAAAAACCCCACCTTTCTGTTCATGTTCTTGCTGCTGATTCTCCATTCTCCCTCTCTGACAATTTTCTTTAATTGTTGCCTCCAGATCACAGTCTGTAAAATGTGTCTTTCACCTGCCTCCTCCCATATCCACTCTGTCATGTGGTCTTCCCCTCATTTATTCCATCACATCTGAACATCCATTTCTTTGTCCCAAAACACCGTCCACAAAGATCCATCATTCTCATCCCTAAAGGCAGCATATGAATCCACCCTAGCTAGTTTTCCTTTCTTTTTCCTTGTTAAGTAGTGTGGGTTGTCTCCCATGGCTCTCCTGCTCCATTTGAACTGCACCTTATTTCTCTTGTAGCTTTGCAACATTTAATGCTCACAGAGGTGTTATTAAGGCTGTACAGTCAGTCTGAAGAGTGATTCCCAAATCACTCTTCGAGTCATTAAGGAGGTTGGATTTTATGTCACGACATTCACTCTTGTTTTCACATCTTGTATCTTACTCCTGCTCCCTCAATTGGCTTTTCGACTAAATTAGCATCAAGTGTCCTCTCACCTCTCCTTCAAAAGCAGCTGCATCAATACCAGTGTCTAAGGCTGTGTCTAAAGCAGTGGTGTGGTCCAGAGCAGGATCCTGCTTTACAGCATATTTTCTGCCCATACCCGTTTCCCATCCTTGCATGCACATTGCAGAGGGATCCCAGAGTACATGAGTGGGTTTTCTCTCAAATGAGGCAAAAGAGCAGGATGGTGCTCCAGGTCTGCCTCAGGCACTGTGACTGCTCATGGGCCTTCTGAGCACCAGACCAGACTGCAGCTGGTCTGGGGAAAAGCTCCAGATGTAGAACACTTACACTGTAAGCATTGGCTCCTCAAAAACAACTGTGTAGTTTTCCAGATTTTCTCCTACTGTGCTGCTGGGGTAGGCAGATCCTGTACATCCTTTCAGCAGATGTGATTTTTCACTGATGCTGTAAACCTGAGTTTATTATTTTAACATTTGAGAAGTATCTGTGCCTCACCAGATCAATGTAAGATTGCAAGCCTGAGTCTCTTAGCAATGTGGAGCTGATCCTTTTTACTGACATTGATTTTATACCCAAGCTCATTTATGGGCTTCTGCAGGGATTCCCTTTATGTCATCTAAAGTGAGATCCACATGGAAATGTATCTTCTGTTGGGTGAAATGTCATGTCTGTGACTATATTTTGCATTTTTTAAATGCTCAGTCTGGGAAGCATTCTGATACTGGCCTCAACAATTGTTTTTCTGAGTGGCAACACTCAGCTTTGTATTCTTATGGAGCTAGCCAGGTTATTATTGTGGAAACAAGATACACTAACTTGATTTTAAACTGTTCTCTGTGGGGGATTGTTTTTATGACCCTGGATTTTAAAAGTTTTCAAAATACATTTGCATTCATGAAAAATGTATTTTAACAACATAAAGACTGACAATCCTGCTAGTTGTAAGGAATTCCTTTGATCATGAGCTACAAAGTCCTTGGTAGCCCTAGTAGTAACACAGGGTTTCCAACACATAATTCTCCACCTTATTTCATTTATTTCTTTTATTTGAAAGCTTTTCTTTCCGGAAACCACAAAGGAAGAATAGGAAACAGTCATCAATGTGGAGGTGACTTTTTCACTTCCTTCTCTTTCATGAAGTTGTTAACAGTAATTTACAGTTGCTCAATTGCATTAAGATGGCTGGGATATTTCTATATAAAGTAGTAAAAATCAGTTTGTAGGCCTTATTAATTTACTGCATATCATAAAGCCTAACAAATTGTACTGTACCTAAAGACTATTACAAAAGTATTTACTAAAAAATACACTATATTGAAAGTAATTCTGCTTCTTTTGGACTTCCTTACCTCTGTGGTAAAAATTATGAAAGCATTAGGCATGTTCATCACTGTTCATCACTGTAACAGATATTTTTGATGTATGCACACATTTTTATTTCCTTCTTGAGTTGTGCCATGTGGATGTGATTCTACCTTAAGCAAGTAAAAAACTCTGAGTGCCTCTGAAGTCAATGGAAATTTCACCATATTTTTCAGTGACTTTTTTTCCCATATTAATTTTTGGGGGGCACAATTTAATTTAAGTGTGGTTCTTCAAGTTTAAAAAAGTGTCAGGTGTTTTATAAAGATCAAATTGTATCATTTAATCAAATAATTTTGCATATGAAGAGTGAAGCTGACTCCCAATTTATATTAGTGTATGACAGGTTCTCTCAAAATGGGGAAAATTGTCTGGACTTGAAAGTTAATATCAACAAATTTGTTGATGAAAGGTAGCCAAATATTAGATATCTGGAAGTGGGGTTTCAGAATTAGGAACGTGGGCTATATAACATTTTCATAGGTCACATGATAAACAAGGTCCACCCAGTGTTGAAAGCTGCAGCCATAGCTCAATAACTGTTTGTCATCCCTGTGGCTTCAGGTGTGTGAAGAATCACAGAATCCCAGGATGGCTGAGGTTTAAAGGAACCTCTGGTTAGCTAATCTGGTCCAGCCTCTGGTTGAAAAGGACATCTGGTAAGGTTATCTGGTTAGGTTAGGTTATCTGGTCCAACCCCCCTCCTCAGCTAGAGCATCTACAGCAAGTTGCCCAGGACCATGTCAGATTGCTTTTGAATATCTGCATGGGTAGAGACTCCATCTCCTGGGAAACCTGTGCCAGTTATCAGTAAAAATGTTTCCTGATTTCAAACAGAGCCTCCTGTATTTCAGTTTGTGACCTTGCCTCTGGTCCTGTCACTGGGCACCACTGAAAAAAGCCAAGAAGCCCCATCCTCTTTGCACCCTCACTTCAGGTACTTGTGTACATTTATAAGATCCTCACTTAGCCCCACTCCAGGCTGAGCCAGCTTGCTCAGCCTTTCCTCACAGAAGTGATGCTCCTGTCTCTTCATCATCTTCCTGGCTCTTTGTTAGATCATTTTCAGAATATTTTTTGTCATGTGCCAAACTACACATTAGCATAATTCCCAAGGGCTTCTCTTGGGAGGAAGAGGGACCAAGCTCTTGGTTCTCTGCACATCCTCTGCCAAGGTGTTTCCCACAGACATCCAAGCATGCTGGTCTTCAATGAGATGGCTTTGTGCTCCTCTGTGTCATGGTGAGGTTAGAAACCTGTGGCTTCACTGTAGCATTCTGCCCACAAAGGGACCACTTCACAACTGTACACATCTCCAGGGCCTCAATGAAAGACTAAAATATCCTTTCTAAAATAAAACTAACTTGTTCTCTTCGTGCTATAATAACCAAAACCAGCAAAAAACACGGTCTAGGTGAAAGAACTGCACTGGTTCCCAGCCCAGCTGTGTAAAAGGAGACAGAGGTCTAAAACAGAATTTTTTCCTATTGTGCAGTGGATTTAAATGTGAAGTAAATGCTTATTACTGAGGGAAAGTCTTTTGCCTGATACTCTGCTGGGTACTGTAATTTCATCTTTTCCTTTTGTTGGCTCTGTGACTTGTGAAAGTCTTAGTCAGGGTGAAAAGCAAAATTTGCCAGGCCACTCTGAATGTAGTGGTGATTTGTTATCTGAAAGTGTTCTGCTAATGGCAGAAGAATGTACTTAGAATTTAACTGTCAATAATTTCATTTTCTGTAATTTGATGAAGTAAGATGATTTTGCATGTGACAGCCTAAATCTTCCACTGGTCTAGACTGAAATACTGTCCCTAAATTGAGATAACAAATAGCAAACTGATCATAAACAAATAACAAACAGAAGGAAAATTTAAATTGACTGGATAGCTATTTGCTGTGAAAGATTCACTCTGCTCTATAAATAACATTTTGTTTCTCTCCAGAGGAAGAATGACTTACTTCACCAAACAGGTAAAATAGAAAAAATAACAAGACCCTAATACACTGAATCAAATGAGAAAATAAAAACTGTGATAGATGTGACCTTTGGAGAAGTGTTCAATTTTGTTTGTCATTGCTTGGAAATAATGCTGTGTACCTTACAGGAGGTAAGAGCCAAGCAGCAGAAATGTCACTGTTTTCTTTTATTGTCTTAATGTGGAATGCAAGTTTTTTAATAGATCCAATATATTTTAATAGATTGCTTGTTTTCCTTCATTCATAGGAGAATTTTATGTGGGATCACAAATGGGTGTATTCCTCCACCCCCTGCTTTATAGCTCATCACTGTCACGCATGACATCAGAATTGCTGTAATGTGTGAATGTATCTACAGATTTTTCCACAGGATTCCTGGGCCTTTAGTGTGCTGATGAGCTGCTTTTATACTTTGTTTCTTCTGATTTAGATCAAAAGAACTTGGACATGGCCAAGCCCCTTGCAATAGACTTGATCTACTTCCAAAACAGTGCCAGGTGACAAATCTCGTTTTTATTCCACAGTTAGTTTTCATGTTCAATATGTAGGCATTTTCCAGACACTATTTCCCCCAAAATTAAGTCTCTATTCTCATTTATGACTATCCTCAAAAAACCCCTGGCTACCTTATGTTCCCTCTTCAGTTACCATCTACCTTTAAGGAGGGAGCATGCTGTGTATTGACATGCAAAAGCAAGCTCCAAAGAAGTGACCTGCTGTGTTTGATAATTTCTCTACCAAATAGCTTTTAAATTAGAGTTAACCTGAGATTTCAGAGAGTCTGCTCATTTGCACATCAATCTCCCAGTGCTCCTCCTTAGCCCTGGTGATGTCCCAGTGTTACTTTTAGGATAAGGTGGCTAGCTTTGATATTTAGAGGTATGCGCACATGAGAAAGTTGGATGTGATCCTGGATAAAGTTCCAGGAGTGTTTTGGCCAAATGCACAAGGGCATATGTTAGTGATACAGTAAGAGGAACAACCTGGAAAATACTGGTCACATCAATGCACTATGAGAGGCAAAGATGAGCTTTGAGCAGCTGCAGACAGATTACACCAGCAGATGTGTAATTTTACTGCTGGAACATCACCTATTCTGGAGCTTCTGCCAGTGTTGCTACATTGGCCAAGGGCACCTCACTCCCTGACCCTGCATAGAGAAACCATGCCAGTGGCATCCTGCTGCACAAACATGGTCCTGGTTTGGAAAAGGTCCTGAAAAGCAGTGCTGAGGAAGTGTGAGTCTGCTGACTTTTAAAAGATGAGGTGAAGAACAGACCTGTTACACCATGTATAAGACTGGCAGTCCTGTAGTGGCACAGAGATGCAACCACCAGTCCCCCTCCAGCTTTTGACATTGACACCTGAAAAATTCAAGTGAGGGAAATAAAAGTGCTGTTTGCTGAGAGTGACAGTAATTTATCATCAAACAGTTCACAAGAAAAAGTGACAAATTCATCCTTGGGAATGCTGGCTAGTCACCCAGCCTCTGGGTTTCACAGTCAGGATCGCTGCAGGCTGCATGACAGCACCTTTGGATCTTTGTCTTCTTCTTTGTATTCAATATTAAACAGAGGCTCTGGCCTTGTTAAGATGCAGTAATTACTGTTCAATACATTTGTCCTTTAGGATTTGGGGTGGCTTTTTCAGTTTTTGTACTAATGATTTGTGGTACTAACACCCAGTGATAGCTAAATGTGGGATACAAGTACATTTCTGATGGATTTTGGCACTTACTGCTATGTCATAGTAATATAAATTATTTCTGGGTCTATCTTAATGATATCAAGAACTGAAGTTCTTAGTGACATTAATTATGTTCTCAACTCAATGTGTCTCCAATTCTTCCTCCCTCCCTGGTCAGACTCAGGAGTGCTTATAGAATTGCTTGGAGAAGAAATCCATAAAAGTTTGAAGATTGTACCTTGTGGAAATAAATGCTGTAATTTGTTTCCTATGTTAATGTCTGCTCATATAATTGAAGTGAAACAATTCCTATGAAGTAATTCTCTTTGAAGAGTGTAAGAACTGAGAGGTACCAGGTCAGGTACACCAGGTAGCTCTGCCTCCTGTTATATGCAGGAATAAGTGGTGGATGTGGACAGAGGCATATGACAAGAAAAGCAAGCCAGGAAATTACTCCATCCTCCTCTCCTGCTCTCTCACTGTTTTGTACACATATTTCCAGTTTTCTGCTGGCCTGATCCAGTGATGGAGGGTGCTCAG
Source organism: Melospiza melodia melodia (assembly GCF_035770615.1). NCBI lineage: Eukaryota > Metazoa > Chordata > Aves > Passeriformes > Passerellidae > Melospiza > Melospiza melodia. The sequence continues at coordinate 34,562,328 of NC_086194.1, read as the reverse complement.
CACCTCTCACCACCTGCTTTGCCTGGCTTCATGATAGGTATATTAATCTAGTCAAGTCCCTGGCATTGGACCTGAAAGTTGCAGAGGAAGGTGTGCCTCACAGGCAACAGTGGGTTAAGATGGGCTTCTCCTGGGGTCAAAAGCCCAAAAGTGCTCATGTAAATTGTGGAGGAGTGTGACATGGGTATGACTATTTCAGTGTTTGCTATCAGGGAAATTGCTTGTTCTTAATTTCACTTGTGTTACATGTACAGCAATAATGTCTTCAGACTCTGGAAATGTTACATTTCCTTTTAAAAGCCCAGGGGTGTAACTCAGGCACACAATCAATGCTTGTACTCTACTGGTCTCGATTTCCAGGCTGTTTTCAACATTTAAAAGGCTGCTTCATTCATTTTTCTCCTATACCTGCTAAGCAAGGAGTAACCAACATCTGAGTGGAGAAAATGTTAACAAATTCCACTGGTGGCTCTCTTTTGTTAGTTCTAGAGTTGTGATTGCTGGCTAACATTAAAGTAAATTAACCCTTTAAAGATGGACAAACAAAAAATCCCAAGGAAAAACCCGAAGGTTCTGAAGTTCAAATAATAGGCTGCTCTTGCCAAAGCATTGTGGAATTGTAATGAGTACTGTGGTTACCAGTAAAAAGCCCTGTGCTCTGTCAGGAACCGTTCCTAACAACCAGACAGACATCCTTGGAGTGTGGAAATGTGTGTTACATTGTTTTCCTATTTAATTGCTCCAATTTTATTTAGAGAGGAGGTATTAAGGAACACCTTCAAAGCAAGTAGAAAAGATTAGTTGTGGGATAGGTAGAAGGCTGTTCTCTCACTGGGATCTTCAAAAAGCAAAGATTTGTAAAGCTTTCAAGATGACTGGGGACAGGATTGACTTCTTGTTAAATCAGATAGGGACCTAATTAGAGATTTATGAAAGCAACAAAGCACCCTGCAGCAGGCAGTTTCCCTGCTGGGAGAAAACTCACTGAAACATGAGGGTAAGGCTAATAGCAGCTACTAAGAAGGAAAAAAAAAAAAAAAAAAAAAATCCCAACTCCCTTTTAACTGTTTTAAAGCCTCAAGCAATTGGGCTTCACTTGTCAGGGTTGAGAGGAGATAGCTACCTTGTCTGATATGAAGACAAGCGACTCAAATCTGTTGCCAAGGGCCACAGGGAAGGGTTGAAAAAAAGACTGTGGTGGTCAGCAGATGAGCTGATATCTCCCCTCCAAGTAGAGGGATGAATTAGCCTTACAGTTGCTAAACTCAGGATAACAAGTCTAAAAGCCTAAAAAAAAGCCTAAAGCTTTGCTTCCTCATTGGGAAAATAACCTTTGAATGGATCTCTGGAGCAGGAGAAAGAGATCAAGGAAAATGTGTCAATTTGGGATAATAAAGGAAGCAGAAGGGCCATAAACAGAGCAGATATGCATCCCTAGGCAGCATCCACCTTTCTTTCTTTTAGCAATTGACAGTGGCCCTCAAGGTGTTGTTACACATGATGGGTTGTCAGACTTAATACTGCATTTCTTCTTATTGCCATTTGCATAATATATGACCCTTTGCTTTTGTGTATATGAAACAATCTTGTGATAGAAATGTCAACACATGGGGGAAAATTATCCACATTCCATCTGTTTTGGTGCATTCATTTTTTCTGAATGCATTTTTTGCAAATGAAATATGAAGACTGACCCAAAATTTCAATTTTGGGTTTCCTTTTTCTATTGCAGCCAATAGAGGCTGAAATCTGAAAACTGAGAAAGCTTCAGGGCAGCAGCCTGAATAACCTCACTTACAGAAAGATTCTGTCATAGAAAAAGGCATTCATAGCTCAGAAACAACATTTCTGTGTTCAGCCATAATTAGGCAGTCTGACCAGAGTGGGCCTTCTTTTGCACTTTCCAAGTGAGTGAAAAAAAATGCTTGTCATTGCATGGGTAAAATTGTGATTATTTTAATACATTGCAGTGCCAGGGGGTTTTAAATGAGAAATAGTAAACAACAAAAATTAATGAAAAGTGTTTTACCTCTCCTCATGATAAGCTCACTTAGCACTGAAGAGGTGACAAAGGTCATGCCTGTGTATGATACCATTCTAGATGAAAACAAAACTTCCAGTATTTTCCCTAATAAATGTTGAATGCTTTAGTAACGCTTGCATGCTTAAGTAATATATGCAGGCTCTGCTAGTTTAATTTTCATAAACTTGATTGATTCAAATGTTGATTTTACTACCACAGCTTTTATATCCCTGTCTAATCAAACTTCATGTTTATTATTTCAATTTTACATATTTTAGTAATTGGATTGTGTACCTTAATAGTACAGTAAGGTTTTGCATAGTTTATGAAGGAAAAAGCTGACTTGATACTCCTCCTGTTTTAGTGCTGTATTTTTAATTTTTCTCAATCAAGCTAAGCTCTTAAGAAATTACTTTACAGGAGAAGTGTATGACAAGTTGAAGGGAATTAAATGAGACTCAATTGACTCAATTCATTAGCTCTTGCATTCCAGCATTACTGCTGCTTATCACTCGGGATTCCTGCTCTGCAGCTGCCTGAGCCTGATACAGTGTTCATGGCTTTCCAGATTCATGCAAGGGGACCTGTATTGTTTTTATGGCCATCCATTTGGAAAAGGAAAATGGCTGAGTCTCAAACTTGTAACAAATACTTGGTTTTGTCTGCTGCTTTTCCATCATAGATACAATCCACAAAAATAATTCATTCTTTGTTTCCCAGAATTTCACTTTTCAGACTAAATATTCAAATAACTGTTGCAATGTCAAGTGCCAAATGCAAGACTTCCTGTGAAAACTAGAGGTGTATCTAGTTGGACATATAAAAATGAGGCTTCCCAACTTGATAGTCAGCCTTGCTAAAGCCTCCAGCTTTAGCAGTTGCAATTCTTGTCCTTTGAAACATATTTTGGTTTTGTTTACTGGCCGCATCATCTGCTCGCGTAACAATTTTTTTTCTTTTTGCTCCTACATTATTTGACTTGCATTCATATGTGCCATCCAAATATTTCAAGGAATGCTTTTCATCACTGCATATTTTTAAAAGACTGGTAACTGAAAAAGTTAAGGTCCTAAGTCTGAGTTTTAGCACAGTGCAAAAAGGTTTTTTAGATAATTTGTTATCAAAATATTCAGGTCAATTCAGGAATTTATTTTTGCTGATGTACTCCATTAAAAAATAGACAGCCTGTGTGAATTGCCAATGTTATTGAATGAGCCTAGGTACTTCTGGGGAGAGGGATAACTCAGGTATCATTTGAAAAGTATGTTTGTTCATGTTTTATATTACCAGAGGGGCTGTTACACTTATTTTTAAAATAGATTATGTGATCAATACATGAATTAATGTAATTTATTGATTCAGCTTTATGTGTTAATAGCTTGACTCCTGTGCCTCACTGGTATTATGTTTTAAGCAAGTTCCTTTAGGTGTGTTTTATAAACAGGATGATGACTTAAAGTAGGGGTGACAGGTGGATTGTTTGGTGGGAAGTATCTTTTCTCTGATGTTCTTCTCCCCTTTATCACCCTTCTGTACACTTTCCAGCACGGGCATATTGCATCTCACGGGTTGGAGTGAATTTGTGGCTGACAAGGGCTTGGGTAAAAGGGCTCTGAGGAATGTGTTGGTGCTGCTGGGAGTGGCAGCTGTGATTTAGTGCATGGCAGTCTCTCTGTGGAGTTAGAATTGAACTGCCAGTTCAGTCTGGAGTTTAGGACACTGCTGGAGCTGCTGGGTTGAGGGTGAAACTTAAAACCAAGGTTTTGTTTGTTTGTTGTCAGTAAAGACTCCTGGTGAACATCCTCTATTAAGCTGTTATGTGGTAGTGCATTAAGAGTTGTTTTTCAGCATTGGATCAAGAGATCCTTTTGTGTGTTTTCCTACGCGCTTAAGAATTTGGGGGATAAAAAATACCATATAAATGCAAGCTACTATAATAATAATAAAATGAAAACACTCTCTTCTTAACTTTACAATTAGGAGCACATCAACAGTAAAAGGAAATAAAAGATAGCTAAAGGCTTCTTTAAGGCATAAATTCAGAAGTTGTTGACCAGATATGGGTCAAGATCACCTTTAAGTCAAGCTTTGGACTTCAAGTTAAAGGCTGAACCTTGCCTAAGATTCAGATTCTGACTTTGTGGCAATGAAGTTCCATAAAAATTTCCAGTGAGATTTCATCTCAACACTGTGGAAATTTCTTGAAAACATCTGTTTTCCTGAGGTTCTCATATTTTTCTTATTTTGAAATAGGTTTCTTCTCCCCAGCTTGTGAAAGACAAGGGAGCAGAGGGATTTGATTTCAATTTTCCATTATGACTTAGTGCTAAGCCCTGGACAGCAGGGATTCATGCCTGGTAGTCTTTCTGGACCTTGGTTTTAATGCCAGACATAGAAATGGGTTTGGAAGGACAGAGAGAGGACACTCATATACAATACCCTGTATCTTTACTGATCCCATATTTAGCATAACTCTGCAAGTCTTCACTGATCATTTTTAAGACTCACTTGGTAAGCAAAACTGTGTAGGTACTTATGCAGCACTTAGACTTAGACCTAAACTACCCATGCATCATTTACAATTGCTCACAGTTAGCACTTTAAGAATGCAGGGAAACACATGCCTTTAACCCATCACTTTCTAGCTCTGGGAAAATCCATTTTGCTGAGTACTTTACTTATCTTTGCACAGGTCAGCTTTTCTGTCACACAGGCTGGTAGTCTGGGCAATATAGTACTTGATCAATACTCTCTGTAATCATGCCATGAACCACTCTGCATTCCTCAAATCTTGTCTTTGCCTCACCTCTTACATTTACTGTAGGATCTGTGTTTTCTGGGGACAGAATGGAAGTACTTTCTAGCTGGTAATTGTAAAAGGGGCTCTGGCCAGGTGGACATGTCAAAGGACATTCCCCTCCAGAGATTAAAGTGGTGGGAAAAGCTCATTTGGGGAAAACTCAGACAGCTATATCACAATTTGTGATACATAAGATTTGTGATAAGCAACTGCTGGCAGAAATATTTAACTATTTGAAAACACAGTTGACTAGTAATCATGAGCTATGGAGTTCAGCTCAGGAAGAAATGCTCTCCAATAAAATCATGTGGCATAACATCAGAAATCTTGTACAAATAAAAGATGATGGGGCCATCCATTTTACTCACTTACATAGAGGGGTGGTTGTCTGAGAAACAAGAATTCTGTTCTGGAAAAAAAATTCCAGTGTTTGTCGTTTGCTTTTGTCTTGCAATGCAATGAGGCCTCAAGTTCAACCAGTTTTAATAGAAGGAAGAAGCTTCGGCTCAGAAGATCCAGCATTTTAACAGCTGAGACAAACCCAGGAAATGTGGTTGTTCAGGAATTTCATCCTGTGTGTTCACAACTTACCCTATTCCCTCTGACCAGCCACTCCATCTGGATCCCTCAAACCTGTGTAAAATTTATGGAAATGACATCCTATAAAAAGTTCCAATGGATGGATCTGCATTTTTCCATTTAAAAATGGTTAAAACATTCTTTACCCAATCTTACTTTCATTTTTATGAGTAGGTGAGGAGATGCAAAGGAATGGTACTGTTTGAACAGTAGGACAATATTCTGTAGGAAAAGCTGTCAGACCCAAAATTATATAGCTCATTAAATATGCAACCTAATATGTGTCTGCCTGCTGCCAAAATCATGAACTCTGTGAAGACAGTAAAAAAAACTTCCTCAAAGATGCATTCAAGCTCTTGGTAGAGTGCTAAATATCTTCAATTTCTGTTAAAGCTACAACTTTCAACATTGCCTCCTGTATATAATGAGTGTAAGTGTGGAATATTTGCATGACTTTTTCTGTCTCTGGAGAGCAAAGTATTTGGGCTGAGAAAATCACAAGACTGAAACCAAGAACATCAAAATATATGCATACACTTTAAGTTGTTCCAGCAAAGGAAACTCACTTTCATTGAAGTACTGTAAGTTGATCTGAGTTTTCTGATGTAATGAACTTTATCGCTTTGATCCCCATGAAGAATCCATCTGAGTCAGAGCCAGAAAAACATGTAAATCTGACACTACAATAGGAACATTTGTTTAAAATGAGTAACACATCTTGATAGGTTTTTTCTTTTTTTGATAGCTAAAACAAACTTTATGTGATACAGTTTTGAAAGCTTGTTGAAAAATGAATGGATAAAACATGCTTCAGCTCAAGAGTCGCTATGCTGTCAGATTGCTTCTTTCACTTTGATTTAGCATAATAAAAAGCTAAATCCTCTGAAGAGTCATTGTACCAAACTGACTATGTCTGTTATAGTGGAGCACATATTACTGTAATGAACCAGTTTCACACAGATAATTGTCATGGCAATGGGAAGCAAAGCAGAGACACAGATGCACGTTGTGTTCTGCTGGTCCTGCCAATGGTTATTTGAAAGTCTGAAATCAAACAGAGGGATGAGTGTGTGTGCCTTAGGTTGCTGCACAGGGTTTTCTGGTTTCCTAACAGGGTTTATGCAAACAATTTAAAACATATATTATCAAACAAAGCTTATGCTGCTTCCTTTCCATCAATACTTTCTCTGGATATGCAAAAAAGAAGGCTCTGGCAACTGCAGATTTTGGTGGTAAAATCTGATAGTCAGGAATATGTTTAGCACATTTATTTCAGAGTATTTAAATGTCCGTCAGCTCACCAGAGTTCTTTACAAAAATACAAAATTTAAAGCTTAATACTTTCATAATGGTCATCAGAACTATCAAGGAGAGACATCTGCAGGCAGTGCCCCTGCAGACTGTCAGCTGATATATTATCAATTAGCCAGCAGACTGGCCAAACACATCTGTGCTGTGTTTTGCCTGAAGATTGCTGAATCACATTGCCTGGTACTCTAAAACAGTGATGACTAAGTGTATAAGAAAGAGCAAGATGATGACCAAGCAAATATAGAGAAAAATCTGCTCCCTGTTGTGGAAAAGACCTGTCTTCAAACCTTTGTGTACACAGTTGTGTTTATAACCTTTTATATGTGTCTCACACTGAACTTCCCATGCAGTGAGTACAAGCAGCCCCCAAGCAACACCACCAAATTGTTGCAGTACCACGTCTTACATGGGAGCTATTTAGAGAAAATTAGTTTGTAAATACATTTTAGAAGATAAAGAATCAAGATTCTATGGTTTCTGGAATAATCTGTGTCAATAATTTCTGAAATAACTCAATTAATTTAGCTCCATAGCTCATTTTTAATAAAAGTATGAGACTTGAATGAAAATGTTTGGGAAAAAAAAAAGTAAAAACTTAAATTAGAAACATCCATTTTTACAAGATACTGTTAGGGAAATGTCAGCAACAACATTCTGAGTGATTTTTTAGCTCAATGGTACATCAACCTTGCTACATGCCATAATTTATGATTTCTTTTAGGGACTGTAACACTGGCATAGTAAGAAACATCAGCTGAGGTGAGTGGCTGGCTGACAAACCAATTTAAGATGATGATAAGCACAGCAATGGTGAGAGGATGTGCAGGGGTGAGATTTCCCCACATCTTAACTCCAGAAACGCTGATTCATTAATTCAGTGTAAGCCTCTTGCTTTTGGATGGAATAAAGTACGAGCAGATGAGTAACAGAAGAGGGCAGTGAGGGAAGACAGTAAAGAGACTAATCTTTCCCAGCTGAGATGGGAAGGCTTTGTGGAAGGACTAATTTCAGGCCAAAAATATTATGAATTATAGAGATTATTTCTGTAAAGAGAACATTAGTTTCAAATCCACAGGGAGGATTTCTAATAATAATACAGAAAGAAATCTAACAGAAAGTGTCCTAATTTTTTTTTTCATCCATAGGATCAAAACCATCAATGAGTATGGGCGAGAAGCTGATTAAATATTATCTTCCATTATAGGAATTTACTTTTTGATCCAAAATGAAAACAAAACTATGAAAAAATATGTTTTATTGTTTCCTCTCTCTCTTATGTATGGAATATAACCTGCTAGCTGTGGTCCTGTCCCTTTGGTGTTTGAGGAATTCAGATTTTTGAAGTCCTTGATCTGCACCATAACTACTGGGCCTTCTACAGAAGGGAGCACGTGGGGAGACATGGGAAGTCCCCCACACTGTGTGACAGTGGGAACATCACTTGGCACTGGTTTTTGCAGAACCTGTTTGCTGTAGATGGTGCTGAGGCATTTTACTGGGCGCTGCCTCTTGGAGTGTGCATGCACATGTGCACACCTCATGTGTGTGTGTGTGTGTGTGCACATGTATGCATGTACACTCATTTGCAAATGCAATCAATGGATCAAATGTAATCAAATGGATCCTGCCTTCTCCTTACATCACTTTTTTCACCTGACAGTGGTGCCCTCCATGATGCTGTTGAATGAAGGCTTTCAGAGCAGAAAGGCAAACATCTTGGGCTTCCACACCCAAAGGAACATTCCCAGGTGCAGAACGTTACCCACCTGGTTCAGCTTGCTGCTGGAAGCTGAAATGCCAATAGGTTTCAAGGATCATATTCACAGACTTGAATGCTGGTGTTCTGCCAAGTCCCTTTAGGGGCTGTAAAAGGATGCACAGCTCCTTTTGTTGTGCCTGCCTTGGCAGGGAGCAGGGCAGCAGCCAAAGGCCAGCAGTTGTCCGTGTTCTGTAATTCCTGCACACTCCCAAGCACAGGGGCTGCTTGCTGATTGCCCTTCTTCCAAACAACACACAGACACGCTTCAGGGCAGAGCATGTGCCAGGGTCCATCCCCAGCAGGCGATTTCAACTCAAACACCCAGAGTCTGGGGGTGGGGAAGGGAAAGAGGCTGTGGTATGTAGAGCTGAGCCATGCTGTGCTGCCTGGCCTCAGGGCCAGAGCATGGTCCCTGCTTATTTTACTCACTAGACATTTCCTGTGTGTCTCAGTTCTCAGTCTATTCAAGAGCAAGAGAAGAACTTCCCCCCTTTAGAAAAAAAATATGTGCCTTTTTAATGTGCTACAGGAATAGGTGCTATTTTAAGTATTCACCAGAGATGAAGCCAATATTTTTTCAAGTCTGCTGGGAGAACGGATCCATGGTAAGAAATCTTTGTCCTGCAATCCAGATTCTGTCTGAGTTTCAATCTGCAGAGATCTCCAAGTATGCAGTTGTTTGAGTTTGCTGTTCAAGTCTGGCCCACTCTTGATATCATTTGTGCAAAGCCGAAGCTTGAAATTGAACCGGACTGGAAGGCGAGACGGGTTCAACTTCATTTCTCTGCCTGTTGGGTTGCTTCCTCTCTGGGCAATGTAAAAAAAAGTCAACTGTATTATTTTTCCTTTTCCATAGCCAGGGCCAAAGAATGCAGGAAAATTCGCCAAGAGTTGAAAAAAAAATTGAGTTCTGCTATAGCTTCAGGGGTCCAGGATACTTGCCTTTCTCATCAGAGAGAGAGCAAACCAGACTGATATACTATTTTCCATCAATCAAGTCAGCAAAGCCAGGCAGAGCACTTCCTTTGACATCAATGCAGTGGTGACAGTTGTAGAGTTAATGCATTCCTGCTTAATGGAATACCATAAATCTAGGTTCAATGCTGCCAAAATAATGGCTGCAGTTCTCACTGGTGAAGTCAGCTCTCTCCCTGCATTCCCATGGGCCTAAAACAGTTTAGATATATAACTAATAGTATTATTTACTGGTATTAATAAGAATTTCTAAGGCAGTTTACAGGGATGGTTTACCTGTTCAAAATGCTCCTATTGCTTCTTGGTTGAGCACACATCTGCCTTTTAATAATGGCATCATATTTCACAGCTTCAGAAGAATTATATTTCTTGTTTGAAACCACAGGACAAAATCAGAAAGGAACAATTTATGTTTTTTCCAAGAAGATGTTTGGATTGTGTCAGAGCCTCCCTAAAGTAAACACAGGTTCCTCAGGTTTAGTGTCTTATTTCTAAGGAAACATGTAAGACAGAATTCAAACGTGACAGTAGGGTATGGAGCTGATACAGGAGGGAAAAATTCATTGATTATTTCACTAGCTGGATTATATTTGGGTACCAATGAGGGAAAACCCCCAGGTATACCTGCTCAGGAAATAATCAGCTCAGAGTTAGAGATACATGGGAGGTTCAAATGGAAGTCAGGTGACTTCTTTGCAATCTCAGGGAGCGGCTTTGCAGTGGGGTGTGTAAGCAAGTGGCCTGCAGAAGGAGGAATAATGGATGCACAGTTGCAACACAGGGAAAAGCCCTGACACCACAGGCAGCAGAGCAGCTATGGAGCATTTCCCTCTCAGTATCTGGATCCTCCTTCTCCTCTCCCACAACAATTTACTCAGCCCCCAAGGGGATGTTATTTGGGATTGTATAACTTGCTGAAGTTAAACAGCTTTATAGCACTATTCAGGCACAAGGCTTTACCTCTCACTTACAAGTTTATTTCACTCTGCAGGGATCATAAAGCAACTTTCAAATTACCAGCCAGTACTGCTGGGGCACAGAGGAAACCATTGTGGTACAAAGTCCACATGAGCATAGGATGTAAGTGTAGCAATGCTTTTAACCCCTCTCTGCATGGGAATCTGGAAACAGATGGTAAATGCCCGAAGGATAGGTGTGCTGAGGGGGAGGGGAGGAGGTGGACCATGAGCATTTTGGTTCAGGTAATCTGTATCTTGGTTCAGTGCACTTCCAAAGAGCAAGCATGTCACCAGGGCTTCCCCAGAGCCAACCCCCCCCAAGTGAAAGCAACAACATCCCTGCCTTCCCACCCTCTGGGGTGGACCTGACCAACATACAGGTGGTGACGACAGCAATGCCCTAATGCTGCCCACCCTCTAAAGGAAATGAAAATTATTGCCCATATTTAACAGCAGTCTATTAGCTTCGGTGTTTGACTTTAGCATCCACAAGTAATCATACAAAATCTCAGCTCTGGTTGTTCTTGCAGACCTAGACACTCACTCACAAAGCAAATGTGCAGGATGCAAATAAAACATAAGCAGAAGGTAGCCCAGGGGGTCCAAGCCCTGAAGGCATATAACGTGTCGATTCGATTTTTGGAAGGGATTTCTTATTTATTAAACCAACCACTTGAAATTAATTGGAAAGTAAAATCTTGATCTTGGCACATTTAAATCATAAATATTCAACTTTCATTTAGCTCCTAAATAAAGCCAGCAGTGAAGGTCAGACTTGGAGAGGGATGAGAGAACTTGCTCGCTGTCAGCCGGTGGAAGCTGCTGGTGCTAGCTCAGCTCACGAGTGCAGGAGGGGTGATGCTGGCTCCAGCTGCAGACTCTTTGGTCTGGTGTGGGGAACTTGGCCTTTGGTCCAGACCCGTGAAGACATAACAGCAAGGAAGCAACACACACAAGGTTTCTCATGTACTGAGCTGATGTGAGTGTTTGACTTCTGGGCCAGACAGGCTTGCATCTGTCCAACTCAGTGCACGGGCTCATGCAGACAGGCATGCACTAAGTCTGATCCCAGGGCCACTCCCTGGCAGAACCACAAAACCAACACACGAGCACTCACTGCTTTCTAGAGTGTACTGGATGTTAATGAGCACAGTAATTTGTAGCGGCTTGACTACTGCCTTTTTTTGTTAGCCTATGGATAATGCATGAAGGCATTTCTGATCATAACTATGCCTATAACCTATTGTCACGTCAGCTATTGCTAACTGCATTTACTCAAAAAAAATATTGATGGAGTTCTTTTTTATTGCATGGAAAAAAACCGAGTGGGCATGCTTTCAAGAATCACAGTCAGAGTACAGTATGTCTGCTTTTAATTATGGGCTTGGAGCAATTAACACTTGGGCTCTGCTTTGTTCTGTATTCCATGGCTGGTTGTTGAGAAAATACAATTCTCAAAAGCTTGCCATTTATAATGTATTTAGCCTATTTTTAGTTAGCGTGAAGGGGTTTACCTACAATTGCTTAGGGCTGTGAAGGCTGGGCTAAGACTCAGGAGACCCTGATTCAATCCAAAGTGTTCTTTGTGACAGTGGAAAAGTCTTAATTTGTGCTGATATCTCACTGGCCGGCTGGAAAATTATTCCTTGCTGTAAGGCAGGGATTCCATTAGCCGTAAAGTGCTCAGAATCTGGGCTACTTAAAAAGCATTGGTGTTTTCTCAGGTTTTATTATTAATGTATGTCACTACTAACAATTTACATTGGACTTATTCACTGATAACTAGAGACCCTTAAATGAAAACATTACACAGTGTACAATGTATATAGCTTTGCCCTGTTTCATGAATTCTCTTAAACATCTAAGTCTAACCTAATTCAAAGTTATATATCTCAAGTATATATCTTAGAATAAAACATATGTTTCAGACCCACTGAAAAAGTTATGATACTAAAGACCTCCTTTTTATTATTTCCCTCACAACTTCACCTTGCAACACTTTCTTAATTGCAAAACAATTTTGGCTTGAACTTCTGTGTCTCAGTCTGCTGTACTGTGACCTAAAGAACAGTACATACACATGCAGAAATTAACTGGTCCCCTAGGAGTACTCTTGTGCTGGAGAGTGAAGGAGGAGAAGGCAGATTTGCAAATAGCTATATTTTCTTTCACCAACTTAATTGCTTCTGTTTGGAACTTTTAAAATCTCACCTTACCGTGCAGTCATTTTCAAAGTGAGCACAGCATGACTGACCCCAAAAAAATCTGCTTGTTTTTTTTATTATAATTTTGGTTGTGATATTTTATTAGTGGAGGCTGGAACACCTCAGAGGAGTAACAGTCGGCTGCTTGTGGCACTTCAGGCATTTCCTAGATTATACTCTGATTAACTCTGCTATATTAATAAAGACCTTTTAATATGCTTTTGTGAGAGCAATTTCCTAGGGATTTCAGGAAAGCATATGGAAAAACAAACTGCATCATATGGCATCACACTGGCACTTCTCTGAGTCATCAGAGTTAGACCTTCAGATCTCTAGTAGGTGAATTGATCAACTAATCAATAATAATACTGAGCCATTATCATTCTTGAAGATTAGTACTAGAAATATTTAACAGTTTTCATAATTATTTGCTGACAGAGGAACAGTGAAACTCAGGTTGAGGTTTTCAGTCATCATTTATGGCTCTGAAGTATCTTCCCAAAGTGCAAGCCTTTGCCAAACCACTGGAAATTAATGCTTTTTGTGGAAAACTGTCCATTTTAACAGCCCTCCACTATTATTTTTCTTTCTATAATCCTTGATATTTCAGGTCAAAATAAAGGTTAAATAATGATAACAGTGTTACATTACAAAACGGGTTAGTGCAGTCAAAAGGGACTCTTTTTTTTTTTTTTTTTTTTTTTTTTAGCCATGCTCGCAGCATTTCTTATCCAGCAGAGTGCATAAACTGCACACAGATTCCCCCATGCACACAACCCTTTGCACAGTCCTTTGATCTTTGACAGGAATCTTCAGACACCCTTTGGAATGGGAGACACTCTTGTACTCTGTTACAGTTGTGGGTATATTTCTGGTTTGGAGTAAACAATCTAGTTAGAGGATGTTTTCTTATTCTTCAAATGACATAAAGTCCTCAGAAGGACATGAAAGTACATCACTGTAGCTTTGTACTTGTGGGAATATTAGCCATTTATAATTGTCTGGAATAAAATAAAAATGGAAATACTGAGAACATGATGTATAGCAGACAATCACAGACCTGTAAGACATGTATTACTTATGAACACAGGATCAAACAGCTGCTTTTCCTGCCTTTTACAGTGTGTTCCTGACATAAAATTAACTGTATTTATTGCACTAGCATCTCACTTGATCTTGATTCCCCACCTCTGTCTGTTATTTCTTTGGTTGAAATTCAAGGACTGATCAGAGCATTTTGTCTTATAACATCTTGGATTTTCTTGTAATCTCTGGGGGCCTAACTGTCCAGAAATTCCTGCTCCTGTCCACACCTATATTACAGCCGATAATGTGGTTTTTGTCTAGCTCTCTAAGACTTTTACTCCCAGCACCTGAGCAGGAGGCTTGACACCCTGCTCAGGTTAATGCCTGCAGCATCAGGAACCAGAGTTTTCAAAATTTCACCTGATTCTTTTCCTTGTCTCTCCAGAGCTCTCTCCATGCACTAGAGCTGACCACAGCTGGCTCTTCTTGGACCCAAAATGACAGAGCTAAAAGGCAGCACAGAAACAAACCTCTGTTGGCTTCTCTGATTACAGCTGCAGAATGATTTTGGGAAATTGCTATTGAGAAATACATCAACATATTGTTGATGCCTTTAGCCTAGTGAGTGATGATCTAATTTCTGTTCAATTGACCAGCAGCCAATTCACGTTTGGATCAAAGTTTGAAACATAGCTTGTTTCTTGTTAGGGTGAGCTGGTCATTGTAGATGTGAACCATAACAACCCTCAGAAAGGGATTAATCCTGCAAGATGATGAGCACTCTGTGAAGGAGGGCAGGTGCTCAGTGTACCACCTACCTTGTTCTTCATGTTACCAAGCCACACCATTTCTCTGAATCTGATCTGCCAAATTATTCATGAAGCCCTATCCTGTAAATACAGACATTCATACAGATAAATATGTTGTACTGTTCACTGAGAAAGGAAAAATTAATTATACTCAAAGATCCTCATTCATGCCTGCATTATGGAAGACTTAGGTCAATCTCAATCCATTGCTAACTCAAAACTGTGGGAAATGGTCTTTCAAGTTTTTGTCTATTTTACTCTGATTTCTGTCACAGATCAACAGAATAAACCAAATGCCTTGGCCAGTCACAAATAGATCTATCCTACTTTTTCTAAGAATAAAAAGCTGCTTTAACTTAATCAATAGTAGCAGTTGCATGACACAAATGAGATGATTACTGGAATTAGTTAATATAATAAAAATACTCTGTGTCCCTCATTAAATGTCTTAACAAGAGTAACTAAAATTGAAAAGAACAGTTGAAAGATCAGGGTCAACATCTGTTTAATTTTTGGCTATTTTAATTCTAGTTCATGATTATTTTAGAAGTTATCCTAAAGAGTCAAAGGAGAAAGAGCAATGGGAAGAAGACAGAGTTCTTCAGGGGACAATTCATCAGTTGATTCAACATATGGTGTATGAGAAAAAAGGCAAATAGAACAGAGTTCTCTTAGTCATAGGCTAATAATAAAGTCTCTAGCCACTGTCCAGGGTAGGGTCAGGCCCTCAGCACTTTGAATTTCTGACTGGTGACACGTTCCAAAAAATCCAGTGCCCATGAAGAACAGGTTGCCATCTCTGGTGAAAGTGGCACTGACAGGAGCCACTCAGAGTATCCCAAAAGTTCCCATTTTGTCACTCAGCGCCCCCAGGCTCACAGCACCTTAGTCCAGCATGTAGCTAAGGTACTTCCATGGCAAAGAAGAGCTGATGAAGCCCTTGTGCAGTCAACAGAGGCACAGATGGGGAACCTTTCAGAGGATCAGTCATTTTTCTTGTGGACTAAGAACACCTTACTTTCTTTGCAAGAAGAAGACTGGTCATGGGGCCATAGCCAATCCAAGGTCATTTGGCTTACATCAGTGCACAGTAAAAAAGCATTAAGAGACATCAAACAACCTCTTCCTTATGGCCAGACCAAAAAGAAGAAATTAAACTCTTCTGCCTTCTCCTTAGTTTAGGTGTTGCCTGGGGCCTGAGATCTCTGAATTCAATGATGAAAAATGGAGCATGCCAAAAAGGATGAGTTCTTTCTCTTCCTTTTCTCCGAGGACTCCTCAGGCTTTTCTTCACTACATAAAGTAGAGCAATCTAGCTACCCTTTTTGCATTACAAACTCTGCTAATAAAAACCAAAATCAGACAATAAAGCACACTTTCTCCTGATGCTCTGTTTTGTCATTCTTTCCTTCTCCCTGGCCCCACCTGTACTAACACAGTCACACTTTCAGTAGCCCTTACTGGCAGCAATGCAAGCTTTCAGATTTTATTAAGAAGGCTAAATCAGGAGTTTATAATAGTCCTTTTATACTTTTAATGTTGCCCATTTTACTGCTGCTTTAACATTCACTGCCCAGACCTGGCTTGTATTCCATGTTCCCAGATCTGAACAACAGAACACCCCTATTAATTTAACCATGTCCTTTCTATTCCTACATTTCTTAAGTAGTACAGCTGTGATTTTTGTCTTAATTTCCCTAAGGTCCTTAAACATCTTTCACATCCATACCTGCAGTCACTGCCAAGGTAGAAAGTCAAAGGGGAATCTGCATTTCCCTGACCTTGCATTGTCAATTTGGGAAAACATGTCCTGTAGGAAAGGGGAATAGCTATTGGGTGCACTTATGCTCTGACAAGCCCAAAACAAGGC
This sequence comes from Melospiza melodia melodia, assembly GCF_035770615.1. NCBI lineage: Eukaryota > Metazoa > Chordata > Aves > Passeriformes > Passerellidae > Melospiza > Melospiza melodia. The sequence goes on along the minus strand of NC_086194.1, from coordinate 34,546,013 downwards.
TCACCCAATTATACTGGTGCTTGAAGGAGGGCCATGGCTTTTCATACTTAACTCTCACCAAAGAACAGGGTTTGGCTGTTTTCCTTCCTGATTTTGGCATCTGATTTCAAACTGCAGGCCATGCAAGGACCAGCCTTCTTTCATGTACAGGTTTGGATACCATTCAGCAGCCTGGTGAAAATGTCAGAGAAGGAGATGGTGAGGAAGAACAACAGAAAATCTTGTTCATGTCAGCTGTGCTTTGGTGATGGCCTCCAAGATCCTTCTTAATGCAGCTGATTATGGGGCCAGATTTCAAAAAATGTTTTAAGGCCTCTAAATCCAGAAGTGGCTGGGATATTTTCCAGAGCTAGCTTGTTGCTGAACTGTAACCAGTAGTACAGCTAGTGGATGTACCAACACCCAAACTTCAACTTAAACAGGAATTCAGGCCAAAAGTGATATTCAGAAGGCCTCTGTTTAGGCACTGTTCCCTACAGTGCCTAAACTTGCACTGGGGTTGCCACAGCTCTTTCTTGAATTTAACTACAGCTGTCAACCTGTGTTTGCTGATATTCACAACATCAGATAACTTCCCTGTCTGGACTAAAATGCCTGAAAGAAATACTGATCGAGTTTGGGATGGATGCCATTTCTTAGGCCCACTGTTGCTTAAGATGGGTCAAAGATTCATCATGCTCTTTGTAAAGTTAGAAACCTCAGAGAAAAAGATATTTGCACAGCCCTACTCCTGAATGGAGATCATTCTTGCTCTGGTGTTGTGCACCAACGTACCTCTTCACCCTCAATATGAAAATAAAATATTGAAATAATGAAATAATGAAAAAAATGAAATAATGAAAAAAAAATTAGTCTGGTACAGTGTGACCTCCCTGCAAGCAAAACCAAGCACCATCATGTACCTAAATGACAATACATTAAGATCATTATTGTATTTAATATAGTCAAACTTATAATTAATCAGTAAAACCAGGAGCAGCATTATGTTCTTCCTTAAGTGACAGATTTGTCAATAGAATAAAAAAGCCTTTCCATTGAGACATGGTGTCATAAATACAGGCATCTTAATGGAATAACAAAAATAACAACAGTCAGAAAGGAGATCTCTTTTACCAATAAAGAAGAAAAAACTCAGGTATCGACTAATTTGCTGTAAACCTGTCCTTTGCTTTCTAATCAATCATTAACAATCAAAGGCCACCTGGCATAATTGAGGCTAATTTTCAGGAACCCTGATCTGGCATTCCTTGTGCGCTGCTTGGTTGACATGAATGTTGGAATAGAAAAACCATAGCACTAGTAAAGGAATTAAGAAAACCTGTCTAAAATTAAAGTATTTTTTAAACATACATAAAACTTTTTTTCCAGTTGCAAATGCAAAATATGACTGTTGGTGATCATTCAACAAACTAGCAAGAAAATACTGGTTTTCTTCTCCTAAAGGCTTTTTAAAAGTGCATGGACACATACAAAATCACAGCTGTATTTATTTTTTAAAACTGAATGGCATTAGTCTAGAGAAGTCAATAGTTTTCTACAACTGCCATAATAAAGATATCTCCTGGCATCTGGGTCATAGAAAGATTTTAGAAGATTCCAGCCTAACAGGGTAAACTAATATCCTAGACAAAAACCTCTTTGGTATTTGGAAATGTTTCAGTGGAAGGCTAATTAGAGCCCTAGCAACTCTCTTCTCTGCAGGAAGGTCTCCTCCTGTTTGAACCCTTTACCTGGCTCCAACTTCCCGGCAAAAGCAGGTGAGCAGCTCCAACACTTGCTTCTGATGGGACATTACACCATTTACAAGGGTTGAAGGTTTTGAGGGCCTGGTCTTGGGCTCATAGCAATGGTTTGACTGCACTCTGCTGAGGGATAAAGCCCATGTTTTACATTCTGCCTGAGTAATTGTAATAAATATTGATAGGTGTGCTCTGTTACTAATTTATTTCAGGCAGAGCATGTCTCTGAAGCTGTGGAATGACCTTGACAGAGTAAGCAGTGCTTACCAGGCATAAGTATCTCTGCTAAGGGCATGGCAAAGGCCAGGGGATCCTGTCAACAAAGCTGAAAGATGCTGCTACTCAATAGGAGCTTCCTTGGTGCTACAGAAAGGTAAGATTTTGATTAAAGGCAGAAATTTTAAGTATTCAGTATTTTTCTGAAACAAGGTTGTTGAAAGATGAAATAGTACTGGGGCATTGGAACTGTAAAAAGAGGCATTTCATTCCTTTACAGGGAGAGGATGTGCCATTCCTAGCCTGGTCTTTTTCCTGAGGTTTGATTTTTAGATTGGGGTTTACCACCAAGCGCTTTGGGGCTGTGCTGTCCATGCCAGTGCAGTGCTGTGCTTACATGGTGTGCTATAGAGAGATCCTGTCTCTGTAGGCACTGTAGAACATGGCTGGTCTCATCTTTTTATAAGATTAAGACTTTAATCTCAATTTCAATTACCTCCATAAAAATGTATACAAACATTTTGCTAGCTCACCTGTTATGTTCCCTCCAGGTGGTTGCCATTCAGCTTGGCTGCCTTGACTATAGACTTTACTGGTTGGCATCAGAGTAATTTTTCATGTACAGACCCATCTGCAGTTGTAGCAGCATTTTTTGACCCAATTTTGCCAGATATTTTTGCATTTCAGTGGTATCAATCTATTTGTAGCACTTGCTTCATTGGGTTCTTAGAGTCCCTACGTAGCTCGTTTACTCATATCATCACCGAACCTGAGCAGAAACTCAGGAACATATTTCCTTCTCCTCTGCTCCAAAGTGGAAGCACTTCGAAAACAGTCTTTCAAGCCCCTAGCTGTTTCTCTGTTGATTAATATTTGACCATTAAATTAGCTCAGTTGATTAGAATGTGGTGCTAATAACGCCAAGGTCATGGGTTCGCACAGGCTGGATCCCTGGGTGGACTATTCAGTTAAGAGCTAGATTTCAAGACCTTTGTGGGTCCTTTCCAAGCTAGAATATTCTGTGATTTTGGAGATTGTGAGGTTTTGTTTTTTCTGTTCTAGCTGACAAGATCAGCCCCTCTGTCTTGAAGTACATACTCATAACTCATGCACCATTTCCCCAAACTGACTGTTAATTTAAATAGCCAAAATGATCATGCTTTACATCACGGTTCTATTTGTGAGCAACTGATAAAGGACTAATAAACTTTTAATAGATGTTGTAATAATTTGTTAATTGAATATTATAGACTACAACAGGCTAACTGGTTTCAAAATAGCCATAGCATAAAACTGTTATTATTCTTTCTACTAATGTCCTTAGCAGGCATGTTTAATTTCAGCCATAATACATGACCCTGGTGGCAGTGATATTTCCATCTATGTAGTTACACCACAATGCGCTTCAAATGTGGAATTTTGCAACCCCAAATGTCTTAAAACAAAACACACATACACAAAAATCAAGCACAAAACAATCAAAATGTTGTAGAGCTTCATGGAAATCTTCTTCCATATCATGTAGGTCAGCTTCTTGATGATAGTGAGATTTTGAAAATGGATGACTTGTGGCATCTCACCTGAAATATAACAAGTGCATTTTCTCTGTGTGTTAGAGTCTTTGCAATTCCTAAGTATTTCTCTGAGGTACGTGTCACTCTTTTAGTGACAAGCTTCTGAATACTGCAGAAAATCATGCCAGCTGCACCCTCTTTATCTGCTAGACTTCTAAGTGTGCTTTTTGGCTGATAAACATATAAAGTAAAATAGTCACGTTAACAAATATCTCATTCCTCTCCAACTTTCCCCCCCACACCAGCTTTACTATAGGAATGAATGTCTGGAACTTCTGCATAACTGTAGAGGTAGACCAAGTTGGAGTGGGTCAGAACAAGATATTTCCTGAACAGAGCCTACACCAATGGACATCTGATCACACAAAAGTCTTGCATGTTCCAGCCCCAATGCACTGTATCAGAGATACTTCTGCTTCTCTGTATTTTCCCTTTCTGGGGTTTTGTCATGCAGTCCCATTTTACCCAACCAGTGCAAATGAGCCATAAGATATTGAAAAATCTTGTCTGAACTTTCTCACCTTTGAGAAAGAGCTGGCAAAAAATTCTGATCCTCACTGCGAGCAGCAACTATCTCCACTTAAGCCAGCATGTTGTCACTGCTTTCATGGATATAAGACTGGGATCGTTTTGGCAGAGACAGAGCAGGGCATACCCAGTTATGCATAACACCTCTGTTCTGGAAAATAATCCACTGTTGATAAACAATAACTAGCCCTCACTCACTATTGCAGATTTCCAGTAAGATTTATGCTGATCCTGCTATTGAAGTGGTTCATTAAAAGTGACAGTGATGCTGGGACACTGGGGCAATCATGGCAGTGTTCTGCAGAAACACCTCAGAAAGCACCTCAGCATGCCCACTCCAGCATGACCACTGGAAGGTTTTTTCTATGATGAGAAAAGACAACTGCTGCATTTTCAGTCCATTCCAATAATGTGCTTCATTCTAATCAGAAGGAGAAATTTGTACTAAACAAATGCTCATTTTCTTCACCCCTTCTTCACTTACGCTTTTCACATCAGTCACTGTCAGCTTGATATAGAAAATATGGCTGTTAATAGCTTGCAGTGGAGCAAACATTTGCATAACTGTTACCTCAGAGCCCATAACTCCGAGCTAATTGGCTGATGGTGATTAAAATGATTAAGTGACTGTAATTTATATGATTAACCAATTAAGCCATTCTCCTGTGATTGGCCCAGGGTAGGGTCTGGGATGCGAGCTTGTTTCCCAGCATGCATGCCGGCAGTGCACGATATTAAATATTCTTTTAAATACTTGCTGTTGTTCCTGCCAACAGCACTCAAGGTGCTTTAAAGGTATTTTAATTACTCCATGTCATTTGTGTAGCACAGAGAGTCATAAGTTGAAGGCAACCCATGAATTATTAACAAAATAAATCTAGCACTGGCTAGGATAACACAGAATTACCAAAGGCAGTAAATAGGACAGTGAATTTGATCATCCAGAACTGATGGATGACTGACTGGTGTAAATACAGGCAATATCCCTGCCTTGAACAGAAGTTATGCTGATTGATCCCAGCATGACATCCAGATTTTGATCCTTGGAACCTGAAAGGTTCACCTGCAGGTCTGAAAAAAAAAAAGGTAGACAAAATTAATTGCAAATCCTTCTAGGTAAAAGAAGCAACTGACTTGGTTAATTTGTAACCAATTCCATTAGGAGTGCATTTGCCAAGGGAGTGAATGTTGTTTGAGTGAGCTGTGGTTCTTGAAAGAGCAAGGCAGGTGGGCAGGAAGCAATAATTAAGCATATTCTCTGCTAATCTCCTGCTAGGTACACTGAAGGGAAATCTTGCTGTGGTTTCATCCCCCTCTTTCCTTCCCCCTGCCACCTTCCTGTGGGCTGCTGCTATGAAGCAAGGGAATGCTCCATTTCCAGTTTTTTCCCCTCTCACCTCCTACCAGCAGACAGTTTAATTCCATGCTTCCTGAGGCTAAACACATCACCTTCATTCACATTACTTTTAATTTCAGCTGCTGTGTGTCCTGGAACTTTAGATCAGTTGCCAGTTAATATGGACTCTCAGTTCTGATTCTACAGCATGGTAGTCTTTTAAGAGATCAGAGCAATATGCTTTTCTTTTCAACTTACCTGTTATTTATTTGTGTTTTCTGATCTTTCTTGACTGATAATTAAATGTCACCATAATATAGAGGACAAGTATTTTACTGTGCTGTGGGTTAACTACTTCTATGTGCAATTTTGTCCAAAACAGTGGCCTTGGCAAACAGGAAAACATTACACTTAACTGTATGAAGCCTTATCGTGTTGCTGGCTGGGTATTCCCAGTGTTTCAGAGGATGGTGTCTTAGGGCATGGTATTGAATTCTTAGGGTAACCAAGGTTTGCAAAATCAATTGTTCCATGGAGGATAAAAAAAATCTGAGCAACTTCTTTTGGTCTAAGTGATTTGGTCAAAATGACTTTGTGAGGAAGCCTGTAGCATGAGGATGCCTGTTTCACATATCCTTCAAAAAAATTAAATACATTGTCAATACTCCCATGCTAAGCCTGTAGTACTCAGCCTGTGGTGCAAAGCCAGAAATTCATCCACTGGCTTTTTGTCTATTGGGTGACATTTTCTCCATATAACCCACAGAAAGTTCCAAGCAGTGCCTTGGGGTGTGTCTGTGAAACAGCTCATGAAGCTTCATGTCCTGAAATTTGTGGACATGTGTAGCTGTCTGTCAATCACATTACTGATATGCCAGAAATATTTTAGACTTAATCCTGAAAAGAGTCATGAAAACTTCAGCTTCAGCTCCCACCAAAGTAAACAGCTAAGTAAACCTAACCCAAAATGAGAGAAGTAGTTAAAGCTGAAGCTGGGGGACAAAAGACACTCTGTGTGACCTTGGCCCATCACCTCACCCCTCCCTGCATCCCTGTTCCCTGTTGTCAGAGCGAGGTATTGCTCTTTCATCACTCCTAGCAAAGCTTGAGGACAAGGCCATTAATATACATAATGCACTCACACAGCAACAAGATGACGTGCATGGAAAAGCTTATAAATAAACATAAATAAGGGCCTGATGAGTAAAAGGCTGGGTCCTGCCCAGGCTTCAGTGAGACTTACAAAGGCCACACAGAAAATGCATCTTAAAATAGACTATTTGAAGGTCGTAGCCTCCTGCCCTTACCTGTCAGGACCCGAGCGGAGGCTTTGCCTGTGAAGTGATGGCACTGCTGATGACATCAGCACTCTCCATGCAGGCTTTGGCAGGTGTTAGCCATTCGTTTCACCTTTGCTACTGTTCACCCAGGAATTTCTTCAGAGTCATGACTCGCCATGTGCTTTCATGGCAACCACCATTGAGTTGTATGAAAAAACACATTTAAGCTGAAGATCTGCTGCCATGATGTCAGAACTTGAGAGAAGACAGAGCCTCTAACTGATTCTTTTGACAGGTTATAAAATATTAAAAGAGGGTAAAGTTTTAAAACTCATTTTTATGTATCTCTCTACAGCCAAGTGCTGCTGGCCTAAGGAGTCAATGAATGAAATATTACATAGAAATGCTGAATTCATATTATCCTTGTTAATCTATATTTCAAAAATGAGACTGAGTTCTTAAATGACCCACACATGGATTTGATCTGCTCCTCCCTTTTAACTTGCTCTTCAGTAGCCTGGCTTTAAAAAAAATTAACTGTTTCAGTAATGTGGGAGTCCTTTCATTCCTACAATCTTCTGATTAGTTCCAATAAAACTGAATAGTAATAAAGTTAAAATCCATTAGTGGCTACAAGACACACAACAGAACCTGTTCTGGTATTTTAAAAAATATAAAGCCATGATAACCTCCTGTGCAACTTTGAATTTAGCACAATTCTTTTTCACTTTTTGCTTTCTTGCTTTTTTTTGTTGCTATTTCAAGCCTCAGCAACATGAGCGTAATTTCCTCATGTAATACTATAAAAACTATTGTCAGAGTTCTGTAGTAGGAGCTCAACATGACTGAGAAAAAACATTTTAAAAGACCAGGCCAAAAGACCAGTGTAATATAAGTATTATACTGATTTGGAATATTTAAGACTTCACCTGCATGTAAAGAGATACAAAAGAAGAGGATCTGTAGAGGGATTTTTTTTCTACTGAAGACCTGATGTCCACACTGTCTGTGTCAGGGCTGGGGGCAACTTGAAGAGTTTTCAGACCAGCATAGGTAGGTTTCCCTGAGTTACTGGAGCACTCTCTGCTCTCCCAAAGAAGACCTTGCAGTTCAATTTTACCCAAAATGGTCCAGATTTTGCTAGAAGGCAAAATCCCAGTGCAGCTCCAACAGCCTGTGCAGGAGCTCAATCTTACATCTAATGCTGCTGCACAAACTGGTGGGAACACACCCTTTCAGCTCCTTGTTCCTGATGGTGCTTCCTAACCATCAAATTCCAAATCTCCTCAGAAATGCAGTGCGTCTCTGAGGGTTGTTTTGGCCTGGTGTGATGTTTGCACCAACTCCACTCCCTAAGGCAGCTGAGCAATTCCAGAGCCCCGGCACGCAGCAGCAGGGTCAGGTCCCCCACAAAATGCTTTTTTTAAAGAGAAACTACGTGGAGGAATCTCCCCTTTTCTGGGCTAGTCCCCAGGAAGGATGCCCAGCCCAAGGGGACCAAAATCTGACTTTTCCTCATTGCTGGGCAGCCAGCAGTCTAAGTTTCCTTAGACTTTTAGCACCCCCAGCTGAAGAGGAAACTAGCCTGGCTTTATCTTTCCCTGGTTAAATACCTTAACCACTAAACACCTACACAAAAGGACAGGCAACCCCAAAACCTCCAGCAGCAGCTAGGTTTTAAAAGGGAAGACAGATTAACACGGTGCATAGATGAGGGAAAAACCTCCAACAAGTGCTTGGATCAGAGGGTTTCCTCACAGGAAAAACAGTAGACTTTCTCCTCCTGAGGAATAATTGGGGGCCTGGCAGGTGTGCCTGGTGCTTAAAATAAAATAAAAAATTCCATGACTGCACTTTTCAGTGAAGTCCTCTTTTCCTGGATGAAAATCAATTAACTCTTCACTGTGCCTTGAGGCTAACAGACAGGAAAGAGATTAACAACAGGAAAGGAGACTTCAGCTTTATTGTACAGCAGCATAGGGCTCCCCATGCTTGATCCACTCCATGAGTGCTCTAATCCAGGGTCCTGTCTCAGCTGTGAAAGTGCAAGGCATTTAAGCACATGCTTAACTTCAGGCATGGGAAGATTTTCAACAGCCTGGTGGAAGTCTGGCATTGGCCTCTGCTCCTCCCCCAGCTTCGGATGGGAGTCACACACCTAATTGTTTTCCACCCCTTTGAACATTTCCACTCAACATGCTTTCCTAGGGACTGAAGAACTGCTGAGCTGGGGCCTTCTGGAATAACTGCTCTGTTAGGGAAGCTGCTCGTTAGCCCTCTGTCGTCTGCTGGCTGCGTCTTGTCCTGGGGCATGGGGGTTTTATTTGCAAGCTAGGAAAAAAATCTTTTTTAAAATTCAGTTTAGGATGATGCCAGCCATTCTAGCTAAACAGTCTTTTCTTTTTCAGTCAATTAAATATCTGGCTAAAACAAGGGCCTGTGTCACACTGGCTAGGCTCTGTTAAAAAAAAAATTGAAATAAGAAGTTTAGTTGCCCTTTAATTATATTGACTGTCTCTCATTTTTCAGTTAGGATAGAGGGTAGCCAAAAGTGTGTGCTCTATCTTTACACTAGACATGATGCTGCTTCTTGTTATGAGCTGTTAAATTCATCTTCTTAATGCAAATCCTCTCCAAATAAGAAGCATTTACATACTCCTTATCATTCTTTGCCATTTCCAAGCTCTCTGATATCTGTTATGTCATCTTTGAGCTAGAAAAACAAAATAATTCTGGCAAGATTTATACCATTATATATATATATACTATTATAATAGTCCCTGGATTAGTGGATTAGTCCCTGTTTTCTTTTTTTTTTCTCTTTTTGCTGTTTCAGATGGTGCTAACAAGGGATTGCAGAACAGTTATAGTGAGATCCAGATATGATTAGATAATTCTCATACCCTCATTCATTTATAATAATGTTTTGAGGCACAACAGATAGGTAATTTTTAACAGTAAGATATTGTTCTTAAGATATTGTTCTTATTAACCTGTGTGAAATGAAATGTCAGTGGTCTACATCTGTGTGTAAAAAAACACATCAGGACTGAAAATATGGTACTTTAATTAGCACTTTCAAGAATTTGACAAACATAGGAAAAAGTGATTTTTGTCATCAAAGTTTTCTACTGAAGAGTCTTCTTTTTCACACTAAAAAAAGCATTCCGTAGAACTGCAAACTTGCACTTCAAGAAACAATTAAACAAGAACACTGCAAAGGTGCCCTCTGGGTTGAAATGTTTCATTTTTCTTCTTAACTCCCTAACTGGTCCACTTATTTAACCTTACACCAGGTTCTCCATCTGAGGAATGATGGCACGTTTTGAGATCCCTTACTTTACTTTATTTCAGGCCAAACTGGTGAATCCACTTTGAAAGGAAGGAATTCAGGTTATGAATAGCATGTCTGCATAGACACATTTTGGGTTTGAAAGGAAAATTTAAGGAAAATTTTCTGTGTTTGAATGTTTTGAAGGAAGGACTACTTTCTCTGTGGAAACTCTTTGAAGACTTAGTTTTTATAACAGGCACCACTTTCCTGTGAAGGAATACATTTAAAATTTGCCTATTTTCTTCTTTCCAATAGAGCACTTAAACACATTTACTTAAAATTGAGCACCCAGTGCTGTTTTGTTTTGTATGCCCCACAGATTTCTAGTCTCAAGCACTGAGTTGCTTTATATTAATTTGGATTTTTTTCCCCACACAACTCATACCAGCTCAAATCTTTCAAGTTTTAGTTGATTCAATGGATTTTCTTTACTTTCACCAAACAGATTTCTTATTCCTGCTTATCTCAAACTCTCTCTCCTCTGTGTAATTCTCTCAGGACACACTCACACCCACACCCACACCATCCTCTTTCTCTTCTGGTGTCTCACTGCTGCTCCATTCATTATTTAGTTTTTTAGAAATTATTGCAGAGTGCATTTTCCTGCAAGTTTGTCAAATGGCCTAAAAACGGCAACCTTTTTCACAGTTTCTTGGTGGTATATGAAAACATAAAGCCACAGGCATTTTATTATTCTGAAAATTTGGGTCAAATGCACCTTCTGAAAAAGTCAGCCTCTATTGAAAATAGGATGCTTAGCCAAACACATCTGTGTTAGTTGAACTATTCCTTCTTTAAGAAATATTAGACTTCAATCTCTATAATTGCCTGTAACAACTGTAAGAGAGGATTCAGGTGGTTTCCCACTCTGCAATTGGCATTTTATGGGATGTTTAGCAGGCAAAACACCTCATTGAAAAGGCAAATATACCTTCTCGGTATGCACAAGAAAATTCAAACCCTGATATCATCTTCTGTGAAACCAGTTTTACAACCACCACTACTGAGCTGATTGCATATCTCTTTTGTGGTTCCCTTCCTCTTAACAGAGATGGGATACAGGCTTAACTAACGAGAAAATATAATCTATTCAGATAAAATAATTTCTTGGCATAAATCAAGAGAACACTGGTGGTACTGGAGCAGTGGTGGCTGGAGCAACTGGAAGGGTGAGGATGCATTCTCAGCTGCGCTGGAGGAATCTGCAGGTCTGTATGAGTAACACAAGTGCTTAAGTTGTGCCCTTTCTGCTTCATCTGGACATCACCTGTCTCTTCCTTTTCACTTGCAGGGCATGTAATTTATACGAGATACTGCTTAGCTTTACAGTATTTTCTCATTCAAGAGAAAGGTTATATTCAAAATAGTGGTGTGAGTACAAAGGGAAGTGCTCAGTGAATTAAAGTAAGTGGAAAGTAGCAGGGAAGGAAAACAAATACTTGGCATGTTTCATAAGCTATGGACAGGCAAAGGGACAAGGTACAAACTTCCAGGCAAAATAATTTTAAGCATCATCAATCTTTGACATGGACATAGAAAAGGACAAGAGGCAGAATATCCTAAATTAGACTATCTCAATGGCACAATGTGGTGGTAGTGCTAGACTTGGCTCCTAATTTGCACAGTTGCATTTACCTGCTCAGAAAAGGCTTTTTCCTAAGCTCTTGTGAAATTTCCTCCTAAATGAGCATCCCTGTCTTAACTAATATTACAGATGTGCTACCCTTTAAATGATGTTTATATGATCACTTAACTTTGAATTTTTGGGCTATGCCAAAGAAAAATAGAATAATGTTATAAAATCCCTTATAATTAACTTGCCCCTAAATGTTTATACTGTATACCAGCTTAATTAACCTTATTCCAAAAGCCTTTAATATGGGGGGATGTATAAATGCAGATCTTCCTGCTCTGAAATTGGAGCTGCCCATGATCTTTATTGCTGTTTCCTGTGCTGTGGGAGACTTGGGTCTGAGATCAGCTCAGCTAGCCTGGATGGTTCAGAGTTTACATCTATATTCTGGGCTCTTAAATACACAGCTAATAGAATAGAACAGAATAATGAGATGATGTTACACCTTAGTGCTTGGGGGGTTTTGCTGGCATTTACTACCTAGAACAAGAGAGGCCAGAAATTGCTCTCCTCTCTCCAGGTCCCTTATAACCTTTGATTGCATGGGCTACTCTGTGGCAGGTGAAGATCAATTAAACTGCCACAACCAAATAGTCAGAGAAGAGCTCCCTGAAGAATAAAGGAAATCAGAATTTCTCAGAGGCTTGCAGCATGTTATAAAAACAGCAATACCACCACTATGACCAATCTACACTTCATTAAGGGAGAGAGTCAGGATTAATATCTGAAAGGCAATCTCTGCAGCGTGTATTCCAGCAATTATTTGCGTATGCATACACATAGGAGATAGAGCAGAAATAGTGGAGAAATGGCACACAATGCCTTTTTGCTTCCCTAGCAATGTCACACTTGAAATATGAAGCACTCTGAGCTGATGACTTCCTTGTGCTGCTTATACATTATCCTGCCTGGGCAACAACCAAGTTCTGTGCAACAGTACTTCATTATTTTAATTAAGCTTATTGCAAGAGTAATCATCATTGCCATCAGTATCAATCACCAGTAATATTTCCAGTGATGTCTGTAAGTGATGAAGGTCCTAAATGACAATAAATAATAATGTTCCTGGCTTGAGTTGGCACTTCATTGGACTTTGCTGGGTTTCTTTAAGTGCTCCAGGCTCACTACAAAAAGAATTATTTATCTATGACAAAAGCCAGATCTAAATCATACTTGTTTTGACTTCCCAAATGGATATATTCATAATGTTGGCAAAATTTATCCTTTTGATTATGGCAGATACCAAGTCTGAAACACATTTTGAAAGAAATTAGAAAGGTCTCAATACTCTGCTGCAGACATACTTCCCCATATATCTTTAATTAGTATTAATTTGATTAATTTCTTTATTTTGTTGGAAGAAGACAGCATAACATTGTTTGGATTACAAAAATGCTTTTGCCACTAGTAAGGAACAGTTTGAAGGGACATCTTTGCACTCACATCGAAATGATCCCATAGTGTTGAGATCTGATTGGAGTGTATTACTTATACATTTAGTCCAAAATACCAGTGCACTTGCTTATTCCTGTCATTATGCTGCTACAGATTAAAAACTCTGCTTGTTTTGATTTGTGCTGCAATTTTTCCTAGCTGGACAAAGACATTTCTGGCAGTTTAGAAATGCCTTTCCTATTTTTATTTCTTTGTGTGCTTGTTAATGTTCTGAGGATGTTCATTTGGAGTTCAGCAAGAGGATATATATATAATTGTTCTGGAAACAGAATGACAAATATTAACATAATATTTCCAAGAAGTTTTGAAGTATTAATATAATGAACAGTAACCCTAAATTATCTTTTTATTATCTCTCATTAAAAATGCAAAATCCAGGACTATTCACAAACAGTCATCCAGCTCAGCAACAGCCAGGCTCAGATCAATAGCTGAGCTGACAGTCCACCCTTCTTTTTTCTCTCTGTCCTTCTTTCACCTCTCTCTCTTCCCTATGAAAGGCAGGCACCGAGCAGGTGTTGCTGGGTTCTTTGATGGGTGATAACAGAGAACACCACTTATTGCAGCAAACATTAGATGAGACTGACATTTCCCAAACCAGATTTTCAGGAAACAGAAAATTTTATATTTTGTACTTATTGATAGGCAACACAATAAAAAAACTTTCTCTGGTGGTACAAAGCAGCAAAAAATACAGCAAATTGCAATGCATACTGTGTGTGAGATGTAATTACTCAATAATTTCCAAAATAAAACCTGTTAGAAACAGTCATCCACAGGATTATCCTGTATGCCCTTCAAGCAGGGTGCCCAGCCACCCCCCAGATCTCCTCTGGAGCTGCAGGAAGGTCAAACAGCTCAGCTCTCCACAGCAGGGAAGAGGTGGCTATGAGGGGCACTCGTGCCTCCTGCCCAGTTCTGGCTCTCCCCAGACAGGCACAGAAGGAAAAGGAGTGTACAGGATGGCCTGCAGGGCCTCTCTATCATAGTGGTATGAATTTAGTTTTAATGCTCTATATTAGAAGAAGCTGAAGATTTCACTGATTTTCAGTGCTCTACATGGTAAGTAGTTCAGGCAACAGAATTTCATATCCAAAGCATCACAAGGAAAGGCTTCCAAAAGTGGACAGCAGAGAAATTAGAGACAGAGTAATTAAGAGAAATGGTACAGTTCTCCTGGAAGAAGAAATTACTTCTTTTTTCATCACACATGGTGTAAAGGAACATGTATGCATAAAGCACTGACAACATTGAAGAGCATTTCTCCATTTCTTTCTTGTCCCCAACACTCATTTCATGCATGCTGCCATTTTCCACATCACTTTTTCTAGTGCCAGTAATTTATTCTAATGCCAGTATGTTTAGTTTAGAAAACACATTCCAGTTTGTCTGTCTGACTATCTATCTATCTATCTATCTATCTAGCCATCTACCCATCTATCTGCCTACCTACATACCTGCCCATATCTCTCTTCTTACTGAGTCATTTCAAAATCCAATGCACTCTTTCTCACTTTCAAGGGGATGAACCAACCAAGTATTTTCCTGAGGCAAGGCAATTTGGCACTCTCGTGTCCCTCTTTGTGGCTATTTGCTGCTGAGAAGATGCAGCCTGGGTGCTCATGGAAAAGAAACCCCTCAGAGGTAAATCTCCTGTGTTGCACCAGGAGCTCATCACACCCTCTGTTTTCTGAACATAAATGCAATGCAATTTTGCTCTGAGTCTGGCAGTTCCTGGCCAATCCATCCCTCTGAGAACTGTGGCTGCAGAAACAGAAACATTACCATTATTATTCTGAAGCCTTGCTCAGTGCATAAAGCTATCATTGCTTCTCTGAAGGAGAGTTGCTCTTTCTATTTTTCCCACCTCAGGGCTGCATCCCACCCTCACAGAGATGTCTCACTTCCCCGGTTTCATCTCCTCACAGGTGTTAGATGTGCCACATAACCCTTCCTATAGATCATGTTACAGCGAGTCACACTCCTGGTGCTTTGGGCTCTTTTTAAAATTACATTTTACACATCAGTAAACTTGTAATGTAGGAACAGCTTTCTTAGTGTTATTTATATCCCTGTGTAGCAAAAGAATTTGTCAGAGAGTAATATGAATGTTATTTATCTGACGGCTCAGCTTTATTGGCTGCTACATTTCATATCCCTCAGTACTTTTTGGCAGAGGAGTAAATAACAGTGCTGTTAACCTCTAACACCAGTGTAAAAATAGGCATTTATTAGGGAGTAAATATTACTTTAATTATTATTGTCCTAGTTTCCTTTCTCTGTAAAAAATTAGATCCCTTTGTAGATCTAAAAAGTATCCAAATTTTATTTAAGTTGTAGACAGTTATCTGGCCACTTGCTCTGGATAGTTTCTGGTACCTTCAGCAATAATTAAGGAACATAAAATGCTTCTGCCACTTGACTGGATAAAATTAAAATAAGCAGATGAAATAGTAAGTTAAATCAAGGTGTCCAGGGCTCAACTGACAGTTGTCTGTGCCACATCAGTGGCTGCCCTGTGACCTGTTCTAACCTCAGATAAACACCAACAGACCTATGAAGAGACCAGACCTACCACTGTTTCAACAGCACAAGTCCCAGACAGTAGCAAGGGGAAATGAATTAAGTACTAAACCCTCAGCCCTTTCAGCAAGAATTAAAAAGCACGCAATGCTCACATCCTCAGAAGCCTTTTTGCTTCAAGCTTCCTTTGGTTTTGAAAATCAATAGATGTGATACATGTAAATATCTTGGGAACCAGGGTTCCAGCACCTCACCAGGGATGTTCATCACCCTACAGGATCAAGGCCTTTGCAACCCTCTAAATCCCCTCAAGTGGCAATATTTCATTACAAAGCAGGGAGAGGAGTGTAAGTGGCATTTCTGTTTCTATGGAAATTGCAGCGGCAGGAAGCACTTGGGTTTGTTACTTCAGAGAACTCTATCTTCTGTTGCTGGATGCAACTTTCCTCTTCCAAATCTCATCTGCTTCACCTAGAGGAGGAAAAAGTAATGACCATTAGCATGGAGATATTATCAAATATCTAGTAAATAAATCAGATTTTTATGTAATGTGCAACTGTACGTATTGGGTTACATTAAAATGATGCAAAGAATTAGTAACCCTCTGGTAATCCTCTGATGTCTAGTCCCTCCCATTTCAGGTGTAGCACTTCTATGTTAGAGATCCACAACAAGTTGAAAGTACCATTACTTCAGACAACAGAAAATGCTGGATTTGTCTCTGAGAGATATCTTTGCTCTGGCAGGTATTTCCACACTTTTTATTTCATTCCTCAGGTGGCTTAAGACAAATGTTTTAGTGATGGCCAAATCAGCATCTATGAGCTGTTGTGAGCCTCACCTGTGCTAATGATAATATGAGAGTTCACTCCATGCTTTTAACCAAAGTCCTCCCTGTGGCTCAGAGAAAGTTTTTGCATTTGACAATAGCATCACCATGTAGCATTGGGGCTTAGCCTGAGAGAAAACAAAAGAAGAAATTCTTTGCCTGACAGGCATGACAGGGTGAGACATTTTCTCCAGGAAGCCTCTGGAACCCAACAAGCCACAGGAGTCCTGTTTTTGATGTCAGCAAGGACTGAAATTGGCTGGCAGATAGACCACAGGCTCACTTCATGACCACAGTGGCTGTGGTGAGTGCTCTTGTGCTTCAGTTTGCAGCTGGCCCTCCCATCCCAGTACCAAATAGATCATGGCAGGAACATGCTTTGAATGGCACGTGGCAAAAAAGGCCTGTTAGTCCTGGCCAGAAGAGCATCAATATGCATGTGACCATTAAGGTGAAATATTAATGGGACCACTCCAATGGGAAATATATGAGAATAGGTTTTGAGTTTCTTGGCACATGTTGTGAACAAAACTTCATTTGGTCTTGCTACACAGAATCACCTCTGTTTAAAAGGAACATACAAAAATCTATGGAAACATTTGTTGGGATATTTTTAAGAAAGTAGAATCTAAATTATTTGGTGGATCTGTTGGAGATCACAATAACTTAGAGACAAAATCGATTTCATAGTGAGATCAGAATGTAAAAACTTAGAGCTGTGGCACTCAAAAAAACCCAGTTTAGTAAAGAATGGTTAATAGAAGAATTTAGAACTGGTGATTTTGAAAGTAACAATGTAGAATGATAAAAATGTTTATAGCGGGCATTTAACACTTACTATGTCTTTTCATTGGGGTAGAGAAACTTGCTGCATGCCTTTCACACAGACCCATACAATGGGTAAGGCTGGGAGGAACCTCTGGAGGTCACCTAGTCCAACCCTCTCACTACTTCAGTGTCCCCTAGAGCATGTTATTCTGGAGTTTGTCCAGATGGCTTTTGAGAATCTCCAGTGAGGAAGACTCTGCAATCTCTGGGCAGCTTGTTCCAGTGCAGGTTAACCCTCACAGCATAATTTTCTTATATGCTCAGGTGGAACTTCTTGTGCTCCAGTTTCTGCCCATTGCCTCTCATCCTATTGCTCGGCACAACCAAAATAAGCCTGACTCCTTCCTCTTGGCACCTTGCCTTCAGAAGGCTTTGATACAGCCAGTCTCATTATATTCTTGCTGATCAGATAAGGAGCAAATGGAAAACAAAATTAACTTTAGGAGAGCAGCAACTAAAGCACAGTACTCTTTGTACACACACTTGTTCAATGAGGTATAGCTGTTATGAGTTCCATTTCTGCAAATCTGATTTTCATCCATTCCAAAAAATAAGTCACAACTGAAAAAAAACTTGCAAAATACAAAATTTGCAGTCTTACTAATCATATCTTCAGAGAGACTCCTGCAAATTTGTTGTCATCTGTAATTATAAGTTTGCGAGCTTATTTTGAAAGGTCATTTCATTCACACACACTGCTTTAAAATCACACACAGAAAAAGATTTTTTTATGTTGAAAATTTTTATTTCCTTCTTTCTCTTAGTAAGAAGGCAGGAAATTAGCATGTATTCAACACAATTTTTAATTAAAATCACAATGAAGCATGCTATATCTTAAAATCTAATTTAACTTAATATTTTTAAGCAGACAGAGAACAATAACCCAAAAACTATCTAAAATGAAATCAACATCTGTTTCCCAAGTAATTTGGCCCTTACCCAAATGAATTACAGCACTGATCCGGATAACTGGATTGGGGTGTAAAGTGTCCCATGTATGATATATTATGTTTATAGTATATGTCATAATACAATATTTTTGTTGTAAATAAGGTAATGAATTCGTATTGAGAGAGGAGTTTCTGAAAGATCTGGAGGACATTTACTCTTGTAGACTTCGAGAGATGTCCTCCTCCTTCCCTCTCTCTCTTTTTCTCCCTCATTTACAGTAAGATTCAAGTCTCAATTCTTAGAAAATCATTAAGTATTTTTTTCCTTTCCTGGTTATCCCCTGTGATTTTTAGCTCAACCCTGCACACACTGACTTTTTCAGAAATAATAGGCCATGCAGGATGTGCTGTGCATGCGTTCAGCTGCTGCACAACTGCAGGGCACTGCAGAAGGTC
The DNA here is from genome assembly GCF_035770615.1 of Melospiza melodia melodia. Classification (NCBI taxonomy): domain Eukaryota; kingdom Metazoa; phylum Chordata; class Aves; order Passeriformes; family Passerellidae; genus Melospiza; species Melospiza melodia. The sequence goes on along the minus strand of NC_086194.1, from coordinate 34,527,392 downwards.
ATGCCCAAGGACAGGTCCAGCTCAGGGGGCTTCTATGCTCCAATCTCTGGAAGAAGTTAAATATTTTAAAAGTCCCAGAAGTTACATTTTACTCAAAAGGTTTTTGACCCACACAAAACTATTACTGTTCAGCGACTCACAGATGGATAGATGGATGGATGGATGGATGGATGGATGGATGGATGGATGGATGGATGGATGGATGGATGGATGGATGGATATGGTGCACCCATCAAGTTTGAACCTGTCTTCACTCACAGAGCCAACATCGCTGTTGTAGGTATCCCCTTTGCCCAGCTCCTGCTCTTGGACATGACTCATTTTCCCAGTAAGGCAAAGCCAAAGAAAACCAGCCTCAAAACAGATAGAGATCTCCTGATGCAGGAGCTCAGGAAAAAGGAATATACAGCCAGTGGAAAGTGAAAGTTCAGAAAGAGCTACGTGGAAACTTGTGCAAATGTTGTGGCTTCATTTGTAAGCTTGAGAGATGTTTACAAGAGCACTGAGTTATAATCTCATGCATGTTAATGCTCCCCAATAACACTCCCAGTCGCCTGATGCCCCGGACAGTTTGCGCCTCCTTAGAACGCAGTTTTGCTCTTCGAGGAAGCCTCCTTAGAATCTAATTACCCAGTTTTGCTCTTTGAGGAAGCTACATTCACAGGGAATGTTGCAAAGGAAAGAGCCTGGGGCAAGATGGTTATGGGTACAAGGGTCTCAGCTCTCTGTAGAGATTATATGTCTGCAGGAAGTGAGCACAGCTTTGTTTCTCAATGCTTTGTGGTCATGGCAAGAAAAAAAGAGATACCAGAAAAGAAACCTGGAAGGAAAAGGTAGTAAAAGGGAGAAAATGGACAAACTAAGGCTCATGGCAGGAATTTGAAAAGGTAGGAGGTTTTTGCATATTCTATTATTAGTTTGGTTTTATGTGTGGGATTAAGATTTCGAGTTCAAAATGGTCATAAACCAGGCCTAGTAAAAAAAGTCATTATGCATTAAGTGACCATAGATTTACCTATTAAGACTGGGGACAATTTCATCAAAATTTATCCTATCAGCAAATTAACCCTCAGAAGAGTAAAGAAATTTCTAGATCGCCAGGTTTTTTGTCATTTCCTAATAATATCTGGCGATATGCAGAATTTCTCTTTAAAACTCCCAAAGCATTAGTTCTAAGAAATGCTCATTTTATTTTTTTTTTTTTTAAATCCACCCAGCAGCTACACCTTTCTCAAGTGCTAAGAGCCCTTCAGAGTGATCTTGTCTCTTCAGAGTGCTCTCTTTAGGAGTAACCACAGTATATTGACACAGGAAACCTGTCTAAGGAAGAATGGCATAGAGGAATATTACATAGATTTGCATACAGTGACATCCCATATTTCCCTCTGTGCAATTTTATCACTACACTTTTATAATACAGACAGAGCTATACAATCAGGCCAGGCATACAGGAAATACAGTACCAATCATATCTATAGAGTTGACTTAATCTTTAGAATCTTCCATGATTGTAAAGCATAGTCAACCACTGTTTTATTTATGAAGAACAGACAAATCTTTTTAGACAGTTCCTTGTAAACTTAAACTTCTGCATTTAGCTGGATTGATACAGAGGTAACCAGCAATGCAATAAAAATACATCATTTACATCTTCCTGCATTTAAATATATTATCCACACAGAAAGTTATTAAGAGCAAGTTATTTATTTCATACTCAGGGTTTCTGAAGGCTGCAAAATCAGCAGTATGGAAATGAGTAATTTTTGCTCATCTCACATTGTTTAATAGGTTAAACTGAGCATAAACTCAATGGCAGCATTGTGATTCACATCTAAACTAAGCTTTGTTTCTGTTATGATATACTCTTCTAGTCCTTAAGGGCCTCTCCAATTCCCACTGAAGTCAAAGAGAATGCTTCCCTCGATGCAAAATTGCTGCAATAGGATTCTACACATGTATTGTGTGCAATAGTTGTTGTAGATACACGTGTCACAGCCCATGAAGTAGGAGATAATAATAGTGTGTATTCATTTCAGGGACCTTAAAATCACTTCAGGCAAAATCTTCTTACAGTAGAAACCATGTATTTTTATTGGAAGAATTTTTGTTATCCTAATGTCATTGGGTAATTTTACTTCTTCTTCTAACATAAAAAATTATTAATTATTTCTTTAAAAGAAAATATTATTAATTACCTCTTTACCTCCAAGATTTTTGTTCTGTTAAAAAAATTGATCGCTTGACAAAATATTCCTTGTGACTTTTTTTGTCAATTTTTTTCTGTAAGTTACATTAATTGCTTTATTTGTTTTCCGCCTGGAAAATGGAAACACATGTATAAATACCGTAAATGGGTGTGTTTTTCAGCTAGTAGGCAATGACAGATGGTTCTGCTGGAGGACTTAGGTGGCACTGTCACATTTTGTGCCTTTGCTGCCTTAAGCCCAAGAGGGGTACCTGAGCACTTACTGTGCAAGGGCATGCCTGCTCTCACAGAGAGCTGGGTGGAAAAGCTTTGCTTTCTCCTGTGAAGCTTAATCACAGTATGTTAGAATTAAATATTCTATAGAATAAATGTTGTTATCCCCTGTAGAAACCTTGGGATGGAGAGGCTGTGCAATGAGGGCAGAAATAAAAGGCTTGAAGCAGCTGGAGATTCTTCTTCCTCCCAGCTTCCATCCAGCTGCCTGCAGCACATCCTGCACCTCTCTCCAGGGATTCCCTAGAGATCCCTAGTTATCAGCCAGTGTCATGGCACAGACAAGGACCTCCAAGAAGAGGAGGAGATCATGACCTTGTGAGGAGCACGTAACAGTACTTCTGCTCAGCCCCAACCACACATAGGTTGTTCTTTCTCCTTTCTTCCTCAGCATGAACGTTTTACTACCCTACATGTAGCAAACAGCTTCGGCAGCACAAGTGGTTGGATCCAACTTCCCATGTTGCCTGGGGCAATGGGGCTTTTCAAAGAGGATGTGCACGCATGTCTCAGCAGGTAGAAGAATGGTTTGGTCTCAGCTCTTTCATATCTCAGAGGAAAGACCTGATTGCTGGATTCCCAAGCAAAAGCACAATATTGGCAACCTTTGCCAGCTACACAAGATGTGTTCAGCTGCTGCAGGTATGTGCCTAAACATTAGGCATTAAAATACCCACCTATCTGGAGACAGTTCACTGAATTCACATGGAAAATTAAAAGTTCTCCAAGAACTTTCAAGTAATCATTTATTTGGGACACTTAGTAGCCTCAAGGATTTTGCACTGATTCCCAGGCCTGCATCCTAGCTGAGCTCACCTAATTCAAGCTTCAAAAACTGATGGAGCCAACATTGTCTCACTGCATTTTTGTTTTCTGCTGGTCCTAGATTCAATCAGAGAGCCAAATAGGTCTACATATCACAATAGGGTCAGGTCTTCTCCCACTAGTGCTGTTTGGAAGGATCATTACGAGCATAAATCGACTGCCAAAACATTTTTGCTGCAAATCTCTACCACATACCTTGTGATTGCCACAGAGAGGCACTTTGCTCACACATTCAGTTCAATGAGACTTGATAATTCTTGGAACACTCACAGGAAATATGTCTGCTGTCACTATTCAGGACCTGCTTAATATGCACTTTAGCAGTGGCTTGAGAGCAGATGGAAGACTTTACTCACTGAAAAGTGTGGCAAGGAGTTGAAATTCTTTTCTGCACCAACATTTTCTCAGTATATTCAAGAAATATGGTAGTGTGGAGGTTCAAGATGTCTGGCACTGATCCTGGCTTTCTAGCTTTGTAAGCATCAGCACCCTCAGTAGAATGCTCCTTAGCCCAGGAGAGCCAAGTGAGATGGTTTTGAGATGATGAGATGCTTTGTGAGCATGGTATATATTCCTTGCAACTGCTTTCATGTTGGAAATACAATTTAATTCCTCCCTCTCTTCAGAGCTGACAAGGCAGTGAATGAGTAAAGACAACAGAGATGTGCTCCTTGACTGGATTAAAAAAAAAAATAGGACAGAAAAAATGTACTAGGGCCTTATGACTTTTTAAAAGTTGTTATTCAAGTATAAGTGAGATTCTTTGTACACTTCTCCTTCTCCTCCAATACAAGCATTCTTTTACTTCAGAGTGTCTGCATTGCTTCCACATTCTGTTTCTCCTGGAAAACAAAGTTTTCTGTATTTACTGAATTGTCAGAAATACGCTTACTGAAAGTCCAATTGAGTGCTTCAGAGTTTATTCTTTATACATTAATTTTACTACCAGAAGAATGGCTTATTTTCCTACAAAAAGGAAAGGGGAAAACGCCCAAAAAGAAGGGCTTTTTCAGTTGCCTGAATAATATTTTTAATTTGCATATAACAAGCGAATAATATCTGCAGTTGTGTCTTCCCCTGCCTTCCCCATTTTCTTCTTGAGGAGAGCCCAATTATAAAAAAGCTTTCTTTTCTTTACATGGGAAAGATATTTGCTATATTTGGTGTGCAGGGTAAATCAAGTCCTTGGTGCTGCTGTGCTTAATATTAGGCCAGGAGATTTCAGGGAAAATGTAATGTCTGAGCGGAAATCACAAATTAGAACTTTTTTTTTTCAATAAGCCTCTTGGGCTGGTTTCTCACTTCGCTCCTATCTTTCTGACAACTAATAATTTAGTTTAGTACAAGAAAGGTAAAAATCACACATTGAGAGTTTGTCACAGAGTTTATTTAGTATTTAGAGGGCTGATGTATGTAGTTAGGAATTAAAAAACAGTCAAAATTAACCTTGCCCACCATGTTTACTTTTATCATATTAGGTTGATTGAAGTAAACCTAATTTCTCTTTACTCACCTGCCTTACGTGAATTCACATGACAGAAAACCAGCACAGCACATGCCAAATGTACCACCATCATTTTAAAGGATTTATTCACCTGTGTGTCTTGTTTCAATGACATAATATGAAGTTACAACGAAAGCTGACGTACTGCAAACACACGGGATATACCAGGGAAAGAGTAAATGGCAAAGGAAATACATGGAGACTTGTGAGAGGGGTCATCTTTTACTCTTAGCAGCGAGGTTGCTGGTTTGGAGCAGAGAATCAGAAGTCAGCCAGTCAGGCATGCTCCTCAGGGCAGGTCCATAAATCTGTCTTCTCGGAAGAAGATCTTAAATGGTGCAATCCCAACAGATGTAAGCCTACACCACAAAATAGCTGAAAGCTGGGTCTACCCAGCTCAGTGGTAATATACCAGAAGAGTTTAATTACCATGGTCTCTCTGAAGAGTTTAATTATCTGGGGCATTACCCTCCCTATGGCTACGTGGCTGGTAGTCAGCTCAGAAGTTGCAGAAGCTGCTCGGTTGCAGCAAGCTGGCAGTGGCTCATAACAAAACAGCAAAAGTGTTGGATCACCTACAGCTCCCTGTAGGTGATCCAGCAACTTTTGGCCAAGAGACCTGTAAGAGATAAACATAAAGGCTTTGTCTCACAGGTGGCTCCCTTTCTTCTCCTACGTGATCATCAACAGTGAACAACTTCCAGATTATTCTGTACTCTGGGGGGAGTTTTGTGCAGGCCTGGTGATGTTTACACCTGAAGAGAAAATAACCAGGTTCCTGTGTCTCATTTGCAGAACATGAACAATATAGCTTCTACTTTGAGTAGTCAAATGTTGAATAAATGAGCTGAAAATGAATACCTGGAACCATGCTAATTCACCCGGTCACCTTGCAAGGCCATTGCAAGGAATGCTAGGCTCAAAGCCTTGCCCAAGGCTCCACATATTGTTCCTATTTTTATAATAGTCCAAATCTGAACCTCTAAAATCTCAGAAAGTTCAAATCTGGATTCAGATTTTATGCTACAGCCATAAAAACTAATAATAACAAATTTATCAGAAGCGGGATGCCTTCCAAAGACCAGGCATGGTGGAAATATTAACAGAATCTAAAAGGAACTGTTAGAAAAGATAAAACTGTGACTGATGACCTTCTGCATTTGTGCTCACTAGGAGGGCTTCATCTTACTATAAAGCTGTTCTTTAAAGGAATCAATCTACAGAGAGGTTGTGGTTGCTCCCTCCCTGGAAACATTCAAGGTCAAGTTTGATGGGACTCTGAGCAACCTGATCTGATTGAAGATGCCCCTGGTCATTGCACAGGGTTGGACAAGATGACCTTTAAAAGTCCCTTCCAACCCAAACCATTCTGTGACTATGACTTTATGATTCTAGGAATCTAAGGATCAATTTCATATTTCAGTTGTAATAATGCAGTCTGTAGGGTAGCTCAGTAAATGGAACAATAAGAAATTTACAAAATCAGATAATGTTTACACATGAGGTCTGAGCAAACTAAAGTACAAAAACACTTTGATTGTGGTACAGGTAAATTACTGATCAAATATACCCTAACAGGATGAATATAAAGTAGCAATGATGATATCAAAAAGGACTCTTGGAGGGAGTATGGGAATTACAGATCAGTAAACCTGACTTCTCTGCCATGCACCCTGGCAGAGGTTATAGCAGAGAAGAATGTTAGTAGCTATTCACAGAAATGTGTGTAGTAAGAGGGAAGACTTTACAAGGTTTCTGACGAGTCACATCTCACAAATCCTTCAGAGTTCTTTGATTTGACAAAGTGTTAGAGAAAGGCCATTACTCAGTGACCTGCAAAGCATGCTCAGGAAGCAGCATGCCCGGGCAGGATGCCACTGCAGCTCTGATGGCTCTTGGTGAGGCTTCTCCCACTGCACAGATTTGGTACCTGACTCTCCCCTGATTTACCAGTGCAACTTCATAACCACAGCAACCAGGATCACTCCCGTGCAAAACACAGAGTTTCAAGCACTTGCCACTTTTTCTGATAAAGGCCTCTAACATTCACTGGGCACAAATAAACAAATACAGGATTTCCAACTTCATGTCTGTTTTCATAGCCTTTGCTTGGAAGGTGCTGCATATCTTAATACTCTGATAATTTTCCTTCTTCTTTCCTTAATGCTCAATTTATAAACAAGTATGAAGAAATTAGATGGATGCTGAAAGATAAAAGGGGTGTGTGGATCATTAAGTTTCTGAAGAAGTAATAATGTACTAGTGTATGATTGGTGATGAAAGAAGTCAAACAAAAGTGGTCAGTTAAGATGGAAAAATTGTATGAGAAAAAAATAGAAAATTTAGTAACCTTTTCAGAAGATTGTCTTTAAACAATGTATTTTTAATAGTCTTTAAACAATGTAATTTTAAAAGTCTTTAAACCATGGATTTTTTAATTTTCAATCAGATCAGATTGCTCGTGTCCCACAACAATTTTCCATTAATATTAATTTGCACTTCTGATCATCTGCAGTAAATTATGTGTTCACATAGCACATAGAATTGAGGGATCTTACCTGAATTTGTGGTCTACTATTGTTTGGGTTTTTTTGTTAAAGCTGTGATGAAGATTGCATTTGCTTCATTTAGTGAAGCAAAGCAGTGTACACTATTTACTCTTGAATTACAGTGACATCAAGATCAATTTTTGTACCAGTGTGGGCATCTCACCATAACAAACTCTTATGCATACACATTTGATGCTCTTTTCCCAGTGCCAGCCTGGACTACAAAAGCCTTTGGAGAGGGAGGAGGGTGTTAGGGAGATGAGGGCTCTCCAGCCAGATGCTGTATGGGAATAAAACTCCATGGTAATTATTCCAGGTCAGGAGTGCTGCATGTGTTCTGTGCTGAAGGATTTGGTCAATAATCACAGACCCACGTGTCCTGTCCTGGCACAACTACCCCACTTTCAGTAGTTCAAGCAGTCCTCAACAGAGGCATATTCTGTGGTTTAGGGGATACACTGCACAAGTTTTTCTCTCGCAGTTAGCTTGTCCTTCCTTAAGTCTCTTAGCTCGACCAGGAATTTACCCCTGCATGCCAGTTCCAAGATCTTGTGTGGAATCTGTGGCTCTAATAAACACGCAGTGTGCTTCCTCCCTCTGAGGTGCCTGCTTTTCAGTAAGGAGAGAAGTGATCTGTGTATATTTACAGCCCATTTCCTTGCCAAAAATATCACAGAAATGAAGGGCAGTTTTAAGAGACACCAAGGCTGTTGATTTGGCACGCTAATAGTCCCCCGACTGAACTCAATGTTCTCACACAATTCTTTTCTGACTTTAGGCTGTTTCACTGGCTCTGATAGACGGCAAATACACATACCCTGCCTGTCAGGCAGTGGCCAGATCCTTTGGCTGAGGTTAGGAAGTTGGCAGGTTACCCGCCCCGTGGCTGTACTTGCGGTGTGCACAGCACACATCTCCCCCCTCCCTCCATGAAACTCAAGCTGGGGTCTTTATGGTTTGTAAGCAGTAATTCTAGGAGCTGAGCAGCTATCAGCAAGCTAGCCCAAGCTGTGTTAAGCTTTCCTCAGTTGGAAGTTGTTCTATGTTATATATCACTCAACAGATCTATACGCCGTGGTGCTTTAAAGAACAGAGCTCTGTCTTAACTTGTAATCATTTTCTTTGAACTCAGATACTGTGAGAAATGCCAATAAACCCAGCAGAGACTATTTCTTACTGAGAAAGTGGGACTGTACAGGAATGTGGATTTGAACAACAGGCTTGCAGATCTCATAAGCAGTAGGGCTGCTGGAGGAGGTAAAGGGGCACAACCAGACTAATTTCTCTGGTGAGAAACAGACTAATTGCCCTTATCCAGATCACTGGCACTATGTAAAACAAACGTGTAAAAATGGAAATGTGTAACTGCTGTGTTGTTGTGTCAGCCAACATTCAAATTATTGGCATGGGAGCATCTACTTGGAGACAGAGCCCTATTATACCTGTACTGGGTCTGCTGATGCATTTCATCAACAGCCTAAGAACACAAGAGATTACAAGAAAGCAATAGCAAAAGGACTTAGAGAAGTCTAGACCAAACTGATTTGCAAATTTACATGGAAGTGCAGGCAAAGCCATACAGCTTGGATAACAGAGAGAGAAAAAGCCTGACCCCTGGCTTAACTTCCTGATGCATCTCTCTAATGGATCCCAGCCAGAAACATTGCATCTGATCCTTCTTCAGTTTTGATAGGGTTTTCTAATTGAACTCACATCCAAATGTTGCTTTTCAGGCCTATGTTAATACACGGTTGTGTGTATTTACAGTAAAGCTGCAGAGCTGTTCATATTCGCATAAGCAATGCCTCATAGCTGGCTGACAATTTAATGAGACATTCTGAATTTTACCTAAGGCATTCTCAGCAGTAGGAAATCCTGTTAGATTTACAAGTGTCCATCTGTTAAAATCCTCCAGAGTCATTTTAGATGCTACACTGTTTGTTGGGTTTTGACCTCCTTTGCTGTGATTGTTCAATTAGTTCTGTTGTGTTCAGACCACATTTGCGTTGTGCATCTTGGAAAGCACAGTAGGGAAAGAGCTCTGCTTTGATGAGATTAAAATGCCAGCCAGGATGTGGCATGCATTCCTGCTCACTTATTTTCCAGGGAAATGCAAGCTAATGCTTCCTTATTTTTACTAATATAGCTACCCTTGTAAATAGAAGAGTCACAGTGCCTAAACTGAGTTTGATGCACTTCGATTAAACTTCTTTTTGTCCTGTTAATGGATCTTGAAGGCATTAAGTGGGATCAAGTGGATTAAGATTTCAAGGGCCTTTGAATCTACTCACGGACCTGCAAATGACGCACTATTTACTCTTTCAGAATCGGTTAGCTTACCCATAAAATGGGCATAATATATGAACTGGGTGGAAAAAAAATGTACAGCATTTGAAAATCTTTGGGTGAAACAAATGTCAAATTCCAAAGCTGCCTTGATTAAGGGGAAAAAAAAAATCCTATTCTGGTTTCCCTTATGAGTTCATGAAACCTACTCCCTCCTTTAGCTTTCCTGCTCTCTTAAAGTGCAAGAACAATTTCAGTCCCTGGTTCCAGAGAAAGCAGAGGGTTGCAGATCAGTGAGGTTTACACCTACAATTCCCAAGCTCTTTTGGCAGAGACACTCAGCCCCCACCAACGCTACACAGCCAAAATGTCTCCACTTCGTCCTGTGCAGAGACCTCTCTGCAGATTTCTTATCTGCACAGCTCAAGCAAACACTACAGCCATAAAAACACCCCCTCTGTATGTTCAGCATGCTCTGCCTGAAAACTATATTGAGCAAGGGTTACAACAGTTGCATCATAAGGTCATAAACTTATAATTAACTGTAACTAAATACACAGAGCTGGTTCTTCTCCCGCTGCCTTACTGAGGAGACCTGTAAATAGCCTTTTCCCCTGCTCCTTCACAGCTGCAGTGTGATGGCTCGGTAGCATGGGAGGGCCCTTGGGCTAGCATGTAATTGCAAATCCTAGGGAAGATGGCCGTGCCTTTTGGGGAAGATACTGTTACATGTGTTTTGTGTGCCTAGAGCAATGACGTCAGTCCCAGGGTGCAAGGAGCTGTACAAACAGTAAAAACATTTTTTTCCCTCTCTTAAAAGACAGGAAACGCCAGATGGGTAGATGCTAATGAGGGAGCAGAGGAGCCCATTGCGGCCACTGGGTCCAGCGGCCTTTTTGGGGGCACAGCAGAACTTCAAGACAGAATTCCACTGTAGATAATGAGGTTGTTTAGAAAGGATTTAGGGATTTTCCTCCATATCTGAAGAAAAATAGATGAGACAGCATAAAATATTTTTTCAGGATGGATACTGATGAGAAGTGGGAGATGGAAATACTAGAAAGGGATGATATAAGGGAGAGCAAGCTGATGCAGACATTCCACAAGTGGGAAGTAACATGGAAAAGCATGATGGACACCAAGAGATGGGCTGAAGAAAGAAGCAGCATTCTTAATAGCAAACAACTAGCCACAAGTCTGCTAGTCAAGGCCACAAAACTAATAGCACTCCCCCAGCATCTATGGCCATGTTGTGCAAGGACAGTGTTTGGGGTTGAGCCAATGCCACTCTCATTGAGCTCATTGCCACTAAGATGGGTTGAGTGAGGAAGACTGTTTCGTAGCTATTTTCCCACATGTAGGCAGAGACTCAGAGAAAGGACTCAGATAAATGCCCAGCAGAAAAAGCAGTGTCTGAGTTATGGAATAGTGTGCAGACAGGGTGGTGACTTGCTTCATGGTACTTAAATAAGGAAATAGAGGGTAGAGGTTTGATCACGGAAACGTACTGAATATTGGGAGCTCTTTTCATGTTGAGGACAGGTTTACTGCAGGGATTATTCATGGACAGCCTCATCTCAGGTTATCATTATGTTGTGTCGTCTGTGAACTTTATATTAGTGGAGAGTCAAGATGTTGTACAGTCAAGTTCTATAAAGATTGCACAGAGGTTTCATGAGTGTGCTAGGAGCCTACAAGCAATTCTTGACTCTGAGCCAGTATCCTTTTTCCCTGAGAGACTGCTCAGTTTCAGAAATAATTTTCAAGGAGCAGGAATCTTATCTACCATGATCCTTTCATTCACTTCAAGTCTCTCCATAGTCTTTCTTACATTTAGTAGTTTGAATCCACACTACTCTGCCAGTTGTGAACCCTATGTAGGTCTCTTGATATGTGATCTCTGAATTTGGTCCAGTGAATTTAAAAGAACCCAAGTAGTTACCCAGGTGCCAAAATAGAAGAGTTAAGCAATAAAAGACATTAGTAAGTGAACATTAATGCCAATAAGTAACAGGCTACGTTTTTATTTCAGACGCAATCCCCCAGAGGGCATATTACATAGTTGTGCCATTGCAGCAGGAACCCCCCGAGGCACTGTAACTCAGCGACACACCTTCTCCTCTCCTGCTCCCTCAGGCAATCATTTACCTCTGGCCTAAATCAGAAATAAAATAATATTCCACCCTTCCTCCCTCTACCTCACCAAGCACTCACCATCTCAGCTGAGCTGGCCAGAGAGAATGGGCCGCAGGCTCTATTCATTTCCCACCCTCCAGTTTCTAATCCCCAGGGAGGAAGTAAGCAGATGTGTGGCCCTGCTTGCTTCATGCACCTGGACAAAGCCTGGGTAATCCATGTGGGGTTGTAACTGGGTTCTTACCCCTCAGGCAGCAGCGTCCTGCACACATGTAAAACAGAGCATTGAGTTTTTCTTTCTTCTGGCTCCATAGACTGAAAGTTCAACCACTGTGTACCCTTTCTCCTACAGCCAGGAGGCTTTTTTATGTCTGAAGTTGGGTATAACAACTCTTTTTAAAAAATATAACCATCTCACCCTGCTACCATTCAAAGAACACAGGACTTTCCCCTCATTCCCAAAATACTTTACTCTGAACTTAAGTCTGGGCTCCAAAATGGACATGTGGCTGCTAAGCAAAGTGCTGTCAATCCGACCCATGGGGCAGGGTCCCAGCTAGGAGGGGGTGACATTTCTCAGAAAACAATGGAAATATTTTGAGGAAAAATAACTCCCGTTTTAAAAGGAAGTTATTGGAAAAGGCAGGTGGAAAGTGGAATTAGAAGGGAGTCTCTGTGTGCCTGTAACAATAGGGAAGGTGATGGCAGTGACTCAGAGCAGCTGGAGCAAATCTGCCCCTCTGCTTACCCCAAATTTATTGCTCTCTCTCTGGATTTACTTCTTTACTTCTATGTTTCTCACCTGGGGTCTGGTATATGAGTTGGCATGGTAAGGCACGTGTTTCATCCTGGCATTTGATCTTGGAAAAACCCTCACAGAGAAGCATTAATTCCTGCAAGTCCTCTGGCACTCTGCTTTGTATCTCCTGGGAAACTTGTACAGACTGTGCTAGCAAAATACCTCTGCTGCATGCACTTCCAGTGGGAAGCACTCCAAGCATGTCTGCGTGAGGAAGCACCACCACAGCCTGTCTAAGAGCATAATTAGTTGTGTTGTGCTATCAAGTTGTACTTGATAGTAGCAGCACAGTTGGTTGCTGTGGATAACTAAAGATGAGAGTGAATCACTAAAAGACAAATGAATTGAACTCCCCCTATCTATGAAAACAGGCTGAGACAATTGGGATTGCTCAGCCCCGGGAAGAGAAGGCTCCAGGAGCACCTTATTGTGACCTTTCAGTACTTAAATGGTGCTCATAGGAAAGATGGGGACAAACTTCTTGTAGTTCCTTATAGCAACAGGACAAGGGCTAATAGTTTGAAAATAAAGAAGTATTGTCAGACTAGATGCAGGGAAGAAACTTTTTTACTATGAGAGTGGTGAAGCACTGGAACAGATTTCCCAGAGAGGAGGTGGTAGAGGTGCCCCCATCCCTGGAAACATTCAGGGTCAGGTTGGACAGGGATCTGAGCAACCTGATCTAGTTGAAGATGTCCCTGCTCATTTCAGGGGTTGAACTAAATGACTTTTGAATGTCCCTTACAACCCAAACTATTCTATCATGGAATCCCACCATGGGCCACTAGATCAAGTTGCCCAGATTCTATGAGTCTGTGATTCGTCAAAAAACAAGCTGTGAATTTTAACCAGTGAAAGCCACTGCACAGTGAGACCACCTTACTCCTGGTGGGGTGAATAGAGGCATGTTTTTGTCCTCTCACTCCTCCGGCAGAGACATGGAGAGTCCACATGAGCAGCAAAGGAATATCAGCATGCACAGCAGCACCACAGCCACCCAAGGAAATGGCAATAGCTGAGGAGGTGGATGAAAGCCTCAACTTCTCTTCCTGGGTCGCAGGTAAAGGTGGTGAGAGCGTACCATGGAGGTGTGATTTCAGAAGAGAAATCTAACAAAAAGCGACCGTGATGTTTTAAAAATAAAATCTTACATGATTAGTAGGTTTGACTGGGGTGCTTTGAAGGGCAGGTCAATCAACGGGTTATATGTAATCTCACACCAGATTTTCAATATGTGTGGATGGAAAAACCCCTTTAAGGCCAAAATTCATTGGCCTCACTGCAACTACCCTGAGTTACACTGGCCAGTGAGGTGGTCATAAGAATTTTTATAAACATATATAAAGCTGTCAATCCTACTCTTACTGTGATCACTGGAATACCCATTAACTCGGTCTGCTTTGCACTGGAAATGGATTTAACCAACATTCAAAGTTAGCCTGATCACTGAGGTGATTTTATTTTAATCTTAAAAATAACACCAGCTGAGCTGTGCCCAGAAAATGCACTTGATTAATTCACACTTTTAAACAAACAAATGAAAATGTCAAAAAGAATGTAACTGACTGATGAAACAAAGATGGAAACAGACTATGCATGCAGAAATATAGTGACTTATGAACACCCACTGTAGCTGGAAAAAAATACACATGGGAAACATTTTAGTGTGTGGAAAAAAAAAAAAGCAAAATAGGAAACTGTCAAGAACATGGGAGAGTGGCTAGTCAATTAAGTACTGTGTAAAGATTTCCAATTTTCTTGTAGTAAATTATTTATTTAGCCCTTGCATGCCATCAATATATTTTACAAGTTTAATACCCAAATTATAGCTACCCACCCATTTATGGCCTTGTAAATGAGTCCTGACTTATCAATGCAAATTCTTGTTCTAGGCAGTGTCAAATTTAGATTGGATTTGGATGTATTGCTTTTACCCTTATCAAGAAGGTTTGCCACTGTGGTATTTTATTGCTATATTTAAAATGGAAAGTGCTTTTAAATAGACTTGCCTAGATAGCACAACTGATCACAGCACAGATATGTCATTTCCCAGCTTAAAAACCCATCCTAATCCAGCCAGAGATCTTGGAGATGCAGCAGAACCCATTTGTACTGAATGCGTTTCGTGGCAATCTCAATCCTTGGCGATGAAGTGGAAGAGCTATTGTGACAACAATGACTTTAATCTAAAGTAAGAATAGCTGGAACTCTTAAGTAATAAAACCAAATGGTAATCTACATGTTTCTTGATACTTCACAAGAAAAGCAAGCAATAAAGAATTCAAATGAACAAGTGTAATAACTTCCTAAAGAACATTGCATTACATTTGGTTATGCTTGTGTCTCTTACCCATGTTTCACTCTTTAGCAAAGGTAGGCAGCTACACAGCAAAGGTGAAGACTTATCATTGGAGGAGAATAATATGTAAGTGACCAACTAATCAAAAAGGTTATGCAAAATTTTATCAAAGCAACACAAATATCTGGAAAACAGAAAAGAAATCAAGCAGAAACATTATTTTCATTTGACTAACTAAAAGCAGGATGTGGCTTGGTACAGGAGTCATTTGGAAGGTTAATAAAAACAACATTTGTATTCATGAGATCAAAGCTAGCTGAGATTTGCATCTCTGCAACAAAGGGCGTATCTAGTAAGAGGACAAAACAGAGAGGGAGCAAGAATTGGATAGGGAGGAATTGGATGTGAGAGCTGAAAACGATGGCCACCTTTTTGTTGGCTGCAGCCTGCAACCAACATTTCTGGGCCACAATTCTTTGGAGCATAAACTGTCACTGGTAGAAGATCCTGAGGCAGACAGCAGGCTGGACTGAAGGCTGCCAGGGAGGCAGGAGAATGTGGGAGGAAAGCCCAGAGGAAGAAAGGGAGCTCTGAACTGAAAGTTATGCTCAGGGGAGATGGAGACGTGGAAATTGCCAATGCATGTAGGGCTGTCCACCAGGATTTTGCACTCTGATGTCCCAGTGCTCATTCTAAGTGCAGTCTTGGGGCTCAGCAAAGACATACAGCTGCATCAGGGCTTGCCACATCCCTCTATGGGGCAGTGACGGGGAAAGAGTCTGACTACAGCACAAACAAAGCTTTGGTGACGGACCCATCTGCTGATAGACAACCAGAGGAAACAAGAATTGCAACAGGACAGCACACATTTGGCTCTCTAGGACAAGCATAAGGGATTGGTGCAGCATGTTAAGTGGGTGTGAAGACAGCACAGCTGGCAGAGCAAACAGCAGATCTAGGGACACGAGTCAGACCCAACTCTGTAGCTGTGCAGGCTCAAGTTACCCACTAGCAACATACTCCTGCATCAGAGTAAACAAGCATGCAAGGAAGAAGGGAGCTTCCAAGCAGGCATTTTGCAGGCATTGGCATTAGATGCATTTCATGCACCATGAGCAGTCCAAAAGCTTGGCATTTCAGCTGTCAAGACTCCTGTAGTCATCCCTGGAATGAGACAAGCTCCTCCAGAATACATCTCATCATATCTCTTCTCAGACTTTTTTAACAATGGGATGAAAACCTCACATTTTATCAATGACTGGCTTATACTAGGAATCTCATTTTTTTTCTAGATGGGGAACAATATAGGATTTGGATCCCACCCATAATACACATAGCTGATGTGTCAAAGAGGCCAGGATCACTGAAATGTGCAGACTGATAGAAGCCACTTTCCTGGACCTGTGGCTGATATCTCTGTCACATATCTCTCACCTTGCTTTCACCCAGATGATTTACTTCAAAAGCACTTTTGCTTGGGAAAACTACAGCGCTTATATAGCTTCATTAAGTGCAATACCTCTTCATGAAATCACAGCTGCTCCTTTTGCTATTTCCATGTTCACTTGCTATCTTTCTCAGCCCAATGCAACTGTTGACTGTTGGAAGGTACAGCTAACATTAACCAGCATAGATGAACCCTGTATATCGCAGTGATTTCTGGTTAGACCTATTTGCTGCCTGTCATATTGCTGTGTTGTTTTGGGGGGTTCACAATAGAGTAGAAAACAGGTTAAATCTATTTTTTTCTCTCCCTATCTAAATATTTACAAACATTACACTTTTAAGATAAAGGCTAATTTTTTTTTTATTTAATTTTTGCTACTGAATTCAGTGGGAGCACAGTGGTTCCAGCATTCAGTCCTTTTAATAACCTCATCCTAAATCAAGTTTATATACAGGCCACTTAAAATACCCTTCCAGCTAATTTGTTATGGGCACTGTATTATGTCACACTGATCTCTCCTGGGAATTTTCAAATTCATCACAGATAACTATTTTCCAGACTTGTTCTTGCTCCCACTGAATTCAGGCATAAAAATCCCATTGTGTTCAGGCCAAAATTATTGGGTCACTGAGTCCTACTATTATTTCAAGTTCAGGTTTATTCTACAGTTTCTATCCCATGTGACTTTATTCTGTTTTGGAACTGCTAAACAGCATAGTCCACTTGAAGGAGGCACAGTAGTTGTGACAGCAGTATACAAAGTCTTGTCAGTGTCTACTTCCCCTTTGTTACATAAATGCAGTGCATTGTTCATAGGCTTCTAGTTAGTCCTCTGTATTTCATATTCAGCTCTCTTTTTTTTAATTGCTTAACATGACTGTATAACTGTGGTCACATCTTAAGACTAAAATCATGCTATTGATGAACTGTACGAGTGGGAAGGGATGGGGGGAAATCTCCTATTGAACTATAAATAGTCCTTACAAAGTGAAAACAACCTAACCTTGTTAATCACAAATTAGGAAGGAGTGTGCCAAAAATAGCACAACGATGGAGTGTCAAATCAAACGCCTCTGTGCAGGTAGTTTGTACAATACCAGGTGACTATAGCTGTTGTGGGAATATCCTTGCTCAGGAAAACAGCCTAACTCCGTGCCAACTAGGCATCAATGGCTGGCTTTCTCAGGAGCTCTGTTTAAAAGGCATCTAGGCAACAGAAATGAGTGATATGCTCTGTTCCTCCTGCATTTCTTGCTCTCACTGGCAGTACAGTATGCTTGTTGTAACCTAAAACCAAACAGTTGTTTGTACAGTAGTGTAAAAATCTAACAATGGCTGTGCCAAATAACTCTCCCACATAACTTCTGAGATCACTGTGAATATAAGTTTGCATTAACAATTCCCCCTGCAGGGTTTGCTAAAATGCTTCCTCCCAACAAGCTGAAGGTCTCCTGGATTGTCAGGCTTCATGACAAAGGCTTCTGGCTCACACAGTTTCATCAGTTTCTAGTCTTGACTATGTTCAAATATTTTATAATAAGAAACTGCATTTTTTCCACTCCTGGACTCCCATCAGAGTGTTTATTATATTAGATACATTACATAAGCTGGTACTTTAGGTGCTTTATGAGTTTTCCATAAACCCTTATTTGCTAATGGCTAGCCTGACTTTGTGAGTCTACTGCAATTTCTGACCTTTCATAGTAATGGGAACCTGGTTCAAATCATGTTTATAGTACCTTTAAAAAGAGGCATCATAGAAAAGCAAAAAAAAAATCATAATCATTATGATAAAAATATTTCCTTTATATGATACTTCAGCCAGTTTTCTTTCACCAGCTGAGTAGTGTCTTTCCAAAAACTTTCAGCATGTACCTTTATTTTTCTCAGCTGTGGATTCCAGATTGAAAAGCAAACCCCTTGGATTAAAAGCAGAAATAGACTAAATCTGGCAGCCTCTGATGAAAGGTAAGGCTCTTTGCCTTTGCTAAAATTTCCATGCCCAGTTACCAGACTCAGTAACTCCATCCAACTTACTGACATTCTGCTTTTTCATGGTTTAAGAATCTCAACCATGCAAAATCTCTCGCTATCTTTATCAGTTAGTAGCCCTGATTTTCAAAGATACCGACACTGATGGGCCCAGAGAAATAGCTGAGATTTTAGTTTGAAGGTAATGTTCTCCAGCTGGATAGGAAGTTCTGGACTGGAGATCCCACTCTGAGCCATTATCAGCCCCACTAGAAACTGCATCAGCCTTGCTCAGGTGAGTAAGAAGAGACAGTAGGATTAAACCCTGCTATATGATGTGACACCATCCCTGGATTTGACTTCTTGGTGGGAAGGAATTTAAAGTAATTCTTGTGGTAGCCAACTGGAAAAACTTTTATTGGTGTACATGCAGAGTCACAGAATCATGGAATGGTTTGGGTTGGATGGTACCTTACAGATCATCTAGTTCTAACCCCCCTGGGACACCTTCCACTTGACAGGGTTGCTCAAACCCTCATCCAACCTGGCCTGAGCAGTCTTCTCCAGGCTGAAAACCCCAGGTCTTTCAGTCTGTCTTCACAGGAGAGATGACCCAACCATCTGACCATCTTTGTGGCCCTCCTCTGGACCCACTCCAGCAGTCCACATCTTTTTTATGCTGGAGGGCCCAGAGCTGGACACAGCACTCCCGTGCTGGGGTCTCATGAGAGCAGAGAGGGACAATCACCTTCCTTGATCTGTTGAGCTGCTCTTGATGCAGCCCAGGATACAGCTGGCTCTCTGGACTGCAAGTGCACATTGCTGGATCATGTTGACCCTCTTGTCAATCAACTGCCCCAAGTCCTTCTCCACAGGGCTGCTCTTGATCCGTTCCCTGCCCAGCCTGTGTTTTTGCTTGGGATTGCCCCAGGCCAGGTGCAGGACCTTGCACTTGGCCTCGTTGAGCTTCATGAGGTTCACAAAGGCTCAGCTCTCCTGCCTGTCAGGGTCCCTCTGGATGCCATCCCTTCTCTCCAATGGCACAACCACACCACACATCTTGGTACTGTTGGCATGGATGCTGAGGATGCATGAAATCCCACAGTCCATGTCAACAACAAAGACGTTAAACAGCCCCAGTCCCAGTGCCAACCCCTGAGGAGCATCCCTTGTCACTGGCCTTTACCTGCTGGAACAAGAATTTACAAAAACATTTAGGAAAAGCTTTCCCACTTCTCAAACAAGTACGAATATTTACCAGGTAGGCCTGCTCTTTAATATACTTGCAGTCACTTTACAAAAATGCAGTGCAGGGAGATCTGCTCTTAATTATCCTAAAATACAGCCACAGGAAATAGCATAAGGCTGTCATAGGCTTTGCAACATAGAATTCCTACTTTTAATCAGCAATCGTAATTTTAAATTCAGCTTTTTAAAAGTCTTAGTAAAATTTACCTTAGGGAACAATAAAATGGCAATTAGGTATGACAAAGGTACAGAGAAGAAACAATTAGTTACTACCTCAATAAAAGTAGAAAAGATGGCACTGTGAACCTACCAGCCAAATTCCAGGAAACAGGATAAGCTTCTTGACCTTAATGCAAAAAGCCCAAATATTTGGAGATGATATTTTTGGTATCCCTCTAAAGAAACCAGGGCTTTTTTTTTTTTTTTGCATTTCCCAACTTAGTACTGATTCTACACAATATTAATGCAATGGCATTGATCAGTCACTCTGATAAATCATCCTATATTTTCTTGCATTACAAGCCTCGTAGTACATCTCCACATTGTGCAGAAAGTGCTGCAGGTAGTCACTAGGTGGTAACATATGCAGACTTCAGCATACCTGCAAATCCTGCACATCCTCATCTAATGTTTGTCAACATTAGAGAAATTTAATCGATCTTCTGATGGAAAGGGGTCAGGTTTGTAGTGTCTCATAATGTTTGATAGAGACAAAACCTTGAGAGCTCATTAGCTGACTGAAGCCAGCTAGGAGGAGAGCTGGCTTTCATGCTGCTCTGGAGAGTCCTGTAGCCACGTTCATCTCCATGCCTGCCTGCGAAGCCTGGTCTGTAGGAATCCCTGTGAAACCTGATATGAGGGTTCAGAAAGGTATGTGTTTTCTATTAAATGCTATCAGTCTTTCCCATGGGGATGAAGAAGTTGCGGTTTGCAAGTTTCTGCCTTGGTGCTTTTGATATATTTGCTGGATGTTTCCTGCTAATACAGGGCAAGGTTGCCCCACGCACCCACGCCAGGGAATAAGGAATTGAAAGTCTGCCTGGGTGGGCCCTGCGCATCGACCGTCTGTGCCTGACGGGCAGAGCAGGCTGCCAGGGAGCCTGTGGAGCCCCAGCCCTCTGCTCCCCCAGCCCAGCACCCCAGCAGGAAGTAATTTACTGGTGATCTGGGCTGGGAGCAGTCTGCTTTGCTGTCTGATTAATGGGAGAACCACAGACCAAAGCATCATTCCCTGACTCCCAGAGCTGGGCAGCACAGAGCAGCTCTCGCCTGTGTTTTAGGAGGAGCTCGATGTCTGGCAGGCACCAAACCCATCTGGGTGAGTCCGTGCAACACTTCCAAGGCACAAAATCTGTTTGCCCCATTCGCAGGGAGCCTAGACGGCGTGGCAAACTGAAGGCCAGATTTCTTGCTCCTTTCTGAAAACATGTAACAGTCTTCCTGCAAAATAATAGTGAAGAAGGGAGGGGAAGAGGGACATGAGGTTAGCTAAGAAGCTACATACAAGATGGTCCAGATACAGACATCAGGAAGCAGAGAGGCTGATTCTTAAATTTTCATCTGCACAGAGCTGGAAAGTTTTCTAGCTCTAAGCAAGCAGCACTATTTTAAACCTAGGTCTCCCATTTCTGAGTTAATAAGTCTGCCCAGAGGAAAGGGAGGTGCCTGCAACGGGAGCATGAGGGCTTTATTTGGATTGTCCCAGCTACTACTGAGTCTGCCCTGCAGCTTACTAAGTGATTGGCACATTAATTAAAGAAAATCCCCAGACATTTTTAAAAACAAACATGTTTTGTCCTTTCTCCCCCTCCTTTGAAATATTTGTTACCTTTCCAATAGGCTTAGCCAGAAAGAGGAGCAAAGTGAATGAGCTGTAGAAATACTAATTCTGAAGGCTTGTTTCCTTACCTTGATCATGTACATGTGTGTTGCCTAATATAGCAATTTAAGGATGACATTTTCTGAACCATCTGATGCAATACATGACACCTGGCATGCTGAAAAGGAACTTGGGAGTCTATAGGAGTTTAATCTGTATTTTATCATCTGCCTGCTGTATCTATAAGAACATAGCAAATGCTCATTCGCTTATTGTCTTGGACTATTTCTCTGCAATGCAAAGGGAATAATAGAAGATTGAATCAAGAATAGCAAATAGCCCCACGTGGCCGTTGTATGGAACTATGACTTCATGCTGCCTGAAGACTTTGTGGAGTCTCCTTTACTGGAGATATTAAAAACCCACCTGGACATGATCCTGTGCAACCTGCTCTAGGTGAACCTGCTTTATCCAGGGGGTTAGACTAGATAATATTCAGAACTTCCTTCCAGCTCCAGCAGTTCTCTGTGATTCATATGGACTGGGACAAAGGACTTCCACCAGGCTTTTTCATTCATATTTGTTTCCTCTGGCATCCATTTGTGTAATAGTAATCAGATTGTTATTGTAATCCTCTATTGTAAATATGGTGATTCAGTAAAAAATACAGTGATTTAAGAAAGTAAATATTGATAGCTAGTTCATGATGGTTGGTACACTTTAGAGAGATAGAAAAGAAAATTCAACACCTGAAAGAATCGCATTGAAAAACTCAAACCTGGTCTAAGTTTAAGTAAGTTAGAAACTGTCTGACCTCCCACACTTTAAAAAAAAAAAAAAAAAAAAAACCAACAACAAAACAACAACAACAACAACAAAAACCCACAACTCCACAACCCAAACAAACAAAAAAAAAAACAAGCAAAAAACCAACCAACCAAAAAAAAAAAAAAAAAACCACAACCCTCATTAGTGTAAACTTTTAAGCAGGGAGGAGAATCTTAGAAATAATTTTAAAAAGAGGGCTAAACCGGACAGAAAATTATCTAGTTCTTCTCCTGACAGTTTAAAACAAGTTTCAGAGACAATGTTTCCACAAGTTCCCTACATGGCTGGCCAACAGCAATCCCTGGCTATCTGTGCTGTTAGCCATCCTATATTGTTTTTTTCTTGATGTCTCGTTTAAACCTTCTTTGCTGAAATTTAAACTCAATACTCACTGTTTTGTCACCAGTGGACACAGAAAAGCTTCTTTCTTTCTGGCTTAAGCGCCTTTTACATGTTTGAAAACTGTTGACCTTGCTTTAGGAAGAAAAAACCTCAAAAAATAATATAATGCATCCATTGACACTGCAAGGTCAAATTTAATCCTTAGCAGTGAAGTCCTGACATCCTTTTTCAGGATCTGAAAGACTCATGACATGGCAAGAAGCTGTTGCCAGTGAAGGAGATGAAGGTGCTGCGGACTTGGCTCCTGCTGTACCAGGAGCACGCCCAGCAGAGCAGGAAGGAAGGAGGGAGGAAGAACACAGGGAGCTCTGAAGATACCCTGCCAATTCTCCTAGAATAGGAGGAGTTCCCATCTCCAGTGGTGCTGAGGACTGGCAGCAGTGACTGGGAGAAGCCTCCTGCCAGCACCTCCAGGGATCAGGCCAGCCTTCAGCTCTGCTGGTCAGGGACAGCCCACAGGGCAGGAGGAGGCTAAGAGGTGGGATGCATCTGAAGCACTCCTTGGGTTTTCAAAACCAAATGATTAATTCATTCAGGATGATTTAGATAAATTTCTGTGGCTCTAATCTAAACATTTTATAGTTCTTAATGCTCTTGATTTGCAAGAGTAAGCTGCCACTATTGAGAGAGAGTTACATGTGATTACTAAAAATATTCCATTTAAAATATAAACAAACTTATGGCATCATTTTTATTTTGTAGTGTTTAGATTTTATCTGTGGCCTCATAAGGAAGAAGACTCTTTTAACAAGCTTTAAACTAGAGCCAAAAAAAAGTTGGTCTGCTGCATTCTTGTTAACATTAAAATTAATTATCATAGACATACATTTTTAAAAACAGTTCTTAAAAAGTAATATAATAGAAAGCAAAGATAATTACACAGTATTGTTGCACCAGTTTTGTTTTTGCTGTTCATGTTCTTTCTAGGTGATATAAAGAGTCAATCTAATTGTGAGTGTCCATATGTGCTTAAGTCCATGTGAAAAGCTCCATCACTAGGAAGGAACACCCAGCCTAGAGTGATAACTTAAGGCTAGACACTTATGTGGCTACTAGAGAGGAAAGCAGATTAGTTTCTTTTGCCTCATGATTCTCCTCCCCCTCTTTTTTTCCTTTCTTTTTTAGTTCCTTGGCTGTTTGATTTACACTCTTGCTGGTCTACTGTTTTGAGAACCTGATGTTGTGGAATCTTTAAGTCATCTGTGACCTAGGTCACTACAGACAGGAGCAATTTAGTAAAAGTATTAATTGAAGCTCTCTGGTAAGCCCTACCTCTGCAGATGAAGTTTCACATCAAACATACACAGCCTGCAGCTCCACTTCTGAACAGACTAAGATTTTCAATATCTCATAAACAGGCTCCTCAATCACCAGAATCTAATAAGACTATAATCATCATTGACACTATAATGATTAAAATGAATAAAACCCATTAAGAAAAGTCATGTTGAGTTATTAAAAGTTTCGCTCTGTGTGATATGTAATCTTTTATCCATTTTTTATGATGAAATCTGTAACCATCTATCCACAAAAGACCATTAATTTACTGCTCTGTGGATGTTACCATGCTCTTTAGTTTAACAGCTTATCATTGATTTCTTGAGGGAGATATTATATTTGGAGAAATACACATGGAACTAAAGCCAGTATGTTGCTGTAAATTTGCCACTGACAGGATGATCAAAGTATTTTGGTCTAGTCAAAGCAGAGGGCTGGTGAGCAAGTTCAGCAGAGCCCATGGTCATATCCCTGCTGTTGTAAGCAGACCCCGAGGCAAGGCAGCAGATACATGTTTTCAAGAATCACAAACTCTTGTAAGAAAAGGTCATGAGCACTGCAGGGGGAAGAACAATAAAATTTCCATTAACTAGAGCCTAGTTAACCGGCTTATTGGCATCTATTAGAAACAAATTGCAAACAAAACTGATCCTATTATAAACTTCCCCTTGTTCCCTCAGTAAAATAAAGTCACTGAATGACCCACAAAAGACGAGGAACGCAGTTTGTCAGATGACTTGCTTTATTTTCAAGGGAAGTATTATGTTTCACACACTGAAGGGTCTACAATCGTGACTGGCAGAAAATTACATAGTTATGGGAAATTCATGAATCAGTGCATCAAAAGTAACCTGGAGAGGGGAGGCAGTGCACTTCTGCTCAAATTCTTTTAATAGGGAATTTTTTTCCTCCTAGGCAAACAGCAATAAAAAAATGTGAATGGAAGGATGTGTACACAAACTTTCTGTCTAAGTGGTGGGAGAGCACTCTTCCTGAAGTGTACATTTTCTCATAATAAACCCAGCTCCAATATCTTTATTGCTCATCTCCTTTTTAATCTTATTAACAATAAAGACTAAAAATGTTTTGAAGAAGTCAAATAAAGGGTGTTCTCCTTTTTTTTTCTGAACATTCTTTCCATTTACCTGAGCTTACTAATAAAGTGTCTTTTCCAACATTTTTAATGCTGGGTAAAATCTTCAGATGTGACCTCACTCAAAAGCAATAAGGACATTACAATTATTACTTGCTGAGAATCTGACCCAATCTCTGTATTTTCCATCTTGCTGTCTTTTTTCTTCAGGCACCTCTTAGCACTTCAGATATAGCTACGAATCAAATGAAGTTCCTCTTGGTTTACCTGAACAGTACCACAGAAATGTAAGTCCCTTTGCAAAGGGAATAATACAAAAAATACTTGCTTTTCAAAATAAATATAAGCATGACAATTGTAAAAGTCAAGTATCACCTTCCTCTTAGCAAAACAAAGTAGGGGATGGAGGATGCAGGAACGTGGAACATACAATAATGACTGCAGGTGTTATTTTGACACAGAATACAGCTATAGGGAAAATGCTCTGATTTTTGGCACTCCATTCAGAGACAAAGGTGTGCCAAGGAATTTACAGAGAGGAGCTTGCTCTGGCCAGCCCTGCCCTTTTACATGTCTGCCAGTGCAGGATGCCATTTATCTGAAAAACCCAATTTCTCAGCAATGCTTTTGAAAGAATAATAGAAAGTCTTCAAGAAATTGTTGTTATAGTAGGAGTTAGGGAAACACTCCTAAAAGTTAAGTCTTTCTCTTCAGAGTAATAACTTCAAGGACAGTGACAAATACCTGTCATGATCATCTGGTTTTATACAACAGCTACATGCTCTACTGCAAAAAAACCCCACAATGTGGAGGAGACCATCTGCTCTGACCTAGTCAATAGTTCTTCCTGTAGTCTGGATCCTGGATTTACTGAGTGATCCATGCTGAGTTCTACTGCAGCATTTTGTGGATCCCTGGGTTGCTATTTTTCTTCCCTTGAAAGTGTAAGCAAGAGATTAAAATCCTATTGCACAAACGCCCCAGAGTCACAGAGCTTCTGGCCACGGGGGATCTTTCACATTGTTCAGCCCCTGACACTTTGCAGAGCACAAGCCAGGCAGCTCAGTGCAGGTGTCTACAGATTGAGTCCTATGACTTGGGTGAATCTGAACTATTTCAGTTCGTCTGCCATACATTGATTGACTGCCATTAGTAGAAAATGGCTAGTCTGAGGTATTTATGGTGAGCTCTGCAATCATCTATCCTTTGAAGAGCATTAATTTACTGCTCTGCACATGTGACCACACTCTTTAATTTAACAGTTCATCTTGCTTGGGGGCAGGGAATTTGTTAGTAACAGGTTATTCTGACAAGTGACCTATATTCCATGTAGAAAAAAATGGGGCTCCTGCCAGGTCTTCCCTCACTCCAGCTCTGGCCAATGGTTTGATTCTGCATAAGTCAGAGCACCCCACATTGGGAAACACCTAAGAAAGGAGTCTCAGATTGCTGTGCCTTTCTGCCTACTATCCCCACCCCAGCATACGCCTAATCAGGAGGAAAGAAAACCAAATACAAGTTCAAATTCCAGCTGCATACCAGAGTGCTGGTGTTTCTTCACGATCCTTGCAACTAAATCCCTAAAACCCTGAAGCATGGCTGGACTACAGTCATGTATTAATACAGAGCTTCAGGTATCATTAAAGCAAAGATTTCTCCCCTGTCCCTGGACTAAAATATAGGAGGGAATAAACAGGCAAATTTGTGCCTTAACAGATGTTTGATTCCTTAACAAATATTGCAAATTACAGTGAATGATGTCTGTTATCAAAAGTCTTAAAGGGGAAAGTTATTAGGTGGATGAAAGCTCATTCACTATGGTAGTGAATGAGGTAAAAGAGAGGAAACTGTCTCCACCCTTGAAGGAATATTTACTTTAATACACCACAGACAAAAGATAAATTGATTTCTAAGATGTGCATAATTTTTAATATATGAATGGATTTCATTTTATCTTTATATTATTTTAAATATACATCTTTCAGTAAAGCAGTGAAGAGTTAATCTGAACTCTAATTATAATCTTTTGAGACAACTCTTAACACTGATCAGAAAAGTGAGGGAATTGTG
The DNA here is from genome assembly GCF_035770615.1 of Melospiza melodia melodia. Lineage (NCBI taxonomy): Eukaryota > Metazoa > Chordata > Aves > Passeriformes > Passerellidae > Melospiza > Melospiza melodia. The sequence goes on along the minus strand of NC_086194.1, from coordinate 34,500,359 downwards.
AGGGAGTGGCATGCTTACAGGAATGATGTAAAGTCAAGTCACTTTGAGAGTTTTAGCAAATCTGTTCAGAGGTAAGGGGTGTTTATGGACTGATGAGTCAACTGTTCTACAATTACAGGTGGAGACAGCAATAAAATCTTGCTGAATTTGGCTATTGAAATTATGTGGTTTCATAAATAGTATAATATTGTTCTCAGCAGGTAAATGGTGTATTTTAAGCATGACCACCTTACCACACATAGAACTATCCAATGGCTGAAGGTCAAAAGGCCACCTGCTAAATGATGATATAAATCCATAGAATTACTTGATAGGAAAGTAATTGCTGAAGCTTTGTTCTTGTTGTGAAATTATAGTTTACTGAATGAGCAATATTTTCATTGTAAATATTTTCCTACAATATATCAAGGGAGAGAGGGCAGAAGGAATTTTTGCCAGTGTATATCTCAACAAGGAGTACCACATTTTATAAGAAGTCATAATGGTTGGTCTATTTTTCCTTCCATCTGGTACAGGAACAAATTTCTTTTCTTTTCTTGCTCAAACATTATGTCTAGAAATGTAACCTCAACACTGTCTTTAAATTGGTGATCAGGTCATGTAGCTACAGATCCCCAGATGTGACTGCATCAGGAGAGTGGGGTGTTGAATGACACCTTTTGTTTCCTAAACACGGAATGTCAGCCCTCAACAAAACACAGTGTATGTAGACTGTGAGCTGGCTTGTCCTTCTTTAGCCCCTTGTTATGTCTTGCAGCTGTTCCTGAGCCTTCTCTGGTGGAAGCTCCTCCCTCCCTGCTCTCTGACAGTGTGTTTGTAAGCAGAGGCAGATGAGAAGTTTCACAAACAGCCCAGTGAAGCTGAAGAAGTCACTCAGAGATCTGGCAGCACTGCATAGAAAATTGGTGTGCCAAAATCCTGCCCAAGGTGGTCAAAAAACACTTCCTTCACAAAGCATTAAGCAGATTTTTGGATACCCCCTCAGGCAATAATCCCTCAGCAGCCAGGCACCAGACTTCATCCCTCTGAGTATAAAAATCAGCCTAAATGTAGTGAGGATCGGTCTGTAAGATTGCTGTTATTTCAGAGCAGTCTGAAAAGTTATCCACCGCTTTCTTCATTCATCATGCAAGTGAACTTTGCCCTGCAAGTCCAATGACATCTTGGTGTTCTTTTTTCTAAAATGTCCTTTTATGGGATATTTTTTACAAAAGGACTTATAACTGTTACTCAGGAGTATTCATCATGCAGCAGGGTTATTTATACCCAGCATAATGCTAAGTGTTAGCATTGTGCTGGGTAATAGTGATAGTCGTCAAATTGCAAATCTCTTGCTCTCACTGGGGATGCAAACGAAGTCCATAGAGTTCTCAACTGAACCCAGACATTTCAAAATTTAATGCAAATTACTGCCATGAAAAACTGTGCTGGTATTTTAAATGATTACACATACGGGTCTGTAGAAAGTCATTTTGAAGGCTCATTTCCGCAGGTGTAAAGTACCTAGGCTTTCAAAGGAACTATTAGGACTTGTCTAGGTATAATTAAAATTACATAATTCATAAATAATAAATCCCTTTTTTTCAATTACTCTTCTATCTAATTATACATCAGTGTTTAATTGATATTTAGCTTTGTCAGTACCTTGGTCTTTATGTAAAAGCAGAAAAAATACTTTGGGTTGGTCCACTTAACCACACCTTACCTGCATTCAAATATTTTTCTCACACAAAATAAAATACAGATTATCTAAAATTAGAGTGTAAATTGTCTAGATCACTATGTCAACAGTGAGAAGCAGGTATGTTTTAAGGCTTTTAAGGGAAAACTTAGGTTAAGCAACAAGGTTTCATCCAGGACTCACATTTCAGTTTGCTGTTAGATATGGAAATACAAGTATAAAGGTGTAGGAGTATCTCAAGAGTGACTATTGGTGCTGTCTGAGGCACTGCATAGCAGAATAGTTTCCTATACAGCTCTTCTGGAGATTAGTGTTATTTTTAAGTGGATAAGTAACCAAGAATAATTTCTTAATGTGAAGACTTCTCTTGCATGGACAGCCATGCTGAGAGGCAATATTTGCCTCAAATCTCCATGGATAATTTGCAACAGCATTTTGCTGTTTGGAAGCTGTATTACTGATTTCTTTCCTGTCTTCTAACATTTGCCATTAGTCTATATTTTAGCATAATATCAATGTACCTACTGGCACATATATTATGTTGCCACTCTAAATTACTGTTGCAATGGCTGGATTCCTCCTAGACTCTTAAACTGAAAGGTAATTTTTCTCAGGTTTGCCATCAAGTCTTGAATTTGACCTCTGAACTCTGCATGACTACTCATAGAGTCAATCAGATGGGAAAGTTACACCACTGACTGAATCTTCCATTATAGCTATTGCAAGGTCTCAACAATCTCTGCAATAGATAACCCACAGGCAAATCTCATACCATTTGGTAGCAATGCTAGAATTGTACTCATTTACAAAGCTGTCACTGAATTTGCAGTAGTGCTTTGTACTTAGAAGATAATTTGTTTTAATTTATCTGAAACTGTCTATCTCTGTACATACTTTACTGATGTGAAGATACACATGCTTTATATTCACTGTGTTTAATATAGAAGATTCTCTCTCTTTCCTAGCTGTTTTACCTGCTACCCAGGTTAGGAAAAGAATGGCAAATATTCAAAAGGGCTATGTTTTCATCTAATTTGTTCTATATCACAATGTTTTCATCTAATTTGGTCTATATCATGATGTAATACTTTCCCATTCATATTTAAACTTCAGAGTCTCACATCAATAAAACTTCTTTCCATGCTCATTCACCTATCACACATTATACTCTACAGAGTAAAGTGTGCATCATCCCACTGAATCTGCAACACATTTGAATAGAAATGGGCCAAATGAATTTGCCATCACTCTAAGTCTGCAAAGACAGGTTCTCTGTGTTGAGGAAGTAACATGTTTTTCTTTCCATATAGTAAGGGGGGAAACATTCAGCAGCAACACCTGAAGGTTTAACATCTACACTGTAGATCTCAGTAAAAAAGTAACATGAGAAATCCTAGATAGTATCTTTGTAGTATATTTGAGACAGACCACTGTTTCCAACTCTTTAAACAAAATCTAATGTGAACATATTTCAGGTTTGCTGGCTTTGAAGCATAGGTTTAAAATAACCATTGGGATAGAAACACCATTATTCATAAAAATAACAACAGCAAGTTAATAATAAAAGTGTGCTTGCTAGAACTTGCAGCACTCTTACTGTATATAATCCCAAAAACAAGGACATTTGGTTAGAAATCAGGGTAAAAACAACTTAGAGTCTTAAGCTCCGTACTCCATGTTTGCCTTTCAGTTACAATTTCAAGTTTTCCTTCACAAAGAAGACATTTGGAAAGTAATGTTTGTTTGTTGCTGTTTTTTAAGGAAAGCCAGGTCCTCTTGGTGCTAGGACTCACAGCTTCAAAGAAAAACCAAAACATTATAGAATCATGGAATTGTCAGGAAATTTGTCAGCCCCACAACAACACATTTACATTCTAGAATGCAACTTGCTAGCCCAGGCTTCACAAGGTCAAAGGGTTTGCCCCCAGAATGGGCCTGGTTATGAAGAAAAGTTGCAGACATTCACACACAGCCTCATGCCAAAGCCTTCTCCTGCTATCCCTTGCATATGGAAAATGTTAGAGAACCCAAACAACTAAATCAGGCAAGAGAAACAAAAAGAAAATAGCAATGACTTTGACGTGTCCCATAAATTTACCTTGGCAGAGAATCCATTTGCAAACACAGCACACTAGACAATTAAGGGCAATTTTTCAAATGTGTTCTCTGAAATTTTAATGCGTTGTTGCTTGCCTGGTTTTCATGGGAAAACTCATGTTTTCATGTTGACCTGCATGTGAAAGCTGGCATGCAACCATTCTTTGTGTACTTTTAGAGGTTGTGAAGAAGGGCCTTTGAAAGCTGAACCTGCTGGTTACCATTCTAATGCAGAGATAAAATATTTTTTCTTTACCTTGATCTTGCAGGGTTTTCATGAGCTTCAAGTGAAAATAAGTGTTAATTCCTCTTAGTAATTTTTGCAAGGTGTCTGTGGTAAATTACCCGCAAGATGTAAGTAGGTTCATCTGATAGCTGGAGACCCTTAAAGTGTCTATTAGAAAACTATACTCATGAAAGACTTGGTTATTGATTGCAACCATTATTAGCTCAACTGGCCTGAGACAGAGAATAAATATGCATTACACCTCTTGAGAAAACAAGTTTCACAATTACACAGATTTTATTAGACAAACAAGATTTTTAAAAGCTTGTATGGTCAGTTCCTCTTTGGAGAGTCTTGTCCAGCTTGGAATCATTACAAGAGCTAACAGCAGCTCTCTGTATTGCATGATTCATCTGTCCCTTTAGATAACCCTATATATCACTGCAGAGTGTGCTGATTAGAAGGGATGTTACTAGGACCCAGAGGCCTAAATTGCTGCTTAAAACTGCATTAACATTTCACATTTATTAACTCAACATACAAACGATTGATCTGAAAATAAAATTAGTGGTTTCTCTGGCGTAGTTGTGAAGAATAGCTCTTTGTAATGGAAGAAATTCTCATTCTTGATTGCATAACAGTAACCATTAAATTTCCTTATTATAAAGGCATCTAATTAGCAAAGATTTTCATTTTTTCCCAATACCACAGGGGGCCAATCACTATTCTGAGCACATATCACTTAGGTGCATAAAAATTTGCATTGTGCTGTTGGTTTTTCTTTTGAGAGAATGCCTGGGAATATAACAGAATATAGATATGATCTTAGTATTTTCCATACAAAATTAAAATTCAGTTCAGCAGAAAATGTGCAGAAAGGAAATATATTTGAAGGTTCTCCTTCCTCTTTGTCTTCTCATTCTTCACCACTCCCTGAAAACTTTGTAATGGATATTGTTAACACAAAAATAAAATTGTTTTGTGCTTGTATACAAAATTCCCCAACAAAACACACAAAGGTTTTCAGTAGGGCCCACCTTCTTCCGGACATTACATAAACTGCAGCTGCCATTTAAAACCACAGCTCGCATTTCAAGGATGCTCCAACTGGGCTTACTTCAACTCCCTCTTCTCCACGAAGCCCAGGGCTGTGAGAGAGAATTTAAAACTTTGAGATGTACTGGGGTACGCAGAGACATAGAATGAGTGACTTTGAGGTTTCTGTCCCAAACTCTCCCTTGTGCTGTGCGTGTGTTTCAGTGCTGGGCGGGCGGATGGGTACAGCTGTCTGTCAGTCTGATTCACAGAGGCTGCAATCAGCACCTCACCCCCCTTCATGCTTAGGCCAGCAGGTTCAGTGAGTGCAGCAGATGCACTGAAAGGCAGCAAACTCTCCTGAAACATAATAATGCAGTGCTCTCTCAGAGATCCTGCACCAAGCTCAGAGTTGTTTTGAGTGGTGTAAAAGTACGTGTCATGTACGGTGAGCATTAACACGCATACCCACCCCTCTGTGTGGGGGAGTGATAGGAAATATTGGTATCCTGAGTGGGTCCTAGACATTTTTATATGAATGGAAATCAGTGACAGTCCTCAGGAGAAAGTCTTTCTGACATGTTGACAATGCTTGTAATGTAGCATCTGCAATTTTGAAAGCATGGTACCTCCTGGGGTGTTAGAATTATTATTTGGTTGGGGATGGGGGGGTCCCAGTAATGTACACCTTTCTATCTTAATAACTATACTAAGTTTGTATAAAACAAGTGAAATTAAATTTGTAATGCTTATGTGGGGATGGAATATGTGTCATAGTCAGAAGATAGGAATTTAGCTCTGTACTCAAGTATCTCGGCTATCTACTGCTTTATGGAATGGCTGAATGGAATGAAACAGCATGGTGAACACAAGCAAAAATTCCAAGTTATTTTGATGGGAGAAAAGGGGAAAGAGGAGAAGTAAAAACACAACTTAGCCTGTACATTATTCTTTCGGTCATGGTTTTCAAAGGCTGAAATATATGCACAGAGCCACAATCCCGCCCGTTGGTCTCTGTAGCTACATTGATCTCAAGGAAGAGTTCGGCACTATTTGGATTTAGGAAAAAAATTAAAATCATCACAACAAAATATTTCCTTTCCCAGCTAGAACTGCTGATTCAACTGCAACACTCAGCTACTGGACACAGCATTTGAAAGTTGGTTTCAGCTCCTTACAGGCAGCCTCTGGATCATCTCTTGCTACTTGTGTATTTCTTACTATTTCTGGCCTCTCTTTGGAGAGCTGTGGAAATGCAAGTTTTTCTCTCCGTGTTTTTATGTAGCAAACCCATACACAAAATGAAGCAAGGGTCAAACTGGTGGTTAGATATATTGCCTTTCATTCCAGGACTTCTTATAAAAGTGCAGCTAAAACAGCTGTGGTGGAATCGGACTGCCAAGAATGCCTTACAACACAAGGGTATACCCAACTGGTTTATATAGCCTTAATTCAAGCAGCACAACTAATGATAATGATATGTTACAGTATTATTATGCCAGGAATGTATGAAATCAAGAGAGAACATTTCATCTTAAATTTTGCTGATTTTTCGCATTTGCTTAGCATTTTCTCTAATGATTTCTTGCACTGTTTTTATGCCACCTCAGATAAAGTGCCATCATACATGATATTTGCTCCATTAGGCACAAAGTAAGCATTAGTTATGATCTCGAGGCAATGCTGTGAAGCATTAAAAAATGTAAAGGAAATGATTTTCAAGCATACTCTGAAATGCTCTGAAGCTTGAGTGTCCTTTGCTTTCACCAAGCCAGCTGGGAGATGTTCTGCACTTCAACAAAGCTAGCTACCATTTCCAAACAGATCCATGTAAGATTTTCAGCATTCATATTTGAGTGAGAGGTCCAGTAAAAAACACATTCACACAGAAGTGCAGAGAGCAGAAATCCATTGAACCTATCTAGATGGGGTTAAGTGAAACAAAACACAGTGGTTACAATTAATCATCAGTGAATATGGTCACAATGACATTCTTTTCAAGGAAAGGAAACCATTTTCTGTCAGAAGCTGCATCTTGTCAAACAACACCTCTAATATTTGGTTTTTATTATGACTCTTGTCTTTTTGGAGCATAACAGTGATTTTGACTTGCTGCATAGATAAATGGTGAATAATGTAATTAGGCTGAATTAATAAAACTCATGCTCTTGCACTATTCACTTGTAAATATGGGAATTTTTCTCAGCTATTTCCTAATGCTGAAATCTAGTAGAGTAGAGTTCCACAGGATTAAGTGTCTACAATTATTCAGTTCATCCTCTGGCTTGTGAAGAAAGAACAAGACTAATTCTGGGCTGTGTGAACTCTTCTTCCAGCATTTGGCTACATCAGATAGAGTGCAGTAAGTAAAACACCTGAAAGAAATGAAGGAACAAGCTAAGATCTGCTGAAATCAAGTCGCTTGGTACATGTAGTCCAGACCTTTTCATGTTCTAGTCCCAAATAAATGATTATAATCTTTTATTAGAGTTTCCTTAATTTATTTACCCAGAAAAGCTGACCTAAGGTCCAGAATCTGATTTTCTGTGAGTTCACTGTTTGCAACACTACAGTGACTCTTTTTGAACCATCAGAGACATAAAAGGCATTCACATGATTTATTGGAGTGGATCTTGCTGCCAACATCTCCCCTTGTGTGAATGATATGCATGATTCCATTGCATTTCATGAGCATTAACCCAATAGCACTCAAAAATCGAAGACAAAAATGTTGCTTGTGTAAAATTTTTAAGGTCCTGTGTATCCACTCTCTCTGTGTACAAGAGACTCGCCATAATTTCACCTAATTTTCACTTAATAATTTTCACATAATTTGTTCTTTAATTTTGATATTGATCATTTAAACAAAAAAATCTAAACATCTAGTTAAGAAAATAAGACAACTTTTTGATTAAAATTATTGTTTATCCTCAAAATTAAGGTGATTTCATAAGGCAGGATTGAAATCATGACTTAAATAAGTACACCCATGCCAAAATCTTCTCCCATAGTGACTGAGGTATAAAGGCACCTCAGGAGTTCATCTTGTCCTGTCCCTGCTCAAGCAGAGACACCCACAGCCACTTGCCCAGAGAGAACCATGTCCAGACAGCTTTCTAATACCTGCAAGGACAGGGGATGCCACAACCTGCCTGGGCAAGATGTGCCAGTGCTCAGTCACCCCCACAGGCGAAAGGTGTTTCCTGATGTTGGCCAGAACCCCACTCCTTTCCTCTTTCTTTGTTTCCACTGGACACAAGGAAGTGTAGAGTTCCTGAGAGCCGTCCCCTTCTGTGCTGGTGAGAGAAGGCAGTAGGAGGACAGATCTGCTTTGTTTCCTTGCAGGTGAGCTCAAATGTCCTTCTCTTTCCAACACTTGCATTTCAATAATATAGACTCTTCTGGAGGTGTCAGAAAAAGAATGGTATGGGCTGACAACACAGTAGAGGCCTCACCAAAAATACCAACATGATACAACACAATGCTCCCTCTGATTTGAGTTTCCTGACACAAAAAATTAATTTAGAAAAACCTCTTTACTCTGAGAATAAGTAGTATTTCCCTGGTATACAACAATGCCTAAGAGAATGAGGAAAAATATCACCACAGGCAAAGAACAAATGGTATGGAGTAGTTACTGCCTTCAGTAAGGCAGGATGCAGCTACATCATCCAAAAAAGGATCTACCCCCTCCTGTTCAGAGTGAAGCTCACATGTTGACTTCCCTCTCTCTGTAGTACTATCTGACTAGCAAGGGAATATTTTTGTTGTCATTTTCAACAGATCTTTTAATCAGTTGCTAATTGACAGTGAAATAGATCTGAAAATGCTTGAATACTTGTAAGGTTTTTTTTAGTCTCGAAGATGATAATAAAAGAATAATGAAGAAACCTTAAATCTTAAACTTCTAATACAATTCAAATTAATATAAGTCATCAGAACAGACTACATTTGGAGGAAACTTGTTGCTATCACTTACTACATCAGCTAACTGTTATAATTTCAGAAGGGACAATAGCATCAGGTTAATATTTCATTACATTCTTGTGAATGTGGCTGTTAAATACCAAAACTTGTCATTCTTCTCCTTACAAAATGAGAGATGTCTGAAAAAAAATGTCATTGCAAACCAGTTTAATCTATCTGGCACTGAAAACACAAATCTGTCTTCCTCCTAACTTTCTTTTTTCCATCATGTCAGTGGTAGGAAAGGGCAGAGCTGCTATTACCTAGACCTGAATTTCCTCACCTTTATGCGTTTGCATTTCTTTGAAGCACAATTTAACCACAAATTTCCTGTGCTTGTAATGATCAGGGGTTTCTGTGATTACAGCACAACAGTGATGCTCTTCTATTATCAATGCATGTTTTTAAATGTCACTGAGTTCTGACATTTTTTGGCCCTGAAGGTCTAATCACAGACAGGAAGTGTGGAATAAACAGAGATTGAGGCCTTTGCATACACAACATATTGGCCTCAGGCTATTGTCCCTTCCATAGCATATTCAATTATCTGAATCTATATATTATTTTATGGTATTTGCTACTGTGACATGCTTTTGTCCTTTATATTTGTGCTCGACAGGAAAAGCTAAACTGTCCATGTTTTCTTTGAGCCAGGCAGATAAGTGATGGCAAAGGAGCACTGGTTCATCTTCAGCTTGCAGGAAACACTGGCCTTTATAAAACTTCTCTGGTCATTAATGGACTAATCCTTTAGGGTGGTCTACTGAGAGGAAGGGGGATGTGGAGGCACCACCCACAGCCTTTCCAAGGTAAAGATGAGCCATAAACATCAAACCTGAAGCTACCCTGGATTTCAATGCAGATTAGGGATTAAGCAGTGGGGTGCTGTTTTACATGTGAATAGGCTGACAGCAGTACAAAGGAGAAGCCAGAGAGCTTGGTGTTAGCCACTTGGTTTTGAAGCACAAATGTAACATCCAAAGGGAAAATATGGACAGTTGCCAGTAAAATAGGTTCAGCTAAATCACACAAGGAATTTATTTTTGCGGAAATAAATTCTTACATGTTATTTTATTTGAAACACTGATACTTGAATGACTTGTAAAGTCTTGAAATTTATTTAGCTACTCTAGGCTTATCAGAATTCATTACAATATATTTCATTTTGACCCAGGAAATGTATTTTCTTTATTAAAAGAGAAGATAAAAACATACCAACCCTCAATATTCTAAACATGGAATTAGTGTCAGATAAGTGTAGTCAAAACCATCCCCTATCTGAGACTCTGGAATGAGATGTTCTTCAGGCTTTAAGGCCACAGCATCCCATGGCAAATGGATAGCTGTGCATTGGTTTTTTTCCTTCAGAAGAGCTCAGAAAAGCTGTTGTCATAGGCAAAAGTAACAGCTGTGCCATATATCTTTCAAATCTACAAAACATTTGCGTTAAATCACAAATGAACCTCTAAGAAATAACTTTGGAAAAGCCTGAATTCATCCCTTTCAGGATATGCAATCTAATCAGCACAGCACCAAGGGAGAGGAGGAATGGATTAGAAATAGCAGGCTCTGTTTATTTTTGTCTGGGAACTATGGAATGCACATTTATGGCTTTGTTTGAGAGCTCAGAATTTATAAATACCGTCCATAACTCTGTACTCCTCAAATAACTTACATCACCAAAAGACCCGTTTAGAAGAGACTGGATGAAGCAAAATCTTCAGCCCCAAATTCATCTTTGTTTTAGGGAGGAATCACATTTCATCTGCAAATATTCAGACATGGGTCATCTAGTGCTGGACAAGTTCTGATTTATATTTTTTTGGTTCAGATTTAGCTGCTTCTAATGTCCTTCAGTAAAAAAGGACTTTGTGAAATTTCTTCTGTTGTAAGAAAAAGTGTCAGAAATACACTGCAAAACTGAAATCCTGCTTTCAACTTTGAATATGCCAAACTGCACAGTCTGTTTTCAAAGTTGTCCTGATATAAAAGTTCATTTAGTTGAACTACTAGTAATGCAGCTTGTTGATCTCAACACTTTGGCCTACCTGAATATATCAAGTGTATGGAAGAGTTTCCTCTTCTCTGGTGTGAAGGAGGAGAGAGAATACACCTGTTTGCTCATCTTACCAATTTTGGTGATGAATACCTAAAAGAATAGGGAGGTTTGTCAATGCCAGGCAGATGTGGCCAGAGGTGGGGACTGGAGCCTGGCATCACTTCCTGTCTGTGCAGCTGGTTTTGAGCCTCTATGAGAAGAACAGACCTTCCCAATCCAAAGATAACTTTCCCTTTTTCCCCTCCCTGCACTTTTTCTTCCTTTTCTCACATTACTTACAGTCACACTCCATCTCTCTTGTTGCCTGTCCTTGTTCCTTTGCCTCTGAGGAAGTTCTTTCCGTCCTTTTCTTTTCTACACTACTTGTTGCTACCACCTTTCTAGCTCTGTTTCTAATATAATCCAAAGCATCCAGTCCTTTCCCACAGTCTGCCAGAAAATCCTGCCCATTTTAACCCACTTTTGTATATTCCCATCTGGCAGTGCACTGTCCCTCTGTCTTAGGGTGGGGGAAACACCATCCTCCCCTCATCCTCTCATCCTCCCTGTTCTTCCTGCCATTGTCCTCTGAGGGACACTGCAAAACGTTACCAAAGGGGAAAAATGTAAAGAGAGGATTTTACTTGTGCTTTTTATGGGTAACTTTTCAGTTGAGTGGGGATAAACCACTGGGGGTTGGTGCCTGGTGCCTGGAGACAGATTTGGTTTAAGATCCCCAGATCTTAACCAAATCTGTCTCCAGGCACCTGGAAAGGAGGACAGCAAATAGCAGAGGCCAATGCAACAGCCATTAATGCCAGAGCCCAGGCTGGCTGCTGCCCCCAGGACAGGAGTGAGACTGAGACTGCTGAGAAACACACAGCACCTCTGCCTTGCGGGCTGCAGGCTTTGCCCTCATGCCTTCTCACCTTTCAGGGAGGTTCTTCCTCCTTTTCTGCTTTCTCTGCCAGCAGAGCTTGAGCCTTGGTCCTGTGGTTTCAGATCAGCTCCATCCCTGCCTAACAAGCTGCCTCGACCCTGCTCATCATGCCATGCATGAACCATATGAAAGGTCAGAGCCCCCAAGTACATACGGCAAGGGAGAAGATCACTCTCAAGGAGACTTCTGCATGTGGAGAGTAATGATTTGCACTTTGGTTTGGGGAAACAAATGCACTTTACAGTGCACTGTACACTTCCATTCACGTGGAGGACTGAGAGAAGAACAATTTCTGAATGGTGAAGTTCTGTAACTAGGACCAAGACCATCCATCAAAGAGATCATGATAAAATGGCTGACTGTTCCTGACCTCACAACTCCTTCCAGCAGCAGTGCTCTTCTTCCCACACAGCGTACCAGTGGAAAGTGTATTATTTTTGTACATCCCATACAAAAATGTAGCTTTTATTTTGCTTACAGAAAATTAACTAAGGCTAAAATCAGGCCTAAAATCAATTTTTCTTAAAATAGAAATTATCCCACAAATTGGATTAGATATACATTTAACTGATACACTCTTGAATGCTCCGTTTATATTTTTTAAAAATTCTCCAGAGATAACATTCAGTCCTACAGTGGCTGCAACAAATGATGGGAAAAGCCTGATCAGATGTTGCCTGTCCACCAATCTCCATGAAACATGAGTTGTCTTTATCACTATAGAGAGCATTCTGGGGAGATTAAAAATTTGACATGGATGCCATTCATCCATGTGCATGGAGCCAGCACCCAGCCAATGCATGGTATGAATTCCACATAATCCCTCTTCTGTAGGCTTCAGGGATACATAGCCTTTATGCAGACCATAGAGAACCAAGAATTTTACCCATGGGAAGTAAAATAAAAACAAGTCAAGACAAACTGTGAGGAAAATATCGCTGATAAATGATTGCAGGAGCATGTTTGGAGAATGCCCCTACTTCATTGAACACTGGGGAGTTGAAATGTCAGTACAGGGAAGATCTGGACCACTTAACAAATGTTGGGATGAGCCTGCAAAAAATTACTTGTGTGAGTGATTATCAGCACAAGTAATTCCATGAAGCTCATGTCTAAACATTTGCAAAAATGTCCAAAATTGGTTTTTTAGTCAACAAATACAACCATGTTCCCAGCATCATCTAAGGGCAGTAGGTGAGAGTTGTGTAGAGAGAGTCTGTGCAGGTATTTTTTAGTTTGTTTTGTTTAAGAGGCATTTTAAAACGTGATTCTTTGGCAACAGTAGAGGAAATAATAGGAGAGAAGGCAGAGTGTAGGAAAGGGTTCATGTTCAGAGAAATCTTTCATATAAATTTGCTGCTAATTGCTTCCTTCTTCTTAAGACACCAAATGATGCCATTGATCATCCACAAGTGCTGAGGACAGCACAAGGATGGTTAAATGTATCAGTAAAGAAACATTCTTAATGAGACAGAAAGCAGGGTAAATCTTGACCAGCAAATTTCACTACTTTTCAGTTTAAAGGAATATTGACCTTATCATTGGGTTTTCTTATTTTTTACCTCAAAATTTGAAGAAGGAGTGAAAATCAGGTAATCACAGGAAGCTGTAAGTTGCTGTCATTCAGATATTTCAATGGTCCTTAATATAATAGTTAAAATCCCAACCAGAAAAAGGTTGATCTAGTTTTTCTTGCTGTTTCACAATCTCACACAGCTAAAGTTTAGTGAGATCATCACAGAGTTACAGTGTTAATAAATTGTCATAATAACTAAAACATATTTACTCCAAAAGTGTTGATTCAAATTTTTTAATTCCTGTTTTGCCAAGCTGCTTTAAACAGCCAACCCTTGTTGTAAGAATATGCTAATGTGTAATTAAACTGCGCTCACATCATGCCATATGGTACATTTGAAACATAAACCGCTGTTCTATTATTTGGGGAGGGTCATTTGAAAAGGAAAGCAAAAGAAAAAGAGACAACCCAGGGGAAAAGACAGTTTATCTGTCCTCTCACATTTTATAAGCCAGCTTTAAGCATTAGGCACTGTTATTCTGGATGAGATTTGACAGTTTCGAGGTCAATGGATTCTTAATCTTTTATTAAAGAGAAGAGACTGTGCTGATATGCAACAAAGACCATTTTATTAGTTGTGGGGTTTTTCCTTTAAATGAAACATAATGAAGTTTTTAGGGAAAATATCTTTACTGTGAAGCCATGAGCAGGTAAGCATGCACACATGGGGGAAATAAGCTTTGGAGCCAGTGTGAGTTTTGCTGTTGGCTTCTGTGGGAGCAGATCCTGGTTCTCTGCCATTTTCCAATCTGATATTAACATGCAAGTCAGGATGGTGAGAGGGAGATATAAAGAGAGAAATGCTGGATTCAGAAAGAGAGGCAGTTAGGTGCTTAATTATATAGTGGCATGTGGACAGTGTGCAAGCAGGAGTGCAGACGCAGGCAAAAATGATTAATCTCTTGTTTTAATTATAGTTGATCGTTTGGTTGTGTGGTCATTATTGAAAATGACCTGGTATTTCATTTGGGAACTTCAGAGTAGCAGGAAGGTGAGGAGATGCTGTAGTCTAAGGCATTAGCTTCTTACTAGTAGATGTTTGTATTTTAATGTGCTTGACAGGTCACAAGTGAGATGAGTGATGGGCTCAACCTAACCTTTGCCAGATGATCACCTACATTAAAAAACCCTGCATAATTTATTAAAATAATTCAAACACATTTCTCAGTAGAGCATTCATTGTCTACTTTTCTTTTTCATGATAACCATCCATGATGCTACCGTCTGATGGCTATTCAAGGAGACGCACATTGAATTAGTCAGCCAGTGTTTTTAGCTTTGTTCCCAGAATCAAAGGTGCAGGTCCTCAGAGTTATTTTAGTTTCTAAAATAAAAATATCTCCTCCTCAGCACTCTTCTGGATTTGCATACGTCTAGTCCCAAAATCCAACCTACTTTGAATTTGGTAGGTACATGCAAAGAGGCCAAAACTCAACAGTGTTCTGCTCAGTGATGTGGTGAAAAACAAGCAACTCTTGAAGCGAAAACTTCAAGGTGAGATTGTGGCAAGAAGCCTGGGCTGCTATGTAGAGAATTTTAGTTTTCAGAGTTGGCAGGCAGTAGACTTTCAATGCAGAGTTATTGCACTCAGAAATATGTTTCTGGCCTCATGGGAAGGCCAGAACACTACATAAAATTCTGCTGCAGCATGAAAGAGTTGAAAGATTTCTTTCACATTATGTAACCTCTCAGGAAATCTAACCTAACAAACAAAATAAAAATACCCTCTCCTCTCCTTCATTAACAAGAAAATAACCACCTTGTTAACCAACTGATGTAATATGTTTTACCTCAGCTCTGCAAAGTACTTGCTTATCGTAAAGCATGTTTTGAACCTCATTCCCATTCTGCAAGGCAAGAAAATAGGATGTGCAATTTAAAACATTTACAGCCATCATTTCACTTGGTAAATCAGTGCTTGTGAGAACCATGTGAAACTTTTGATGGCATGAGGCCTCCACCACAGGCCCACGAGAACTGAAGGGCAGAGGAAGGTCTGGGTGCTGTCTGCCCACCACTCCTCCTATTTTTCATACATGCCCAGGTTAAACTCTTGACCCTACTAAAGTAAGGGATGTTGTCAATTACTTGAATGGGACTAAGCCTCTGCTCACAGACTTTTAGGATGACCATCTTGACTGGTCTGTTATGGCCAATCCAGGAATCCCCGCGTTAAGCTCAGAACTTCTGTCTGACCTGGGTACTTTAGGAACAGATCCAGTGTTGGTTTAGAGGTTTTAAATAGAGAAATGTTCATTATACATCTATTAAAGTTATTCCAAAGGCTAATTATTCTCACTCTTTAAAGACTGAATCTTACCTCCCATCCTAATTTGTATATATTCACCTTCTAGATGTTGAATATCAGCATATCTGATGGTATAAAGCACTCACTTATATTAAAATATCCATACTCATTTATAGATCACAATCAAAACAGGTCTCAATATTTTCTTCAATAAACAGAGGAAACCTAAATATACACACTTTTCAACAGGAGAAAAAGTTTATTGCCAGCTATCACAGAAAAATATTTTTCACTGGAAAAAGTAATAAATGACAAATCTGGATCATATTTGAATATAGCCATGCCAAAATGGGCTGATTTTAATATGTGTATTAATATAATTGCATTATATATTTAAATAGGAACCACTGCATTGTCCTGACAATAAGATGGCAGAGAGTCTTGCATTGTTGACTGAATTAGAGCACTATTTTCAAAATGTAATAAAATAGAAGGAAAAAATCTTACGCAGTTGCCCAGGGAAGACAGGGTTCATGGACTGCTGGCCCAGAAGAATAAATGATCCTTCAAAGGAAAAATAAAAGAACTTGAACGAGAATAGAGAATGAGGAATCTGGCAAGAGGAATGTGTTCCCTGCATTGGAAAATGTGTCAGATTACTTGCATTCACAAAGAAAGAAAGATAAAGAAGTTTTGGTCAAGTCCTTCTCTGTTAACACCAACTGCAATGGTAGAAATTGAGAAGAGTGTGACATGAAACATGACTAAAGACAGAGATAGGATCTTTCTAAACCTGAATGAGGAGTCTGAAGCATACTTGGGGTTTGAAAGGAAGACAAAATAGACATCAGAAAGAAGAAATTATTTGCCTGCTGCATATTCCCAGAAGATGATAATTGCCAGAAGAAGATATTTTAAAAACAGAGAAAAGAAAAAAGGAAAAGATAGTAAGGCTGATTGCAAAATTAACTAGGACAGGAGAGGGTGAAAAACAGGTAGCTTTGGAAACAGTAATAAAGGAAGACTTGAGAATAAGCAAGGGTTTAAAGACATGTAATGGTCATTAGACAGCTTAGAGAAAAGGAACTTCTGGAGCAGAAAGTATCCACACAGACAGCTGCAGCTATAGGTTCAGGAATAGGACTGTCCCTGAGCATGCCTATGTCCTCAGGGACAGGGAAATGGGAAAATGAAAACTGACCAAAGGAGATAATGAAAGGGCAATAAGAGAAAATCTGAAAAAGATGGGTGCTCTTGAAGTTAGTAAATTGAAAAAGGAAGGATGGTAAGAAAAAACTCAAGGAGTCAAAAAAGTCCCCATTACATGGGAAATAAAGAATTTGAATAACATTACTTCCTTGCAGAAAAGTGGATTAAAGTGTTGGTTGGCGTGGATTAATAGGACAGAAGAAGTTTATGTAGTTGGGAGGCTAAGGCTAACTATTCATTGACTTTAAAATTGCCAACATTTTAGCTAGAAAAAAATTTCGGAAATAAAGGAAGTTTATCTTTTTCCCATTTCCCATTTCCCCACTACACTCCTCTGTTTCAGTGTCCAAAATGCAAGTGTATTAGGAAAGAGGACTGGAGTGAGCTGACATATCTACAAGGCATTATGCCTTATTCTGCCAAGATTTCTGGAAATTTCAGACTCTATGAAGATAAGGATAATAACGCTTATATTTCTTTCAGGGTGATAAAAAAAAATTGAAGCTTCTAAAAACTGAAATTAAACACTGTGAGTGGGAAGAAATGAATCTATTCAGTGACAAACAGGTTTAGCTCTCTTACGGATTATGTTACCAATCAATCTCATCTGAAGATATGGTATGACCTACCAATACAGAATACATT
This sequence comes from Melospiza melodia melodia, assembly GCF_035770615.1. NCBI lineage: Eukaryota > Metazoa > Chordata > Aves > Passeriformes > Passerellidae > Melospiza > Melospiza melodia. The sequence goes on along the minus strand of NC_086194.1, from coordinate 34,482,698 downwards.
AATAACAGCAGGTAAGGATATTCTTTATGTTCTCTTTAAATGCATGATATTTACAAATTATTATATAGATCTACAGATAATATATTTATTAAATATGAACAATACAAATGTTTTTATCTGGACATAACTTGAAGTGATAAACCTCAGAGATTTGTCATCAGGGCTGGAAGTGTGTGTTCTTCTGGATCCTTTTTAACAAATTTCCAGCCCATTGTCCAGATTTACCATAAAAAAAAAACACTGAGAATTTAGCATGTACAGAAAAATCATTGTCAAAGAGAAGTTGCTTCTCTGCTATAATTGCTAAAAAATATCTCTTCCCTGCTTTTTTAACTGTGAAGTGCTATTAAGTCACAACAGTCTTGTTTGCATGACCCAGTATTTTTCATTCATCGTAATCCAAAACAGAGTCACAGAGAATCACAGAACTGGTAAAGTTCTGTGATCCTCAGTGGAAGGAACCACTGAGGATCATCAGGTACAAGCACCCTGCTTAAATAGAGTCATCCCAGCCTTGCTGAAGTCAAGGTAGACCACAGCCACTGCTCTCCCTTCATCCATCCACGTACTTGCTTAATCGTGGAAGGTAATCAGGTTGGTCAAGCATGATTTACCTTCAGTGAATCCATGCTGACTACTCCTGATCATCCTCTTGTCATACACATGGATAGAAATGGCTAACAGGTTGAGGCATTCCACCACCTTTCCAGGGACTGAGGTGAGGCTGACTGGCCAGCAGTTTCCTGGGTCCTCATTCTGGAGTAACATTTGCTTTCTTCCAGTCCTCAGGAGCCTCTCCTGATCATCATGACCTTTCAAAGATGACCATGAGCAACCTAGCTGTGGTGTCTGTCAACTCTCTCAACACTCCTGGATTCATCCTGTCATGGCCCATGGACTTCTGGATGTCAGGTTCACCTGGGTGATCTCTAACCCCATCCTTCTTGGACAAGTGAAACAGAATACCAGACTCAAGAGCAAGAAAATTCAAAACCAATATGGAAGGAGTGCATTAAGCTATCTTGAAAGAAGACTGAAATGTGACCAAAGTGCAACAGATTTATTGTTCTACAAATAGTTTTCTTGATTTGAAGGATGTGTTTCTAGTGCAGTATTGCTTGAAAAGTTAGGTCACATTTATATTAACTTTGTATGAATATTGTGCTTTAGTTTTGTTCTTCCTTTGTATCTCCATATTTCAACTTGATTTCAGCTTCATTCTGAAATGCAGTTAATTCATACTGTAGTGCAGGTAAGTGGGAACACATTGCTCTTAGCAGTCTGTGGGAGAATAAAGCTGCATCTTGTAAAATGTTGATGGTGAAACATTGCCACTGGCTTCTCTCAGTGTGCTATCTGTTCCTGAGACTTCAAAGAAAGAAGCAATTTCAGTCTTAGAGATACATTATGTCCTTATTTAAGGGGAGGGGGTCAGATCTTGGTTAGTTGAGCACATCTGAAAAATGTAAACATAAATACTATCAAATTATCTTTGTATGGTGGGGGGAAATCAAGTGATTTCTGTGTACTGTGAAGCCAAATTTTGTGTGTCTGTCTTGGCACTTTAATTGAAACATGTAATGAATGACTCGTCACAAATTCTTCTCCTGAGTAGTGTGACCTTGAAAGCCAGTAGGTCATCCTAAAGTCCCAACCAACGCAGGAATATCTTCTGCAAAGGGTTACTAAATGCTTTGTCTCATGTAGTTTTTAGTTGAATGGGCAATGACAGCCTTACAGCTTCCCCTGAGAGATCTTTTTATGTAGCATCAATTCTACATTAATTCATTTCCATTTCTCATTCTATTGCCCTATAAAACTTTCTGTGGGGCAAGGAAAAAATAATCAACATGAATGAGAAAGGCCTGCATCACATTTAATTAAAAATATTTTTGCCCCTGGAATGAAAAGGTATGGTGATGACTGGAGTCACTGGGGAGTCCTGCCTGAAAAGTGTTGGCATCATATCACCCTATTTCAGTACAGATACAAAACTGGACAAAATGTGCAATTATGTCTTAAACAAAAATATGGTGCTAGACATCAAATACATGTAGCTGAAGCAACATATGAACACATGGCATCTTTGCTAAGTAATTTGCTCTTAATTGTCAGCACATTTAGTACTGGCATTTTTAGATACATTTTTGGTTCATTCTCTAACAAATGACTCTACACTAATTGTTTCTCCCAGCAATTTATTGCACAGCTGGGAGACCAAGTTGCAGAATTGCACACACACTATCTTGTATTCAATTCATTTCTTGAAAATGTTTAAAATTCCATGAGGTAGTCAAGAATTATTTTAATTGCAGTGTCTACAATGAAAATATGGAATTAATTAAATGTCTTGTGGGTCAGGTAAGGTACACCTTTCAGAACCCATTGCTTAGTAATGTTTCAACAACTGTAATAGTGTAAATCAAGATATTTTTAGTAATGGGGATAACTGTGACATTTCAGAGGATCTCTTAAAAGCTTATTTTTATTTAAAAGGTGAACATCTGCTAAGGTAGCAAACTCATCTGTATGCAAAAGAATTATCTTTCTGAGGATCTTTCCATTATGAAATACCTGTCATGATTCTCTTGTACAAATCTGTTAGGTCTCACAAATCTTTCTCTCATGTCTCTCCTAAGGTGCACTTATCTTCTCTGATGAGAGATAAATGTTCATAATTTTAAAAAAAGAAAGTTTTAATTTTAAGCAGACTAGAGTCTTAAGGCTTACTAAGGAATATTAGCTGGAACAATATAAATGGAGATGGATCTTTAGGAAATGGGCTGCCTACTGTATGTGGGATTAACTTTGAAGGAGCACTGATGTCACATCTTAAGTTGGGAACAAATTGTTAAAAAGTCCTTCCCTGTTAGCTCATGAATCACACTTCTCTGATATGTCAAATCACATCAAGAGCAATCAGTCAAATTAACTGACATCATGAAGTGCTTAGGGATTTTTTTTTTTCCATAGGAGAATGATCTCATAGCTTTCCAACTTTGCCCTGCAAGCAAGTTCTCAAAACTGAGGAAAAAGTGGCTGTATGAAGTTGGAATATTTTTTTTAATCTGAAGTGAGCAAATTCCTGATGAATGCTTCTGGGCTTCAGGTGGTTTTTGTTGCTGTTGTTTTTGTTTGTTGGTTGGTTTGGTTTTGGGGGTTTTTTTTTTGTTTGTTTTTTATTTGTTTGTTGGTTTGGTTTTGGGGGTTATTTTGCTTTAACATTGTAAAAGTATTTTTATAATTGAAAGTACTTTGTGCTTTTAGTAGTCTGTGAAATGTAAGCAGCATGCACTACTGCAGAGACTTAGCATCACCTATACACCTTTGTATACAGTGAGTCCTTTGAAATACTGACCTCATTTTGAATACCTTTTTTGCAACCTGTAACCTTTCCATTAGCAGGAGGACTTGGTGATAACAGGATGGATTCACCTGATCAGAACCCCTGAACCTGTGAAGTGCTTGGGCTGGAAATTCCTGTCTCTGCTAGCACAAGCCAATGCCTGCTGCAGAGCCACAGCAAACACAAGGTCACAGAAGCTGAAGTTGGACTTGGAAAGATCCATATAGCTTCACAGCAATGACTGAGAAGATGGGTGAGGAAAAGAGGGTATCCTTCAGTATGAGTACAATCCATCACTGAAGAGACTCTGGTGATAATAATCATAAAATACATCTGCAAGAAGGTTAAGTCTTATTCTCACACATTTAAAAATATAGCTGGTTTGAGACAGGGAGGGTTAGTGCTTTGTTTGGATTTGAGGGTTTGGAGGGGATTGGTTTTCAGTTTGGTTTGAATCCATGTGTTCCACTGGGGTTTTTTTCCTCCACGTACCTAAATTCTTTGTACAATTTCCAAGATGGTTGCCTGCAAAAAGTATATATGCAAAAATCATAGCAAATCAAATATTTGTACATGCCATCTCTAATTGTAAAAGTAGACTAAAATGTGTGAAAATTCAGCATTTTTTTATATTATTATATCATGTTCAAGAATATGAAACTTATTTTAGATCTTGCTGTAATCAGTTCATGGAGCTCTTTTAAACTATTCAAAACACTGCATATACCATTTCTTCCACTTAAACCACCTAAGAAAGTGATTAGCTAGTGTATTTTTACTGTTTGTTTGTCTTCTCTGTGCAATCCCTTTTATTTTTCAAACAGGACATAAACATTCCTTTTGCTTTTAGCTATGAAGGGCAATCTAATAGAATAAATGCAGTCCAAGCTAAATTGGCATCACTCTGTCAGTGTTACTGAGTGGTATCTGCTTAACCTAGAGCTGAATTTCCATTGATTTCAATTGAAGAAGGGCTAAGGTCCTTAATGAAAAAGGAGTAGAACCAAATAGTTCTTAGCTGAACAGTTTTGGGGTTGTTTTTTTCCCTCATAAATTTGCAGGCTGCAATCCTAAATCCTGTGGATCAGTTATCAGATTGTATTATCTGCTGATGTTCAGCATCTGTTAGGTAAATCAACAGCTCTGAACAGCAAGACTGCAACTTTCTATAAATCACAGTTTGGTTAAAATAGCCTGTCTGTTACCTGCCTGATACAGGGAGAGGCACAGCTCTTGAATAAGTGGAAGGGGAAATGGAAGGGCTGGGAAGCCTAAGATGGTGATCGTGTTATACGATGCTATTAGGGAGAGTCTAAATAACCTTCCCCTACCCTGCTGTTCTGTGCTTGCAGAGAATATAAAAACACCTAAAACGCCTGATTTAATTTTTTGTAAGTAGATTTTTGTAAATTGTTTCAGCTGACCAAACAAAGGCTTTGCTGCTATGACAGTTTTCAGGTTTTTCCATCCATATCAGCTGGTGCAGTTAAAAGACAATCTACTCCTACAAAACTTATCTCTTAACCTCAGGCCACCACTGCTACCTAAAATAATACAGATAATGCTGTAGTTGGCAAGTAGTGGCCAAATACTTTATTAACCAGTCCGTTTCATCAGGCTACAAGTGATAGCCACCCTTATCACCTGAAGGGTGACAATGGTGGTGTCTATGGTGAAGACCTTCACTCTCCTGGAGTCCTGCCAGGAAAAATCCCAGTTTATGCACCTGATATGTTGAAATGGGGAATATGAGTAACTAAGGGCTTTTGTTTGCAACAAGATGCTGAGGGGAAGTAAAAACTTGCAGATGTGTTCTGATCTGCCCCTTGAAAAAAAAAAAAACAGCTTAGAGTGGCTGCATTGTGAATGGTCATGTAACCATTGCTGAGGGAGAGGGCCAGCCCTTGTGGTCCCTTTGCCTGTGTGTTGTGGACCAGCCTGAGGGGTGCTACCCATGACCACTGCGAATGGCTGAATGGTCAAGATTTGCCCTGAGAGGTGTTTGGATTGTTACTCAAGCAGTCCTTCCCTAGGCTGCCATGAAGATAATGTCCTCTGTCACACAGGCGGGAGACTGCTCCTGCTCAATCAGCACCATCAGAGACTTTGCTCTCCTCAACATCAAAACTCAAGTTAGCTTCAGCCCAGCTAAAAAAGCTGCAGTTGCAGCAGGGCCAGGACTTAACCCACAGATTCTTATTAAATATATTTTCTTCTGGAAATTAGAGTGCAGTAGCCAGTATTCTAGTTAACCTTTGCGATGACATATTTATTCTGGTGCACACAATAATTTCTTATCACAAATTGTTTCCATATGGAAACTTTAGACATTTCTATTTCCAGAAAAGGCCTCAAAAGGATTCTGTTCCCACTTTTCTGTAGAAGTGTGATTATATTTGTAACAATTAAAAATGCAGTTTCCCTTGGGGAAATGTCAGTGGTAATTATCACATTGATGATTCAGAGAATGCTTCCTTCTACAACTGTCTCTTGATAAATTGCTGGTACTTGTTTGACACTCTCAGTTCTCTTGTTTGATTAAATAATCATCAGAAAAAACATCATCACTTCATAGTCAGATGTCAGTCTCCTTTCACGCTGAAGTGCATTGCTCTTGCTGTTAAAAATCTCAACCACATCACCATGTGAAAGCCAAAAAAGCCTTCAAGAGCCTATCTGTGTGGCTCATAGTGTGTGTCAGCAGTAAATAGAAGAGCTGTACACTTAAGCTCCTCTCCACATGGGTAGAAAGTTCAGGGATAAAATCCTTGCCTTACTTAGCAGCAGTACATACCAGTAATGAAACTATTTGTAGATCTACTAGTGTTTCCTCAACTCCTGTTCACCATTGTCTGGGTTCCACTGTGCTTGCAACTCCTGCTGACCACATTTATTATGCCCTACACCACTGGGCAAGGAAACCAGTCAGTAGTGACTTTTCCACTGACTTCAGTGGGCGCTAGGTCAAACTTACCACCTCTTTGTGAAAATATCTCACTTCTCCCTGCAGCCCCAAACGCTACATGTCCCACATCTTCATTTCTTTCCTTGAAATCCTGCTCACTCCTTGGCTGATGTTCTCTGCCTTGATCTTCATAGCAGACACCACAAGCAAATACTAATGATTACCAGCATCTTGTTAGTGTATTGTGAAGTGGTAGACCACTGCAAACCTCACTGCACCTTTCCTCTTCATTTCATTACCAACACCTTTCCAATCTTGTCTAACTGAGACCAAAGGAGTTTCAGATCATGTTCTCACAATAATACATGTTGGAAAATAGTACTACTTTATCACAAATCTCAATTATTTTTGGTAGATGACTGTGGCTCTGGTTTTTTTCTCTCCTTCTGCCATATTTTCAAGTTTACCTATTGCTAAAGATGCAGTTTCTAACAAACATGTAAGAAATTTTCATATCCAAAGCCTTCACAGTTATTATTCTCAGGAAATTTTGCTTGTTTGTTTGTTTTCTCAGCCACAGGCCTATTTGTGTACTTTATTCACTCTGACAAGCAGTGAAGCATGTTGGTAGTTTTCTTACACTGCAATTCATTTTCACTACCTAAGAGTCCTTTCTGTCAATATGAGACACAATACACGGGTTCTTTTCTTTTCTTTTCTTTTCTTTTCTTTTCTTTTCTTTTCTTTTCTTTTCTTTTCTTTTCTTTTCTTTTCTTTTCTTTTCTTTTCTTTTCTTTTTTCTTTTCCTTTCTTTTCCTTTCTTTTCCTTTCTTTTCTTTTCTTTTCTTTTCTTTTCTTTTCTTTTCTTTTCTTTTCTTTTCTTTTCTTTTCTTTTCTTTTCTTTTCTTTTCTTTTCTTTTCTTTTCTTTTCTTTTCTTTTCTTTTCTTTTCTTTTCTTTTCTTCCTGATCTCACCCAGTAAACAAACGTACTGTCCCTTTAACCTCTGGCAAGTCTTTCACAGAGCAGTGAATGGATCAGCTTTCCAAAAGTGGTTCAGCAGCAGTGATTCTGGCCTTCTTAGGACTCCTGATCCATCATATCTGATGTGCTGTCTAGCCCCTTGACTGATTTTCAAACCAGTCTCTAGCTGCACAGAAGCTACCTCTGCATTTGGCCAGAGAAATCGTGTGAGCAGATGTGAGGTGACCCAAACAAGGTTCATAAATGATGTGTTTGGGATCAGATTCAGTTGCCCGCTGTGCTAAATACCACATAGACACTAATTGAAAAGACAGCACACGCTCCAAGAGGCTTCAGTACAGCAACTTAGGAAGGAAATCAGCGCCTAGGAAGTGGGGAAAAATGGAAGAAAAACAAAACATAAAACGGTGTTTGGAAACTAAGATAATTAAATAATATTAAAGAAACACATTTGAAGTCGCAAGGTCAAATAACCACTAATTCTGTGTTAGAAAACACAGAATATTAGACTGTTTCACTCTACCTTTTCTTATGTGATTATGTGCTGGTTTGTTTCAGCAAAAATATTTTTCAGGTAAAAGGTTGTTGACCTAAAGAGCAAGTACTTATTATTTTGCTTCTTTGCACTGATCACCATGTGCTCTCAGGGTGCACTCACTGTATGCCATTCAAACCTTTGCCATGAAGAAGAAATTATTCATTAACTTTGCCATTATATTTCTCACTTCAGGATCCACAGTTTCACAAGAGCTGCAGCAGCCCATTATGGTAACCCAGTGATGGATGGTCTCTCATCTAGCCAAGTTCTGGGTAGCCCTTCCCATAGTACGTACTTTTTGAGCTGATGATAGAAATCTGTCGTAGATATTAAGAAGACCCTGGGATGGGTCTTTCTGACATCTGGGATAGATCCCTGGTCATGATTGCCCTGTGAGAGCTTGGATCTGCCTACTGCTGAGGCAGGGGAATGTTCATGACCCAGGGAGCACATTCCTGCAATGTAAAAGTCTGTCAGTCTTCCACTGAGGATGGCTTTGGTGGAAGAGTGAAATTGGTGTTCTGTGTCACAGAGGACTGAGCAGTAAGAAGGCCTACAAGATGGGAAAGCTGTCTTGTGTCAACTCCATACAAGGAGAATCTTCAGGAAATTTAGAGCCACATCCAAAGACTCTTTCTTGAAGTAAAATTTAGGCAGGACCTAAGCACAACCTCTAAACTCGGTATGTTCTTTCCTTTTTTATAGTAAAATTTTTCAAGTGCCAAGAGTTGTGCCTTCTATCCCAGAACTGCCACAAGTCAGCAATTCTGAAAAGTTCTTCACACATCTGACTCCTACAGTAGGACAGGAACTGCTGTCTGTCCCCACATCCTCTGAGAGGCTCAGTCAGGAGTGTTGCAGTTGTACTCTGCCATCACCAAAAGGATCTGTGTCCATCTGAAACATTGTTCATTTCAAAATTTAGCTGAGAAATAAGTGCCTACTTTCAGATAGATTGATAGATATAGATAGATAGATAGATAGATAGATAGATAGATAGATAGATAGATAGATAGATAGATAGATAGATAGATAGATGGATGTGCCTGTGTTTACTTCCCTTAGTAGTTTTACACCCGCTATCTCACACCTCTCAGGCTAATGTCCTTGCTCCCAAGCTGTGGAATGTTCCGAGGTGGAGGGATTTTCTTGTGTCACAGTCCAGGGAAGAAGTCATGATTCAGTGGGTCAAAGACTGAGAACACCAGAGATTATGGCTTTGTAGCCCACTCAGTCTTAAAATACTCCCACAGATCTCTTGAGAGCCACAATTTTTCAATGTCTTGCATGATGACAATTTTGGGGAGCATCTCAAAGGGATGATAAAAGGTGCAAAATAAAGGCCACAAATTAATAAAGGCTGTCAGATTTCAAGATAGGGGAGAGATGACCTATGTTTTTCCAAATAAAAGGTCAGCAGAAATTTTTAGCATGGGAAGAACACCATGTTTTTTCTCCATACTCCTTCTTAGAAATTGCAGTTTATTTTCTGCATAAATATGTGTGTATATATAAAGTCACCATGCACTGTACATCCAACATAGAAAATTTCTGTGGTGTTTGGCAAAGTTGAAAGTTACTCAAAGGAAGATCTTATCATGGGAAATACCAGGCAACCACAGTAACAGGCAGGGTGACCCATCCAACCTACAAAAAACCACATGGCTGGAGAGCATCATACACTGGCAGATTTTCTGTTTCACATCACTGACCACATAGTTCAGCAAGGAGTTAGTGCAAAAAAGTAAGTGTGGGAAAGGGGAATATGGAGCAGATCTCTGCTCTTTGGAAAATACATTGTACTGCACTCTGCAAGAATATATGGGCCAGCAATTTGGTTTCCAAATAGAAAGGAGCAATTTTTCCTGAGCTTCAGCTGTGAGCTGGGACAGGATCTCAAAAGTGGGAACAAATAACATGGAATGGTTAGGTTTGCTCATCTTTCTCATCTTGTCCTATGACCCTTATGCCTTTCTCATCTGGTCCTGTGGCACAACAGGTGAAGGACCCCTTACAGTAAGTAGGAGGGGGCAGAGAAGGCTTAAACTCAGGTGCTTGCCAGATGATCAGACCAAGCTGAAATCCTATATAAAAGGTATGCAGATAAGCTATTAAGTGTCAAACTATCAATTGTGGAGAGGATTTGTGCTTGCAAGGAGAACCACTGTCTCCACTAGGCAAGCTCAAGGAGGCAGGGTCGGTCTGTCAGGGACACGTTATAGCTGATGGCTGCTTGCAAAGCCTGCAGTGGCTCAACTGCTCACAGATTGGAGGAAAACATCTTTAGGGTTTTATTGACACACACAGAGATGGCAACTCATTCAGTCATGAGTAACAGAATCCCTCCTGCTCCAAAACTGCAGGTAAGTGTTGCACTGCTTAAGGGCCCCCAAGCTGGGCTGCATCATTTCTTTATAGAAATTCCCCAGATGGAAGTACCACAAGCAAGTGTAGTTATAGCAATTCTTTCTGGTATAATTTGTCTTTTGGGTGAGATTTTTGAGAGCTGCAAGTGTTCTTCCTCAACATTTGAAAGGTATATTTTATTTATTTCACCAAAGTGATATAGTAGCTTTAAAATGCCTTGTCTGGATTTCTAAGTCCTTATGAATTCTGCTATAAAAAATCAGTCTCCTACACATAGACAATTTGGCTTCTGCTCTCAGAAATGTGCTGTATACGCACACGCAACAGTCTTTGAATAAGTAACATCTGTAATGTTATATTTTCTCTGATTAATGAAGAGAAAAGTATTAGATCTCCTGAGTCCTTAAATACTGTTCTGCAATTATGCTACAGCTGATCTTTATTGTTTGAGCTGATTATTCAACTCATTTTGTCATGATTGTCTGAAGTTGCTTCTTTAAAAAATTTGGTCTTGCTATTAACAACTATTATTAATTACCCTTATAGAAGGCCTGTGTCTGCAGCAGAAATGTTGCGCTTACAAGTTCAGTTTTATCCAACTTTGGTTTAAATTGTTTGTTCCTGCCATTTCTCTGCAAGCTCCAGGGATGATCTGAAAGGTAGTGTATTTATCAATACTACTTCAGAATTTGTTATGTGTAATGCTGAGGTTTGGAGATAGATGAATAAAAGCAAACCATTTAAAATGCAAATGTTGTCCAAAACAGGAAGAAAGTTGTACCAGACCCATTTGTTTGGCATAAAAGCTCAAGGCTTCCTTAAGGGAAATGAATGAATATTGCAGAGAACTGAATCTGATTAGGATGAAAAAATCATGACTAAAGTCTAAAGTATGTGTCTACTGAGAAGGATGTAAGAGTGGTTTCAAGGCATGCACCTCCTCACTACGCTTTTGGAAAACCTACCCCAAGCATCTGACAGAACAGGGAGATCTGGTGTCATAGGCTTTGTTACAAATTATGATGGCATACTAAAGCTGCCGTAAAAAAAGGTAGCAGGAGCTCCAGACCTCAGGTCCCAGCAGAGAATCCAGAAGCTGGCATTAGGCACTGGGACTTTCTCTCCAAGAGCACAGAGGAGAAGGCACAAGCACAGAGGAACATCCCCTCCTTCAATGGAGCCTGCATCCTGGGACAGGACTGCTGTGCTGTCATGTCTTCCCTTTGGGGACCAACTGGATTACACCACATACTCCTTCTTCCTGTATGTGAGGGTTTCCTTTAGAAAAAAAAAAAAAAAAAAAAAAAAAAAAAGCCAATTTTGTACAGCCTAGTCTCTCAAACTGTTTGGAATTCCTAGCTCCTAGTCCTTGTTTCCTTGATTTTTCTTTGTGTTAATGTTTAGAGTCTGGCATCAGTTGAATAAAATGTTTCTGGGATTAGGCAATTGCTGGACAGAGCTTCTTTGGAGGATAGATGCGTTGCCTCTGCTAGAATTCTGCCTGAGATACCTTTACTGATATATAGACAGGCCTTGTGTGAGGGGCAGAAGGGATTTTAAAATTACACCATTGGAAATACAACAGGAGAGAGAAGCAGTAGCGTTCTCTTACCTATAATGTTGTGTTACTGCAAAGACAAGGAAGAAATATGCAAAACCAGTGAATGATTAGAGCACAGAAAAGTTTAATGTAGGTATTTTAAGTGAGGCAGATAAATGCAAGAGGAATTAGATGTGTTATACAAAGCATCAAAAAGAAGAGCCATGAAAAAAACAGCTCTTTCAAGGAAATAAATTCTGTTTAGCAGAAACTACCTCCTTGTTGAAATGTCTGTCCCATTAAGTCATCAGTCTGTGTGGTAAAGCCAAATCACACGAATGTTAAGAGACTAACAGACTAAACAAAACTATCTGTGACAAAATAAAGGATAACTGGGCCACCACAACTTTAATGCAAGAGACAAATTCAGAGTTGTGAAGGTATTTGAAACACAGCAGAAAGCACATTTTCTTAATCCAAGTATCTAATAAGCACTGAAAGAATGAAGCATAGGATTGGAAACACATGCCCAAACAATGTGTGACTGCAGGGGGAGGCATGGTGCAAAGACCAGCTGTGTTTCCAGTACCCCTGGAGAGAACTGACACCATGCAAAGGTGTTGGCACCAGTCTCCAATAGGAAAATGCAGCTGGAGGGTGAAGCTCTGTTAATGAAACAAAAGTTTTACTAAGTCTCTTAATTGAATCTGCGCTGGTATATTCTATAGCTGGTTGTCTTCTGACACTGCATAGAAATGGATAAAAAGTGAAGTCCAAACAGACATTGGAGCTGAATGTGACATGATCACAGCAAGCGCTGTGCCCAAAATTTAAATTCAAAGCTCTGCACATTTCAAACAGCAAGATCAAAATGAGTCTGTTTGGCAAAGCTGTTCTGGCCTGCCTGCTAACAGATAGGAGTGCTGGAAATTGTGGAATAGAAAGTCCCAAGTGTGCTTGATTGAAGAGCAGTCTGCAAACACAGATGATCAAATTGAGTAGATAACCTATCTATGGAATTGAATTCTAGACTTCCTTTCAAAGAATGCCATGGGACATGGAAGAATACAGGGTGCAATAAAGGTGTGTAGCAAATTTTGTATGTCTGACACCATTTCAAAGAGGGTGGGAAAAAAATCAGTTAAAATTAATAGTTTCTCCCAGGCAAAGCCATAGAAAAAATAATGTAAGATGCTATCAACAGAGAATGACAAGACAACAAAACAATTAATTGTCACAAAGGGGTTTTTTCTATGTCTGCTTTATTAAGGAAGAATCTCTCTTAATAGTTTTTGCCTTTTTTTTTTATAATTTATTTTATTGGCAAAGATATTTGCATTTTTCTGACAGACTCTGAATGCATTGATTTAATCCAGATTCTAATATAAAAAGGAAACTATTTGAGTCTAACCTTATTTAATAATTTGAAAGCCAGATAACTAATAGATCAACAGAAGAGACAGTCCTCACCTAAGGGAGAACTATCACAGTTCCTCCAGCAGCTCTCCTATGAGTCACCTCTGCTCATTAATTTGATCAATATTTTCAGGGGAGGAATTGCTGGAAAAGAATGTGAATTTCTTTAGACATAAATGTATTTTAAGGACTCGTCACTTTTACTAAATTACCTGAATCACATGGTCAATGGTCCCACATTTGCTTCCACATGTGGCTTTATCACTGGATATGGATCTGGAGTAGCATGCAGTTGAAAGACTGAAACCTCTGAAAGACTGAGAAAAACTGAACATGAACCTTCAAGGTGATGTGGTAGCTCATAGTGGTAACTCAAATGGAGGTAACAAGTAGAGAGGATTTTTAACTATCTGTAGCATAAATCCATCATTAGAATTCAACCTTCACTTTGAAAACATTGCAGACTTATTGGAAGAATATTCAGAAAAGTGCTGGAATAACTATCCAGATTCAAGATACAATTTAAAATTTATTTTAGTGCATCCATGTACTTTCACTTCTAATTTGTCATCACTGAATGTTGCATTGAAGATCTCCATGGTGGCATAAAGTGACATGAGATCGCTGAAATCTCTAGGGAATGTAAAGTCACCAGAAAAGAGCTGACTTGAAATATAGTGATACCAACAAATCCCTAAGCTATCGACTAAGGGCTATGGGATGTACCTATCCTCTGCTAAATCAATTGCTCAATGTCTTAGGCTTTCCAAAGCATGGTACCAAAGTGGAAGCAGAGATAAAAGTGCCGCAATTGGTTATCTGTCAAGCTGCAAACAGCCAAAAAGACATGGAAGTGACCAAGATGATCATGTCACAAAATGGGAATCAAAACACTACATAAGCAGAAACTTTGTGAAATCATCCTGTGAGCATCATCCTCAGCAAATTGTGGTAGAGGGTTAAAGAAAGACTTTGGGGATTTGAGAAGAAAGCAAGGGAGGTGGCTAGATGAATCTGAATCCATAACAACTTTTTAGAGGCTCTTCCACACTTGCAAATTAAGACATTGTTCTCAGGACTTAGCTTCTGGTCTGAAGTTGAACTTTTGCTTCAGTGGAAGAATATGGAACACGTAGTAATTGGAGGGAAGTTGCATGAAGAGTGTGTCTTGATCATGGGTAAGTGGAGTGGCTGGGAATCAGATAGAACAGCAAGAGGGTTGTAGTACAGTGACTCCAAGGAAGACTGCTGCAACGCACAAACATTTCCAGTTGCAAATATGACACAAAAAACGACAAAGTTTTAGTCGATGCAACAAAGAATATGAAGAAAATTAATTCTTTGGATTATTCTAGAAAAGTGGTAGGGTGTATGGATAGCACAGACAGAGAAGAGGAGAGCTTTATCAGTGACAAGATAGCCATCAGCACTAGCACCCGATGGGGGTAGTCATGTGAACAGTGAAAGGAAGGAGGAAATACCAACTTGGTAATTATAACTTACAACCAACTGGTCTCAAAAGCATACGGATTGATGTACTAATTAACAAAGACCAGGGTGCTGACAGGTGTTCGTCAAAAACTGCCAAATTAAACCCAAGAATGGGGTGCTTTATACATTTGTCTGCAATATCTAGGCATAAAAATAGTAGCATCTGAACAAACCCAGTTCAGCATGTGTGCAACTTTATCTCATGCAGCTAGCAATAAACCATCACTGACAGTTTCTAAAAATTGTGGATAAATCCACATCTTGAAAGACATGATATCCAGCATAGGAAAAAAATTCTTTTTTGATCTTATTATGATGTATTAATTTTTAGGCTGGAAACTGGTGGGCGGCTGAAGGCCGGAAATACATTGCATATGAGAAATATCTGCATGGAGGGCAAGTTTCTGACTCCAGAACAGTCCTCAGAGAGAGTGAAATGAAGGCAAAAATCTGAAGTAAAAAATCACCATACAACATGCAGAGAGAACTGTATTACACAGCAATTAGCCTACATTTCATGTTACAAAACACAGGAAGTTGACAAGAGAATCTACAGACAACAGGAAAAATACAGGTATAGTATGCAGTAAAAGGGGTAAAAAGCAAAGTAAAGTATAGCAAAACCAAAAGAAATCCTCTCAACAGTGTGGGTCTAATGTTCGCTGGAAGTGCAAAATCAGTGTTTAAATCTTCAAAAAGTTGAAAATCAGAGTGATTTAATTTTAATAAAAGAAGGAGATTAAGCACTTTTTAAAATATTATTAACTAAAGAAGATATTAAACAATGCTAACTGAGTTAGAGAAATAATCAGTGAATTTGAAAATTCTTTAAAAAATAAAAGAAAATAACAGTGAAACTGATAAAATATTAATTTAATAACTTGCCTTCCTTTCCCAAATAAGTCAATCAAGATAGTTTTTATGAAAAAATATGTCTTGGCATTGCATGTCTGATTTATTTTTTAATGAGATTATGGGGTTAGTTTATACATGTCTCAGCCTAGGCTTCTGTAAGGAATTTATCCCTAGACATTCTAATCTTAACATATTGTATGGTATTCCTACAGTACCCTCAATCAGTAGGTGCCAGCAACTATTTAAAGCAAGTTAAAAGTGACCTAACTGGAAGGGCACAAAAGAGTGCCAGTGGTATAGACATCATCATGAAATGGGATTATGGCTAACATGATTCTGCACAGACTGGGAGGTTCAGCACTACTGGCTGCTGTAATCAAGTGGTCAGAAACATGTATATACCTAATATTAATCAAATTTGTGCCAAAGATGCACTTGCCATATTATGTGGCACCTGCCTACCTATGCAGCTACCACCATGTCTCTGGAAGACTGTTCATACAGCAGAACTATGATATAGCCTTTATTTTATTATGAATCCCTTCTATTTTCCTCTAGTAAATCTGTTTTCTGGGTATCAGGTCAGTCCTGTAGCTAAGGTGCATGAAAGTCACAGAGAAATTGGAGCTGACAAAAAAAAATATTCTAAATATTGCAAAATACAAAATAAGACATTTAGGAACCCAGTCCTTACATATTGAGCAACACATCTGAGAAGACACAAGTGGAGAAAAGCAGAGTTATAGTGAAGCAATGTGTGAACAAGCAGACCTATGTCAGTGCTGCAGAACTGCATCTGGGCTACTGCAGTTCTTGGTTGCTTGGACAAGAATTATTAAATAGAAATAAAAAGACAGGCTGCTGATGGAACAAATGCAAAATACCCTGATACTGTGTAGGTAGTTATGGCTTTCATGCTTTGAGAGAGGAGGCTGTAAAATTGGTGATAGTGTAAGAGAAAGCCTCACTCAGAGCTCAGTAACTGGAGAAAGGGTCTCACACAAATTTCAGGTTTGCTTAGGTTGTCAGAGCAAAGATAGAGAGGTATTTTACTACCATATGCAAACTTCTTTAATGGAAAATGCTGGATAATGAAAGTTCAGTAACGTAGCTGAGAAGAACAGAAGGATAAATTCCTGAACAAGTTTTATTAGAAATGAAGAAACATGGAGACTTTCTATTTTTCTGGTCTATTCTGTTTGCTTTAACCAATGAGTCATGGCTAACATACACTATCAAGATTCTCCATAAACTGGTAAGTCAGGTCACATCAAGAACCTGTTTTGAAAGTCAAATATATCATACTGCACTCAGTAAAAATTAACTGGAAGAAATCTAATGGTCTGTGATGTACAGATCAAACCTTAGATTCCTCCAGATTTAACCTATCAGTTTATAAAGAGGAAGTTTAACAAGTCTAGGAAATAACTAATTGTGCACTTACAATATGATGATGTAACAGCAAATCTGATTTCTGCTGGTGTGCCAGAATACAGGAGACATCAAGCATCCCTTGCTGGAGGGGTGGTTATGACAAACTGAAACGACATGCACACAGATGCTCTAATTTACAGCTGCTATTTCAAGGAAAGGCTGTTGAGAGAATCATGCTCCCGCATAAAAAAGTGATTGGGGCTATGAGGGTAGATGATTTTGCCCTTGGTGGAGTTCTATGCCAATATGTTGTTGCCATAGCACCACGAAGCCCTGCATTCCAGTGTAGAGCTGTCACTCTAATTGCATAGCAGGGCTTTGAGAAGTTTAAAGTCAGACCTTGGAATATCTTCCTTTTGGCTAAAGAGTGAGGCTGTCACTGAAGACTGAGTAAACACAAAAATTGGCCTTGGCTGTAGGAATTGCTTAAGATTCTGAACACGGTAAAACTTTGTGATGTGGCTGATCATCACTTGCTCCAAATCTCTGGTGACTGCCCCTTTGTGTGTTAAGTGCAATTTGGGTTTGGCTGGGCAACCTTGATTTGGGGAATATCCTCTGGGACAATGCCAGGGAAATCAGCACTGGGAGCCAGCACAGAGACCGCCAGCATTTCTGATTCCTGCATTTGGATCTGGAGAATCCACAGCAAACTCCCACCAGTGAACATGGCTTTCTTTTTTTCCATGGAACAGTATCAGAAATGGAGGTCATGATGTCCTTTATCCTGTCTTGCACTATTATTTTGCAAATGCTTGCACACAGCCCTTGAGATACAAGTGGCAACTGGAATATAATACAAAAAGTCAGTAGATGGGTCAGACACATGGATAGTGACTGACCTAATGGCATCAAAAGAAAGGAATCATAATTAGTGACGCTGCTGCTTTCTTTTTCTTGGAGGAGCTGGTGTCACGATCTGATGTTGGATTAGATTAACTGGGGACACAGGGATGCAGGAATAGTTGTCTCCTTACCATCAACACACGATTCAGTTTCTCAATGCTTCAGTACAGCTCTTTTGTAAAAACCTGCCTTTGTGACCCAAATGACACACAGGCTTTCAGGTGGGAAGCTGAGACTGCCAAAGCAGAGTGAGGGGGTATAAGGTCATGCAGCCTCTACTTTTTGGTGCCTCAGGAGCCAGAGTTAATGGGCAGTAATGCACTGCTTGGGGCTGAGAGTGGCTCAGACATTCAAACTTGTCCATTTGCCTAAATTCATATCTCTGCTAAAACAGGAGCAGGTTTAGCAGAGCCAAACCAGCACCAGCCAACAGGCTGAGTGCTCTTCCTCCTCCAGAATAGACCCCACTCCACATTTCAGGTGGCTGAAACGGGAGCATAAACATTGGCAAAGTTAGGAATTTCCCTCACCCTCTCCCCAACCTTTTTTTTTCCTTCTCTTTTCTGCAGGATTTTCACTTCATTTTTAGTTGTGAGAGGAGGCAAGATTGTGCTACTACACAGCTATTATATAATAAATCAGACCTTTTGAGTTTGGATTAAATTTTACTTCAAGTCATTTATGGAAAGTGATTTTGGACCCTATGACTCAGTGTCTCCACATTAGAGAAAACTTCCATCCCTGCAGTACACAGGCTTGAGTAAACGTTAAAATAATTGTAGGATAATTCCCAGGAGTAATTAATATTAATTGTGTGGATTTAGTAGTTGCTTTATTTGTTCTGAAACTCATCTTTGATCCTGTACTGCAACAGAAGTAAGCAAACTTCTTCTCTGTAGGCAAAGATGCATTTTAGGACAAGTTAGAACCTTCAGAATTTGGTGCCAGGCAAGCAAGACAAAGAGAGTAAAATGTTCATTTAATACAAATTCAGCAAGGTGAGAACGTGCTATTGAGAAAACTGGCTGACCAGGCTGAGAGGGTCTGTTCCCTTGAATAAGAAAAGGAGAGTACTCATCCCGGTGCAAAGTAAGGTTTCTCTGTAAGGACTGGGCATGTGGGATTTTCAGGCTGTGATTTTTGGCGGCAGTGCATGACCCACTTACACATAGCTTCTGGGGACTGTACATAAAAGATGCCTCTAATGGAACCCTGTATTGCATGTGGTGAAATGACATTTTAACACTGAAAACATGGCTTCAGAAGAGCAACTAAAATAGTTCAGCTTGCAAATATCGATCAGAGATGCTTTCTTGTAAAAATTCTGGTGGTTTAGTTTTGAGGTGTACCCGGGTACTAGGGATTGATGGCTCCCGAAACAGCCTCGAACCGCTTGCCTTCCCCAGAGACGCCTCTGTAAACAGCGAGTTTGAGAAGTCAGCATCCTTTCTGTTCTGCCAAATTGATTTCCTTATTAATCAAAAAAATCTCATCTTCCTCTGGCTTCAGGTGATTTTTTTTTCTTAAAACTTTTTATGACTACCCGAAGAAAGAGAAAAAAAATTAAAAGGAGAATAAAACAGAAGAAAACCAGAATTACTTTAAGGTGAGCTTCCAATGACTTCTTGCTCCTTTTGACGGTTCTTGTCAACTACGAACTTTCCCCCCGTCTCTCTCTCTCTCCCTCTCTCTTCGAGCACCTTCTGATCTCAGAAAGGTATTTTATTCTTTTGATGAATGAAGCGATCAATTTTTCTTTCGACCAAGCATTTTTGGTTTAGAATAAATTGGCGAAGCGTTTTCCTCCCTCCCTGTTAGAGTGTTTGCTTTGTTTCCTCCTCCTCCTCCTCTTCCTCCTCCCCCAAGGTAAATCTAGACCGCTGTAACGTCATCTATATATACAATCGCTGTCATTCAAATAAGACGTTTTATCAAGCGTCTTTAAATCTGCAGTCAGCCTCATTTAACCTCTAAAATTACGCTTAACGGGCGACCTTCATTAGCCAAATTGGAAGGAACGTGCGGTTTGTGTTAAGCAGCGTCGTTTCCACGCTGGTGACCCCCCCTCCGCAGCCGGCGGGGAGGGAGAGGGGCGCCCATGGCCGGGGTCGGGATAAATGTGGGAGCAGCTGCATCCCCCGTCCCTCCCTGCCTGGGCACACGGGTGTCCGTGGGCACTGAGCTCCCCGGGGCGGCGTGCAAGCACTTGGCCTCGGGTTTGCTCCGTCGTTTCCCCGCTCCTTCTCGGAGGGAGAGGGACGCAGGATTCCTCCCGCCCGGCCGCATTATTTATCTGTTACCTTGCGAGCGGGCAGAGCTTGCCGAGAGAGCTCTCGCCGCCTCAGCTCCCGGGTTGCCTGTCCCAGAGGACGCCAATTAAAGGCACTAATTGGACAGCGATACATCAAAGTCTGTCGCTGAGACCGGCTCCTTGGAGCTCTGGGGGTCCTGTAGGCAGGCTTTGTTTTAGGCACTGCTCCAGCTCCCCGTGTCGGGCTGCGCACTGCCCTGGCCCGCTCTGCCGCTCGAAACCCTCGCGTTCCCCAGCCCAGCAGTGCCCGTGGGTCACTGCGCCCCACGCTGCCCTTTCCAGTGAGGAAAAACTGCATTGGTGCCCCCGGTTCGCCGGGAGCACGGCTCACCTCGTGTTGACCCACCTGTGCTGACCCTCCACACTCCCACCCGTGAAACCCGTCCCTTCGTGAGCCCCTCGTCCCCAGCAGGGACACAGGGCCGGAGGATCCGCGCTGCCCAGCGGAACTCGGAGCTCCCACCCTCAGGGTCCCTCGGACAGAGGATGTGGGGCCGGGTCCTACCCCTACCATACCTCAGGTTTTCCCTTCGCGCGGTATTCCCGGGGCCCCGGGGTAAGCCCCTTTGGGGCAGCAGGTGTTTCTCCGAGCCCGGGATCACCCTTTGAGTCTGGGCAGGAGCCTGCAGGAGCCCCAGACAGGGCTTCAGTGCCAGGGGGGCTCCAGGTACATGGGAGGTGTTTGGAGAAAGGATGAGAAGCGGGAGGAGGCAGTTATAACCCGGGATCCTGACAGCAAATGTCTGGTCTCTTCGTTGCTTTCCAACCCTTTTTCGAGAAATTAAGCAATTCTCCATATTATGAAAGTGCTTTATTTCAACTTTATTGACCCTGAGTTATTCGGGACCTCGGGTTTTCCCAGGTGAGGCTGCTCCGAGCCCGGAGGAAAGAGCCGGCGCTTCCAGGAGCGGTGCAGTGATGCTTTGTCGGCTCCATCCCGAGCAGGGCGAGCACCGCGCCAGAGGGAACCTGGCTGTGCGCAGGGGCATTCGCAGAGCTCGGCCTGAAACAGGGCTTCTGGCACACACATGTATTTATATATCTCGATAGGAGCCAGTCAGAGGCAGAAAATGACAGGTCTCCCCGCAGGAGAGCTTGGCATCCCCGGGCTGAGCAGAGGCGCGGTTTGCTTATCCTTGCGTGATTAAAAGCTGCTTTTTAACGTGTCCTTTCTGAGGCCATCGCCCTCGGGAACAAAGCACGGCTCCGCAGAGACTAGACTGGGTGGCCCACGAAGGAGTGCGGATGGCTGTGCTGAAGGGCATAGGACCCGATACGGCAGGGATGGAGTTTGGTGATGGTCCCCTTTATCCCCACCTGCAGCTCCGTTCCTCTGCTCAGACCGGCGAGGATGTGTCGGGAGAGCGAGGAAGTGTTTGATGGTTTACTGCCCACGGAGGCATTTGTTTTTCCTTTTGCAAACTCTTCTCTTTAAGTAATTGTTCCTGTTAAGAGTGTATACCTTTCACTGGGCTTCACCGCGCTATAAATAATCTCGATGAAGATGCAAGGATATGACTTTCACAAGATTGGACAATTGATTAAATCTGTGACCTGCAATTGCGAATAATCTTGGAAGGCTATTTAAACAGATGAAGGCCTAAATTGTCTTGCTTGTATCTGAATTAATTTCTCATTCATCATCATTATGGAGTGATTGGTTCTATTCAGGCTTTGCAGCCTGCTGGAACGAAACTGGATTTAAATGAGACTGTAACACAATTTAAATGCTCCCCAGATTTAACGAGGCCAATCGAGCAGCTGCAATAAACACAAATATTTTTCTAAACAGCCTTGTTTTAAATAATTACTTAATACTTTCATGTGATGTTCTTAAGTGGCAATTTCTGTCTCTGAAGTCCCAGGCACTTCTTTGCAGAGAGGGCAGCAGGGAAAATCACATCATGTGTTTGCTCTGCATGTATATGTGCAAGAAATACACCAATTGAGATTATTTAAAGCGAGGTTTGTAAATATTAGTGTAAACCTGCGCTACATTCTCGGTCGTAGATACACTCAGAGTAGGTGATTTAAAAAAAAAAATTTACAAAGTGGGGTGGGAACAAACGGTGAATTGGAGGCCAGAGGTTGTGATCTATTTGTTTTCTTGGTAGGAGATTCTGAACTAGCTATTTCTTCTTCCTCCTACCTGAGAGAGAGAGAGGAAAAACTTCCTAAACCAGGGACCAGTTCCGGCAGGGATCTACCCGGACCTATCGTAACCGCATCCCTGCCGCAGTACCGGCTCTCCAGGGTCAGGACGGGACGCTCCCAACTCACAGAAGGAGAAGCGAGACGATCTGAATGAAGCAGGC
Source organism: Melospiza melodia melodia (assembly GCF_035770615.1). Taxonomy (NCBI): domain Eukaryota; kingdom Metazoa; phylum Chordata; class Aves; order Passeriformes; family Passerellidae; genus Melospiza; species Melospiza melodia. The sequence continues at coordinate 34,460,351 of NC_086194.1, read as the reverse complement.
AATGTGTACGGGGCTCCGGGTAGAAGGGTGAAGCAAAAAGCGCGTGGGGCTGGTTTCTCTCCCCCTTGACTTCCACCCAGGAACCTGATGCGCCTAAATGAAGCCATTTGTGTTAAAGAGACTTCAGCTCATCCTGACGTGGGCTTTACCCCAGGGTGACACTATTGTAAGAGGCAGGACAGCGAGCCTTGGGGTGACATATGGTGGAGGGTGTTTTCAGGGGCTAAACTCGGTAGTAAAATAAAGTAGCCGGGCGAGCAGAGAATAATAGAAAACAAAAGGATCTTTCAGATAGACAAGCCAAAAAGCTAAAGGAGCCGCATGCTTTTCTGCAGGTGCTGGCAAATGACCGAGCAACCCAGCAGAAAACGTGAAATATGGAGAGACGATTTGCCAATGATTTAGGCGCTGAAGTAAAGCATAGTGCTGGGAAAGCAGATCCGATCCAGTTTAATCACACAACCTTAATAAAAACATATAGTCTGAGACGGGAACGTAAGCGTCAGTCTCGTTGCTATTTCACTTAATGGTACAGGAGGTGACAGATAAAACACAACAAAGATGGGTTGAGTGATTTGATAGTAAAGGACCAATTTAATGCGCGAGTTACAGCGCTGCTCCCCGGGATCGTTTAGGCTTAACCCGTTCTCTAGAGCTCATCTTCTTCCTCTTCTGGTCCTTTTTTTATTAGTAGTATTATTATTCAGTTGTTTAAAATGAGCATTATCCCAAACATATGCAGTGCAATCAGCTCGGTCACACTTACAAGAACACGCTTTAATAAGGCAATCAATCAAACGCTAACAAGGCGCGGGGGGGTGGGAGGCACCGCCTTTAGGAGCTGAATTTGGCTGGCCAGGGACCGGACCCGATGTAGCACATGGGGTACCCCGAAGAAAACTCCGCTCCCGCTGGTGACAAGGGGCCAGGTGCCCATCGCCGCCTCCCCCGGGGCCTCACCCCGGCTCCTCTAAGGGTCTCATCCCCGACCAGGGCGAGGCCATGGAGTCCTGCCTGCCTGCCTGGTGGCGGTGGCTCGGGGCCAAAGGCAGAGCTGCTGCCGGCGGGTGCCCCGTGTGTGCCCTCGCCGCCGTCAGCGCCCCACGCGTGCCCGGAGCCAGCGCCCCACGTGGGGCCGCGGACACCACCCCCGGCGGCGAAGGTGTTAACGGCATCGGCCCCACGCAGCAAATGGAAAATTTCATTATGAAGTAATGAGTAATTCCTCCCACTGAGATGTATTGTTATATCTTCCACTTCAATTTAGGAGCACAGCGGCTCAATTACCTAGAAAATACAGTCAATTAAAGGCTGCTGATTGGACACGAGGACGGATCATCGATCTTGTACTTTCCAATATCGCTCCAGACACCTCATTTTCCCTCCCCTATTAACTGAAAATACTCTTGGCATTACCGCGACCCGCAGCCTATTTACCTGTCGCAGGCAATCTCTGCCCTGTGACCGAGCCGCGGAGAAATTCACAGCCACCCTTTGCCGCAGCATCCTCCGGGAGCGGGCGGCTCCGGAGCCGGGGGACAGAGGGACACGCCGGCTCCCTGCCTCCCGCTCGCTCCCCGTTTGCTCGGGGGGATGTCCCAGTCACGGGTGAAGTGGTTATCAGAGGCTTAAGTGCTCTGTTTCTCTCACACGCTGCTAGATATATAAAATATAGGTATTTGTGCGCCAGCCGATGGCATGTTCTGAGCTGGTCACTCTGCAAGAGCAAACTCTGCCGCCATCGCAGCAGCAGCCTCGGCCGGACCTTGGCCTGCGCTCCCGCCCAGCAGGTGCCCGTGCCTGGCCCGGGAATGAGGGGTCGTGGGCTACGTGAGAGACCCCATTTTTGGGGGATAGCGCTCATCTGCCGTCCTACCCCTCCCCGACATCTTCAGCGCGCCCTGCTCCCGGGGTTGCCGGGGGAATGGTACCAAGCACTGGCCCCGCAGCTCCTATTTTATCGGACTGGTTCTTCTGTCTGCTAAAAAACAAAGTAAAAGAGGGGGAAAGGCTTGCAAAGCTCGGATATTGTTCGGTTCTCCCCTTGGACGCTGTTTACAATTGTTATTTCCGGGGGAGGACGGGGCCGGGGAATCTATTTGTGAGTGTCCAAAAAGGGCCATTGCTTTCATGTCCACGAGGAAATCTCATTTATAAAGGGTGGAATAATCTGGCGTTAATGATTTAAAGATCGTGACTTTGGATAGGATTTTTAAAAGCTGTAATAAACAATATTTTTTATTGAAAAAAATATGTCCTGGCACGCCCGTGTCTCTTCCCTGCTCTCCATCCGCTATAGGGAAAACGCTGCTATGCACTCCCTCTCCTAAAGACAAAAAGTCTCCGGTGTGGCAGTAAACCAGAGGCTTCTGAGCTTCTGAGCAATTTAGTACAAAGTAGATACAGAGGTGTCAACAAGTCTTTGTTCTGTCCAGCATTTATTTTCCTGCTTGTTGAACTGTAACTATTAGAAACTGCACGGTGAAATTCGTCTTAAGCAACGTTTTAACCTTTTTTTTTTTTTTTTTTAAGCAAGCACGACAACAATATGGGTGAGAGGTTGTTAAATCGTTATTATCGGTTTTTGGTGTTGTTATTTTTGTTGCTATTAAGTTTTATTCCGACATGGTAACAAATTATGGCAGTGTATTTTTGGGCTATTTTAAAACAGAATGAAATAAATAATGTCGGTTTTGGAAGAAACCACTATCCAGCTCCGTGCCCGTGTTGGTTTTTTGTTTTTTGTTTTTTTTTTGTTTTTTGTTTTTTTTTTTTTAATTTAGGGTTACAGAAATCCAAGCAAAAGCAATTATGCTACCTTCTTCCGAAATACCTCTTGGATAGGAAACGGGTGGGCGACTTTGTGGAAGAAATACTCTTTAAGAAGGAAGAGTGACCAGTGTGGAGGACACACACAAATGCAAAGATCAGGGATGGAGAAAGAAACCCGACAAATGAAATAATTACTTAAAAAATAAAATTTAAAAAAATAATAAAGAGAAGACACAGCAAGGAGAAGGCAGTGAGAGAACTGAAGGCTGAAGTACAAAGGAAGGGAAATCGCCTTTGCTCCAATTTGCAGACTGTTGATTGTCTGAAGGAGTTGTGCTCCCTGTCACCTCTAATCTCTTCCCTTGGCGGCTTGTTAGCGTTTGGCACGGGGTCTTTGCTCGCGGAGCATTGTACATTCGATATTCAAAAACCCTCTTTACATATACATCACTTGCTAATTTCGTCAGTGTGTGCACATTTCAGCCACTGATAATAGGACATTGTTATTTAAAGGACAAATAATAGCTCTGACCCATAAAGAGGCAGGAGCTCGTATTTTTTCCCCTGCCAGTTCCAGTCTGCCTCTTAAAAATAAAATTTGGAATGAAAGAGGAATTGAAACGCTGGATTTCTGCTCACAACGAAGGACGAGACAAGGGAGGGTAAAGAATGCAATTAAACCACGAAAGTAATGTACAGAATGACAGGTTTTCTTTATGGTAAAGCATTGTTATTTTCCATAGAGACAACAGGATAATACTGCCGAGTTGCAAACCGGAAACCTTTTGGGGCTTGTTTTTGTTGTTTGCCTGTTGTTTTTATTTTCTGAACACTGAGGGATTACATCTTTGCTTTCTTCATGCGCACAAGACGTTTCGTTATCAAGATAGTGTTTCTTTCAAGTATTTCAGATTTTCATTCTCCGCCTCATAGATTTGTGCGTAAGGTTTGTTGTGATCCGCAGAACCCCCAGCCCTTGGGAAGAAGTCTATCCACGGAAAAGAAAGTCCCAGCACATTTCTGTATGTGGCTGGCTGGACCGTATTTCATTCGAACTGATTTTCTTCCTCCTTCGTGCCTAAATTCCCTCTCAGAGATAAATCATTAGTAATACTTTCCTTCTTCTTTCTATTATTTTTCCCCCCTTGGAATGTAAATCCTTTTAAGACTGAGCTATTTTTAGTCTCTTTTCTTCTTTTTTTTTTCTTTTTTTTTTCGGGTTTTTCTGTGGGTGTCCGCGGCTGAGGAGAGAACACGATTAAATAAACATGGGCTGTAGGTACATTAACTCGAAGAGAAGTCCGGGAAAGGGATGAGTATTTCATAACCCTGAGACAAAGGTTTATCTCGTTAAAGGTACTTCTTCTCTCTGGTCCATGGAAACTGAGGTGGCTTTGCTCAGCACAGAGGGCGTGAAAGTGAGAAAGGAGTCAGTCCTGGTTGTGGCCGAGCAGGTAAAGTCTGATCCGGAGGGTCTCTGCGCCAGCCCGTTGGACTGGCCGCTGTGGCATGCCAGGCAGGAGCAGGGGCTGCCCCCGGCGCTGCTGAGTCCATGAGTCGGGGCAGGGTAGAGAGAGGGGTGTCTGAAGGCGCACAGCAGTTCAGGTCTCGGGTACGGGTGGGACAGGACCCTGAAGGTGTCCAGAGGCCTCAGGGGGGTACTGAAGGGGGTGGCGGCCGAGGCCGATGTGGCGCCGATGCCCATGTGGGAGTAGTAGGGCAGGGGCAGGTGGGACGGGAATGGGTACGGCAGGTTCCCGGTGGCTGCGGCGTGGCTCATCATGTACGTGTAAAACGCCGGGTCGGCCGGGTGAGGCCAGGTCATGGCCAGTCGCTGCCTCTTGTCCTTCATCCTGCGGTTCTGGAACCAGACCTGCGGACAGAGGAGAGGCGAGAGCCGTCACCCGCCGCCGCTCTCCGCCGGCCCCGCTCCCAGGGCGGTGCGGCCGACGTGGGTCTGCCGGAGAGCGGAGACCGGCGCCAGCCTTCCCTCCTAGAGGGACTTGTCATCACGTACAGAGGGATCAGTTAAGCCCCTATAAAAACCTACAGGGAGACCCGGAGGAGCAGCCCTTTCAGGGCGCTTGTTTTCCTCTTTGCTTGTTAGGGCTTGTCCTGTCACCCCCCGTCCCTGGGTCCCGGCCAGCCGGGCGGCTCTGCCTCATTGCTGCCCTTTCGCATCCACAACTACCTGGGCTCGTTGCTATGGGGTTTATTTTCATGTGCAAATGTTTTGGAAAAGGCAAAGCAAAGCGAGATCGAAACAAGATCTGCTGCTGGCTTTCCCTTCCCTCCCCCAAGAGCTGAGCGATATTTGGACTGAAGCGAAGGAAGGATTAAAAATAATCTGCTAGGGAGAGGGCAGATTAGCGGCGCTGGCCGGGATGGCTCCGGGAGCCGTGTCCCATCTCCCGCATTGCTGCAGGGTGCGGGCAGGGCCAGGAAAGGGGCGGGAGGCGGGGGGAGCTGAGAGGGAGGGTTATGCTGGCGAAGTGCTTTCCCGAGTTTTGCAAGGAAGTTTGGCCATACAGATTTATATCGTGCTAATTGGAAACATGTCCGAGCTGCGTGTACCTTGATGGTGGTTTCTGGCAGATTTAGAGCAGCCGCCAGCTCACATCTCCGGGGCCTGGACACGTAATTCTCCCGGTAAAACTCCTTCTCCAGCCGGGCGATCTGCTCGCGGGTGAAGGCGGTGCGGTAGCGGCGCATCTGGTCGCTGGCGCTGCAGGCCAGCGAGCCCTGGGAGCCGCCGCTGCCTCCGCTGCCCTTGGGGTGATCCCCCCCGCCGCTGGGGCTGCCGGCCAGCGCCTCGGAGCACGGCCCTGCGGGGGGAGCCCGGAGCAAAGACACACGCTCGGAGGCGGGCGGGCACGCAGGGATGCTCGCCGTCCGCCTCCCCAGCGAACCCACCTCGGCCCCCCGTCCCATCCCATTTCGCGTTTCCCTGCCTGGCCCGGTGTACTGAGGGCATTGGGGTACTGACATCCAAGAAGGACCGGGGAGGAGGGCAGCGAGAAAGGGGATGAAACTCCGCCTGAGGGTTTGAGAGGGGTTTAATTCACTCTGGCTGGGAGGTTACCTGTCCCCCGCCCTCGCCGACACACACCTCCCGCAGTGGCGGTGTCTGCTCGCTGAGCCTCACACCCGCTGCCCGCACCGGGAAACCGGAGCGCCGCAGCATCCCCCGACCCCGAGCGCCCGGAGAAGGCAGGTGTGCCCGCCATCCGTGCGGCACCGCTCCGCTGCTCCAGCCTCCGGGCCAGCAGGGACCCAGGAGCGGGGCAGCCAGCAGACAGACTGTTCCCTCTGAGGGGAAGGTGAGGCCTTGGGGATCTCCGCTCAGACTCCAAAGAACAGGACAGGATGTTTTCAACCAGCCTCTAAGGGATGAGGGAGGACAGACAGCCCTCTCTACGCTTCCCGGCTTCTTGAAGTGATTGAGGAACGGGGAGGGGGGAGAAGTGTGTTGTTGTCAGGGTAGGGACGTCTTTGCCAGGCTGGGAAGGTGGGAATAGGGAGTGGGGAGTGGGGGCAGGGGAAAAAGGGGCCTGTCCGCTGCCTTTGCTTTCAAATGCAACTCTCCCTCATTGTGCCCGAGACCAAAGGCAATTAATTCATTGGGACCATTTCCGAGCTGGCGCCACCGAGACATAGAAGTGACAAGGTAATTTGGACCTCTCTCTTTTTTTTTTTTTTTTTCTTTTTTTTTTTTTTTTTTTTTTTTTTTTAACCCAACGTGCAAACAAGGCCCTCACTACCGCACTTGGGGCTGGCATGAGTCGGCGAGAGATTTTACAGTCTTTATGGGCGCTTCCGCACTCGCCCGGGCACATTTCACCCTGCAAAACCACAAACAGCTCTTGGCCAGAAAACCCGTTTGATCTTACCCCCACACACATACATACAAAAAAAAAACACCCCGCCGGTGTGGAGGATCGTAAGGGATTTCCTGAAGTATGCACTGTCTAGGCGATGGGGAAGAATAAAAATAAAATAGAGCAGATTGAAGGGGAGAGCGCGTGGTTGTCCCGGCCAAAAAGATCCTACGGGACAAGCCGCAGACCTGACGCATCCACGGTGGGAAGCCTGGCTCCCCTCCAGGGACGCGGGGGCTGCCCGGTGTCGTGCCCTCTGACTCCCAAACAAGTCTCCCGGTGGCAGGGAGGTGAGCACTCGGTCAGGAAAGAGATCACACACGCGCAGACACACACACCCCCGATTTCTTTGCCCCTCGCTCAGCTGGCGAGAGGAAAATCCCCTCCGGCAGCCCCCCCGCCCCACCAGTGCTGCCACCCAGCCCCGGAGCGGACGTGGGGCCGGAGGCTTGGGAAGGAGTTGGGTACCTTTGCTGTGCTGGTACTCGGCGCTCCCCGTGGCGCAGTCCGGGGTGCAGCTCACCTCGATTTCCTCATAGAAATCCGACTCGGTGTCCGAGCTGCTCTGCTGCCCTTTGCTGGAGGGGAGCTCCGGGACGGGGGGCTGCTGTCCGGCCGAAAGCAGTGCTGCCGCCGCCGAGCGGCTCTCCGGCACCGTCCCTGTCCCTGGCAGCACCTCCACCTCCTCTTCGTCTTCTCCTCCGCCACCTCCTCCTCCTCCTCTCTCCCGGGACGCCAAGGGGCCAGGTCTGGGGCTGATGCAGTTCCGATGGATCATCTTCTCCTGCGGCTCCGCAGCGGGGCTCCCCACTGCTTCGGACAAATTAGGCACCCTCTTGCCAACTAGAGCGCCAAGAGTAGTCCCCTCCAGAAACATCACCATCTCCTTCCTGGTTTCCATTGTGGCTTTGCTTAAGGGAGGGGAGAAAAAAACCCCAGATCTCTTCACCCCCCTCCCTGCTGCTCCCGCCCCAGCCTTGTACAAACCCAGCAACCCTCTCCTGCCAATGCAGAGGAGCCAGCGGTGAGATAGGGTGACCTTGTGATGCGAGCGCTCCACTCTGCTATGCTGCTCTGGGAGGGATCACCATTGCCCTCTTCTTTCTAAGCTGTCATCCTCAATGGTGCAGTCGTCATTACAGTACCACCGGTGACGCCACACATTGATTGCCAGTGGATAAATAGAAACGTCTGCCATTGGGAAGATGAAAGGAAGAGCCGGAGCGAATGGGCTAAATGCGTGATGCGCCAGGTGTAGGAGCCTGAGATGGAGAGGGAAGTGTGAAAAAGAGATGCATATGGAGCTGCAAAGATGTTGTAACATGCGGAGAGAGTTCCGCGGGGGGAAGCCTTGCCTGACAATTAAATAGCCCTTTGACTGCTTTAAGCCACAACCTTGATGTAGAATTGAGGCGAAGATCCTTAGCTGCATCCTGGAAGTGAGAAGATACGTACTCAAGCCTCTTCCTTGGATGCATTATTTATTGCTGGCAATCAGCTTCCGCCTAACTGCATATATAAGGCTTCTAAGAATCCTTTGCAAACTTGAGGATAAAGAAATGCGCTGCTGACATTTGAATGTAAAAATAGCTTTGATTTCTTGCTCTGGGTCAATATCGGTTCCTATCGGTATAATTGCCATTGCTTTCTGTTTGCTGAGATTAAAATGTTAGTTTACAATTTGGAAATGCGGTTATATATTTATTGCTTTTTACGTGTGAAAAGATACAACCTACTTCACTTGTAACTGTAGTTATTCCATCTATCTGCCGTTTATCGTTTGCTCTTATTTTTTTCCTTTGCTTTTCCCATTTTTCCATTATTCTTGCGTTTTTATCAGGGTTTTATGTCTCTTTTCCTTTCTTCTTTTTAACTAATTGCTTTGCACAAATTATTATCTATTTTCTTTGCGGGGGGGTAGGAAGGGGATGAAGAAGGTCTGCCAAGAGTAATTCAGGCTCAGAAAAATGCAAGTTATCAAGGCCAGAGCTTATGCTAGCTAGCAGATGTTGTTGAAACAGACATGACAAGGGCAACAATTTGGACAGCACTCGTCTGAAAATAAGGGACCTCGTTCCATAAATACAGTGGCACGTGTAATCTTTTTTTGCCTTTATGATATTTCTAATGAATGCGGTAAGGATCTCATCTTTAGTTAACATTGCCTCACATGTGTAATGTCAAGTCATTTTTCGCCATCTGTCGTAACTTGGTTGTTCTAAATTTTTTTTCTCGGAGTGTTATTGGCTAGTCAGGATACAGAAAACATTCAACCAATTACAATCCCAACCCGGTAAGGAATTTACTGGCATATCTGAGGTGACGTCGCTCCGGTGGGGACCAGGCAGCGCAATAGGAAACATGCTGTGATTTTCCGTCTAGCCCTGCGAGCAGGATGCAGAGAGACAAACAAACAAACAAACAAGCAAACAAGATTCCCGGTCTGTTGGATGCATGGATTAAGGAGTGCTCCTAGCAATAAGCATACTGTTTTCAGGGTGATAAACTACGAGTTTTCACAGGGCTGTAGCCACCATTATCCCTTTATCCCTGCATATACACGCACATATTTTTCCATGCAAACACACATCACGCACACATAACACACTCTGGACTGTGCTGCTTTCCACAGCACGTTGTGAAGCATGCACTGCTCCAAAGCTTGAAAAATTATGGGCAACTCATTGATAAATTCCTTTTCCCTTTTCTCCCCTGCCAGCCGCCAGACCGACGTGTGCCCTGTGAGGACCTGCTGCCCACTGCCCATCCCTGCCGCAGCCGGGCTCGGCTCTGCGGGCTGTGGGAGCGCGGAGTCGGGGAAGCAGGACCAGGTCCGGGGGATGGATGGATGGATGGATGGATGGATGGATGGATGGATGGATGGATGGATGGATGGATGGATGGATGGATGGATGGATGGATGGATGGATAAGGCAGTCCGTCTCCGGTGCTGAGCAGAGCACTGAAGGGCAGCGCTGATCCCTGAGCAGAGCGGTGCGGGCCGGAGCTGTGGGGCAAGGCCAGACAAGGCGAGGCGGGGGTGCTCGGGCAGCGCTCTTCCCGTGTCGCGCTGGTGCCGCTTCCCACGGCTGGTGGCGTCGTTTTTGCGCTTTGTTGGAATAGGCAGGGGATCTGTGTTTGTGTTCCTGGCACCTCTGGGGGGAGTGGGAAGGTTCAGCCTCCCCCTGGGCCCACGGCAGCCCCAGCTTCCCGAGAAAGCTCACTTCCAGCCTCCTTCCTAGCTCGGCCAAGCAGCCCTGTGGGAAGAAGCTGGCTGGTATCTGTGGCGGACAGATAGGATTTCCGCATCACAACGAGTTTGGTGGTAGTAAGAAGAGGGATATTCATGTCTGTTTCTAAATTAGACAGTAATCAGGAGCTGAATTCTGAGTGCAAGGGAGCTCTCCCACAGTGGGTGATGGAAAAGGTTGTGGGGAAGTTAATGGGAAATCCTCTCTCTGCCAGACCAGAGCCCTGGGGATAATTCCTGTGGATTATGCTGGCCGATCCCCAGGAATTTTATCATCTTCGTTTACGAGTCACCGCTGCCTCCTTCCTCAGTCCATTCTTAATGCGTTCCCACCAAGAAGTCACCCCTCTTGTACCCCGAGTCGGAGGTTTTGTTGAGCCCGAGACGATGGTCATTGCCACAGAAGGCTTGACGCAGCCCGCAGCGGCACAGGCTGTGGAACACCCCCGCACGGACAGACGGACAGCCCCCACACATCCACATGCGTTAATTTGCCAAGGGTAAACACAGAGAGTTAAAGGCCCGAGTGGAATCTAACAACGGGGAAAAAAAAAAAAAAAAAAAAAAAAAAAAAAAAAAAAAAAAAAAAAAAAAAAGTACTGGAAGTTTTGGGGTCAATTTAAATTGGATTGGTTAAGGCCTCTTAAAACGTCTGTTTTTCCATCTCCCAGGAAAAGTAGCGCCTCAAGAGCCCCTGGCACGCCAGCGAGGCGGTGGCGCGGCGGGCTGGAGCGAGGAGCCCGGTCCCGCTCCCCGCCGCCTCACCGGGAACGCGGGGTCCGGCGCGCTGCCTTCTGTCTAGTGTCTCTCTCAGATCTGTCATGCTCGATTTGGAAGGAGATTCCCTCATTTGGGATTAATTTCCAGGCAGATTGGAAAGTGTATCCCTATGGGTGTGGGTGGGTTTTTTTCCTGCACGTTCCAGACTGAGATTTAATACCCACTCTCTCTCTCTCGCTAGGTCACAGCCAGGATGCCATAAGCATGCTCAAAACTTTTCTAACTTATTTATTTCTCCGAGTTTGCAGCTCTCCTTGCTGGTATATGGCCAAGGCGGGATCAGGACGTCGAATCCCGCTTTAATGCTGTCTGAAATGTAGCCCCCCATACGAGAAACAAACGAAACGCACGCACACCCTTCCCAAAACGAGGAAGTAATAGGGGGACATTAAAACATTGCCAGAGTGATATGCTCATAAATCAGGCATTTTCCTTGAAAGCGCTAAGCCTGCAGAAGAAAAGGCGCATCACGCCCTCCTTCCCTGCGGGGTATTTATTTTTCTTAGCCGGTCAACAGGGTGTCAATAACTTTTGACCGATATTGCCCAGTTAGGACTGGGAACCCACGATCATTTTCTCTAAAAAAACCCTGAAGTCTTGTCGTCTTTTAAAAAGGAAGAAAGTTTTGACATACCGCTGAACGATTTAGTGCCGCAAAAAAGTGATACCAACTTCAAATGGGTGACCAAACCAGAAAACCTATTTTTAAATTTTTAATGGGTAGTGTTAACAATAATGGCGTAATTATCACTGTTTTATTAAGGCTATTTTTTACGACATCATTAGAGGTGGAAGCTTTTGAGAGAAAGCTTTTGAGAGAAGAGAATAATAGGCGCATTATTCTTGTGTGTAAAGACAAGCTGGTACAATGACAGCACGCAACACGTAAGTGGCGTTGAGGAGAGAGAGGACACAGCCGTGAGTGGGATGTGCCCAGGAAAGCATGTAATGGTATTTACAGGATGCGATCCAGGACATATTTCTGCCTCCCTGTACCTCTGAATGCCGGATCCCGGCACCTCTGCGGAGGGCATCTGTCTGTTCTGGATGGATTCTTTTGGGGTTTTTTGTTTTTAACTGTGGGCTGTCTGAAGCATCGCCTCACTGTCACCGCATGAGGTTCTGGAGATATTTACTTTGTTAGACCAAAACCTAGGGGAAGAGGTAATGGGGAGGGGGTGGAAAGTGCACGATTCCCTCTCATAGGACATTCAGGACAAGTTTGGCCGTGGAAACTAAATCTGCTGCTTTACTGATGACAGTGAGTAAATCGTGAGGAATTTGGGCTTTCGATTTCAATTCCTATCTCTCCCAGACTCGTCGAGAGCCATAAAACTGCGGCAGTCTTTTACTGATAGGATGAGCAGTAGAAACATGATCTGTGTGGCAAACTCTCTGATTTGAAAACATAAGGGTATTTAGGAGTGAATTTAATTCGGAGGAAGGCACAGGTAAATGAAAATCGACAGTATTTCAGTGCTTCTCGTGACTAGAGTTTGTTTTGTTGTTTTGTTTTTTTTTTTTTTGTTTTGTTTTTGTTTTTTTTTTTTTTTTTGGGGTTTTTTTTTTTTGGTTTTTTTTTTTTTTTGGTTTTTTTTTTTTTTTTTTTTTTTTTTTTTTGTTAAAGATTTGATTTAACGAGAACTGAGCTAGCAGCCCTTCGTGCTGTGCATTTTCGCGATTTCTCCGCCGCTGGTGACGGCGTCGCCTGAGACCTGGTGCATCTCTTACAGAAACACTGAGGAGTTTCAGGGGCTGCTCCGAGGAGGAGCCGGAATGGGGGATGTGGCATTATCGGGAGAAAACCGCAGGAATGCCAGAGGCGAACACACATTCTTTCACCGCATTTAGTATTTTGGTTTATCCTGCTTTATTAAAACAAACTGGAGGCCCAGAAGGGGCCGAGAGGAGCGGTGCTGCCTGCCGGGATGCCGCCCCGCAGGCTGCCCGCCCTCCCGTCCAGGGGCCGGTATCCCACCGCCGGATACACCCAGCTATTTCTGCCTTTGTCGCCCCCAGGCAGGCGGCAGTGTCCCCTAGGGACGGTCTCCGGGCCCTTCCCTGAAGGAAATGGTGTAAACGGGGGGGGGGGGTTTGCAGTGCGCTGAGTCTGCTGTGAGGAAGAAGCGCATGGCCAGAGCCAGAGGCTCTCTGCGCCCTCTTGCAGCCCTGTCGCTCCCCAGCGTTAGGCCTGGCTCTGCTCCACAGAGACCAGACCCTGGTAGCTTTACTGTGATGAAGATGTTTTTATATGGAGCCTCGTGAACAAGGGCAGAGAGGGGCATAGGTGGGGTCCAGAGCATTGGAGACTGATGCCAAGAGGTGGAAATTCTGCCTAGAGAAAGTGGTTGAAAAAGCCCTAGCTCCTATACTGGATCCTGGGGACCCTTTCCATCCCCGAGGAGGGTGTGAGAAATCCCGAAGGAAAGTTCCTTTGGAGATAAGGGTATCCAAGGGGTACAGGATCTGCTGGGACCTCTCACCACTAGGGAAGTGCCAGGAGAGGATATCTTACTCCAGAGACCCAGGAGTGTGTCTCTTGTAATGAAAGGGTGATTTCCTCCTAGATTTGAAAAGGAGCAGATTTGACCCCATGGGAACAGGCGTGTTGCCTCTTGTCTTCTCTTTACACACGTCATGGGACTCTGTTTAGAATGACAAGGAACAGAAAGCTGTATGCAAGACAAACAAATGAAAAGGAGGAAACGAAGAACAAAAAATAAAGGGAAGAAATGGAAAAGGAACATAAAGAGAAGGGGAAGAGAAAGGAGAAGGAAAGGGGGAAGGTGTAGGGGCAAGGGAAGGGGGGAGGAAAGAAAAAGAAAAAGGAAAGAAAAAGAAAAGAAAAAGGAAAAGGAAAGAAAAAGGAAAAGGAAAGAAAAAGGAAAACTCAGCCATATAGAGCAAGCATCTCAATGGAAATTCTCTCACTCCTCACTGAATCTGAGTGTCATAAAAAATAGCAGTTGTGCTGATGCAAAATGCTGGTTCAATTATGGGACATCACTGTCTCATTCAAACTCTCCCCAAAAGAAACACATATACAACTTCAAACAGGGGAATGGAAGGCATGCTGAATGAAAATTTTGCATAATTTTAACAATGAAGAGTGGAATGTTAACCCCTTAACTTCCAGTCCCACTTTCAAAGAATTTCATCTACAGCTAGCCAAGCTGAGATGGCATCATCTGTTCTCACAGTGCATCCTTAACAGCAGGTTTGGCTGCCTAGTTTACTTTTGGCTAGTACCTCTGTGCATGGCCCCCCAGGATGAGAATGTCAATCCAGAGGCTGGATTTGTTCCATAGAAACAAAATCTCCACCCTGACTCTCTGAGCAGCGGCCAAGCGCTTCAGCAGCACCACCTGAGGGAAATGCCCAGGTCTGTGCTTTGGGGACCAGAACCCCAGTGCCTGACCACTTTCTGTTTGTCCCCCACCTGTGAAATCCATGATCCCCTGGACAAGGACAGAGACAAGGTGAGCATGGAGCAGCAGGCAATGTGCACTGAGCAAAGCCAGAGATCTCGATGAGCTGTGCTGATGGGGATCCTTCTCCCTTGGCCCGTTGTTGCTCTCTGCACTCTCAAAGCACAGCTCTGGGCACACCATGTGTGTCATGTGAGAGAGCAATCAGGGCAAAAGCAGAGATGTAGAAAGATTTCATAGAAAGTCATGGGCTTCTGTCAGAGAGTTCATCCCAGGAACATGTAAGAAATTCTGAGTTTGTCTAAAAAACTTATGCCAAAGAAAATAAAATCCTTGGAAGCAGATAATTTATGATCCTTTCCCCCCATTTCTTGATGCATATTAAAGAAGAGCACAGAAATTTTGCTGACTACTGACTGACTTCTGATCCCATTTATCAGCATCAATAGTTTCCAAGAAACATTTCAGCTGAGCTTTTTTGGTCATCGAGGATCAGAAACGGTGAAAGGATTAAGTGGACAATGAAGCAACCTGAGTTAGCCCCCGCTGTAACAGAAGAGCATTAACCCTTGATGCACATGTAGCAGCAATGCCGAGTGTCACCTCGCGTGTCCTCTCTACTCCTGGGCACAGAGGCGCAGTGCCGGGGGGTGTTTGCACTCCTTGCCTAGGAGGGCTTGTCTTTCAGGCCTCCTGCTTGCAAGGCTGAGCTGAAGGAGGTAAAATCTTTCCTCATACGGATCCCGAGGTGGGCCCGACCTTGACCATGTTGTTTTCAGAATCTCAGAGAAAACTGCAGCCCGCACGGGCGCCCGGTGGGATGGATTTCTCCCCGGGTGACCGCACGGGATGCCCGGCATGCAGGGTGGGTGTGCTGATCAGTGGGAAAAGGCACTGCAGGGAGGCTGGGAGGGCATCCCCACTCTGCTGGGAACAGGGGTCGTACCTCCACGATATTGCGTGGAGACAAAAATCCGGTCGTGTTCGCGTGATTGCCTGTTGTGTTGCCTGAGAACTGCCGTGAGAAAAGATAACATTAGAGGCCAAGCCCAAGTGTCCAGGCTTAGCTGTTCCCAAAAGAGGAAGCGAGTACTGGGAAGACCCGGCAGAGAAAGGCAGGAGCTTGTTTGTCATGCAGGACAGGAGAAGGGCACGGAGTGGAGGCTGCAGCAGGTAGCCATGGCACACACACTGCCAGCTACTTGCTCGCTCCAGGCCTTCCCTGCGCTGCCAGGCCCGCGCTCTGCTGCTCTGCCGCCCTGTTACACGCTCCTTTAGGAGGTGATCCCGAATCCCAGGCAAGTCTCACAGACAAAGAAGACGAGAAGGGGACACGACACAGCCCCCGGGGAGGGGGCTCGATGGAGGACGGCGTCTCTGCCTTTCCCGGCCGGCTCGGGCCTGCGCACGGCCTCCCGTTCCCGCCGGCTACATCCTTCCTCCCCGCAAGGCCGGCCGCGGCATCTCCCCTCCCTCACTCCCTCCCTCCCTCCCTCGCCGACCGACGGCGGTCCCCGGCTGTGATCACCGCGGCCCTGCACTAACTGCTGTCTTCTTGCGCCCCCCACTGCTGATGGGCCGCAGAGATGAAAGGAGACAAGCCAGACCGCTCGCCCTCTCTCTCGCCTCCGGTTTTTTCTTTTTTTTTTTTTTTTTTTTTTTTTTTTTTTTTCTTTTTTTTTTTTCCCCTCCCCTTGTGCCACGAATGAGTAAATGAGAAGGAGCAAGAAAACCAGGCACCTCTTCCGACGGCTCCCTCCCTCCCGCAGGAGAGGAGGTTACCCCCGCCTTCCTCCCGCGGGCAGGGAGGAACCCACCGGAGCAGCGGCCGGGTGGCACCAGCGCCGCCCCGCTCTTACCCTGCCCAGGGCACGGCTCCGCAGCCCGCGGATAATTCACTGGTTCCTGCAGAAATTACGTCACCCTCACCATCAGCGTCCCTCGAGGTCAAGAACGTTTTGCCCAGACTGGCTTAAAACTCTCGGGAAACACGCCCAGGGAGAGAAGGCGCTGCTGCAGGTACAACAGGCGAGGAGCTCCAACAGGTCCTGCTGGGGCGGTGCCCGGGGAAATCGCGGCACACGGCAGCAGCCTGGCCGGACCTGCCGGGTACTCTCTGCTGCTTTCGGAGGGTCCCCTCGGAGGGAAAACCAACCTCTGTCACAAGCAGTCAAGGGTTTAGATGCCTGGAGCCAGAATACCACGAAATAAATATGCCTCCTTGCTTTGATCGCGTTCGTTGACTTCTTCTAGGACATGGTATGCTCTCCCCATTTAGATCCGTGGTGCGTGCTGTATGGCACATCTTACTCCATATGTACATACATAGATATACACGGACACATATTCATGGAATATCTGCCTCTGTTCTTCCCTCCCTTGTTCCTCCATTGAAATTCAGTTTCAAAGAAACTGCTCAAATCCAGAAAGATTGCGTCTATGCGCCGGTATATGCATGTCTTTTACTACGGTAACCTGTAGGGGTTTGTCATTCTCAGTCCACAAAACTCGTTTTGAATGCTTTTGGTCTTGCTGCCAACCAGCATAAAAAAAAAAAAAAAAAAAAAAGAAAAAAAAGAAAAAAAAAAGTATAAAAGTATAATTAATAATCAAAGCATGTGGAAGAAATCCCACGGGCTGCTCCTTTTTCATTTAGCACCTTTCCTGCAATACTTGTAGCCCTGTAGGAAGCGTAAATGACTTCTGGATGAACGTCCTGGGAGGATTCCGTGGGGAAAATTTTGAAACACCTTTATATTTGAGGGTTATTCTCAAATATAAAGGGGGTTGGTCACCCTCTATAGCTCTTCCCTCTAGAAGAGGACCACGGGATTCAGCCCCCATCCATGTTTGGGGAGAGTGAACGGCAAGCCCGGAGCCCTCAGGAAGCGGGATGCTCCCCTGGGTGATGGGGGTGATCCGAGGGAGGAAGGGCTATGGGTCCCCCAGGGGTGGGGGTGACATTTCAGACACTGCAGTTCTTCAGCAAAAGCCAGCCTATCCTATGGAATCGCTGTTTTTCTCGAGAAAAGAGCAAAAAGGCAAAACTGAGGAGAAGGAGAAGAGAGAAAGAGAGAAAGAGAGAGAGAAGATTAGAGAAGAGAAGAGAAGAGAAGAGAAGAGAAGAGAAGAGAAGAGAAGAGAAGAGAAGAGAAGAGAAGAGAAGAGAAGAGAAGAGAAGAGAAGAGAAGAGAAGAGAAGAGAAGAGAAGAGAAGAGAAGAGAAGAGAAGAGAAGAGAAGAGAAGAGAAGAGAAGAGAAGAGAAGAGAAGAGAAGAGAAGAGAGGAGAGGAGAGGAGAGGAGAGGAAAAGAAAAGAAAAGAAAAGAAAAGAAAAGAAAAGAAAAGAAAAGAAAAGAAAAGAAAAGAAAAGAAAAGAAAAGAAAAGAAAAGAAAAGAAAAGAAAAGAAAAGAAAAGAAAAGAAAAGAAAAGAAAAGAAAAGAAAGAAAAGAAAACCCTCACTACTCGGAGAGAAGCAGCAGAACAAAATGTTGCAAGGGAAACGTTTCCTGGCATCCAGGCTGGGTGCAGGAAAGTCACTGGAAAATTGAATAAAACTGAAAGCGTCTGCTCCAAATTACCCCCCAGCGCGGGGAAGGAACATGCCTGGGAATTACAGCGGGGAGAATCGACAGGTGGGAACTCGCAGTGGGAGCTCGCAGTTCGCCCTTTCACGGGCGGCCTCTTCCCATCGCGCGTGGATTTTGGACCAAGATATCAAACCTCAAATCATTTTGGCCGAATAGTAACGAGCTGCAGGCAGAGGGGGCTGAGCTCGCTGCTCGCGGTGCTCTGCAGGAAAACCTCTCCTGGAGCAGCGGGAAGGAGCCGCACGGCTTCGCGGGAGACGGGTTCATGTGCAGCAATTCACCCAGCAGAGACAACCAGATCGTTCGGATCTTGCCCCTGGCCTCGAAACTGGCGGGGTGTAGGCAGGAGGGTGCAATTAAGCCCCTGCCGTGCTTTTTCCCCCCGGGCTCCTCACAAACGCCCTGGGAAAGCGGCTGTGGCGGGCGAGGCGGGCTGAAGGCAGCGCCGCTGGCCCGGCCGGGAGGAGCGGGTGAGGAGCAGAGCCCACAGCATCTCACGGCGCTGTGCGGGGCGATCCATCCTCTTTGAACCCAGGGCCTCATCCTCTAGGCAGCGAGGGAAGCAAACCAACTCTGCAGTGGCCTTTGGATGGGGAATGGTAGGGAGAACTCTGTTCTCAGCCTTTGACCCCTGTCACCCAGCTGTTTCTGGAGCTATTTCCTGCACCAGTCCCCCATCCTGGCACCCAGGGGAGGATGTTTCTGGCTGTCCAGGGCCGTATCTGTCCAAATAGCTAGCACTCCTAGTGTAGAAAAAATATGCTGTTAATATAAGTAAACCTATCAAGGTCCCATTCCCCTGAAGCTATGGGAGAAGCTCTGGGCAGGGAGACAGGATTCAAAACATCTCCCTTTAATGAGATGCATGGCCTGCTTGGTTGGTCAGCAGCATCCTCTTGGCCCAGGAGCACCAAGGGCATTATTCCAAGGCCCAGGTTGTGCAGCTGGTCCCAGCACCCATTTGCCCAGAGCCTATATGGTCTCCATGGGATTTGGGTGTAGCAGCTGAGGTTACTTCTCCCTCCCAGAAGTCCCTCCCCAAATGCCAAAGACACCAAGTCAGAGCTGTTTTGCTTTACGCTGCCCAAGCAAAAGCTGATTTCCAGAACCCTGGTGGGGCTGGAAAAGTTTCTGCCCTTGGGTTGGCGTTCCCGAGCAGAGCGCAGAGTGGAGGTACCAAACCATGTGTCTGAGGTGGCTGCCACACGCAGCACAGAGCAGAACCACCATCCTCCCATTTCATGTTTTTTTTAAAGACAACATCACTGTGTGTGCTTGTATAAATCCTCAGTGATTTCACAGCTCCCCGTGGTAATATCACCAGGCTGACTCTTATGATTTCCTCCACGCCTGCACAGTTTTAGATTTATTGGTCTCTTACATACTCATTCACAGAAATAAAAAGGGTGGGAGTGGAGAGGACTTGATTTCTGGCTGCTCTCTGAGGTTTCCATGCCAGATCCGTGCAAGATTGAGGGCTTTGGAAATGTGGGTTTGTAAAACAACCCCTTAAATTACTGCACATGGGTTAGGGGGTTAGGCACACACCCACACCCACACACTCACACGCACACATGCACATACAAAGTAATGTCTTACAAAGGGTTAAAATCTATTAAAGTAAATGTTGAAAAAAAAGAAATTAAAAAAAAGACCCAAAGACCCTCAGAACCAAAAAACCTGAACACTCTTGAAAGAATCTCTGCATGGTAGATGCATTAATCCATCCAATAATCACTCCAGAGCCTCATAGGTCAAAACTCTTCCAGCTCGAGGAAATTTGAATTTTGTGCAAATTAGGATGAAATCAAATGGGTATATCAGAATGAAAACTGGACAGTGGAAGAGGAGCTGCTGAAAGGACCAAAGAGTCTGATTTTCCAAAGGTTAGGTCCTAATCCAGCCATAGAGAGCTGAAGGGATACCAAGGCATATCATGATGATGACAGAGAATCAGGAAAGAAGTGCCCTCAATTTGATAGTTCTTTGAGTAGGAGTGAATCCTCAGCTCATCTCTTTCCACAGGAATGTTACTTACTCTCTCTACTCCTTAACTCTGTCTATGTGAAGTGTTTTCCTACTGCTAGTACCACACTTAGAGATAACCTGTCTCTACCTCCCCTACAAGAAATGCTTCTGAAACAGATCTCCATGGGGTAAGTGCCCCAAAAGGTATCAAGTTTGTCTTCCTCAGACTTCTGACAGATAGAAGGAAGTCTGCATGTGTTCCAGTGAAAGCAATCTGGAACACAAGCCAGCTCCTCATTTCTGAGACTGGAGCATATGTATGAGATAGGGATGTTCCAGATGAAAATGCGGTATCTTCCAAGCCCTGCGGGGAAATAAGAGGCACCAACATTACATGAATGACAGATGCACTGTCCACAGGCTGTATTTTCCATGGCATCAAGCCTTCACACCAGTAAAAGATCGTTCCTAAAGCCCAGTAATTTCCTACCAATCTACCTGCAGAACTGGAGTTTCCAATGTGTAAGTACCAGATTTCAGATGCACTTTGGGTGCATTAATTAAAGGATTAAGCTGTTCTTCTCTCTCTGAAGCCTGTCTGGAAGTTTTTGCACACCCTTGGTAGAGTAGATGTTAACCAAATCAATTCTCATGATTTGTACACCTCATAGTAAACACGGTGGGCATTTTTATTGGGCTAACAGAGGGTTTGCATATGTAATGATTCCAGAGCAAGCATTGGTTGTCATAGACAAAACAGACAAAATAGAGAAGGTCGATTTGACCTATGAACCATGCAAGTTCACAGAGTAATTTGTACTTTGAAATATGTGGAACTTGGGTGACAGGGCATCAGCATGCAGACTGTTCTGGATGACTGGAGGGTAAAGACTTGCTCACACATGGAAATGCTTAACAATGTCCACACAGGACTCGTTGTTTCACCTCAGATCCACACCCATCTCAGCCCAAGGTGAATTTCCTGGTTAGACAAACCTGAGCTCCAATGGAGATATGGAAGAACACAGGAACTTGCTCAGAACAAGAATGTTCACGTTTGGAAGTACTCTGGGAGGGCCATTGTATTCTGCACTCAGATCCCATCTTAATTTGCATGAGCTTTCAAGAGGAGACGCTCATTAGTACAGTGTGATCCTTTCAATAACTTCCTAGTTCAGTGTGAGTGTCTTCTGTTGGTGTGCACTAAAGTCATCTAATCTAAATCTAAATCTAAATGTAATGAAATGAAACTAAACTGAATTTAGAGGGCTACCATAAATCTACATGCAGATTCTCATCTCAAACCTCAACCCAGACTACTTCTGCACAGGGGTTGGATATAAAGAGATAAAACTAATTCTTTTTGCAATCGAGGAGGCCTCACCTGAGCAGGAAAGAGCAAATCACCCCCACTGTTCCTGACAGGAAGTTTCAGGCACAATGATGCGTTCAGCTGTAAGTTATCACCTCTCAGCTGTGACAGCACAACTGATGGACACAGCACCTCTTGGTCCATTGCAATGAAATTGAAAATAAGATTATAGAAACCACTGTTGGAACACACTAATTAGTCTCTCTAATTCCTGAGCTCTGACAGCTTTGCTGACAAGGCAGAAGAACTAGCTACCTTCAACTGCTTCACTCACAAGCTACTATTATTAATTAACCTAACATGATTTCAGTTTAAATTAACCCACCAGGCTGAGGAATGGGCATCCCATTTTTTTACAGCTGGAATGAAAACAGTGATAACCTACTACAATATATGCATCAGCTAAATCCAAGATGAGTTATCAAACACATCCCTCAGTGAAATGCTGCATTTTGCGGATGTTCCTGCTTATATACTCGTGTCCACTTTTTTATCTCATTTCTGTATAAATAGGTTTTTAATCATCTGGAGGATAATAAATACATTGGGTTTATGACAGCCCAGGAATGGGCATGTCACACATTGAATTGTTGAACCAACCAGTGCTTGTCATTTTACCTATGAAGTTGGATCGACAGTGGTTAGTTGAAGCACCAGGGGGTTTTGCTTTAGTCAAGTCAGGGACCCCTTGATCCAAAATCCATTTCCATGTTGTGCATGCTCTGGCAGCCCTTGTTCTCCCACCATTTCTGGCTTGCACAATCCCACAGTGCAGTCCTTCCATGTATCCTGTTCTGGTTAGTTTATTGAGTAGAGGCCGTGGCTGTGGCGTCTCCCATTGTATCCTGTTGTGCAGGGTATGGCAAAGCTGCTCTGAAACATGTGAAATCACATTCCAGCAGTGCCTGATTTTATGGAGAGTATTTTGGGTGTAACTTCATGACATATTTTAACCATTTGAAAAATTGATATTTTTTTATCTCAGTGAAAAAAGTCCACTGTTTTGATGTCATTGGAGTGTGGATGATAAATTTAGGAGGAGAGTGGGAGCCAGGAAATCTGGAGCTTTCTTCCTGCCTGGCTGCTAGCTCTGTGGCCTTGGGCAAGCCCTAATCTTTCTGACTCCACTTCCTAGCCTGTAAAACTGGGCTAATATTAGTTACTTCATGGTGATGACTGCAGCAGTGATCAGTTATCAGGTTTTTAATGGAAAAACCCCCAACTTAGAATGTTACTGCCTGTAGTGTTTTAACGAACTATGTCTTTGTTACTCATATTGATTTTGAGGATTATAAGAACCACCCATCCCTTTAACCTGATCATCAGTTCATACAGTATTCCTCCAAGGGTCTCCCTTTGGAAGAGGGACAAATCCAGTTTGTAATCCAAATCATCTGCTTAGGAACATCCCAGGCATTATATAGCTGCTGTACAACATCTGAAGTGAAAACAACTCAGTTGTCATTACAGCAGATTTTAACTGGAAGAACAAATAATTATTTAATGGCAAGCTTAATGTTTTCCTCTTGCACTTCTATTTTGTAATAATTTCTTTTTCTCCCTTGTTTTGCTCTTGTTGAAACGTCTTCTTCCTCCCTTTCAGAAAATCAAAGTGGAAATCCCAAAACACCTATTTAAGAATTTCTCATGGAAAATTCTTGCTGTCAGCTCTGTTCCAAGTCACCTGTGCCCTCAAGCAGATGCTGCTCAGGTAAACTACTCTTGTGTTTCCAAGTCTTTAAGTGTTAACCTAGCTCTTCTTTCCCTACATGCAACTGGAAAACTCCGCCGGGCAGGGGGCATCTTGGTGTTCTCTGCTTTATCCACACTGCACATAGTCCTGTTTGCAGTGCCTAAGGAGTGACAGCAATAATAAAGATGAAAAGATACAATTAAGTGATCATTAGTCCTAATAATCCTCAACATTGGAGGAGTGACTGGAAGCCTCCTATTATCAGCCTGCACAAAAAAAGTCTGGATTTGCCTGATCCATATGGAGGATCAGGCCCATTCTGGAAGAGGAGTAGTGCAGGCATTCCTGACCACCCTAATTCTGGTATTTTGTGCAGCTGGGTGGGAATCAGAATCAAAGGGCTCAGCCATAGTTCTGATTCTAGAGGCAGCGAATATTTTCTGTCTGCAACACCACTGCTTGGCTCTGTAGCACTAAGTAAATCTAAAATATAACCCAAACTCTCTATAAAAGTAATGTAAACCTTCAAGATCTATAACCAATGCTTTGCACTCTCTAATGTTTTGTGGCAGATTTTATTGCAAGGCTTCATAGAAAGCCATTTACCTACACCCACATCCTGGGTAGGACAGTGTTGCCTAACAAGTGTCTGTCTAGAGGAAGCCACAGCAAAGCCATCATAGCCAACATTTTGTGGAAAACAGTCTTTCTTATTAATTCTGTAGTCTCTGGTTACTCCCATTCCATTTTCCTGATTCCAGGCCTTCCCTGTCATTGCTCCATGGTGCCCCTCTACACGAGCCAAGAGGCTGTAGCAGAGCTTGCAGATCTCATGTAGCAAGGAACTTCATGGCAAGGAATGACACAGCCCAAGTCTTTGCCTAGCTCTCCCACAGAACTCCTGACATTGGTTTCACAGCACCACGAGCATGGAAGGTCTGACCCTGCAATGCCCAGCCAAAAACCATACCATTTTACACTAACACAAGCCAATCGCTGCAGAAGGAAGGCAACAAAAATAACACATTTGGAAAACACATTGCAGTATTGGGATGTGGCGCACTGATATGTCTCTACCAGCGGGGAAAAGGAACCCTCCCAGGGACAGGAGGTGGGTGCAGAAAGGTGTTTGAGCCTTTGGCCATGACCCAGCTGTGTTACAGGCTGAGGGCAAACATGCAATCCATCCATCATCTCCGTGGCTGTGGCTGATCAGCGTTGCCAGGTTTGCGTTTTTAACAAGGCACACGCATGAGCTGAATATAAAATCGAGACAGGAGAAGAGACAAGCAGCTGCTGGAGCCGATGACCACTGATCCTTTCCATGTGAGGGGGTAACCTTTGGTAACCTTGGCCCCATGTCATGTGACAGGGCCAGGAAATAAACCCTGGGCTCTTACCAGCACTCCTGTGCATTACACCTTTATTGCAGTGATGACAGGTTGATGGCTACACTGAAAGGTTCTTTTCCTTTGGGGAGTCCTGTCCAATGTTCAGCTTTATCCGTCCATAAATGCTAAGTAGTGTAGGGTCGCTGGGAAAGGTTCCTGCCCCCCTTCAACCCCCGCATCTGAAGACTGAGACTGGGAAAGGGGCCCCTCACCTGCCTGTCAAAAGCCACTAATTCATTGTCATCATGGCTGGTTTTCTCCTGCCTGGAAGTGTAGAGAACTTACCTCTGAGGCACTCTTTCAGAAGGTTCTTCCTTCTCTCTCTCCCTTCCATACCTCATCCCAACCCAGTGTAGTAAAATAACGATTAATTTCTGTGGGATTTCCTTGGATGTCAGGATATGGCACAGATGCTCTCATTTTAGATAACTCCTCTGGCAGACAGAAGAATACTGTAAGAGTTTCTCTCCTTAACAATTTTGATAATTACATTAATAAGGGCTCTCAATGTGCTGCAGGCTTACAGGGAGAGCTGATGCCGAGGCATTGGAAACAGAGGAAATCAGAAGTTACCTGAAGAAAAAAATAAACTAGGAAGAATGCTAATCACAACTTGTGAGCTCGCCATTTTTTGAATGCTATTATTCCTTCTTTTACTCCACCCTCCACAGCCCCTAGCTCTCTTTTAATTACCATTCGTGGGAAAGGTAAGCTGACCGGTTTGATAATTCTCAGCACCACAACAAGTGGTACAAACGAGTTTAAACTGGAGATCCTAAAAGCTTTCTCTTTGCATAAGACAAATTTATAGCTTGGAAACTAAATATTTGTTCAAAGAACTGTTGAAGGTGTTTGAGCACACAGGAGAGATGAAATGGCAGATTAAATATTTCATTTACATGCGATATACATAACATTAAGTCCTATCTTAATTCTTCACCTGTTTTCTGAAATCCTTTGACAAACACAAGACATTTCACCTCACTCTTTTTATTTTGAGTGGCTTTCATGATCGTTTAACTATTTGGTGTTGCTGTGTGGAAATATCCTAGGAAGGGTGCAGACTCCAGTCCCTAACAGGAGTGGCACAGGCTGCAGGAGGGTTCATTCCTTCTTTAGCAGACATTTCCAACTTGCTGCTACTGAATAAGGATGCGATTTCACCCAGGAAACCAGATCTGACTCCATGGGGCATACAGATGCTCTGTGGATAAGCTCCATAGGAATGTTTTTAAATAGAACAAACAAGCAAGCAAACAAGCCAATGGCCCTCCTTACCATAGAAACTCAACAAAATTTCTTTGGTGAGAAAAGGAGTTCGGCAATTTTGGGGCTTCTAGGAGTTCAGTGCAGTGTTTACTTTTGCACAGCAAGCCATATGAGACAGTCTTTATCAGAGCCATTTCCACCTCTGTTGTTTGTTTTTGTTTGTTTGTTTGTTTGTTTGTTTGTTTGTTTGTTTGTTTTGGGGGGGGGTTGGCAGCTTGCTGAGCTACCATGAAACTGTGATCTGCAGCTCACTCAACCAAAGCTGCACAACAGGGTGGCAGAGATCCATCCCTCTTGTACACACACTTGTGCGCACACACACACACATGCACACCGTTTGCCCTTTCTCCTTCCCATCAGGACTGTAGAAGAGAGAACACTTGTGTGGGGATGGTGGTCTGATAATCTCCCACAGTCTGCTTTCAGGAGAAATACAGATATTTATCCACAGGTTCAGGTGATGACTTCGGCATACAAACTACTTGTAAACATGCAAATTTGTACTTCATCCGCAGCTTATTAGAGCAAAAGTTATTCCTTACTTGTACTTCTAATAGAAAATATTAAAACAGTACCAAATGTGAGCATAAGTGACTTTCAAAAGGGGTTTTTATTCTTTATGCCCTAGATGGCTAAACTTAACATTTTGACGTAGCACACAAGCTGTGATCATAAAACGAGTTTTACTGGGAAGCCATGTTTTCTTCTTGTGTATCAGACTTATTTTAATTCATTCTGGGTATGTTCCAAGCACTGTGTTAGAGATTAAAGGCAACTGTGCACCCCAATTAGCAGCCAGCCCTTTCTAAGTAAAAATATTTCTGAGGGGCGAGATGAAAGTGGAATAATTTCTGTTCATTAGCAGTAGAGAGCTAGGAGGGGTTTTTTTCACAAAACGGTTATACCTTGATTTTGAGCATCTCAAGGTTTAAAACGAGTGACCACGTAAAAATGAAACTCAGTGCAAAAATACCCCTCCAGGAATCGCTTTCGATAGCGCAGTGGAGCTCTGCAGTAAAAAGCATACTGACTAGTAAAACGTCGCGACTGCTCACGACTCCCAGCTCTCCGGCAGAAAATCTAGCTCTGGGGCACTAATCTCTCCTTTTTCTCATGCAAAACTTTTCAGCTGCAGTCGCTGTGCAGGCCGTAAAAACTAGGGCTTCTCTTGAACCAAGGCAGCAGAAAATTCACGCCGTTCCAGAGGGACAGTCGGCCGCGAAAAAAGTGGCGTTCGGAAGGACTTCACTACCTCTTTCAGGGTAGGATTCCTCTGCGCGAGTGCAAATCCTGCCTTGTGTGCCCTGTAAGAGAGAGAAGTTTTTCCCTTTGGAGTAATATGGAGTTTACCAACTAAAAAATCGAGCAAATAAATGTCTGTATTTCGGGGGTGTGTTTTACACCTGAAAGACTTGTTTTAATTTTCACATTTTCACAGAGGCCTATAAAGTGAAAAATTTCTTTTCACCTGCTTAACCTTCTGAAGAAGAAAAAAAAAAAAAAAAAAAAAAAAAAAAAAAAAAAAAAAAAGGAAGAAAAAATGAAAAAAAAAAAAAAAAAAGGGAGGAAAGAAAGAAAATAAATTAAAAGAGCGGCGTTAGCCACAGTTAAACAGCCGGGTGAACACAGCCCGCCCTGCCCTGACGCGGCGGCGATGGGCCGGGAAAGCTCCGCGGTGCTGCCCGGGCTCCGAGCGGGCAGGGGCTGGCAGGAGCGGGCAGGGGCTGGCAGGAGTTGGCTGGAACGGGCAGGGGCTGGCAGGAGCGGGCAGGAGCGGCTTGGAGCAGGCAGGAGCGGGCAGGGGCTGGCAGGAGCGGGCAGGAGCGGGAGGAGCGGGCAGGAGCGGGCTGGAGGGGGCAGGAGCGGGCAGCAGCGGGCAGGGGCTGGCAGGAGCGGGCAGGAGCTGGTTGGAGCGGGCAGGAGCGGGCAGGAGCGGGCTGAAGCGGGCTGAAGCGGGCTGAAGCGGGCAGGAGCAGGCAGGAGCGGGCAGGAGCGAGCAGGAGTTAGCAGGGGCTGGCAGGAGCGGGCAGCAGCGGGCAGCAGCGGGTTGGAGCGGGCAGGAGCGGGCAGGAGCAGGCAGGAGCGGGCAGGAGCGGGCAGGGCGTTGCCCGGCGCGGTGCCCACGGGCACTCCGGCCACCCGTAGCCTTTCTTGCCACACGGCTCTCCTAAAAGCCGAGCTCTCCCCCGTGCCTCGGCCTTGCCCATGGTATTCCCCCTCCTCCGCCATCTCGGGATAAAACGCCGGCACCTCCTGTTAACTTTCTAACGAGCAGATTCGGGAAGGAGAGTCATCCACTTCGGTTAAACCACCCCAGGATCCCGACAGGGACCCCGACGACTGATTTATTCTCTGCCATTGTTTTACTGGACAACATTCGCTTCCCTAGAAACCGGGCGTCTCGGCTTCATATTGTTTGGAAATATCTTTGAAAATACCCCATCTGCCCCTCGTTTCGCCAATCGTAACACCTCTTTGATTTGAAGGAGAGAAAGCTTAGATCCTGCTTTTTATTGAAACCAGCGGAGGACCCTGGGAGGAGGGGGCGGGAGGGAGGAGAAGATGGGAGGGGGAGCAGGGCTGGGGGCAGCCGTGGGTCGGCATTAATCACGCATCCATTTGTCGGGAGGAGATGGTGCCGATGCGTGCCGCGCACATGTTCCCGCGGCCGCGGTCCCGCATCACCTGCGGCCGGCAGCCGGGCCCGCCGGCAGGGAGCTGCCGCCCCCTGAGCGGCTCCGCGTCCCGCCCGAGCCGAGCAACACGCGGGATCACAGACCAGGATGAGCCTGTGGATGCAGGTTTACCTCCTGCACCCCGGGGCGGCTCGCTGCTCGGGCGGCCAGGGTGAAGTAAAGGGATGCAGACTGGTTTCTGGGCGGAAAGCCTCGCTTGTAGAGTTGAAGCTTCAACATTTCCCTGGAAACACTTCTTCACAAGACATCTTTACAAAGACACACAGAGCCCCTGCCATCTACAAACACATCTGTGGGTGTATAGGCATGTTGGCTTGGACACGTAAATTCGATAATATGCACATCTCTTCCTCGTGTAAGTGAACTTCCTGCTACCAGATTTCCCTTGTTCAGTTTGCCCTTCTCCTCGACATGCCAGGCTCTGCCTTTAAATATCCTCCACGACAGAGTTTTTTGGGGCGAAATCCGCGGGAGACGAATTTATTAATCTGAAGTAGTCCCTGCCCTCTGCACTGAAAATAACACAACGTAGTAATTGCGGGACTGTGGCTTCAGCACAAATCCGAGCTCAGAGCACAGCCCACATCCTGGTCCCTATTCCGGTGCCCCGTGAATCGGGCGTTTGTGTTGGCCTATGTGAGTGTTAGTTATTCCGGGCTGGACAAAAGTCTCCATCAGCTCCTGAAGGCGTAGCACTGGTGGGAGCAATGAAAACGCTTCCTTGTGGGCTCCCTCGCTATTGGTATGAAGGGTAAATTGTCTACCGCGGCGAGTCGCCTTGGCCGGGAAAGGGACGGAGAGACGGGAAGGATGGGCAGGAGACACGGGAGCGAGGATCGCGGTGGGACCCTGCGCCGCGGGTGTCTCGCTGCTCCCTGTGGGTGTACACCCGCAAATGTGGGCGCTGCAGTGCCCGCTCTCAGGACCTGGGCCGGGGATACCCTCTGGCATCCCTGGTCGGCCGGAGGGGCTGCCCTCGCCAACCCAGGCCCGTGCTCAGCAGGATGAGTGCATGTCACTGCCAACCAGGCTTTGCCCGGCCCCGCTTCCCCACCTCAACCGCGCAGCTTAAGTGGGAGAGGGGAAACAGGAGGTCCGACCACTCGACACAGCTAGCATAGAAACTAGCCGGTATATACATACATAATATACATATATATACATCTATATATATATACATATATATATATGTATATGTATATATATATATATATATATATATATATATATATATATATATATATATATATATTTCTTTCAAGGGTGTTGGGACGAGGCAGAAATGTTTGCCTCTTAAATTTTCCGAGCTTTCTCTTTTTTCAGTACTCTGTCCGTGACGGTGTGATCCGTCTTACCCTGATATAGAGAAAATAGCACTAAATTGCGTCTCTTTTCATGGCTTTTCAAATATCTGTCCTTCTTGTAGATTAAACCAGCGGCTGCTGGGAAAAAAAATCCCAACACTGTGAAAGGAATAAAACTCTTAAGTCCATAAAGATGAAATGTAACAAGTATGTTGAATACATAACGCTGCTATATAACAGTTTCAATTAGTTGAGTTAGTCCTCTGTAACGTCTTGTAAAGGTGTAAGGACACGTTTACAGTAAAAGCAACATAATGTTCTCAACTGTACGAGTTAATTATTTCCAGATCCTTTTTTTTTTTTTTTTTTTTTTTTTTTTTAAAGTGAGTTTCACAAGTAAAGGCTCTGTCCGGGTATAAAACAAGTGATGTATTTTTCCAGCATTAAACATCTTGAGTTCATAATGAGAAGCGGAGGAGAGAATGGACAGTTAAATAATTAGACTCGGGGATTTCAGAGACGGAAAAAAAAAAAACCAACAACAACAAAAAAAGAATAAAACAAAAGAACAGCTTTTTGTCTTTCGGGGAGCGGTGATTATGGCGACCGTGTCTCCTTCCCTCCTATTTATGTCTATTCAGTAGCAACAGTACATAAGGCAATAACGCTGCCTGGCACGGCCACTCACGGAAGGCAGTTGTGTGTAACCAGCGGCCGAGAGGGAGAGGGGAGCAGAGATTTCCTCCCATACAACTCACGAAATCCACAGAAAATTCGCGAAAATGCTCATCTCGAACTCAACCCCATCAAACTTCTGGAAACGGGCAGGGTAAAGTCTCAGGAGCGCCGCAAGGTCGTGCACGACCCCAGACCTCTGTGCCGGCAGCCTCGGCCCTCTCCAGCCCTCGGCGCCCCCCGCTCCGCCGTTCCTCCCGCGGGGGCCGTGGGGAGGTGGCACCTCCGCTGTCCCAGGGCTGGGACAGACCCCGGCAGGACAGTGTCCATGCCCGGTTCGGTTCCCTCCTGCCGCTCCTGCAGCGCGACTGTCTGTTCACCCTCACGGTTTTTGTGCTATAAAGGTCGCGACTACTTTGTTCACGAGGAATTGAACTTGCTCCCGCTCCCGAGTGGAGCCGAATTCCCACTTCTCCCCCCGTGATATTCAGTTCCCTAGCTGGACTCGTAAGCTTTTAAACAACACCCTCAAAACGAACTGCACGAACCCACCTCCCCCCTGCTAGTTTTCCCTTTAAATTTACCTCATATTTAACCATATTTTAATTTTCCTAGGTGTGGGTGTAAAGTCTCAGCCGGTCAAAGCGGACATGAAAGGGAAAAACAAAGGCAGATGGGATTTCCCATGCTTAGGCCTTTCCTGTGACTGAGTTCAGGACCTAAAACTCCATGCAAAAGGTTTGGCTTTAGGTCCCTGAGCTCCACAGCTTCCAAGACAAGCGTAAGATGAGGCTGACCAGGGATCCCTTGGTAAAAATCAAGGCAAAACTTAGTTGTCACTAATTTTTATTGGCAATTAAAAGGCCCACAAATTCCTCTCTTGTACGTGTTCACTCAAATTTGTCTGATTTAAAACCAGGTGCTAGTATCAAACAAAATAAAGCATTCCGGATTTCTCTTGAAGATACTTACATTATTTATTAGACTATTTTGTTCATGATGAACCAAATTCGTTTCGGGTTCTCACACTGCACCAAGACCAAAGAAAAAGTCTGCAGATTACCTCATTTTTTTTAAAGCAATCTGTTACAGTATCACTGCAGAAAAGGAACATACACACAAACATATATGTATATATAAAACTTGTCTAAGCTCCTGTAGAGCACATTATACACACACGTACTCCGGGAGAGGTAGAGCCGTGCTTAACAGCAATGAACATTTCCCCAGTCCTGTGGGAAGTCTGGAGGTGCCCGATAGAACTAGAATCCCAGGAGACTTGATTTTGGTGTCTGGTTTTCACTCCTTTTTTTTTTTTTTTTTTTTTTTTTTTTTTTTTTTTTTTTTTTTTTTTTTTTAATAAGGTAACAGGAGAGACGAATTTCCGATATCTGTAGGTAAACTATATTTGCTCTTCTAAGGATGAGAAAACTAGAAACGTCTCTCTGACCTACGACTGGGATCTCAGAACATACTGTTCTAAAGCAGAAATGTCAAAGTAAAGTAATTTACCACCTGGATGTCCTTGACTAGGATGATTAAAGTTCAATCCGAGGTGTGTGCACAGTTTTACCGTGTTATTTAAACGCATCAAAGGTCATAAAAGGATTCCAATAACATGAGTCGCAGACCAGAGAGCTTCCTCTGTGGAGAAATCCGTATTTTATTCTAGCCAAAACTCCAGCACACTCTTGAAAGAAAAAAGAAACAAAGAGAAGGAAAAAAACCCGGGATGTTAGGGGGGAAAGGGATTTAAATTCTCAAGGGGTTGGCAGACTTGCTGGAGGCTGGAGGGTCGGGCTCTGGGGGATACACCCGGGAAAGGACAGAGCTTTCGCCTCTCATTAGCTGTGCAGACATCTAGTGGGAAAGCCTGGCCACTGCAGCCCGGCCCCTCCGCCCCGCGGGAAGGCGCTTACCCGGCTGCCCGGACTCACGGTGCCCTCCTGTCCTCTCCTGTCCTCTCCGCTGGTGTCCCGGTTCGTGGCGAGCGCTCAGCCGCGGCCCCGCCGTGCAGCCACACCGGAGCGCCGGGCGGCGATGGCGGCGCCCCGCGGCGCGGCCCCCCGCGCCCCGATTGGAGGCTCCCGGTGCCAGCCCAGCCCCGCCCGGGTTCTGCTCCGGTGGGACCGGCCCCCGACCGATTTCGGTCCCACGGGGGCGACCCCACAACCTGCCGTGCTGCTCCGCCCGGTGCCTCGCTCCCTTTGGCACGGGCGGTGCTCGAAACCCAGGCGAGGCTACCCACACCCCGCAGCCTCTGGGGCTCTGTTTACACTTGCAAATCCCTGATGGTTATCGTCGGCAGGGGACGGGAGCCTGCCCCGGGGCCACCCGAGCAAGCCGGGACACGCGGGGCGCTGAGACCCGCGGCTCCGGCGGGGCGGCGGACACCCGAGCTTACCCCAAACACTTTTTGCTCCTTTCTGGGTCGCAGATCTCAGCAGGAGAAGGCAGAAAAGAGAGGAGGAGAGATGGGTAAAGCACACGTAGAGCTCGGCTCTAGGCTTCCCCAATGCCATGGCAGAAATTCATGTTCTCATTTACGCCGCGGGGAGAGGACGGAGTATCCGGGGAAGGTGGGGGAGGCGAGGGAGAGGCGTTGATCTTGAGTTTTAAAACATGTACCGGCACTATAGCGACCGATCATCCCCTGACCGGGGGTCCCAGACTGTCCCTGCCTAACAAACAGGTGGCTTCTCTTTGGGCACGACACGCGCTTCCAAGTTACAGTGAGGTCTAGTGCAAGGATTGCTCCTATTTTGCGGAATGTTGTGTGGGTATTTCCTTGACTGGGTGTTCTCCTTCAGTTCCACATTCCCTCTTTTTCTAAGGAGTTCAGAACATCCCAGCATCTTGGTTGCTACCTAATCACATTGCAGGTGAAATGTGGGAAGCCCCATCCCGTGCCCAAGGGATGAGGATGCTCGGACATCTCCGACTTGTGAATGCCTAAACTATTGTTCTTGCAGCCCACAGGTTTTTCTTGTTTTGTTCCTTTAGTGACCACAGATACCACACTTATATTTCCACACTAGGTATCAGAAATCTCTTCTGATCCTAAAAAGCCACCATCTTCCATAACCTTATTTTCTATTCTTTCCTTGACCCTTTCTGCCCCTCAAGTTGCCAGTCACCTGTCGTTCCCAAGGACTTCCCTGTATTACAGGAATGCTCCTCACCTCGGAAGCAAAACTGTCTCTTTGGATATCCAGCAAAGCAAAGAGACATCTTGCAATGTGCACACAGGTTTGAATTATTGGGCTGTAAATTTCGTACCGTGATAAAAGCTTCAGCCTGGTTGTTCAATATTAAAGCTTTTGGCAATAGCATCACTTGGGTTTTTTACTTCCTTCAACCCCCGCCTCAGACCTACATTCCCCTCTCACAGATTTCTGAGAAAATCTTTCATGTTTTGTTTTAATATCGCATATATACGTTTCAGGTTTCTTAGCTGGTGTACAAATAAGAACGGACATATGGCAAGAACATTTGATGTCTGAAAACGAGCAGAAGATACTTGCTAACCGATTTCCGCTGTGGAGTTATATGGGATTCTCTTTTTATATACAGGCAACTTTTATGTCAGCTAGGATATTCTTGCTCACAGTTTTTAAGGTTTCGATCCTGTGGTTGTTGTTAAAAAAAAAAATTAAAAAAAAATAGTACAATCGATAACACACACAACCCCCCAATGAAGGCAAATTAGTCTTAATTCTCTGATTAGGATACTTGTATACATAATTTCGTTTTTCCATCTAAGGGGGATTTGTTTCTCCACTTGACACGGCTGTGCCATTTAAAGAAAATTAGACTTTGATTGAAAGATAATTATGAATTTGCGATTACTTGATTAGCTAGGCTCTGCTCAAACTTCGCAGGAACCTCAGCATAAACTTCTGACCTCTCTTTTAGCGACTCCCAGAGTAGACACAGATCTACAACCCCACTCTCTCCAGAATCCCGCTGAAATTCATAGGTCAAGCAAGCTCCCTCTCCTTTATTTGCCAAATATTTACATCACACAAAGTGGTGATGACGTGTCTGTTCATGCCTCCATCAGCTCACAGTGACATTTTCCCTATGGTAAAACCTCCTGGCGGATTTGGGAGCTGGAGTGGAGCGTTCCCCCAGCAGCAGGTGGGCGGCCGGGCCGGGACAGCGGGATGCGCCCTCATCCTCTGGTCCTTGTACCAGCGGCCTGATCCATTCAACCTGTCCGGCCTCTCATGTCTGCACACAGAGGTTTCAGACAGGATCCACGTCCACACTGCGCGACGGACTTCTCGAGGGAGAGCCCCTGGGCTGAGAATTTGTTGACCTGGCAACAGCAAGAAGCAGCGTTCAGCGGATATAGATACCTCAGTGAGCAGAGGCGCACCAGCCTTTATGTTGCCTTTACAACACGACTTATGATATGTAGCTTTATGTTACTCCCAACTGTTTGAGGGGACGGGGGGGTCGGGTTCTTCTTTTCTCTTTTTCTTTTCTTTTTTATTTTTCTGTTTAGGAGGGCTGTGTGGCAGCGGGCCGCACCGGGAGATGACAGAGGATTTGACACATCCCCCACACGCATCAAGAGAAATTGCAGAGAAATACGGTCTTGTGAAAGTGGATGACAATTGGTAATTGCTGGCAGGCAGCGAGTATCTTCCCCACAATAGGAAGGAAGCGGCTCCGAGCGAGGATATTGGCTCGCTGGCACCAGGGCAGCTACATCTGCAGGAAAATGGCCTCGGGTTGCGTGCGAGGGGACGGGCAAATTTCTTCCTTTAGGTATCTGCCCTAGAGGACCAGGGGGCATGCTCGGCTAGAGATGAACCTTTATTGTTCAGCCGCTCGTTATTTTGCATGTCAGAGGAGTTGCTATGAAACCACTCCCTTTTCTCCGTACCATTATTGGACTAAATATACTTTGGCTCCCGGGACTTTGCGAATTGTCTTCGGAGCGTGGGAATCTTGGCGTGTGCCCTCAGCTCCCCTCCAGTCCCTTGGCACCAGCCTGGCTCCTTCTCCCCGGGCATCTCTGCAAAGGCTCCCAGGACTGCAATAGGGTTGCTTTCGCTGGGTTGGAACCATCCCCGCTCTTCCCCCGTCTCTCCGTCCATGGCGAGGGTGGAAGAGTTTACACCCCCACATCCACGCGTGGGAGCGGCTGTGGGGGCACAGGGTGGCAATGCCAGGCGGTGCCGGTGGTCTGGCTAGCGCCATCCTCAAGGGCTCCAAGCTGGCGTGCTCAGGCAGATGAAGTTCGAGCCCCAGATGAGAAGATCTAAGTCCAGGCGTGGGCAGATGTGAACCGCTGGACTCCGCTGTGTGCGGGTTAATTAGGGTCTGACTCCACTCCCGCCTTTCCTGGTGGCGACTCTCAGTTTTTAGCTGATTCCAGAGTAAATAACATCATGGAAGTACAGTCAGCTGTCGCGTATGTAAGAATGGGATTTAGCCTTCAACAGAGTCACATATGTAACTGCTTATCTAAAGAAGACATAAAATACAATAAGCTTTGGAAAAATTCATGATTCAGCAAAAAGGGAGTAATATGCTTACCCAGAGATGCAAGTTATCGACTAGTCTGCATTTGGCTGGTGTTATGTTTAAAGGAAAACACTGTATAATTCCTATTTAGAAAATGTGTTCACGGTATGGATACAAAGACATTAGTTCCATCTAACATGAAGAGTAGCAAATGTCTCTCGTCATGAAAGACAGCACGTATTATATGTACCTGAGAAATGTATTCTAGGCACTAGAACGCATTTTCTAGACCCCGGGTTTACTGGGATTTGACCAAATAAACTTTTAGCAAAAATGTGTGTGCTTGGTGAAATGTAAAGCTAATCAGAGAAGACGGGATCACATCACGGTATCGAGTAGCACTCTGCTGGTAGGTGGTTGGTTGGTACTGAGAGCACCCACGACATGGACGAAGGTCATTTTACCATGCTGAGGACTCAGCCGAATCCAGCTGCCTCTTCCTGCTCCAAAGTGATCACAGATCCGTGCAGACCTGTGCGTAGCTTTTTGTGAAACGTGTCCCCAGGGCTGTCCCTGCGGGGTCCCACCCACGCAAGAAGGCGGCTCTAGCCAAGCCAGAGGTGGGATGCGCTTAGGGGTGGGAGAGGACGCCTCTCCAGCAGAGGAATGAGCATAGGGCAATGGTGCCAAGGCGGGAGGCACGGGTGCGGTCACACCGACACACCAGCCAGGGCGAGGGGACACAGCGCTCGCTTCAGGTGTGCGCGCCTGCTGCCCGCGGGTGCGCCATTCCCCGCGGCACCGCGCACCTCCCGCCTCACCACTGCCGCTCCGTGCGCCCCCAGAGCAGAGACACCGAGCGCCAAAACCCACTGCCGTCCGCGCTCCAGGGCTGGAAGGGGCGATGAAGAGGGGCCGAGGCGGGACTCGGGGCTGCCCGGGGCAGGAGGCGGCGGCGCGGCCGGGCGCAGGTGCGGGAGCGCCGTGGGGCGAGCCGGGCCCAGGCCGGGCGGGCTCTCAGAGCGGCCGGGCCCTCCCTGCGGGCTGAGGGCATCGGGCTGAGGGCAGCGAGGGCCCCGAGGCCGCGCTGCAGCCGCCCGGCCTGCTGGAGGAGCCCGAGCGAAACGGGATGGCAGCCACGGCGCTTCTCCAGCGCCCGCTCCCGCCCCTCTCCGCAATATTTGACAAGACAGGGGTTTGCCAGATCCAGTGTTTTAGCTTCGGTGGTTGGTGTTGTTTGGGGATTTTTCCCCTCTCCACGGGCAGGATTTCCACTCGTGGCTCAGATACGTTCCAGCCAGAGCCACCCTCCCCTCCCGCCAGTGCGG
This sequence comes from Melospiza melodia melodia, assembly GCF_035770615.1. Classification (NCBI taxonomy): domain Eukaryota; kingdom Metazoa; phylum Chordata; class Aves; order Passeriformes; family Passerellidae; genus Melospiza; species Melospiza melodia. Next base: position 34,423,480 of record NC_086194.1, on the reverse strand, counting down.
TGAGTCCCTGTCCCTCTTAAGATATTTCTTGAGAGAGCCGGGAATACAGCCCCGAGTGTGTACAGTCTCAACGGAGCTAAGGGCTGAAAAAGAGCTGTAAGGCAGAGTTAGACATTAGAGATAAACTGCCTCCATCAAGTCAATGTTTTAATCACTCAAACCACTTCTGAAAAGGGAACCAAAAACCCTCTTGAAGAATGTATTCAAACAGCTGTCTTCCAGTAAAGGCGAACATGTCCAATGTTTCCTGTATGATTTTTTTTTTCCCCTCTCTCTCCTTCTTTTTTTTTTTTTTTCCTTTTTTTTTTTTTTTTTTCCTTTTTTTTTTTTTTTTTTTTTTTCTCCAGATACTGCGCACGGTCCTCTTTAACACTGAGAGCCAGACTGTTTCCCTCCCTAGGTGAAGATACGACTTCGAGGTCAGCGTGAATAAAATAAAATAAAATAAAATAAAATAAAATAAAATAAAATAAAATAAAATAAAATAAAATAAAATAAAATAAAATAAAATAAAATAAAATAAAATAAAATAAAATAAAGACTGTGCAGGTTCTTGCAGAGAGCAGCAGCGTCCACTTCTGCCCCTGAGCCCCCCAGGTCGGATGTAATGTGTAAATGTCACGCTATTACAAGAAAGTTATGGTGAGAAAGGGGTTTTGGAAACGCTTTCTCTCGCACTGTAAAGGAAAGAGAGACTTCGGCTTCTTTCCGACAGCTTTTCAAAGGGAAATAAAACAGCACAAAGTGGGCCTGAAGCTCAGGAAGAACTTTTTTTTTCCTTCCTCTAATGAAAAAGGTGGAGGGATAAGTTTAATTGTAATCAGGCTGCAACAATACACCATGTGATCATGTGGTAGCAATTATTACAAGCTCACAGCAGAAATAGAGAGGATATGTTATTGTAGTTTACTGTACCTTTTTCCTTTTTCCTTTCTTTTCTTTTCTTTTCTTTTCTTTTCTTTTCTTTTCTTTTCTTTTCTTTTCTTTTCTTTTCTTTTCTTTTCTTTTCTTTTCTTTTCTTTTCTTTTCTTTTCTTTTCTTTTCTGTGACCTACTGGTAGATAGGGTGAGAAAATAATTTACCCTCAAAATGCTAAATCTCGAGAACCGGAGGGTGAACCAAAGAATATCAAGGAAAAGTAACTTGAGTATAATTTTGTCATCTGCTGCTATCACACGTTCAGAACATTGCAACTAGATGATGGAATCGACCAGATAAAGTACTGCACGGCCAGCCAGGCCTCCTCCTTATCAGAATTTCCTAAGGGAAAAACAAAAACTTTCTCACCACCCTTGGTATGAAAAAGCAGATGTGATGGCAAATAAATCCGTCTCAGTTTGCATGGCAAAATTAATTGAAATTATAAGGGAGGGCTTTATCACTGTGTTCAAGCAGCCTGCGGCTGACAGAGAGACGGCAAAGGCTCCTCCTCATCAGTGCATTTACACGGCAGTGTAAGTAAAATATTTTCTGTGGGCTACTAACATCCAGTGCCAGACTTGAGCTGCTTCCACCCGCCACATATAAGCAGAAAGCTACCGCACACCCCTCTCCCCCGAAAATACTACGGAAAAAATATAAAGCAAAGCAAAACAAATCAGAAAACATACCTCGCCTGCGAGACAGATTTTAGGATCATTCCCATTTTAATTTTTAATCACATTAAATACCTCCAGCGTGTTTTCTGAAGATGAAATACGAAAAAAAAAATCATAAACAAAACACCAAACCCAAAAAGACCCACTGAGCGAAACGATCTTCTGAGACCTGGCTGCATTAAGATTAGCCCGTGTCCCACACTTGGGGTGAAAGTGGTGACATTGTTTTCCAGCACACCTTTTTCATAGGAGGTGCCGACTGAATCTTTGGATCGACTGAAATAGTTGGGTTCCTATCTCGTGTGCGCCTGACGATTTTTAGGACGCAAATTTCACAAAATTTCCCGAACTCTTCCCCTTTTGCATTTGCTGTTACAAATTCTTCTTATTTTATAATTATCACAGCACCCCCCTTAGCACGCAGTGGGAGGGAGAGAGTTAAGATGTCCTGCAAAACCCGCTCGTAAAGCTGCTTACTTCCATTAGAAACACATGAATATCCTGAAAGACACAGTGTATTTAAAACGGACTCAGGAATGTTTATCTCAATCCCTGATGCTTTAGAAATTGTGGAAGAAAACAGCCGTGACACTACTGCTCCAAATTACCCTTCTGGCAGGTAAATTTCATTTGCTCATGAAAATCAAATTCGATTAAGGCTCTTGGTCTTGCTATCACTTTACTCCCGCTTCTTCCAAGAATCCTGAACTCTGCAGGACGATTATTATTAGTGACTAAGATCACCCTCTAGCTCCTCCATTATCAGCTAAGATATTTTAGCGGGTTTAGAGGGATTTAACTCCGTGACAAACATATTTTCAGCAACCAGACGCGATTTTTTTTTTTCCTTCATGCTTATTTATTAGCTCTAAGCAGTGCATGGAAAAGTAAGAGTGGATTTCTTCGGGCAAAATTTGGGGTTGGGCTGGATTTTTTGGTGTCTTTTTCTGCATCCGTAGATTGTGATTAACCTACAAGAAATCAGCGTTCTCCTCAGCTGGGCATTCCCGCGGCAGGGCTGAGGAGGGTGCGTGTGTGTTATCGCACAAAGACGGGTCTGGGAGGGGGAAAAAAGCTTTTTAGATACTGAGCCGACAAATTCCGTGTTTTCAAAACTTGTCTTTCCACTGAAAGGACTTCTTCTGGTTTCTCTAAGAGAAATCTTAGGGCCTCTTTAGAAGTGAATGAGTGGCCATATTCCTATCACGTAGAAAGGTTTAAAAATACTTTATATTTTCATGTTTAAGGCCATATTGCTGCAGTCCTCACTGGCAAGACTATTCTTAGCTTCGTGGCGTCAGGAACACACACAGTGACCTGTTTTAAAGCACTTGTAAGGGCCAAATTCCGCTCTCACTTACACCTGCGAAGTGGGTGAAATGCTTCTGACCACTCTCGATGCAACGAGGTTAAAAAATGCCACCTCAGCACTTTATAATGCCTGAGACGAGCATGGCCATGAACCACGATGGGTGACTACCATCAGTTAGAAATTGCCTGCCTATGAAAAGATTCAGGACCTTTTAAAATCTTCCTACTGATCATGGTTGCTCATAGTCCCGCTCCCCGAGGAATTAATACTCTTTTTAGAGGAAACGATTCAACACATGTATTTCTCTCCAAGTTGTTTCACACTCTATATAAATGCAAAGCAGTTCGGAGGTTTGCATTAGTTCTCCTGGAAATCGCTATGGTTCTACCATGCGCTTGTATGTGCTCTATTTTAACATTATTTCACAAGAAAAGGACAAAAAAATTAATTGGAAGAAGCTTTGATTGGTCTGCTGGTTGCATGTATGGAAGAATTCGATTACCAATTAACTTTTCCAAAGACGCTCAAATCAAATACTGGCTTCAAGTAAACTCCTTGGTTTTGGTTAATTTATCCAGCTCATCCCAAGACTTAGATTGTGAAAAGTAAAAGCTCTTCCACAAGTGGTAGGGAATGGTATATGTTCAAGGCAAGGGGGGCAGGCTCGGGAGTGTTTTTATCCTTGGTGTTGATTACAAGGTCCGCGATTTTTGAAGAACATCTGTTCTGCCCGATGCCGTCAGTCCTCACGGTTCCTTTCTAATATTTAATGGCAGATACCCATTAAGGCAGGAAGAAATTATGGCTGAGGAATGAAAATTCGGTATCGGGGGCATCAAAAATATTTGACGAGACTTTTCTGTTCTCTCGGTGTCAATAATTTATTGAAAATAATCTAAATGAGGAAGGGAAAACAAAGCGCCGAGTCCCGTGTCCAACAACAGCTTTTCTGCACCCTGCAGATGTCATTTTTGCCTATTTTGAGGAAACAGTCCCCTTCCCGAAATCCTCCTCACGTCATGGCAAACAGGGAAAGAGAACTGTTGTATTACTGCTCTTATCATCAGTGACAAGCATGGCCTTCTTCCATAATTATTAAATAGACCTCTAGAGTAAGTAAGAGATGCGGAAAAGGGAGAAAAGTAAGCTCTCCAATCTAATCTCCCTTCTTCTTCTAGCGCACAGGGCCAGGAGGGTAAACAAAACCAAATAACAACCACCAAAAGTCAGCAGACCGGATGCTCCCCCTTGCCCCCCGCCCGGACACCCCACACCCACAGTTTGCACCGGGGCCGAAAGCTACGGCTTCACAAGGCTTCTCCCTCCTTATGGAGAGGAGCTTGAAAAGCAGAGGCAGATAAGCGAGAAACTCTCTGCGGCTGAGGGGAGTTTGGAGATGGGGGCGGGCTGGGGAGGGGGGCAGAGGAGAGCTGGAGACATTAGTGTTCTCATGGCTGCCCTCTTTTTAACAAATCAGACAGATCTTCGGGCTGTGAATGACAGTTCTCACATTGGCTAGACTGCAGCTTTCAACTTGACCTTGGCCTCTAGCCGCGTCTAACCCGTATGTAAAACAGCGCTGCCCCATAGAGCTGCCTCCCCTCCCCACTTCTCCTCCCTCGTCCTGCAAAGCGATTTTCAGAAGCAGCCTCGAGAAAACCGAGGGAAGCAAACCGAACCAACTCATGGCAGTCAAGCAATGTTTGGCCGGGGGAATCCACAGGTTTCAAAACTGGAGCCTGAAAGAAAAGGGAAAATATGCGTGGAATAAATATTTGCTTTTGGCCATGAGGAAAAATGCGGAAAGGAGTGTGCGAAGTTGAAAGTGGGAACATTTTACTGGCTACAATGAAGGAAAAAAGCGGCTAAATGCTGCCAAATTAGTAGGGGGATGACAGAGACTTCAGGTATCCCAACTCAGGGCACGGGAAAAGCACCTTGAAAAAATATCCTTGGGCGCCAAAGAGCTATTCCTCATGGCTGGCAGCTCTGCGCTAGGCAAGGAAAAGCCTGCTCGGTAACAATGTACGTCCCGGGATTGCTCTGCGCTTGTAGCCATGAGGGCAAAACAATGCTACAACGTCAATGGAAAGCACAATAGGATAATAAATACGCCGAGCTGTCAGACTCAAAACAAAGCAACACGCAAGTGGGGGAAAAAATTAGTTTTCAGGATGGGAGTATTTGTGGCTGTTTTGTGCACACGCGTGAGGGCTGAGAGCTGTTAACGATGAGACGAACGCCGCTTCAGGTCAAGTTTATTGATAGCTCAGTGATGGAGGGTTCTGGGTTCAAGGCTGTGGGCGAAAAGCTTGGGGGAGGACAGCATCCGCGCCGATGGGTGGTGGGAGGATGTTAAAAATTGAAATTATATCACCCTATGGAAAATTCATCCCGAAAAGAGGACGGAATTGTTGGGGTTTTTTTTTCTAGCATTCACTTGCAAAGCGGTACGGCCTTCAAAAAAAAACCCTATTTTTCAGCCGATAATCCATTTTGTTTTCCCAGCACACACATACACGCAAAAAGCGCCGTAAGTCTGTGCACACACCATGCAAGCCGACGTGATATTTTACAGCCGAAAAAGATTCAAGTCGAATCGTAGGCCCAGGGTTTTATTATTACGGCAACAAATAATACAGCTGTAACACGATGAATATCCAGTTAACTCTCCCGCTTCCCAAGACCTTCCTAAAAGATAATAATAAATAAAATGGGGATTTCCCGGTCAGTTCCTCTTATCTCACTTCTGAGACTTTGTGGCGAGAGGAGCGAGATGGGTCTTGGGCTTTCGACGGGCGGGAAGGAAGGAGGAAAACACCCAGAAAAGACCCCGGGAGGCTCCGTTTCGACAGCCTTATGCGTCCCAGCGTTGCGCGGAGGAACGATTCTCCTCCCTCGGCTTGCGGTGGGCTCTCCGCGTCACCCGGACGGGGCCCCGCCAGCGCTCCCCGGGGAGAGGCGGCGGCTCGGGCCGGCGGAGGAAGGGGTAGAAGGGGTGCGGCTCATCTTCCCCCCGAGACGAGGGGAGGCCTCCGGGCTTTCCGCGGCGCTCGGGGCGGGGAGGGCCGGAGGAAAGCGGCGCAAGGAGAAACCAGGCGGGGTGCCAAGGGGAGCCCCGCACCTCGGGGGGTGCGCCGCGGCAACAACGGGGCCAAGGAGTTCACGCCTCGGTGGCGAGGGAGGGCCGGAGGGAGGAAGGGAGGGAGGGAGGGAAGGAGAAGGGACGGGCCCCCCCCCCGCGGCGCCCTCGTCCCGCGCGGCGGCGGGACCGCGCCCGCACCCGTGCCCGCGCCCCGGGCCGGGACCCAGCCCCGCGCTGATTGCGTTATTTAATTATCTCCACTTTATTCCCTCAGATGTTTATCAGCTGCTTTGCATATCACGTGGGGGCGGGCGGGCCAATGAGGGCCGGCCTGGCGCGACGCTGGCGCGTCAGCCCTGGTCAAGTCCCGGAGATTGAGTATCTCTTTTTTCAGTCTTTGGGGCTTTTAAAAAAGAGCCACTAGTCTCAATGCGGAGCGGGCTATGACAGCCTCCGTGCTCCTCCACCCCCGCTGGATCGAGCCCGTCATGTTCCTCTACGACAACAGCCTGGATGAGATCAATAAGAACATGGACGGGTTTCACGCCGGCAGCAACTTCGCGGCGGCGGCGGCGGCCAACCCCTGCCGCAACCTGATGGCTCACCCCGCGCCCCTGGCCGCCCCCAGCGCCGCCGCCTACACCTCCAGCGAGGCCCCCGCCGCCGGCATGGCCGAGCCCGCTGTCAAGCAGTGCAGCCCCTGCTCCGCCGCCGTGCAGAGCTCCTCCGGCGCCGCGCTGCCCTACGGCTACTTCGGCAGCGGCTACTACCCCTGTCGCATGACCCACCACAACGCCATCAAGTCCTGCGCCCAGCCCGCCTCCAGCTTCGCCGACAAGTACATGGACACCTCGGTCTCCGGCGAGGAGTTCACGTCGCGGGCCAAGGAGTTCGCCTTCTACCAGGGCTACGCCGCCGGGCCCTACCAGCCGGTGCCCGGCTATCTGGATATGCCCGTGGTGCCCGCCATCGGCGGCCCCGGCGAGCCGCGCCACGACCCCCTTCTCCCCATGGACAGCTACCAGCCTTGGGCCATCACGAACGGGTGGAACGGGCAAGTGTACTGCCCCAAGGAGCAGAGCCAGCCGCCTCACCTCTGGAAATCCACTCTCCCGGGTAATACACCTGCATGGCTCCCCCTGTCTCTTCTTTTCATCCTGCCCCGCTCGCCTCTCCCGGGTGTCCCGCCGGCGGGTTCCGCGATAACCCGACCCGGGCCGGCCCTTCGCCGTCCCCGGCCCCATCCCGCCCCGGCCCGCACATGCCCTAGCGCGGCTGGAACGGCACCGGTGCCGCCCCCTGCCCCCCGCCGGCGCACGGCACATCCCGCCTCGCCTGGCCGGCCCCGGGAGAGGAAACAGCTGAAAAGGGCCGCGGGAAGGTCTGCGCTATTATTTTCCATAGACCACGAAGTACGCGAGCTCTGTAAATCTCTGTAGCCCCTCTCGATCCTTTCCAGAGTCCCTGGCCGAGCTGCATGGGGTTTGTTGTTATTTGTCTGTCTGACAGAAATGAGCCTTTCCCTGCCTAAAAGCTGCCTGCGGCGGCCAGGAGAGAGCAGTCCCCAGTGCTGAGCCGGGCTTTGGTAGCTAAATCGGAGCGGGGCAGGCGGAGGAGTGTGCTCTAACCCTAGTTCTTGTACCTCTTGAAGATGTCCTAACCCGTTCGAGCGATTTCCTAACGCTTCCCTCCACGCTTTTTCTGTTCCAGACGTCGTTTCTCATCCCTCGGATGCGAACTCGTACAGACGTGGAAGAAAGAAACGAGTGCCTTACACAAAGGTCCAGTTAAAAGAACTCGAAAGGGAATATGCTACAAATAAATTCATAACCAAAGACAAGAGGAGGAGGATATCGGCGACTACAAATCTATCAGAGAGACAGGTCACAATCTGGTTCCAAAACAGAAGGGTCAAAGAGAAAAAAGTGATCAACAAATTGAAGACTACCAGTTAATGGATTAAAAATGGAGAAGCAGCAATTCGAGAGTTTCAGAACTTTTTTTTTTTTTGGTGTGTGTGTTCAGATTAAAGTAATTATTAATAATAATTAAAAAGAGAAAAGACAATGAACCTCTTCTTTCAGAGCAAGAGATCTGTATCTTTGGAATTATAGCCTTTCTTTCTTCTTATTCTTTTTTTTTTTTTTTTTTTTTTTTTTTTTTTAATATTGCTGTAGCAAAATTGTGAAAACTGACAGTTCTCCTGAAATCCCAAACAGCCAGCCAGTATCACTGACAGACTGTACATCCCACAAGGCCAGCTCCGAGAGATACGCTTTCAATTAGACACGATTTTCTGAGAAACTTGTAAATACTTCTAGGACCCTGCTATTTGAAAGAAGACCCTTCGTGGCCACGATGCGAGAGCTGGTTAACGTGAGGAGGTCGATGTGGACACATGATCTGGTTTTCTTCCATTGCAATCCAAACTGTATGTTGAATGACTGCTCAGGTAAACCGTAGTGAAACAATTACAATTACTGTATGTTTTAAAGCAATGCATTTATTGTCAAAAAGTAATAATAAACCTCGAAGGTACTGAATAAGGATTTCAGAGACATCAGTAATGAAGGAAGTTCTGTGGAGGATCTGTCTTGATAGTAAATCTAAACATCGCAAATTAGCGAGGATAGAAAGGAAAATATTTGCTTGGAGATGTCTTTTGGTTTTATTTTTTGTTTTCCACAGATGAATTCTGGTCATCTAAACTGGGGTTATTTTGTCTGTTTGGGGGTTTTAATTTTTTTTATCCTGCAGACCATACAATAGATACATTTTAAAGGACTCTGCCTATTTTAAACCTGAAATAATCTTCAATAATTAATATTCTAAGTCCCCGAAATTTTTAAATATTTGAATATTGGCATTTCTTTACAGTAGAAAAAAAAATGGCCTGGGAAAAAATACTTTGAACTGTGAACTGAAATTACAAGAACTTTGAACTGAAATACATTTTTTTTCCCAGAAATATTTTGATTTATGTAATCGATATTTGATCTATAAGTAATTAGTCGTTTCTCCTTGTTTATTGTCTGTTATGAGGCCGCATTAGAATGTTTAGGGATTCTTTTTACAGCACCTTTTAATCCAATCAGTTATTTCAACCAGCACATTATTTTGTTTTTATTCACTATAAGAAGCTATCTTGTAAATAAAAAAAATCAGCGCACTGTGAAAATGTACTTATGCACCCTTTTTTTTTATATATTTCTACTGAAAAAAATGAAAACCCATGACGTGTAGAAGTATAGTAGTATTAATACTGTTAATAAAATAGTCACTGTAATAAAACCTGAAAGGAAAACTCTTTATTTTTTTTCCATTCCTACGCACACTTAATGGAAAAAATTATAACGTATCTGTCTTATGATTGTAATACCGTTGTCTTTCAGTATGTATCTTGTGTATAGATGGTGGATTTTGTTTTATTTTTCTTGGCGGTGTTTGTCTGCGGGCAGGCACGCCTGATAACCAGCGTTCCTAAACTATAAATGTTTCGGTAATGTTACACAGTGGTTTTGCAGCCGCGCTGGGGGACGGGGGGCGGCAGACCAGGATGATACGAGCGCAGCGCTGCGGCCCTCGCCGGGAAATGGAGGCCGGCGGCCGACCCCGGGGATGGGGGCGCGCTGCCCGGCCTGCCGATGCCTCCGCGGGGCGGTGGGGGGCTGCGTGGCGATGACAGCACGGGGAAGGCCCGGAACCTTGACCTTGAGGGGGAAAAAGCCGATTTGTGACCTTGACTTTTGACAGCTCCCGGCGCCGGCGGCATCCGCGGGCCGACAGCGCCACCTCGTGGCCAGCGCGGGGCGGCGCCCGCACCTGGCCGCGCCCGCGCAGCATCCCGCGCCCGGAGCGCCGGGAAAATGCCCGTGTAAAATGGCCCTGGAAGGGCCGGGCAGGGCGCGGAGCAGGCTGTGCTCCCTCTGTGCTCCCTCTGTCTCTGGCGGTGGCAGGGCTGAGCCGGGCTGACGCGGCGCCCAGCCGGTGCCCGGCCGAGGGATGCCTGTGCCGTGCGAGGAGCCGCAAGCAGGCCGGGATCGTGAGCGGAGGGCGAGCTGGTCGGGCACAAAGTTTGCCTCAGCCGCCTGTCTCCTGCGGTGGTCTGTAGCTCTAATTAGAGCTATTGGGGAACCTTTACGGTACATTTAGAGGGTATCATATACCGCGCTCGCTGTGCGCTTCTAGCCTTACATTTCTGAAATTCAAAAGGACCCACCTCTGCAGGGATCAGCGCAGAGCGATTTCCGTCCCTCAGATCTGACTGTAAGGCATTCGTGCGATAACTGACATGAAAACTACCTGCAGGAGCGGGATTTATTTTCCAGGAGGCTTTCGTGTCGGGGGCTTTGCCCTACACTCGGGATTTTAGCCTTCCCGCCGTGTGCGGCCGCGCAGGGGCTGTGAACCGCTGTGGTTTCTCGGGCTGCGAAGCCCTGTGGTTTCTCAGGCCGCGGGAAACCCGCGGCCGCGGAGCGTGGGAATTTTGGATGCATCCCTTCTGAGGCCAGTCAGGGAATTTCTGAGCGAGAAATCCCATCCTGCTGCGAAAATAGCCTAGGAGCGTCACATTATTGGCAGGCGGTTCCCAGAGCATGCAGTTCGGTTGTGCTTTGGGGTGACAGGGTGTCGGCCCCCTGTGACAAGCACCCGGCCTTCCAGCGGCCTGCGACACCGTGCGAGGGACCATGAGCAGAGACCCGCGGGCACAGACACATCCATCCATGGCGGGCAGGGCCCTGGGCTGCCCACGGGCGTGGGGAACCATGGGGGAATAGTCTCCAGGAGCTCCGTGGTAGCCCCGCGGCCTGGAATTTTCAGCGGAGCTGGAGCAGGCAGAAGACTCCGCGCTGGAGCTGTAGTAGCTGCGGGAAGCCCTGATAGCCCGCTCGAAGGTCCGGGGCTGTGGACTGGCGCCGGGGACCTGTCTCCCACCGGCTGTACCTGCTGCCCACGGGCTGTCTGCCTCGGCGGCAGGCACAGGACAGCGCCTTTCCACCCTCTACTTGCGACGTTTTCTGCTGAAGGAGAGAAATTGCCTGCAGAAGGCCACTGGTGAATTACACTTGTTCTTCCTCCCAGTGAATAATTTTGTTCATTTCGTTATATTTCCCAACCTATGTAATTTCGCAGCCTGTGTAATTAATGCACGAGACGCCGCAAATTATATTTACTTCAGGTCGGAGTTGGAGGCGATACAGAGGACTGAATCCTGCTTACCTTAATCAGGATCTTCTATTTTCAGACCTTGCCCCGGAGAGATATAATTCAGGGACGCCTTGAAAGTAGCCCACGATGAGAACATGGCCGACATTAGTATAATTGCAGTTTTTGGTTTTTTGTTTGTTTCTGGGGTTTTATTTTTTAAATTTTGTTGGGGGGGGGGGTTGTTTTGCTTTTGTTTTTTAAGGTAACTTTTAATCGGAGCTAGCGTTTGAAGATTATGTTTTCGCACTGAACTACCTACCGCTCAAATTTGCTAAGCATTTCAAGACTGACTGTGGATTAGCGAATTTAAATTCCCACTACTGTTCAAATAGCTCAGCCGCGTATATATTTCACAGGGTAAAAAGGGGAGCGTTTGACTCGCCATCGCTGGCAGGAGTAAGGTAACATTTTGGATCCGACCCCTGCTACCATGTAAGTCAGCATCGAGGCTCGTGGCTCTCGGAGGCTTCAGCAGGACGAGCAGGTCACGTTTCCCGGCCCCGCAGCGCAGAGTCCCCGTCAGGGAAGCAGGACCCCAGGCCGGGGACGGGGCCCTCCCCATCCCACCGGGCGTCTCCCCGAAGCCTCGGGCGGGCGGCGGAGGCTCCGCGCCCGGTGCCGCGGGGAGGCCGAGCCGCGGCTCCTCCTGGGCCCGGCTCGAGGCGCCTCTGGAGAAATATCCCACTGTGCGAGTGGCCGGATCAGGTGAGCAGGGACCTGAGGAAGCTCCGCGCCCCGCTCTCCAGGGCACCGGGAAGAGGGAGCGGAGGTGGCCGTGGGAGCGCTCCGCGGCCGTGCGGCGGCTCAGGGCACCAGCACGGTGGGGTCTGAGGTTTCCGAGCCACGAAAGGTTCGCTCTGCGCGGGCCTTGCGTGCGCTCCTGCCCTCGCTCCCGCCGTCCCGCGTGTCTGCCGACCCACGGCTGCACCCACGCAGCCCCCGCGCCTCCATCCCTCCATCTCCCTCGTCCCTCAGCCGGGTAGATGCGGCCTCGGAGCGCGGGGGAGAGCGGGCATGTAGGTGTGTGTGTGTTCGCGTTATTTATTACCTTCATTTACCGTCCAAAAGCTGTTGGCACATACATTTTCAAGTACAAATTGCTGTTGTACTACATATTCCCCTCTCACCAATCTGCCGCCAGAGTCCTAAAACACATCCCTAATACGTTTTACAAGTGAATATTATCACCAACGAAAATAATTAAGCAACGTGATGCATTAATTCACGACCTCCGTCCTTGCACATGATTCGAAGATAATTATTATTTATATTCCCCACGTTACAGAGAGTGTTTTAAAATGGTGGTAGGGAACTCACTGTGTCTGGGTTGCTGTGTAGAGTTACGGGTGCAAGGAGTTTTATTTGCAAACGTTAAGAAAATATGCCGGAAGAGGGATTTGGAAGGAAAAGGAACACAAAATTGAAAAACAAAATGTATGTAAACATAGTACAGTCTTTTATTTTCTCAGCTTCCCTTGAGTCAAGAAGGTTAGGTATAATATTTTAGCAAATGTGGAGAGAGATTCAAGGGACAGAGGATGCAAGCTATTGCTATTACTGTATATTTAGTGTATTTATCAGAGCACTAATATCAGAGCACCATTTTATTCCTAGCGCAAAATGCGCAATATAATTTAAGACAAATAAAAGTTCGGTTTCACTTCAATCTCCACGTAGTTCACTTTCAATCTTAGATTCAGAGGCATACATTTTAATTCCCAGTGTCTGGAAATGTTAGTTTATAATCGCCTGATTCTTGGCGTCGTGGGTCTCTCAGTTTTCCCATGAGCAGAAAACGTCCTTATGTCTTTGACGCGGACAGACAGGTATAACAAATGCTACACTTTTTCCCACCCAGCGAATAATCTGGTATTTCATCTATCCCCGCCTAGAGCACTTGGCAGTAGCAAAGGTGGTTTGCTATGGGAAATAAACCTTGACAGGAGCATATTTCCGAAAAAGAATAACTCTAAATCTAATTTTTTTTTCGACTGCCTTTTGCTCAGAAAGATTCCCGTTTAAAATATCCCGGAATGTTGTCCTCAATATTGAAATGTTAGGAAAATCGCCTGTTACTTCCAGAAAAACGAGTTTATACACACACACATATATATATATATGTGTGTGTGTCTGAGAGAGAACGGGTAAGAATCTCGGCCTCTAGCCTATACATTAAAAATATCTACGGCGTAAATAAAATCCCATTCCTGGTGCATTTCAGCATTCTCCGTGGGCAGCATTAGCAATAAAATCAAGACAGCGTTTAATACAAAAAAAATATTGGCAGGCGCTAAAAGGCCGTTTGTCGCCATTCATAACATTTAGATGCGTTTCAATGCACTTTCATGAGGGTCCGAAGAGATGTCCTGGCGCACTCTCGGCCCTTAGAGGAGTCCAAAGAGAGGAGGGGGAGTGAACCAGGGGTGGCATTCCCGGGCGGGCCGGGGGGAACGTGGGGCGGTGGGTGCCGGTGCGCCCCGGCCCCGGCCGCAGGGTCCGGCCGCGGGTGTTCGGCCACGCCGTGAGCCCTTCCCTGCCCCCTGGGCCCCCTCCCCCTTGAATGCAGTTGATTCATGAACTAGGGTACGAAATGCTAATGTTCATTAAGTCTATCCTCCTCCTTCCTCCCTTCGGCCTCCTTCCCGCCCCCGCACCCCCAAAAAGATTTTTTTTTTTCTCTCCAGTGGATGGCTTCAACATGGCGTACTGCAAGGCAGAAGCTTTGCCCGTTCCTAGATCTGAACTGTGATTAAACATCCCCAAAGAGAGCATCTCTCTTCCTCCCGCCGCTTCCCCCTCCCTTCCCTCCCCTTAGCGTAAAGCGCCCTCTTCTACGTAGGAAAGGTCAAGTCCTACAACGCACAACCCACGGTCATTACTGTACTGTGACCCGGGGTGTACTGGGGAGGAACGGCCGGGTGTCTCGTGATCAAAAACACTGGGACTTTTTCTTTTTTTTTTTTTTTTTTCCTTTTTTTTTTTTTTTTTTTTTTTTTTTTTTTTTTTTCTCCTACTCGTGCGATGGGATTCCGTGGAATTAGACAGCACTTTAGCCTCCTGCAACCACCTTGTGTGCAAATCGCCATCGGAAGTCCTAAGGGACCAGGAGAGAAACAGAGAGAGGGGGGAGAGAAAGAGGGCGGGGGGGAAGAGAGAGAGAGAGGGGGGAAAATAGCCATAATAGTAGTAGTAATAATAATAGCAATAATCGTCATTAGCCTGTGATATCGCTGCAGTTTGCCTGAAGCTGGCAGGAAGGACGATGTGCCCCCGTGGCTAGATTTCTCTCCATCTAAAGGCAAACCAACAACAACCAGAACAAAAAAAAAAAATATATAAACCCCCACATCAACAGCAACCCAAGATACTGAAAAATCGAGAAGGAATGTTTGGTGGACGGTGTATATTTAATCTGTGAGAGAGGAAACCAAAAATAAGCAATCCATCCTCAGTGAACTGGAGATCTACAGCCCAGCGCGGGATCCTAACTGTCAGTCTCCGTGGGGATATATTTTTGCACAGGCGAGAGACTTCTGGATGCTGGGGTAAGATTTTCGTGCTCTTCCTGGAGGCGGCTCAATGTTTCTCCTCTCTCCCTGCTCGGTGGTGAGCTAAGCAAACAAGGCAACAGCAAACACGCACCCGGTCCCCTCGCAGAAAGCCCCTGCATGACTGCAGCGGAGCCATTCGGGAGGCCTTTGTGGAGAGTTTCCCAGGCCCCTGCTCTCCCCCCAGCCCACCCACCCGCCCCGCTCCGCTTCTCCCACGGGGTTTGAGGCCGAAGTGCCGCTTCTCCTGCGGGGACCGGGTGGGCTGCCTGAGCTGATGCTATAATAGAGCCGAAAGTAAAAAAAGTGAGACTGTTTCTGCTAGCTTGGGTGCCGGCTCCACCTTCCCCAGGGATGCTGCTTTCCCCTCTAGCATAGGTGGGAAGCAAAGAGGTCTCTTGGCAGGAAAGTGCGCCAGGAGAGGCTGGGGTCAGAGCCCAGGACGAGAGCAGACTCGCAGATAGAGCTGCTGGTTGTTTGGCTTTGTGCAGCGCCGTGCTGTACCGCAGAGCTGGGTCAGGCTGCATGGAAAAGCGTCTCCTGGTTTTTATCTCCGGTTGTTTTATTCCCATGTACTCGCCTCTGAAATTATTTTAATCATTCAAGTGCCGGGGAGGAGGGTGGACGGCTGTGTGTGGAAGAAATATGGGGAAGGATGTTTAACCGGTCTGCTTTTCGCCATTGTTTGTGTGTATCTGGAGAGAAAAATGCCAGTCGGGCATTGTAACCTGTCAGTTTTAATTAATCTGAATTTCGTCGTAATCGCCTTGATTTGAACGCACTAAGCAAATTGCTTTCATTTATTCCTGATCGTATAAAACGACCTATATGGTCGGCTTGGGTGAGGGGTAATGGAAAAGCGGGTTATTTCCATCCTGGCTTCGAAATGCCTTCGGGTAGGATAAAAAAAAAAAGGGAAAAAAGGGAAAAAAATTTGATTTTTGATACTAAGCAATCTTGCATGGACTTCGTCTCCAGATAGTGGCTGGTTTATATTTAAATAAGTGAGGATTTCTAAGTACTGTGCTGCATGACCGCTTGATGGAAAAAATAAAACCGAAAGAGAAAGAACGATTAACACCCGCACTTCGCGTGGTCCCATTCTGGATGTTCTGCCCAAATTCACCCGGGCTCTGCTGCAATGCGGATCTGTCATGCTCACGAGACCCGGGTTCTGAAAGCACTGCTATTGGTACCATCATTTGCTGAAAAGTCGGGAAAGGGAAACAAGCGGGACAGAGAGCGGGCTTCCACCCGGGCATAGGCAAGAGCAGCCATATTAGGCTTAGAGGAAGAGCTGTTTTCATGGGTATCTTTGCTTTACATATGAGAGAGGAGACAAAAAACGATCCTTACGAGCTGGCTGAGTTGTACCCGGGCATATGATCGCATCCTGAATTGCAGCACGTACTTTAGGCTCGTGTTATACAAATAGCTTCCTATTAAAGTTGCACAAGTACAGGTATTTTAATTATAATACAATTCTGAGAGTCCATCAAAATATGAAGTTGGAGCTTTGAAGTCGTTGATTTGACAGTCCCGCTATAGTGATACTTCCTGAACCCGCCCCCTAAAGCAAGCATCGATGAAGAAATGTCTTTAGTTCGGGGGGTTTCACGATATGTGAATAAGGCTCTCCTATAAAGTTAGCAGCAGTACAGTAAAATCTGATGTGTTTCTTGGCGAGGTGGGCAAAATAATTAAATAAAAAATTGAAATACCTTTATAAATCATTGTTAAAATTTAATGTGCATTAGAGAGAACCTTATATCCTATAAAATTCAATTTAGCTTAGAATCCCAGTCAATTACCTTGACGTGAATTTCTGTGTCATAGTGTGGATCTCGGCATCTCAGAAACAGTCTAGCTACGACTGTCTGGTCTCGGCATTGAGGCATTTCACTTTCTGTGGCTTTCTGGACTTAATCTAGAGGGCACATTATATATCTCATAGCTCTTGTGCGTTGTTTATATCATGAACTGGTAGGCAGAAAATGCTTGTTTGCCAGAGGCAAACGCGATAGGATTATTTTTTCCTCTCGGTGAATATATTTCCTGGATTAACAAATCTAAGGTCAAGTTCAAGGCATCGATTCTAGCAATACTTTTAAATGTAAGTCGACACGGGAATGTTTTGGCGGACTTTTTTTTTTTTTTTTTTTTCCTTTTTTTTTTAATGTGTTGAGTAAAGCGGCACTCTCGGTTGCGGGTGAACTTTGCACGGGAACATCGCTTGGGATACGGCCGTCCGCAGGGACAACTGTCGATTACTAGCACCTCAATTTCAAGGGATCACTGGGGATGTTTCCCTAAACCGCTCTGCTTAATTCTTCATAAAATACATTGACACGAAAGGGGACTGGTACCTGCTCGCTACAAACGGTACTGAGGACACGGCGCTTTGGGGGTCTGGGTGGGAGTGGGTGGAAAGTGTCTCCTTTTCTGTACCTGCGCATTATAACCAAGGAAATTTGCTTTCGCCCCAGTTCAGAGCCCGCCGCTGGCTCTAGACACCCCTCTCCCGCAGACGAAGTTTGCTAGAAGTCCCTTGCACCTGTATCTGGACGGACGAGGGGGGAAATAAGTGACTGTGTGTATGTTTTCTTGCGCTGGGAGAGCCTCCGAGAGTGTTCAGGGCGAGAAAAAGAGACATTTATAGCAGCATCGTCAGTCAATCAATTTCTGGTACACTAGTTGGTCTGAGGAAATCTCTTCCTGCGACCGTCTGATTGCCAAACCCCGCAGCATTGTCTTTCGGGACTAGGCTCCGAGCCTAGTAAATGTAAACATTTTAGAGGTGTGCAGAGCCCCCAGACCCCGGAGCTCCGGGCTGGGAGACCGGGGGTGAGGAGACGCGACATTGCGAGAGACTCCCCGCGCGTTGGGAAGGCGCGGGAGGCTGTCAGAACAGCAAACCGCTCGTCTGCTGGTGAGCAAGAGAATAGCTGCCGAAACGCCAAGTTTTCTATCTAGAAGTAGCTTCCTCTCCTGAAAAAAAAAAAAAAGCCCGCAATATTTCGGCTACTTGCTGCTGTCAGAGAGCCCTCGGATGTTCTTCAGCTCAGAGGGATGCAAAATATCACGATTGGCGGCCAACAACGAGTATATCTCCGTAGGTCCGTAGTTGCTGAATCCTAAAATTCAAACTAGACGGGAAGCTTGGTAGGAAAAATACCCATTCACCCTCTTAATATCAGCAACTTAAAAAGACAGACAGAGGGTGACAGAGGAAAGGATTTTGCTAATTTATGTTAAAAATTAATCTAAAGTATTCTAGCCAGATGAGTGCAGCCTTTTGAGGTGTTCAAGCCCCTGAAATAATGTAATGTGGTAAAAATTAAAAAAAAAAAAAAAAAAA
This sequence comes from Melospiza melodia melodia, assembly GCF_035770615.1. Classification (NCBI taxonomy): domain Eukaryota; kingdom Metazoa; phylum Chordata; class Aves; order Passeriformes; family Passerellidae; genus Melospiza; species Melospiza melodia. The sequence goes on along the minus strand of NC_086194.1, from coordinate 34,405,371 downwards.
AAAAAAAGAGTCAGAATTAAACTGAATCCTCTTTACATCTGCTCGTTCTCTTTACACGTATTCTGCAGTTTCCTAGCAAAATCACAACCACGCCGCCTCACGTTTTGGAAAATAAAGAGCCATGTCACAGTACGGGGCTTCCACCTTATCGATATACACACATACACAAGTACATACAAGAATTCACCTATTATTTAAATTATTTAGCTAGCTATTGTAGCACTTCATTCTATTGCAATCTTATGGAAACATATTTAGTTAAAAGAAAGAAAAAAAAATAAGGAGAAGTATGCCTATAGCTTTTTTGCATAACAGACAAAATGGCAAACAGAAAATAAATGCCTTTTAAGAACTTCTGAGCCCGAGATATTTAAAATCCAAATAATTAACAGGTTTTTCTGAAGCTGCATTCCTGGCAAATTTTGCGACGAATTATCGCCTTGTGCCCCTATTTGCTTTGGTAAAGGAGGAAAGACGGTGCGCTTTTTTTTTTTTTTTTTTTTTTTTTTTTTGGCAGCGACATTTCAAATTCCCTAATGCTACGTTTTCTAATAAGCCTTTGTAGACTGTAATCAACCCTCAGTTTTACAAAACACTGCCCTAACTCCTTAGATATTTTCTCCTGCTCGAGTGGTAATACCCTTCACCCTCCCTGTGCGAGAGAAGCAGCAGAGATTGAAGCCAGCGATCCTGTAATATTTTAATTAGCTCCTCTTGACGCAAATTCCTTCTAGCACACGTTCCTCCTGTTAATTAGAGGCACCCACCCTACTGGCAAGGTAAATGGTCGGCTTCAAATATTTTCCAAGCAGAGCCCGGTACAGAAAGACAACAATTTAGATACAATAGAACTTGACCTTTTGGAGAAGCAGTAGCGAGTTAAACAGTTCCCCTTGCACACCATCTGTATATGAAAAAGCTAGACTATCGAGGCGTCCTAGTTCTGTTTATATTCCTCCCAAGAAGAAGAGATGTAGCTTTTTTCTCCTCCCTTTGTTTAGCTTAGCTATGGGTAAGAGTCTCCCCACCTCTTGGCCACGCTTCTCCTTTGCAAAACCGTCCTGCAGCAGAGGTTCCAAATTCAGAGCGGTTTTACCCTCTCTAATCCGGTCGAAATACATGGGAAGGCGTAACGAATGCATTTTGCTTCTCCAAACGAAATGCCTGCCTTTGTTTATGTTGTTCTCAGTGAGGTTAGCGAGGGGAAGGCTCGGTTTTCCCCCTTCCTCAACGCGGAAGTCCCAATTACTGTATTAAAAGAGCAATTCAACATTAGACCAAATAATCAACATTGATAATTGTGCTGAACACAGCAACTTAACAGCAGGCTCCCTGCAATTACCCACACATTCCGGGACTTTAGGCGTACATTATCTCTTGTTTCACTTAACAGCAAATAAAGCAGAGAACAGCCTGTGCCTTGGCTGTCTACTCGCTACCAGACGAGCTGTGCCCCCCTCGGTTTCCCCATCGCCCTTCCCGCTTGCTGTGCAGGCGGCACCCGGAGGCGTTTTGGGGTCCCCCTGCGTTACAAACCCGCTTGCAGAGAAACAGGCAGCTCGCTTTGGAGAGATGGGGGAGAGAGCCCGAGCGATCCAAAAGCAGGCATCGGGGCTGCACGTGTGCGTGCTGTGCAAGCACATATATGCCCAGACACACGCACACCCACGCACACACACACGCTCCTATTTCCAGTCGCCTTCTCGCCCTTCTTGCCTTAATTTCCCTTTGTTTCCCAGAGGCAGCCCCGACCTCTGGCACGGCGGAGCCTCGCACGGCGCCGCAGCCCCCGCTGCAGAGAGGAGCGGCAAAGAGCCCCATACAAACCTGTGCCAGCTCTGCTCCCCATTTCTAGCCCCAAGGTTTGAAATTTATTGAAATGCAAGAGGGCGGCTGCAGTGAGTCCGAGGAGGTGGCGTCCCGCGATTAAGTGTTGGGCAGCTCTGTCATGTCTGCTCTGGCACAAGCTGAAGTTGACTGCCAAAGTGCTATAAAACCGCAGGTCAGTCTAGAACTGTTTTCGGTTCCCCTAGACGCGCCGTGTTCAATTATAGCCTTAAAAGCCCTAATACAAGTGCAAGAATTTGTTTGCCATCACACAGAGGCGGGGCGAGGCTCGGCAATGGTGGCGCCTTTGTTATCTCAAAGTCACTGAAATCCTTATACATTCCTTTTTGTTCGAAGGGAGGAGTGTCTGCGTGTGTGCAGGGTGTGGGGAGAGGTTTTCATCGACGGAATTGAACGGTGCGGGTGTACAGGGGAAATAACCAATGCTCGGACACCAAAAGAGGGCTTCCGACCCCCCAGTCCACTCCACCCACCACCCCACCACGACCACCCCCTGCAAAAAACCGGGGGAAAGTAAATGCGAGCAAAATTACAGCGTTGAGGAAAAAGCCAACCAGAGCTCTGGCACACCCCTCCCCACCTCAAGTTAAAAAAAAAAAAAAAAAAAAAAAAAAGAAATTAAGAGGGAGAGAGAGGGAAAGCCCCCAAACCTCCCAAACCTTTTTACAATCCCTAAACGACATTGCAGTCTTCTGCTAGCGGTTTTGACGACATGCAATCCTTTTCCATCCACTTTCTAGCAAATATGTCAAGCTGGAAGATTAATTCATTAATTTCAAGTTCAGCTCACAGACGTGCAGTAAGCATAAGAAGTTCTTGCAGCAAACCAAAATAAAGAGTTCATTACAGGGATACGTGCGGAGCATTTGATTTGTGAAGGGTAACCCTTGTAAAATAAGAAAAAGGCATATAAACATTAATGCTAATAAATTAGTTTACTCCACTACAAAGTAATTACTTGATAATCTTGAATTTACAGCTTGAATTCAAACGCAATAGTTAACTATAATGTAGGGGAAATACATAATGAGAATATTTTCTCTCTGCATAACATGATTAGATTTGTTATTTAGTCGGTTGCGATAAGGCAAGCAATAAATAAACAAATCGATGTTGACATTTAAATACCGAGGATCTCCAGAATTTAGTAGAGAACTTTCTCCGGATATATAAATACTTCCACAGCACTGCAGAGGAAGGGGGGGGGGGGGAAATCCAAATATTATTTCCCTAACATTTTCGTTTCCCTTCCACTAGCCTCCCAAGTCCACGGGGGCACGGATCTTGAACTACGTCTGATTTCCTAAGAGTACCGACTTCACAATAGCCGTTTGCCACCCTGTTTTTCTATTTTGATAAAATCCAGCCGGAACTCAAATATTTCTTTTCTGAAATCGAACATCAGAAGAGCAAAAAAATACTTTTTCCGAGAGCTTAGGGATGTCCGTGCCTCAAAAGGTGCTGTATTCTTTGGCGTATTTCTGTGTTTTCTTTGGCTCTGCTCATTCGGAGGGGTGTGCATTTTTATTGGCAGAAAAAGTACTTTTTCGTCTCTGCCCTGTACAATCCGCTTTCTATATCATCCCTTTCATGCAACAATAGTAAAAGTTTAACCAGGTTTTTAAAATAGGTCTCCCTGGGTGTCAGCCTTCAGCGACGACACAAAGCTAAAAGGAAAGTATCTCGGTACGGCGAGTTTGTTCCTACGGGTTAACAGTATGTCAAATAATTTTAACTAGGCTTCTGGCAATTAAACTCGGAGTATTTGTCAAGCTGGGGTAGCCCAATATCCACTGGTTTTTCAAGCATTTAGTTGCAGAGTTGAGGCGGAGAGATCAGCAAACAGCCTTTAGCTCCGTGGTCTGCACTTTAAAGGGCTTGCTGGCTTTCTGGCGTTGCGACTGAGGCAAGGGATGGTTTGGAGAGGGTGAGGAGGGGAAACCTGCGTCCCGGGGACCCGACACTGTTAACTACCTCCAGTAAAGCTTGGCTGAAGCCGCGCGGGGTATTTGAGGTTAATATGTAAGTAAGGGAAGGAAGACACTAAGCGCTTCGGAAGTGAACATGAATGCAAGCATGTAATCTATTCACCATGAAAATCAGTAAAGACTTGACCCTGGCACATTCTTCCTCGTAAGGTTTCCAGAAAAACCCTGAAGAGTGAGGGCTTTTTTTCTTTTTTTTTTAGGGGGGGAGGAGGGAAAGCTTAAACCGATAAAAAAAAAAAAAAAAAAAAAAAAAAAAAAAAAAAAAAAAAGGAGAAAAAATAAAAAGGGGGGAAAAAAGGAGACGTTTTCTTCAGGAGCGTTTTCCTCCTCCTCGTAAGCGGCTTTCCACAAGAAAGCGTGCGTGCATCTCTACTACGGTGCCCTCCTTCTCGGAGCCTGCCGGCGAGCCGCCGAACGCCCCAGCAAGCCCACAAACAAACAGAAAGGTCTCACCTAACCCCGGGGGGAATTGATAAGCCTCTCTGCTGCAGAGCCAGAGGGTGCCAGGGCCCGGGCGGCTAAGCCGGGGCAGTGGCAGGGCGGCAGCGTGTCCCCCCGGGCTCCCCCCCGGCCCAGCGGCGCTCGGCTCGCCCCTGGGCGCTGGCGACGCGCTGTTGCTTTCCCCCGCGACGGCCACAAAGGCAGCGGGGCCCGGGCCCGCCGCTCGTCAATGTCAACGTCGGGCCACGTGACCGCACCTCCCTGCGCCGCCGGGAGAGCTCTCCACGTCAGCCTACGTCTCCCCATCCCTTACTTCACGGATCCGCTTCAAAGGGGCAGCTGCGCTAGAGAATCATGTTAAGCTCAGCTAATGCGGAGAAGCCGAGGTAGCCCTAATGATGGATTTTGATGAGCGTGTTCCTTGTTCCTCTAACATGTATTTGCCAAGTTGTACTTACTACGTCTCGGGTCCTGATTTTTCCAGCCTCCCTTCTTTTTTGCCCCAAACCCCGTCTTCTCGCCCTATGACATACTCCTACTCCTCCAACCTACCCCAGGTCCAACCTGTGAGAGAAGTTACCTTCAGGGAATATGCCATTGATCCCTCCAGTAAATGGCACCCCAGGAACAATCTGCCCCACTGCTACTCCGCAGAGGAGATCATGCACAGAGACTGCCTGCCTGCCACCAACACTGCTAGCATGGGCGAGATGTTCGGCAAAAACACAGCTAACGTCTACCACCCCAGCACCAACGTCTCCTCCAATTTCTATAGCACGGTGGGCAGGAACGGGGTCCTGCCCCAGGCTTTCGACCAATTTTTCGAGACGGCTTATGGCACGGCGGAAAACCTGGCCTCGGCGGACTACCCGGTAGACAAGAGTGGCGAGAAGGCGCCCGCGGCCGCCGGGGCGGCGGCGGCGGCAACTTCAAGTTCGGAGGGCGGCTGCGGCAGGGCGGCGGCGGCGGCGGCGGAGAAGGAGAGGAGGAGGCGGCCGGAGAGCAGCAGCAGCCCCGAGTCATCTTCCGGCAACAATGAGGAGAAATCCGGCAGTTCCAGTACGTATAAAGGCAGCGCCGGAGCGCTTTTAGCAAAGGCAGCTTGAAATCTAGCGCACCGCCGCTGTTAAATTTTTATATGCTGTTTTATAAGCATATAAGGTTTATGAAGGGCCTTTAGATTTCCCCCAACAAAACTTTGTTATAAAAGGCGAGATCACGTGTTTAGTGCTGAAATTGGCCGTGAAATACCCACCGGGCAATGGATGCCTAATTTTTTTTCCCCTTTTTCTTCTCCTTTTTTTTTTTTTTTTCTTTTTTCCTGCTTTTTTTTAAAAAATAATAATAAAAAACCAGTTCCGTGGTCAGCTCTTGAAAATATAATAACGTTCGTTCTGTGCCTGTAAATTCGGCAAAAAAGGAGATCCTGACTCCTTTGATATCAATGTAATCCAGTGATTTTATAAAAGCCATGTGTTGCACCAGAAGTCTAGTTAGGAGCTGAATTCAAAGCCCTCGCCGTTTTAACGATTGCGCTAGAATAGCGTTTAACAGATAAAGTAGCAGCCTGAACTGTAGCAATATATTAAAAGAAGCAAATTAACCTAAAGCTGGCCTTTTTGTCTAAAGGAAGCCATTTTACTAAGGCACTGTGGCAATTACGTGTTGCCTTCTGTCCAACAGTTTGTTACTTACAATTGTTATTCAATCTGTCAAAGTCTGATTTTTTTATGTGAGCTTTTTAAAAGGCAAAGCTAGTATACGGCCGGGGGGAAAAAATACCTCGACAATGAACTGTACCAGAAAAGGAAGTTTTTAAAGGGATAGCAGCTACGTTTAATGTAAAGAGCTCCTGAACCTTGAAACCTTTTATATTCTGCTTAATGAACTTTAAAACCGTAATGGCTAATCGAGAGGAGAATACCTCGATGCGGTGGAGAACGTGCTTGAAAATAGCCGGCTAGGGGGAGAGGGAGCAGCCTCAGCCTTGGGCTCGGGGGTTTTTCCCCTGCTCGGGACGCAGGACGGGATCAGGCCGGGCAGGAGGGCGAGGTGCGGGCGGGCAGGGGCTCGGGGCGGGCTGGGCGCGGGCCCCCCCGCCCGCTGCCGGCAGCCAGGTGATGGCCGCTCCCCGGGCAGCTCCCGTGCGGGGTGGCGCCGGGCCGAGCAGCCCACAAAGGCTTTCCTCCGGCTCGTGAAACCCGCGAGAGCCCCCCGCCACCGCTCCTTCCTCCAGCTGCCCTCCCCGCGGAGGAAGCGCGGCCGGATCGCGGCTCTCGGCGGGGGTTTCGCCCTGCGCGCTCCCGGGGCCGCGGCGCCGCAGGGGCCGGGCTGGGCCGGCGGCTCCGGGCCCGGCCGCACGCACCCGCCGCGGCGGAGGGCTGGCGCCAAGCCCCAGAGCCACCGGCTCCCACCCCGGAGCGGGCAAAACGCGTCTTTTCCACGTTAACGTGCTTTCCCTGGGAGCACCCCCGTCCCTCCTCAGCCCCCGCCGCCGGCCACCGCCGGGTCTCAAACGTTTCTGCCTTTTTTCGCTCCACAGGTGGACAACGTACGCGTAAAAAGAGATGCCCATACACCAAATACCAGATTAGAGAGTTAGAAAGGGAGTTCTTCTTCAGTGTCTACATAAACAAAGAGAAACGCCTCCAGCTCTCCCGAATGCTCAATCTGACCGACCGTCAAGTCAAAATATGGTTTCAGAACAGAAGAATGAAAGAAAAAAAAATTAACAGGGACCGATTACAATATTACTCAGCTAATCCACTACTTTAAAACTCATAGCGTTTTTCAAGACGAGATTAAATTCAGATTTCGCCCTTGACAAGGTCAAGCCACGGGGTTACGTGGAGGAAGGAGGTGTGTATCTGACGGGACTAGAAGAATCTAAGGTTTTACACGCACGTAAACCTTCTCTGGAACTGCGATGATGATTTTTTATATATGTATTTACATATCAACTGGAATCGATTTGATTTTGACACACATGGGATCCATTTCTAAACGTGCACGTCACCTCTGAGTGCAAAATCCATACCTCTTACCTTTCCAGGCACTGCGGCTCACCCTGCCACGGCTTTCGGCAGGCACGGGCGGGGACGGTCCTTCTCCATCCCCGGACTCGCCCATCCCCGGCCCTTCCTCGCCCCTGTGCTGCTGTGCAACATCTGTCTGGAGATCGCCAGGTCGAGCTCACCCAACCAGGACCACTGCAGAATATAAACTCTGAGAAATAATCTTTTGTTCTTCCTTAGGAAAATGTCTGGGTCAGAGGCAGTGTTCCATTGCTCATGGGTTTGAAATAAGATTTGAAGGACGGAGACACACACACACACACACACACACACACACACACACACACACACACACACATATACACACACATATACACACACACACATACAAACAGAACTAAAGAAAGGGGGGGATGTCATGTCCACACCTTCCTGGGGCCAACCGCGAGTAGTTGTAATATGGATGTAGTGATGGTTATAGTAGTGTTTCCTTTGGGGGTGTGGGATGGGATGGGGGCGAGGGGAAAAAAGACCGAAATGAAAAAAATTACTTATTTACTTTTAAAAATCAGGTATAAATTCGCCATATGTCGTAAAGAAACAATCACTAAAAATAAAATTAGAAAAATTTAATTAGCTCTTGTTTTATTTATGACAACAGACTATGCGTTGCCATCTTTTTGGAGACAAATCATATACAAATACTAAAAATAAATCGGCAAAAGAGTGTGAATTTCAGCGTTTTAAAAGAAACAGCTCCTTAAAGGAAACTAACCTTCTGGCTTCTGGCTCACAAACTTTCTTCAGGAAATACCTGTGGAGAACGACAGTTTAGCAAATACCACACAACACTTAATTGAAACTTGGAGTTGTGCAATGCACTAACATTGGATGATTAAAATAACTCTATTGCATGTTCGTTTAAAGGTGACTAGTGAGGAGTTTAAACAGAAGCCAAACAATGTAAATATGGTAATTTTGTTGTTGTCTACTTTAAATGTCATGAGCTCTACTTTGTCGCCCAGTCGACGTATGCAAAGAATGGAGAGTTGTTTGAACTTATTTTAAATATCTATAAATATATATATTTCCCTGCAGGAACCAAAGTGTGAAAAAATGCAATTAAAAAAAAAAAAAAAAACAAAAAAAAAGAGGAAAAAGAAAGGAAAATATTTAAAATTCTATATCAGTTTACAAAGGATACCGTGTTCTATCGTTGAGGTAATTTGCTGTTGAGAATATCTGAATGTATATTTCATACAGGAATGGTGTTTTACAAGACTTGTAAATAATTAAAAAAAAGAACCCATGACCTATTTTGTTCGAATGCCCTTTTTTTTTTCCCCCTGGTTGGTTTTTTTTTTCAGTGGTGGTTTTTTTGGGGTTTTTTTATTGTTCCTTTGGGGCTAAAGGGTGTGGGATTTCTTTACATGTGCAACAAAGTGGTGATAAGAATGTTTTTGACTAATAAATTTTACCAAATGGATGTAATTTCTTTGTCACAATTCACAAAATGCAATATCTTTTTATGACGTCACTGTTTTCAATCTGTATCATCTATATGTATATACAGTTTTCTTTTAATAAGCGCAAGTATTTGGTTGCATGTATACAGTGGAACAGCGCACAAGGAAAATAAAATTAAAAAAAAAAAAAAAAAAAGGAAACTTTATATTTTTACTCTGGTGTTACGTTACTGCATGTTCTTTTCTCCAATGTAACTCTGGGACCCGAAATTCCTCGTGACCTTCTTCGGCCATTTGGGGTGAATTACTCTTCTTTTGTGAACTTCATCGTTAAATCTTCAACTCTGGAGTTAACAAGTGAACCTGGGCTTGTTTGAGCATACTTCCAGCGGGTCACAGGAAAAGGAAAATTAAGTGTGTACATAGCTCGCTACGTGTTAGGCCTTCTCCTTCTCCTGCCAGCGCCGGCGGGGCAAGGTCCTGTGCTCCAGGGCTGGATGTGCCATTGCCGCTTGCTCCCCGCCGCGTGTGTCCAGGAGAAATGCCTGCCGGTAGCATTTGGGACGCGTTTTATAAGCTGGCACCAAAGGGAAGTTTCAAGCCAGCTGATGGATGTGGCCAGAATTTGAGAGCCCTAAGAAAATTGTTGTCTTTGGGGAAAAGAATCCGCATGGCAGCGTGGTGGAAATGGACTGTTTGAAATTGTCCTTGATCTCCAAGGCAGGGAGGGGGTGGACTGAGGCGGGCAGCGGGGGGAGGAGGGCTGGAGGGAGAAAGTTGGAGAGGGCAGGGGGGAGAAAACCCCAAACACCAAACAATAGCTGAGATAGGAATGTGTTTTGAGGAGAGTATTTGAATCTTTGATGTTGACCCTCATCCTAATCAGGAGAAGAAAGTGGATTCTGTTTTTGCATTGTTTACTGGCTTTGAACTTCTGTATTGCTTGGACATCACCCATAACCTTGAGGTGAAGGACTTACTGACTTCGGGCCTTTGTTGACCACCGCCACCCAGCCAGACAACGTTTACCCAAAGGGAATGTTGAAAAGTGAGGGGGAAAAGAGGGGACTTTGTTTGTTTGTTTGTCTAGTATGCAAGGGGAAATGCCAGTTAAAAGGAGACAGACAGATGGATGGACAGACGGTGAGAGAGGGATAGAGGGACGGATGGAGAGCTGAATGGCAATGAAAGTTAAGCCTGCGAGCTTCCTTTCCTGGTTAAAAATTAACTGGTATTCAGAGCCAATCCTAGAGACAGTAAAAACATGGAGTTTCTGTGGTCGGGGTTGGATTTCCTAGCCCAATAAAATCGCATCCTCTGTGTTGCTGTGACATTGCGGCCATAAAAACTGTCCGTGACTCGTCCGCTCGCCTGTACCAAAGGCATCGCTCTAAAGGCAGCCGAGGCGCGCCCGGAGGTTTTTACACCGGGAGGTGAGCCACCATCGCTCCCCGCCGCCGTCCGTCTGTCCGTGCCCCCGCCCGCCCGCCGTCCTGCCGCGGGGCCCCGGCGTGAGGGCGGGCGGGCAGACGGACGGACGGACGGACGGACGTCGGCCGCGGTTTAGGGGCTGCTTTGCCACAAGATGGCGATCTTCAGATCAATGTCAAAGCCGCCCGGGGCAAGGGGAGCAGCCCTGCAAAGGGAGAGGGAAAAAAAAAAAAAAAAAAAAAAAAAAGAAAGAAAATCTTGGCCTTTGTTCACTTTGCATCCCTGGAGCCACACGGGTAATTATTGCACTTACCGGGCTCCGCTGCACAAAAAGCCGCTCGGGATGCCGGGGGAGGGGGGAGACGCTGGGGCTTCTCGGTGGAGTTAAAGCCTCTGGGCTTTGGGTTAGGAAATGCGCGAAGGTAAGTGTTTTACACATCTATCCGGCATGGAGAGCGGCGAGGAGTGCGCGGTGACCGGAATGGTACCCTGCCATGCGGGGTGGCCCTTGCCCTCACGGCTGAGCACCGCGGAACAGAACCGCAGGGAGGGGAAAGGATGCAAAAAGTTGGTGATTAGGATGTGAAATAATATAGAAGGGACTTTCTAAGCTGCAGTTGACCTTTAATTTTCTCTTAGTTTTGGCCAGCCACGTGGAAAATCCACGTTATCTGGAAATATTTTTTCAGAGTAACTTGTAGCTTTCTTCCACTTATTAAAAAGAAAAAGAAAAAGAAAAAAAAAAGAAGAAGAAAAAAAAAAAGAGTGTAGCATTGGAAATATTATGAAACTTGACATTTATGTGTGGAACAGTAGGTGTCTTCAATCAAATAGATCTATGGCAACACAGTCTGCAAATGACAGACAATTCTGACGATCTTATTAGTCTTGAACTATAGTTTAGTTAGGGTCGTTTGGTAACTTTAAAGGGTAGTCTGCTTCCTTGCAGCTGGACACAGATTGTGGTAAACAACTTTTGACATACTTATGCTAAAAACTGTTTATGTGATTGCATATTAAGTCAATGTTCGTGCAAGACCAGATTTAGACTTCGATTCTTTTCTTTCTTTCTTTCTTTCTTTCTTTCTTTCTTTCTTTCTTTCTTTCTTTCTTTCTTTCTTTCTTTCTTTCTTTCTTTCTTTCTTTCTTTCTTTCTTTCTTTCTTTCTTTCTTTCTTTCTTTCTTTCTTTCTTTCTTTCTTTCTTTCTTTCTTTCTTTCTTTCTTTCTTTCTTTCTTTCTTTCTTTCTTTCTTTCTTTCTTTCTTTCTTTCTTTCTTTCTTTCTTTCTTTCTTTCTTTCTTTCTTTCTTTCTTTCTTTCTTTCTTTCTTTCTTTCCTAATCAGCACATGTGCTGTAAACAAACAATAGTCACTCATTCTCATGTGCTCGGGGCTGCTCTGGATTGTAGCTTTGAAACTCTATCCTCTCTACGAGTACCCCTAACTCCAGGTTACTTTTCATGCCCATAAAATTTTCACATGTTTTTCTTATGTCTCCATTTGAGAAGGGTGGGCGGGAAGGTGGTATTGTATGGAGAAGATACTGGTTTGTCTACATGCTTTAATACACATGTTTCTTAGGGCAGAGTTTAAAATATCTGTCCGAAAAAAAATTAAAATATGATTTTATCCTTTATCTTCTATGTATATAATGCCTGTTGCCTGCAGTATTTTTTAAACTGTGCTTCCAGGGGACTGTTGCAAGTGTAGTTAAGAGCACATGCTCAGTCGACAGAGAGCACTTTCAGATGATTATTGGAACCTATCGATTTCATCAAAGATGCTCCATTAAAAGCTCGGGGATGTTGATCCCTTTTGACTTCCCTCAGCAATGCCAGGACGCAAGAAGCCACGTGAGAAGCAGGGAGATTTGAGGGTCCCTTTGCAACATTTCATTTTACACCAGTCAAGTTAAACTCCACATATTTGATCAAATATTTATTTTTCCCCTTGTTGTTTCCCTGTCCCATTCAATACTTGGCTGAATAAATCAAAGGGACCCCAGCAGCAGTTAAAGCGCCCTCTGGTTACGAATTGTTTACTGACGGCCGCGGTCATAGGATAATATTTTAAAAAAACAAGCTTGTTTCTTACAATAACTGTTTATTATTTCACATTATTTGGGTTTGCGTGTTTTGGAGGGAAGAGGGGAAGCCAGCTCAGTGTCTACACTGTGTTTAATTAATCGTGTACTCAACTTCAGCTCACATACCACATCCAAACCCCTGGGAGGCTTTTTCATAAGCTCATTGGGTTTGTGTTTTGTTGTCTATATTTTTTTTTAATTTTTTTTGTTTGTTTGGGTCACAATCTTTTCATTAAATGTGCTGAAATCGAAACTTCTGGCCGACGTGTGTGTCTGACAGCCAAGCTATACCGCAACCAAAAAAAAAAAAAAATTTATATGGATTCAGATCTTCTTTAAAGGGAAGACAGCCACAAAAAAAAGGAGAAAGGCTACAGTTTCAAATGCTTAATAGAGCTGTGCGGTGCATCTCTGGCAATAGAAGGGGTGCACTTAAAAGACAGACTTGGGCATGGAATATTTTCCCCACACATATATAACCCGATACCGTTGTTGCTTCTGCATGGTGTTTGGGGCTCTCTGGACAATAGAAAGCCCCGTTGTTCTCGTCAGTGCCGGAAAACGGCGAGGAAATAAAGCCCAAATGAATTGGTTTGGGTGTATTTTGTCCTGCCGCACACCAGCATTTGAAACTCGTCAGAATTACTTGCAAAATATGTTCCTAATCCAAATAAGTAAAACGATACATGTATAATATAAAACATAGTTAGGCGAGCAAGCCTCCGGATGGCTGGAATAAAATTAAATCGCAGCCTAATTTTTAACGAGATAATCCGCCAAAACAAGCCAACCTCCCCAGCAGCACCACCAGCGTGAAAGAATTTCTAGTAAAGATAAAATTAGTGGGGCCGTCATTTGTCACCTAACTTGGCACAGACGCTGTTCCTAAACCTCCTGTCTGAAATCCGCCTTCTTTGGAGCAAATCCAGAAAAAAAAAAAAAAAAAAAAAAAAAAAAAAAAAAAAAAAAAAAAAAAAAAAAAAAAGGAAAAAAAAAGAAAAAAGAGGAATCTGGCACACACACACGTTCCAGGGAGCTGACAGTTCCAATATTAAATAACTATAGTCTGATCGCATTAATTTTTGGAGCTGTATAAAATGCAGTCCACGGCTGCACTCTCAGATAGGCGGCGCATGCACTCCCGCACAGACTGCAAGGCCGTTTACGTTTTCACAAATTGCAGCTTGCCCATGTCTACAAATAAAAGCATATTTTAATTAGCTCGCAAAATGCGTCTCTGGATTAACAGCGCTGATCTTTTGGGTTATACGGGCCAATAATAAAAAGATAAATCACGGTTTAACACGATACGTTTTGAGATTTCCAGTCAGAGTTTACTTAGGCTGAGCTGTCGGTTTTTATTTATTCCCTTTTTGTTTTTAATTTTAGTTCAACCAATAAAACGGCTTAACGACGCTATTAATGCATCTATTATATTTTTCTTAGATCAATAAAATTTTATTTTGATAGTATTGTCTATGTACGCCATGAATTTAGATTCTCCACGAAAACACCTTCTCGCTGGCTTTGATATTTATCAGAATTTTATTTGCTCGGTTTTATAGACCCTCGGATAGCTTTACTTACAGAAGTAGAATTAAAAAGAAAGTAATTCTCGTCCCCTGGCGTCCACAATATTCTTTAAAATTTCTTTTAAATAGGGGTTAAGTTCCAAGGGACACATTGTTAAGCGCTGGTAACGCAGTAGCTGCACTCAGCGCATGCCAAATTAGCTCAGTTTAGTCAGAATTGACCATTATCTTTTATAGTTACGAATCAAGTGAACATTATTAGTTTTACTTCGCTGGGTTTGATGATGCTGGTTACTATTTGCCTTGGCCTTGTTAGCGATTAAAGAAAGCGGAGATAATGCAGCGCCGAGCTGAGTTCATGATCTAGACGGGGCCGGTGCCTTGACCATCAAACCGGCTCCGTTTACTGCGGTCACCGCAGGAGCCCACGGCAGCTCCCGCGGGACCTGACACGGGGCTGGGGTAACCCACTGCTGCAAAACCCAAACGGGGAGGCCAAAGAACACCTTCCAAAATTCTCACCGGCCTCTGTGCTTTTTGTCTGACTCCCCTGCACTAGATCGCAGAGGGAGGAGAAGCCAACTCGCGTCTCATCGATGCACTCGCAGTCATTTCGGCTGACGAAGATTGCAGCGTACTTTTTATAGTACTTTCCTTCACTTTAATCCAATTTTTAAAAGGGAGCTGCTTATTTTAAAAACAGCTTTGGAATGATTTCAAGCGTTTCTCCTCGGTTCCGTATGGCTTTTAGATTTGCAATCCGTTTCTATTTAATTTGGCAAATGCAAAATAAACATACCGCAAGAGCAGACTTCCCCAGAGTAATTTTTATACCTGACTTGTGTAGAGAAATGTATTTGGAAGGCGGCGCTGGGGCTCACGTTTCTTTTTATTTAGATCTGTATTTATGAAGCTAAGCCTATTGATAATAGCCTTCCTGTATATCAGCCAATAAACCAGTTCCTTCTGTGGTATTAATTTTGTTAGTAATGATATGGCCCTCATAGGAATCTGATAAGGGTTCGTCCATCGCACATTAACACATCCGAAGTTAGTCGGGTTGGGAAATCACAAACAAAGTCACAGGAGGAAATGCGGGAAGGGAAAAAAAATCGAAGGGCTTCTACAGGCTGGGAGATCTGCCCCCGTCACCGCATCCCACGGGCCGGTCAGAAGGAAACCGCGATGTGATGCTCGCCCCACCACGCTGGAAAAATCAGGCGCCTTTCCACAGAGATTTGATGGGTGTTCCAAAGTTGTAGCATCCCCTGCCTGCCCTGGCGCTTCCCGGGGGCGCGGAGGGACGCTGGGGAGGGCCCCGCGGGAAGGGACACTGCCCTCCTGCCGCAGGGAATGTCACGCTGTGGAAAAAAGCTTTTCCCCGTGGCAGGCAAATATTGCGGGACAAGACCACGTGGGGCTTGACAGATCCGTGGGGCGAGGGGAAGAAGGGCTCCCTGGGGGTTTCGAAGGCCGAGGGTAGGGCCCGGGGAATTCGGGGCGCCGCGCCTGCTCCGGCACACCCCTCCCCGCAGGCAGCGGCCCCAGCACCGCCGCCGGTGCCCTCCCGGCCACGGCAGCCGGTGCCCGGCACGGACTCTGGTCCCGGCCGGTGGTGACGCCCGGTCGGCGGCCGCTCTCACCCGCCCGACCTGCTGGAAGCAGAAAGCGGCCGATGGCCGCTCATCCCGGCGGCGTGCGGGAGAGAGGAGCGAGTGATGCTCCTCAGGGATGGGCAGCGGGAACCGGGCAGCCTCAGGCTCCCCTTGAACTAAAGTGCCCTCGTTCCGCGGCCCAGGCAGTGAGGCGACTTCAAAATGGCATAAGCGAGAGATGATGGAAGTGAAAGCAAGTCATCATTAAGCATTTCATTACGAAATCTATCTGTCTCTCTGCCTGCGTCCCTGCCTGTCTGCTCTCTGTCTGCTACCTCCGCCACAATTACATATCGACTGGACCGGGCTGTCTAGTATCTCGGTATTTATCTAGCTACTCTTATTTCTATTATTTAGTGCATTGCTTAACGGAGACGATGCTTTTGAAGAGGCGAAAGTGAAAAGACCCAAATGGAGCGGGAGGGAGGGGAGATATAAAAATGATCGTCCAAATATAAACACATCAATAAACACGGTGCGCAGCATCCTGCGAGGATCCATTTGAACTGCTCGCGTCTGGATTCTTTCTGTGACATATGTCTGGCTTTATATTTTAAATGGTAATCAGACCTCACTAAGAATCCAGCGTTAACTAAAGCATTAGAAGCTGCAACCGCACAATCAATCCTCCCAGAGTGGCATTGCTCCCTAAGAGATTCCTCAGCGCAGCGGCGAGCATTTTATCTCCAGGAAAATTAAGCCCAGCCTGGCGTCGTGGCGGTGATGTTAGGCTGCAAGCAGCCCCCTTCCTCGCTAGTTTAACGCGGGAGGCACCAGGCCCCTTTACGGTTTCCAATGATCCGTGATAAACAATAACACGTCTTTTATTTCTTAAAAAAACGAGACAATCAAATAAAATGAGCAGAGGCTGAGCATAAAACACCGGGCGAGCCGTGGCTTTATTAATTTCGTGTGACACATAGCTGCGGAGGGAGGTGAGCAGGCATTGCTGCTGGAAAGCCCGACCGCGGGGAGAGAGGAGCGATAGTAAAAGCTTCATCTGGACACGGCTTCAGCCTAGGTATAATAAACATCAGGACCGCCGGGCTATTTTATAGCGGCGTGTGTGATAAGAAGGGAGCAAACTTGGAGCCAGTACCAGCACAGCCTTCTCTTTCCCCTTCCCCTTCCCCTTCCCCTTCCCCTTCCCCTTCCCCTTCCCCTTCCCCTTCCCCTTCCCCTTCCCCTTCCCCTTCCCCTTCCCGGGAGCGCGGCTCCCTCCTGGGCGCAGGCGCTCGCCCATATGGTGGAAGTGCGCGCGCCCGTGTGTATGGAAATCCATATTACACATTAATATACATCTATCTTCCAAATTCAGAGGTCGACCTGAGAGCAGCTCTGTGCATACGAAACCAGACGGGGAGGGGTTGCTGGGGAGGCCCGGGCTTCCATTGGCTGCGGGCGCCTGCCGTGGTGCGGGGGTATCTCTCATCATATTCAGCATGTTTTGCACAAGAAATGTCAGCCAGAAAGGGCTATCTGCTCCCTTCGCCAAATTATTCCACAACAATGTCATGCTCCGAGAGCCCGGCTGCAAACTCCTTTTTGGTAGACTCCCTGATCAGCTCGGGCAGAGGGGAAGCGGCGGGAGCAGGAGGCGGAGGCGGAGGAGGAGGCGGCTACTATCCCAACAGTGGGATCTACCTGCCACAGGCGTCCGATCTGTCCTACGGGCTGCAAAGCTGCGGACTTTTCCCCGTTCTGGGCAAACGCAATGAAGGTACTTCTCAAAGCATGGTCCCCAACTCGCACTCCTACGTGTCAGGGATGGAAGTGTGGCTAGATCCTCCCCGGTCCTGTCGCATGGAAGAGCCGGAGAGCCAGCAGGCCACCTCGTGCTCCTTCGCTACGAGCATTAAGGAGGAGAGCTCCTACTGCCTCTATGACTCAGAGAAATGCCCCAAGGGCTCGGCCGCCACCGAGCTCGCTCCCTTCCCGCGGCTGAGCGCCGAGGTCAGCCCAGCCAGCGGCGGCGGCGGGGTCCCCGTGCCGGGCTACTTCCGCCTCTCCCAGGCTTATGGCACTTCCAAGAGCTACGGCGCGGGGCCAGCCGGGGCTGCCCCCTTCCCTCCGCAGCCCCCCGGCCGCTTCCAGACGCCTCCATCTTTGCCTCCCGTCCCGGAGCCGGGGAGGAAGGAGGATGAGGAGCGCTCCCCAAGCCCCTTGGCGTGCGTCTCCCAGAGGGAGGACGAGACTCAGGCTTCATCTTCCACCGCAGAGGAGCTCTCTCCAGCTCCGTCAGAGAGCAGCAAAGCTTCTCCAGAGAAAGAGCCTGTAGGTAAGCGAATGATGGTGATGATGGTGGTAGTGATGATTAAAGAGAGAAAAATAAAAGAAAGAAAGTAAGAAAAAAAATAGTCGTTGAGGATCATAGTGGCATTGAAATGCGAAAGGAGGATCCCAGCTGCCCCGCGGGGCTGCCAAGAAGCGCTGCTCAGACTGACCTTCTGAACTTTGTAATATTCGGGCATGGGGTTGCCGTAAAAATTAATGTCCATCCTATAGTTTAAAACCCTTAGAGCCTCCGCTATGGGCAACTTTAGCCTGCATGCTGCTAAAATATATAGAAAAACAAGATCAATCTCTCCCCCGTGATGTGAAGGTGCCTACCAGATAACAGAGATGTTTGTAAAGCATCCAAAATAAGCAATAGGCAGTGCCAATAAATAAACCTATTAACGCGGTAAGTTATATTTTACGATCCAGAATGCTTTTCGGAATAACAACCGCGCTGAAATGTGCCATCTATGAGCTGCTATCAAATTAGACTGATGAATGCACGGCGAATATCCTTCAGCATCTACACTAGATAACACAGCTGTTATTTATACTTTTCTTTATTTATTTCCCTTTCGTGTCCCCATGGCAAAAAATAGCTCCCCTTCCCCGGACGGCAGATTTAGCAGGAGCTTCTCTCCGTCCGCCTTTCGGACGCCCTTTTATTCCTTTTAGGCGGCTCGTTGGAAAGTAGCATTTAAAGAAAAGGGAAAAAAAAAAAAAAAAGAAAAGAAGGGTCAGCGAAAAACTGTTAGAGAGCCAACCCCAAACCACTAACCACTCTTGAGCCATCAAGGGATTGGTGTTACCTCTTTCCCAGTCAGTTCCACTGATAGAAATCACCTCAAAACCTTTTTATTGTTGTTATGACCGCATTTTTTCTCTCCCGAAATGGTTGGAAATGAGAAGGCCATGGCGAGGCTCTCCGGAAAGGCAGGGGCTGAAGGCAGGGAGGCTCCGGCTCCCCAGCTCACCTTGTTTTCCACCTCCGTAGCACGCTTACAAAATCCGGATCCGGAGGCTTTGTTTTTTTGGAAGCAGGTGCCTGGGGAGAAGGAAATGAGACTGCAGGCCCTTCAGCAACTGCCCCCAGTACCAAAGGGCTCGGAATGGCCGACAGGGAGAGGGTAGGAGCTCATTTTGGAGGGTCGGAGATAAACTACAAATCCGGGGCACGCTGCCCCGCCAGAGGCTGTCCGGAGGTTTGTGAGCAGTGGCAGTTCTTACCCGGACAAACCCAAAACCTTTGGGAAACCGTTCTGAAGCTCTCGGTTCCCTCAAGGACACCCCACATTCCAGTTCTCCGCAGCTGGCGGAGCGAGCCCATCGCACACACAGACACAGGCGCACGCACAGATGCTCCTTCCTTCTCCCCCACAGCTCTCTGCCTCCTACCCGATGGTAACGTCCATTTTTTACTTTCTCAAAACTAGGCAATTCAAAAGGAGAAAATGCAGCAAACTGGCTCACGGCAAAAAGTGGCAGAAAGAAACGATGCCCCTATACCAAGCATCAAACTCTCGAGCTGGAAAAGGAGTTTCTATTCAATATGTACCTGACTCGTGAGCGTCGCCTAGAGATCAGCCGCACAGTCCACCTCACAGACAGACAAGTTAAAATCTGGTTTCAGAACCGCAGAATGAAACTGAAGAAAATGAACAGAGAGAATAGGATTCGGGAGCTCACAGCCAACTTTAATTTCTCTTGATGAACCTATAAACACATCTTTATGGTTTAAAGAGCCAGTATCATTTTCCTAGGCTGTATTCATCCGCACCTGTATGGATTAACGATTTTAGGCGCTCTCAATATGTCCTTAACCTCTTAAGAGCTACTTTGGGGGGTGGGCGGATTAAAGTCACGCTAAAGCACAAAATACCGTGTGTGAACCTCCCCTCTTCCTTCAGCCTTTCCCGGGGCCAATTGGTTTCCTCTAAGCTTTGAAACACAAAAATACCATTTCAGGAGCTGCAAATATGTTTCTCCCTATCCGTCTCTCTGAAAAGTAAACAATCCTAGTTAAAGGTGCATTCATTTAAAATATAAGTGCTGTAACTTGGACTGTACGTAGCTGCACAATGAAGAATTTAAGTGTTGCCATATTTCTATATATTGGGAGCTTTCCCCTTCTCTGTTTGCCTTTTCTCCCCCTCCCCCTTTTTTCCTTCGAAAAGCGGGACTTAAAATAATGAAATGCAGGCATCCTTTAAAAGGGTTTCACGGGAACGGGTGTTAGGAATTATTTTTCTTTTTTTCTTTTTTTTTTTTTTTTTTTTTACACTTTACCTTAAAAGCCAATATTACAGCTTTAAATTTGGCCAGGAAAATGAAATATCTTCTCTTTAAAGGTATAAAAGATTTCGTTTTACTCATGGACTAAATTATTACACTTACCTCTGAATTTCTCTCGCTGGTTGTAGATATTTACTTAATGTAGTTTTGCTTAAATATGTGAATTTGGTGATTTTCTTTTGTGTCTATATATAACGTTACCATTGGTAACGCATGACAAGCACACAGAAATTCCCCCTTGAAAAGAAAATAGTCACTTTTTTCCTCACTAATTTCACTGAAAGTATATATCCTGAACATCAGATGGACTTTCTGAGCCAGAGTCTGAGATTGCGAGGGAGAATATGTTCGTCTTCCTTTATACTGTGAAGTTACATTCATTAAAGGGTCAAACATATAGGTCAAAAAATTTAAAAAAAATTAAAAAAAAAGAGAAAGAAGGGGAAAAGCTATAAATACAGATATGGATAAATGTCTATTATTATTAAAATGCCGATACTGTTTTAAGCAAATGCATTCTATCGTTATTATAAATGTTAGTTCTAGCTATATCTAGTTCTTACCTTAAATCGGAATAAATTAATATTGTAATGCTGCTGTGCGTGAAAAAGACGATGTTTATGTTCTCATAGAAGAATAAAAAAACCGTGGAATGAATCCTTTTAATTTTACCTCTTTTTGTGACTGTTTATCCTCAGGTTCTACTTTATGTCTTCGAGAACTTTTACAACAGGAATAGTTGCCTAAACCCCCTGCAATTACTTTAGGAATCTATTTAAATATTACCTAGACGGTCGTAATTTGTCTGGGCCATATAGCGATGGTGCTCTAAGGTTTGTCGGCTTTTGTTCAGTTTTATGACTTGCTAGTATATCTGGATTGTTGCTGTCTTGAACGAGTGGTTTCAGTTGACTGAGGAACTGCATAGACTGAGGAAGCAAATTACTATTTCTTGAGGGTAGGGAAACGATATATTTCTTCTCTTTTTTTTTTTTTTTTTTTTTTTCCCTTTTTGTTAATCGAACACCTACAAGTGTGCGGAGATTTTTAACTCCAGAGGACGTTGACAAAATTCTAGCTTTATCTCAGGGCTGAGAAGAAATCGTAAAGGTGAGATCATGGAAGGGGGGGGGGGGACGCCAGCCTCGCCTCCCTGCCAGCGGGCCCCTCCAGACAAGGCTATTCCCTACCTGGCTGCATGTGGAAGAGCTTATTTCACACAGGCTGCCTTTTTTTTTTTTTTTTTTTTTTTTTTCCTTGTCTTTTTTTTTTTTTTTTTTTTTTTTTTCCTGCATCCTTTCTTCCTCGCTGCATGTTTAGCTAACAGGGTCTTGCACAAAGGGAACGCAAAAGGAAGGCTGGAAGAAAAGAGACAGCTAATGCTTCCTTGCAAGGGTATATGTATGCCGGGAGGAGGGGGGGGACAGACTTTGAACCCGGGCTGGCTTCTTGGGAGCCGTTAGCTTTTCGTGATGTAACATCGTCGTGCACGGCCCTTTTTCCCCCGATTACATCTGCATGGAAAGGCGAAAGCTGCCCGCTCGCGTGTGTGTGGGTGGTTGTTATTATATTTTATTCTTGTTTTCATTAACCCACCCGAGGCTGGCCGGGGGGCGCGGAGGGGCGCCGGCGGGGTGGGCGGGAGGGCGAGAGGCATGTTTTAGTCACGTTTCTGGTTTTATTTTCGTAGCGGGATCCTTGCGTTAAGGACCACGGCAATGGGGAAAGTAATAATTAGCGCCTGAGAACTGCTCTGTGGTTTAGGTAGTTTCATGTTGTTGGGGCTCCACCTTTCTCTCTACAGCACGAAACTGCCTTAATTACTTCAGTTGATATCATCACCAGGTATGCTTGGTGCGAGGGTCCTTTCTACCCGAAGAAATCTTAGCGCTGAAGTGAACTGTAGGCGTCAAGTCCCAATGCCATTGTTTCCCATCTGCAGCGGAGCCTCCTTTGATTCCTCAGATAAACACGGCAGCCGAGGGGGGAAGCTTGACAAGTTCTTCAAGGTTAGCTAGCTCCTAAGCGAGTCCCTGCCTGCTTGCGGGTTTTTAATATATCTCGTTGGCTGCATTCAAGGTCAGGTGCGTTTTTGCATTCCGCTCGGCGTGGGTCGAGCTCCGGGGGCCGGGGGGAGGTGGGCGGCTGTTTTATTTTTCAATCTGGATGTATTAAAAACCGAAAGACCTGCAAGCGTGCCTAGGGGAGGGGGTGGGGAGAGATCAAATCTACCTGCCCCACTGCAGGCGTCATCACAAACTGGGGCCCGGAGCGCACCCACGGGCGGCGGGGTGCTCCGTGCCGGCGGCGGCGCTCGGCCCCGGTGCAGGGCAGGCCGGGGCTGCCGGAGCCTGGCTCGGGGCTCGGCCGGCTCCGCGCCTCCGCCGTCGGGCCCGCTACCCCGGGGCTGCCCGCGGCCCGCAAGGCCTCGGTTACGATCACGATTGCAGTGCGGGCTCTCCGCGGCGGCGGAACGGGCAACAGCGACCTCTCCGGGCCCGCTGCCGTCGCCGCCACCGCCGCCTTTTGTGTTCGCAGCGCGACCGCGGGCAATGGGCGGGCTCCCGCCGGGCTCTCCGCCAGCAGCCAGCGCCGCCGCGGCCGCGGAGCGGGGCACCCTCCGCGGAGGGAAGGAGGGCGGGGAAAAGGACAGAAAACTCACTCGTTGCTCGTTTAATTCTATTTATTTTTTAGCGGTCGTGATTATGTTTGCCTTTAAAAAATAGCAATAGTAAAACCTAAGAAGTTTTTCGAAAGTTCAGGCTGGGCTGCAGGAGCTCAAATGAGTTTGGATAGCGGATTTCAGCCGTACTCAGAAATGCAGTCGTCCCCGGCCGGGGCAGGAGCTGAGCTCTGCATTGCAGTAAAATTTAAGTGCTTGTGTTTGCCTCTCCGCACAAGGTCTGACGGGCTATCTGCAGTGTCTGTGTACATTTCGGGGAGTGTATTTACAGTTCTGTGTTTGTGTGTGTGCCTGTATGGCGTCTTTTGCCTCTGCCCTTTTGATTCCCAGCTGAATGGCCTCATCCTGATTTTGGACTGCTTCCTCTAAATTCTGAATCATTTTTTCTCTTCACTGTGCCAAAACCCCTCCGTGGCTTCGTACCACCACTGGTTCCGTGAGAGAGGTCTGCAGTGGCAGGAAACCCTGGGAAAGGCGATCCTGAACTTCCCGTTCAGGCGAGATCGCCAACGCCCGCGAATTCCTGCCCCGCGCCCGCGTACGCTGAGCGCCTCCGCGGTGCGCGGCTAATGAAGCAGCGCCTGAAGCTGCCCCCCCGCTTAAAAACCGACGGGATCCTTCCTGATGCAGCCGGGGGCTGGAGCTAGCGGAATGGGAGCTCTGCTCGTTCGGCTGCGTTGGGATGGAGGACAGGGAGTACTTTATTCGGACACGATCGCTCCGGCGCTGCATCGTTCCTGGGAATTCTGGTTTCATGTAGCATTTTAGTGTCAATGTCTGTTTCTGCCCTGTTTGGGGTATTTTGCCCCCCAAGGTGGAAGTCACCAAAACCTTAAGTAATTTGCAAAGTAAATTGATGAAGCGAAATCGCCTACGTGGCTCGTATGAAAAATGTACTTTGGGTGAAAATGGATCTAAAACGGCGATAAAAGAGTCGAATATCCCAGCGTAATTGTCAGCAACGTGACCGCGTGAAAAATATCTAATTATTTGCTGTATTTCTCC
The DNA here is from genome assembly GCF_035770615.1 of Melospiza melodia melodia. Classification (NCBI taxonomy): domain Eukaryota; kingdom Metazoa; phylum Chordata; class Aves; order Passeriformes; family Passerellidae; genus Melospiza; species Melospiza melodia. The sequence continues at coordinate 34,381,654 of NC_086194.1, read as the reverse complement.
TCTTACTTTCTGTACAACCTCTCCTGCCCCTTGGATGTTGGCAGCGAACAAATGCGGAATTTTACAGGGGAAATAAAAACGCAGTCACGTTCTTTTAAGCGCTATTGTTATTGTTATTCATTTGCTATTAGTTTTGGTGACGAACCAAAAAAATAAAACCCGCTGCTGTAGTTGAGAACCCAAATTCGAATATAAACATCCAGGACTCCTGCAGCTAAGATTATTTTTTCTGAATGGAAAAAGGAAGTTCTACAATCACATTTCACCACAGCTGACTCTTAATAATAAATACAAATGACGTGGAGTTCCGTCTTTCCAGGAAAGAAATACAATTATTTTTTTCTATTACGGAGTGTCTATACAATGGGGAAGAAAAAAAAAAAAAAAAAAAAAAGAGAGAGCTTTATTTGCATTTTTAAAATTGTTAGAAAATAACGGGCCTCTTGTTTATTGAGATCTTGAACTGTTCCACGATTTTCGAACTCTAATGGGGGATAATAGTTTCATTATGAGCCTTTGTAATTTTGAATGTGGGAGAGAGCGGTGTTAAAATAGGCCCTCTGTAAGATTTCGGATTAAACTGTTGAGAAGACATGAAAAGAAAAAGAAAGAAGGAGAGCGAGAGAGAGAGAGGGAGAGAGACAGCCCACATAGCGATGTAAAACTAATTAAAACCACACTTTCGCATGCACAATATTTACACGTGATTCTAATCATTACTCAGTCGTCCCTGCCGTTTGCTGGGCTCTCTTTTCAATACAAGATATTTCGAGTAAATTGAGCCTCTCACGGAGATTTTTTTTTGTGCCCCCTGCATCTTAGTGACCGCGCTCCTTCGCCAGCCACGGGGATAAACAGCGTGAATGTCCGCCAGGGAGAGAGAAACCAGGGAGTCGCAGGCATGTTTGCCAAGAGCTCAGCCACTACTTTAATTCCTAACACTGGACTTGGATCTGGCCGCCTCTTACTTTCCCCCGCGCACCCTCCCCTCCTTCTGCGGAGGATTGTAACCCTCCGCTCGGCTTCCGATGCCGCTAGCGTGTGTCCTGCAGTCACAGGAGGTGCCAGCAAATAAATAACTATATTTGCACATAAATTTGATTCACCAGAACGCCGGACGGCCGGCTGCGAACGCCCCTTTGATAGCCGCCTGGAGAAGCAGGGTGCCTTTCGGCAGAGGGGAGACGGGGCATTTTCTGCCCTTTCCCCCCGCTGCTTCCCTGCATAGTTGCAGAATTAATTGTGGTGATAAATACCGCCGCCCGGCTCTGCCCGCACTCCTTCCCTCCCGGCCGGGACGGCCGCTCCCTCCGGCCACCGCCGCCCAGCCCCGGCTGCGCTCCCCGGCCTGGCGAAGGGCTCCCCGGTCCAAGGGCAGGGGCGGCGGGCAGGACGAGGAGGGTGTTTCGGTCACTGCCACACCGTGCCCGGCGGGCTGGGCTGGTGAAGTGCACTTCGGTGCGGGCCGGGCTAAATACCGAGCCAGCGCCTGCCCCTGTCCTTCTCCGGCCGGGCGGGGAGGGCCGGCTCTGCGCCGGCCTTTCGGAAAGGGGATACGTTGAATTTGACTTTCCGCTGCCAGCTCTGAGCCGAACGGAACGGTATTATTTACAGTGGGTTCCCAAACTAAACACAATAGTATAATTTAACCTTTCCAAGCACTCGTAAATTTTTACTGCTGTGAAACACAGCGATGCAAATGAGCGCGCTCATAGTTACTGACTTAATAACAACCCCGTGGCTCCCGAAACAATAACTCCTTATGAAATATAATAAATGTATATTTAAATACAGTATACCGCAACTACTATTTTGCTCTTTTTATTGCTTCGGTTATTGTATCGTTTTATGTGAAGGTCTCCGATCACAAGGGTGGCGGGATTTTTTTCCGCGGAGAACACGACCCACTGATGGGATGATTAATTTTGATATAAAATAGTCCGCTTAAACGAAAAAAAAAAAAAAAAAAAGAAAAAGAGAGAGAGGGGAGAGAGAGAGGAAGAGAGAGAGAAAGAGGGGAGGGGGGCTGTAATACGGAATCTGATCTTTTAATCTCAGTTGGCCGCAATTAAAACAAACCCCGCCGTATAACTCAAATATCCCTTTGCATAAAAACATATGGCCTCGCTATAAAAATTATGGCTGGAAAACACTGACCCATTAATAGCCCGCGGACTGATTTATACTTTATTGTTCTGCTCCCCCGCCACGTGACAGGCGCAGCCAATGGGCGCCTGCGCTGCCCTCAACTTATTACTGACTCTACTTCTCCGCCAGCACCAAGTTGTTACGTGAAACCCGCAGCCCCGAACCGCGGCGGGTCCGCCGCCGCCCGCCCGCCCGCCCGCCATGTCGGCTCCCGGGACCCTCAGCAATTACTACGTGGACTCCTTCCTGGTGCCGGAGGGGGACGAGCTGGCGGCGCCCCGCTACGCCCCCGCCCCGCTGGGGCCGCCGCCGCGGCCGGCGGCGCTGGCCGAGCACCCCGAGCTGGCCCCCTGCAGCTTCCAGCCCAAGGCGCCCGTCTTCGGCCCCCCCTGGAGCCCCGCGCACCCCGCCGGCGCCAGCGGCGTCCCCGCCGTCTACCACCCCTACGCGCACCACCAGGCGCCCGTGGCACCGCCCGACGGCAGGTACATGCGTTCGTGGCTTGAGCCTGTGCCGGGCTCCTTGTCTTTCCCCGGGTTACCTACCAGCAGGCATTACGGCATTAAACCTGAACCGCTGGCGGCCAGGAGGGCTGACTGTACCACGTTTGACACTCACACTTTGTCTCTCTCTGATTATGCTTGTGGTTCTCCTCCAGTTGATAGGGATAAGCAAAGCCACGAAGGCGCATTCTCTGAAAGCAATGGAGAAAGTGAGGCAAACGGAGAGAAACCGCAGATCGATCCAAGTAAGTGGGACGGCGAGGGTAATGGACTTCAGGGCTCCGCGCCGGCCGCGGGGAGGTGTCGAGGCGCTGGGGCTAATTACGCGGCCGAGCACCGGCCGCCGCCGCGCCAGCCCGCCGGGCTCTGCCATCTGCAGAAGCCAGTGCTGCCTTTCTCAGGCTCGAACGGGATCTAGGACGGCTCTGGCTTTCCGGGGTGAAAGGAAACAAAAAACCCACCCAACAACTGCAACTTAAAAAAACATTAAAAAAAAAAAAAAAAAAAAAAAGAAAAAGAAAGAAAAAAGAAAAAGAAAAGAAAAAAAAAAAAAAAAGGGGAAAAAAAGAGAGAGAGAGAGAGAAATGCAATAGCCGCCCATCCTCACTCCTGCCACCCCAGCAAACTCAGCAGGACGTGCTCACATCCTCCTGCCTCGCCGCGCTCCCAGGCGTGGGCAGACGCCGGGGACAGGGGTGCCTAGAAAGCACTGGATGTGAATCAGATCTTTTTTGAGACGGCTCTCAGGACAGGGCGGCTATTGCTGGGCTGAGAGCAGAAACCTCGCCGTTGACTTGGTTCCTCCCCTCCCCCTTTCGTCTCCTCGGTGGAAAACCCCGGGCTGGATGCTCCCAGGACTGCGAGACTGGTGGCAGAGCGCCTAGGGATTACTATCGCGATTAACGCCGTGCGAATAAGGGTCCTAAGAGGGCGAGGGTTTAATTATGCCAGCTGTAGATTAACTCGCCAGCTCCCTGGGTTTTGCCAGGGATGACACAGGAGAAGGTAGAGATTAAAAAGACAAACAATTTCGATGACATGTTGAGCTGGCTGCTTACTCCCCGGGCTGGCAGTTTGAGGCGTGGGGAGGCCAGGAAGGAGGGAAGGATTTAGAGAGTGAGGAAGAGAGAGGAGGAGAAAGTATTTAAAAATTGTATTCTCTCCAAACAATAAAAAAGGCGAGGGGAGGCGGGGGCAACGGGGCTTTGCCGCGTGTGGTTGCGTGTGACCTCCCCATGTGTCCGTATTTTGGAGTCCATTGTGCCTCACGAGCCTCTGTGCCTGGGGAAATGAGAGCCACGTCCCAAACACGAACACCGGGACACCTGATGGGCTCTTTCTGCGTGGATTTCCCTCCCAGCCCCCTCCCTCCACCTCCCACCCTCCCCCTCAGCCTGAACTTCTGTTGTTTTCGTTGTAGATAATCCAGCTGCAAACTGGCTCCACGCAAGGTCCACCAGGAAAAAGCGATGCCCTTACACCAAGCATCAGACACTGGAACTGGAGAAGGAGTTTCTGTTCAATATGTATCTCACTAGGGACCGTAGATACGAGGTGGCCAGACTCCTCAATTTAACAGAGAGACAAGTGAAAATCTGGTTTCAGAACAGGAGGATGAAAATGAAGAAAATCAACAAAGATCGAGCGAAGGACGAATGATGGCGACACGTGGGTTAAAATGAAAATGCGTAAAGTAAAAGAAAAAAAAAAGAAAACAGTTAAAACAAACAAAAAAAATTCATCCCCTCAAGCCCTGCCATGCAATGCGTCTGGGTCCAGGCCTCATTTTTCCCTTGGCAAATTCTGATTATGATTGTACAATGATAGTCACAGAGGCCAGATTGCCAGGAGAGGTACAGTAAGACTTTTAATTTTCTAATAGGAAAGAAAAAGGGGGCATTAGCACGAAAAGGCTGTATAACTGGCTTGTATAAATCTACCTGTTTCTTCACTTATGGAAAGAAAAAAAAATAAGAAAAAACTACCTTTTCATAATGCACAACTATTTACGGACTGTATAGTTTAGTCTACGTAGTTAATTTTATTCGCTTTTTTGCGTGGCAGAGAGATCTCTGCTCTAATACTTGAACACTGTGTTTTATTGTGGTAATTATGTTTGTGACTCAATTTATGTGCTTGGGTGCTGTACCGGATGTAATGGTGTAAGCTAGAATTCAATTTGAACTCAGGTTGTTTATTATAAAAATTGCATAGAGTATAGCTCTGTAGTGTATTAAGTCTTTTCTGTATAATTAGACAGTTAACCTTTGATTGTAAAATATATATATTATATATATCCCAATGCAAAATAAAAAAAAAAAAAGGTAGAAAAAACCGTTCGTTCGGGATGTCTGGGAATTACGGTTCTCAAAATATGAAGCAAGTCATTTTAGTATGCACAGTTGATACATATATAGTACTGTCTTTGTCGGTTGTATATATAATCTATATATTAAAAAAAGTAAATAAACAGACTAGCTTAAATATTGTTTTTGCACCAGTGAGCAGTTAGCAGATTTCGGAGCTATACGTATATGTGAAAAGGGTAACTACCTATGGTTTATGTTTGAATTTTAATCGAATGATTTGATGGTTATTGTAATGAAGGTTAATTTTATTGATAATAAATTATACATTATAAAAACCTACATTTGGTTATTGTAAATTTGTATTGATTAAAAAAAAAATCTGGGAAGTTATGTTAATGCAGAACATACACTGTCTATTTTGAAACAGTTACCTCATGGCCTACTGACCAAATCGTTGTGTTGAAATGATATTTAACTTTTTGCCAAATAAAATATATTGATTCTTTTATATTTTGTGATGTTTTAAGATTACTGAGGAGAGATTCTTCCACGGCACACCGAGTCTCGCCAGCAGATGTGGCGGGGCTAGGGCAGCTGCAGAGGCGAGGAGTGGTATTATTTTCGAGCCAAGGCAAACCCACGGTTTTATAAACGCAGCCCCCAGGTGATGGAAATTTGTTCTTTATTTTTATCCGAAATGGACACATTCGCATCCTAAATGCCATAGCTTCTCTGAGGGTAGGGATTTCTTCCCCCCTTCGGGGGGTGATTCGGTAAGCTGGTGCTTAGCAGTGCGCGGAGGGAGCCCTGGATGGCAGCGGGGCACGGTGCCGAGCCAACGCCGTTTTAATAAAATTCGCCGCCGGGGCGGGGGAACCAGGACCAAACCAAAATGTCCGACGTTCTTCAGCGCGGACAATAATGTAAATCTGCTCAGACGGCGACATTTAAACTGAGATTGTTAATTAGCCTCCACCAGAAAATGTCCAGCACTAAGTGTGCTTCCACAACCCCGGTGAGAAGGCTCGCCTTACCAGGGCGTTCATTTCAAATTCCTTGCTTGAGATAATTGCCCATGCAAAATATGTTATTTCAAACGTCATCCACTTTTTTCCTTCCCGTGTCTTCATTTTTGTAATTTTTTTTCCCTTTTAAATGTCCCGTGGCAAATAAATACAACCCGTTGCGTTTTACTAGCGCCTCAGATTATATATGTATTTATAGATAGATATAGAATCAGATAAAATTTTACTGACAATTATGGTAGAATTTATGGTGTCAATTTTAGTCGCTGATTTAGCCGAAGGAAAGCGGTGGTCTGGCCACAGTCTACAGCAGAGAACACGAAATTGTATGTATTTATTTTTTAAAAAGAAGAATGATTTCTTTGGAGTGGAAGATTTCCATACATCCCCTCCCCATTTCATCTACCCCTCCCCCGCCGCCCCAAGCCAAACCAAGCTCAGCAACAAAAGAAAATAGCAAAGTCTATGAGCTTGCTGAAATTTACCCTTGTTTTGGGCGGACATCTTACTGCTCACGGTGGATATCCTCCATAACATGAATCGCAGCACAGCTCTACACCACACCGACCCTTGTTTGCAAATATGGCGAATAACAATAAAATCCTTCTCGTTTTATGAAGGTACCTTTACACATATATACATATATATATGTACATGTATTGAAAGCAAAATAGGACGGAACACGCTTATGGTCTTGGCAGAAGTTGTTGTTAGGAAAATTCAGAGCCATACTACAGTGCAATAAAAGAAAATGACTGCTGTAACCGTTTATGGGGTGTAAAACGCTGCAGGGCTGAAGACAAAACTTAGGGAGCCGGCAAGAAGTTTACAGATGTGCAGAACTGCGGGAGGAAAAAAAAATGCTTTCGACTTCACCTTAAAAAAAAAAAAAAAAAAAAAAAAAAAAAAAAAAAGGAAATAATTCCGAGGTAAGATTTGATGAGTTCTAATTAGCAAAAGGGAGCCCGTTCTGGCGTGCACACACACAAAAAACCCCCTAATTGATCCCCGAGCCAGTATTTGGGGATGCTGGGACGCCCTCTGTTGTTGCAGACAGAGGCAACTTCAAAGAATCAGCATTAAGAGTGTGTAATAAATGACGGGTCTGCAAACTGTCTGGAATTCGGCTCTTAATGAGTTTACAACTGTCCAGCCACAATTAAGATTTTCTACAAAAGCCTTTTCATTTGTTTTGTCTGGCTGTTTTAGATAAAGCGGGAGAGCGGAAATAACAACCTTTTATTGGCCTTCCCGTGCTTAAATCCAGGCTGGGAGGTGGACATTTATCTTGCCGCGGGCTGGCGGGCCGGGGCGCGGGCCGCGCCGGGCCGGGCCGGGCGGCGGCGGCGCCGCAGTGGCGGCCGGCCGGCGGCAGGTGGCGCTGTGAGCCCGCGAAACGGAGCCCGGCCGCCCTCCGCCATCAAGCGCTCGGCCGCCTCCCGACAGCTCCTAAAATGTCGACTTTATGGGAGCATAACTGGGCTCGGGAGCGCTGAGGTGGTTTTGACAAAGGCCGGCGGGTTTGAGGGTGCTTTTGGACCCCCTTTATCCCCGAGTTTTTTCCCGCCTTATCCCGCCGAGCGGGCGCTGTCAGGGTGGCGTTTGCCGCCTGGCTACGCTCAGGGCACTCGTGGAGAAAGTGATGCTTGATCTGCACCAAGGACACACTGTGAATTTCTTATTCTCAAAATACCGAGACATTTCCTATTATGTGATAGAGACGGATTGAGCCCTGGCACCCAACTGCCAGCTCCTTCTTTTCTCCCTTGCCCCAAAGCTTTGCTCTCCTCTGCTTAAGCTCCGAGCCTGCAAACAGGGTATCCTGATTTCCCGAAGGGCTGGTGTGAAATGAAATATTGGGAGAAAGGGGGAATAGAAGGGTTCGGGCAGGATGTAAGAGGGTCTCCTCGGCTCAGCCTGGGAGGAGAACGCCCGAAGATCTTCACCCTTGGAGCTCTGGGGCCAACCGATGGATTTTCCAATGCCCTTGTCCGCTCTGCGCGGCTGAGACAGCCATGCGGGGAACCGGCAGTGCTGCAAAAATCTAGTTGGAAAATTATTTACCGGCCGGTGAAATTTTTCAACAGCTGTCTTTGATACAAATAAAAAGCCCTGCTTGTGTCCGAAGCAATTTCAGCTCTGTGGGACTCATTGTGATTATATTACACAGATGTGAGAAGGCTGATGCTCTGCAAACTTGACGTGTCTCTCAAAGTCATTCCTAACTTGTTCTCGCCGTCTATTTTGTTTCCTCAAATAGTTTTCTTTTTTTCCCTCTTTTTTTCCCTTTTTTTTTCTTTTTTCTTTTTTTGTCCTTTTTTTTTTTTCTCCTTTTTTTTTTTTTTTTTTTTTTTTTTTTGCCGCTTTGCTTTTGTTGGCTCCCGCGTCTTGAGAATGAGGTTTAGTGTGGAGTTGTGGAATATTTTCAGATGGCAATTGCCAAAAGAGACGGAGGAAAAAAGTAATTGGAAGGAAAATAAATGCAGGAGGAAAGGAAGCATAAAATATGGGCTGAAATATAAACGTTTTATTTCGTGAGTTTAAGCCGGGCAACTAAACAAATCCCTGCATAGTCCTCTGTAACAGAGCCACTTTCTCTGCATCTTACTTACATTTCCTAAAATCAAAGATCAAAGTCATTCTCTTTATATCGAAATTCAGCACTGGGAATGCAGTGAGCTAGTTTTTTTTTCCCGCACTGATTCAAAGACTTAATACTTTCTAGGGATAAGGATCAACAGCCACTCCCTGCTTTCTAACAAGAGCCTTCCTATCAAATGTTTGTCGACAATGGCGTTGCTAAACTTATTATGAGTAATTATTTTTTCCTTGGGCAGTAAAATTATATTGAAATTAAAAAGTGTTTATGCATCGTCATACTAAGTAATAACTTGGCACAGCATGTTCCATTATAATCGTGGATAAATTATGGCGAGAACAGATTCCAAACCAGCAAAATCTTCTCTACTAAGAACCACATCAAGATACTGCTTAGTACACAAGCCATAATCATGTAGTGCTCCCAGGTCGCTTATAACTTACGAGCACCGTTTTATCACTACATTTTACTTCCCGGAAAGCTCAGTGCCAAAGAGGAGTAGTCCAGAGCTTGCAAGGAAAAAAAAAATACAATTAATCCATCCTAGAGGGTTATTTTTTAAAGCGTGCGAGAATATTACCATGACCAAAACCTTGAAATCTGTGCCTGTTCGCCCTTTCTCGTTTGGAAAAAAAATAAATTCAAATGCAAAGCGGATTTACAGGCACGATAATCCAGCCTGATCCTGTAAGCGACAAAACAGGAGATTTCAGAGGGTGTTTCAGAAGCAGCGTTATGCCCAGCTCGCAGAGGGTGCGGGGAGTCAACAAGGTGGCAGGGACCCATGTCTAGGGGTCCTTCTAGTATTTATTCAGTGAAGGCTTTTTGATAAATCTAAACGGCTGCCAGGGGGAAATAAGCTGCAAGCAAAATACATTTTAAAAATCCGTGGCGGCGACAAACACACGTAAGCAAAGAAAAATACACAAACGTGCAAATTGTGGAGAATCAGAGAGCTCGAAATGCAACCACACAGACAATCTATTCGGTACTACGCTATCCATATTTAAGTCTAGACATTGGTTATATTTGCTGTTTCTTTTTTCTTGCATCTTGGTATGTTGTCACCAGAGGAGCAATTTATTGGTCTAATGCCATCTACTTCAGCCTCTTTGATCTTCTTGGTCGTCGTTTTGTTTGCATCGCATTCGTTTAAGTTCTTGGGCCTCTATTCCCTTCCAGCAGCCTCTTCTGCCGGCATGCTCCCGCACCGCGGTTGCGACCGCAGGGATATTGTCTAATATTGGTGAATTGGAAGAAATAGCCGAAGGGGCTCTTTCGGCGCCTTCTCCCTTAATGCCTGCGAATAATAACTGCGTTTTCACATACTTAACACTTGGCAAACATTTACATACGTCCAGCACATCTGCATGCTCCGAAGCACTAGTATCTCAGGGATCTGGTGATTTCATGAACTGACTTGCTTCTGTCAGTAACCTGTGTTCATGGGGCTGCAATAACCACGCATAAAGGGTGCCAAAGGGTGCGCGGGTGGGTGTTGGAGGTGTGCAGGGGGGGGGGGGGAGGGTGCTCCACGTTTAAAACCACAAAGTTTAGGGTCCGTGCGAAATATCGGCAAGAACAATTTTAACTGGTGAGAAAGTCTTTGTACACGGGGCACCAAACTATAATTGAAAGGAGAATTTCCGGGGCAATTCCATTGTGCTTCTTCCAGTTTATGATGTGCAATACAGGCAGGCAGTAAAAGCTGTCTTTACCAGGACTCCCTGTCTGAGGGAAGGAAACTCATTTTACGATCCGTTTAAAGGAAGGGCACGGAGCAGCATCCTCAATGGAGAGCCATTCGCATTGTTGGGGACCCCAGTGTTTAGAAAAGCAGCAACTCTCCCCGTCGTGCGGGCGTACCGCTGCCGCCTAACGCTCTGGACTGCAAGGTATGGAGGGCGGAAAGGTAACTCGGGCAGGAAAGAGGCGGCGGCGATTTGAAGCTGTTTGCAGGCGATTCCTTCAACTCTTAGACTTTCGGTTTATTCTGTATTTTCTTCCTGAGACATTCAGAAAGTTGAGTCCTCTTTTTTTTTTTTTTTTTTTTTTTTTTTTTTTTTTTTTTTTGCCATTATTTGTAGTGGGTGCTAGGGGTTTTTTGTGCATTCTGTTGTTGGGTGGGACTTTTTTGTTTAGTTGGATGTCGTTGTGTGTTTAGGGGTTTGGGGTGTGTTTTTTCAGGTTTTTCCCCTCCTTTATTTTCCCGGGGAGGACGACTGTGATTTTCGCCCCACTGAGGGGCTGGCTGCTGGGAAGCGCCTTGCTTTCCGCGGCTCTGGGGAGCGGCGGGGGTGCCCTGGCACACGCTGCGCAGGGTTACCGCCTGCTTCTTGCCATTACAGCGCGCAAACAACGCGGGGTGTGCGTGAGGGGGGCCGAGAGGAGCCACCTCCTTTAAACCGGGCGCACACAGATAACTCCACGCGTACACATTTAAAGCTCTGAAACCTGATTTCTCCCAGCGCCCCGCGGTCCGGCAGCGCCCGGGCGGGGCGCGGTGTCCCCGGGGCCGGGCGGGCGGCGCTGAGGGCGCTGGCGGCGGCTGAGGGCGCTGGCGGGCGGGCGGCCCCGGCCCGTCCATGGCCGGGCACCGTCGGGCCCCGGCCGGCACCACCTGTGAGGCGGGCGGGGATTGGCGGGCGGCGTCACATGACCGGTCACGTGCTGCGGGCAGCTCGGTCCAAAAGAAAATGGGGTTTGGTGTAAATCTGGGGGTGTAATGTTATCATATATCACGCTACCTCGTAAAACCGACACTGAAGCCTGCCGGACAACAAATCACAGGTCAAAATTATGAGCTCTTCGTATTATGTGAATGCGCTTTTTAGCAAATATACGGCGGGGGCTTCTCTTTTCCAAAATGCGGAGCCTACTTCTTGCTCCTTTGCAAGCAACTCCCAGAGAAGCGGCTATGGACCAGGCGCGGGTGCCTTCGCCTCCTCCATGCCCGGCTTGTACAATGTGAACAGTACCATATATCAAAGCCCGTTCTCTTCCGGATACAGCCTGGGCTCTGATGCCTACAACCTGCATTGTTCCTCTTTTGATCAGAACATTCCCGTCCTCTGCAATGAGCTAACCAAACCCAGCTGTGAGAAAGCGGAGGAAAGCAACCTGCACAACCAGGCTGAGCCTAATTTCCGGATATACCCCTGGATGAGGTCTTCAGGTAGGGGCGAGCGGAGAGGGCTCGGAGCCGTGGCAGCCAGGCAAAGCGTGTCGCCAGGATTACTGTCAGCACAGCCTTTATGGTTTTAATTATAGCCGAGGCGCCATTGCGTAGAAAGCCCGTGGCATTGTATGTAAATGAGTATCATAAAACTTTTTATTGCCCAATTAATGGGTTCTAGCCTCGTAAATTTATTTAACTCCATTTGCTATGGAATTTTTAGCATTGAGTTGATTTGCGCTGTTTGCTATGAAAAAGCGGAGAGCTGGCTGCGGGCTCCCGGAGCCCCCACGGATTAAGCTTCTCCCCTGCCCTCTTGTCGAAGTTGGGGGGGAAAAAAAAATGCCGCTGGCTGGGCGAGGCGGAGGGGACAGAGGCGTTCGGGAGCGAGGGACGGCGTGTCGAGGGCTCTGCCAGCTCGCGTTGCCGAGACGTGCCACTCTCGTCCCCCCTTGCCCTTTCCACGCAGATAAGAATCTATAGAAATGTACTAAACAGGAAAGCGGAGGGGGGAGGGGGGCACTGGGGCACGAGAGTGTGTGTGAAAAAGGAGAGCTCTCTTCTGGAGCTAAATGCTATGTATTGTTTACGATCCAGGCGGGATGGGTGGGGGGAGCCCACGACATTAAAATAAAATAAATACAGCCCAGCCTTCCAGCTTTTTATTTCCCCTTGCGAAACGTGAAAGTCTGGAAGGTTTTAGGGAAATACATCGCCTGGGGGAAAAGTTCCTCCTCCCAAAAGCAATTTCCTCCCCCACCTCCTCTCCTGAACGCTTTCTCTTCACTTTTTCTAGGTCTCGAGCAACTTAATTTTTGCCCTGCCTGAGCAGGGCAGGTCGTGTGGCTGAAATGTCTTTGTTAGGGCAAAGTGGGGGGGCGGGTGGAAATCGAAGAAGGGGATCGTTCACTCTGGCTCGGCCACTTTTCTGTTTGTATGCTTGTTTATTTATTTATTTATTTATTTATTTATTAAAAATATCAATAAGAAAAATAAAAAGAGAAAACTTTCCACTTCTCTTCTTGTCTAACTCCTGGCCGTGTGTGTGCCTGTTTTCAGGTCCAGATAGGAAGCGAGGGCGCCAGACCTACACCCGCTACCAGACCCTGGAGCTGGAGAAGGAATTCCACTTCAATCGTTATCTGACTCGGCGGCGGAGGATAGAGATCGCCCATGCCCTCTGCCTGACGGAGAGGCAGATCAAAATCTGGTTCCAAAACCGGAGGATGAAGTGGAAGAAGGAGCACAAGGAGGAGAGCTCCAGCACCCCGGCTCCCAACGAGCCCACGTCAGCAGCAGCCTCTGTCGAGAAAGTGGAAGAAGACGAAGAGGAGGAGGACTAAGGAGTCCCACTCGAGGAAGTGATCTCTTAGAATAGTGTGTGCACATGACAGTTGGAAAAGCTCCCTTTAAAGGAGAAAAGAAAAAAAAAAAAAAAAAAAGAGAGACTTTTTATTAAAAAAGAAATCAGTTCCCATTAATTATCATCTTGAAAGCAAGCGTTTGCAAACATGAAAACATTTCTTGGGCTGGTCTTCCAGCCTTCTCTCCCATTCTCCCATACTCCCCAAACCTGCCCTATGCCGAACCTTTCGGTAATATCTCCTAAGAGCATCTTACAATCAGCTTGGTTTCTTTTAATCTCCATTAACCCAAATCTGGGTGGGCTTCTTCAGGGGACGTTTCAGTGGGAGAACTGCTGCTTGCACAGATAGTAAACCGTGACCTTCCGAAGTAACTACCTGACTCCATAGTCCCAATCATGTGTAAGGGGAAAAGTGCATTAGGCTCACATTAAGAAAAACTACCTAATTTTGAATAAGGAGCTCTGCACTTCTCTTTTTGTTTTCTTTTTTTTTTTTTTTTTTATTGTTGTTAGAAAAGTATCTTAAGTAACAGCTACACTAACAAAAGGTTAAACAGCAAATAAGGGGGGGAAAATGTTCCACAAACCACTACAATCTACAGCAATTATTTGTACTACCTATTTTCCAGACTACCTACCTATATATCTTGCTCTGCCTACCTATCTTCGAAAGTATACTGTATTTTAGTAGTCAAAAGGATGTTACAAGATTACTAATGTGAATCGCAAAACGCTTTTAGACATGTAAGTGTAGTCGTTCGAAAAGCACGCATCAATAGCTTTGGTATAGAATTTGGTACCGAAAAGTCTGAATATATTTAAATTTAAAATAATATATTTATTCCAAAGCAATTATAAATGAAAACCATATGCTGCAATATATCTTTGTTCTCGATTCTTTGCTATTTCGAGAGAGGAAGAAAACACACGCCAATATTGTACAAAGCGGTTTAATATCTCCCGTTGGCTTCTACCTTCAGCTGCTTCTGCTAAAGGCCGTTTTCTTATTCTGCGTTGATCTTACTTAATATAGCGGAAAGTGTTCTTTGAAAAGTGAATTTAAATGAACATGTAACCACCTTTAAAAAAAAAAAAAAAAACAACCACAAACTATTTGTCCTGATTATCTGAACGTGTTAATATGTAATACCATTAATTTTCCTACAATAGCAAGTATTGTAATTTTTTTGTCATTTATATTCGTCTTGAACCTCATTTGTAAGATCATGTCATAAATTGGGAAGTATGTAATTAATTTGGAAACTTTGTAGCATGATGTATTGTTAAGAACTCTGTATAAATCCGTCTTGAAGGTTTGGCTAAAGTTTATTCACAAATTGTATGTTACAATGTGTTTCGGTGTGTTCGTTGTGAACATTTGGATATGCCGTGTAAGTATTGGAAGTGGGAAAAAAAATGTTTGTGAACTCTCTTTGGAAGTGATACCGTGTTCAACTATCTCCCACGATAAATGTGTTTTATGTTACACAGAAAATAAATATGCTTGTTGACAATGAATTGTGTTTCTTTATTAAGGAACAAGTTCGAAGGAAGCAACAAAAATATATTACATAGACTAATAAAGAAATTAGACCACCTAAACATTTTTTTCGGTAATCAGAAAGGGGAAAAAAAAACCCCCAACAACAAAGTGATGAATTGATAGGAATCAACCAATATCTCTAGCTCGACTTCGTGATTTTTTTTCCCCTAGCGTTGTTGATTAATAAAGCGGAAAGCCTTCTTTATGGGAGAGCTTCCTTCCACCGTGTTCCCGTGTCCTCTTGCAGTCATTACCCCAGTCCAGACGATCGGCGATCAAGTCGAAATCTCATGCCGTGAAAGAATATTTTGTAATGAACAGAAAGTGAAAGACGAAACTTCCAAGTGTAAATGATCTGATGGGGTACATATGTGGTTCGTGTGTGCGGTTTTCGGGGGCCAGGGGGCATCACGGTAGCACGAAAATGGGGGAAAACTGCCCCGCTTTAGAAAACGTCTTATTTTTGCCAGGTACCACGTAGTATCAATGAGATCTAATATTACCCCCCTCCCTTTTTTTTTTTCCTAATTAAAAGAAAAAAAAAATATCGAACCTGAAAAGTCCTTTTATTCGGCCGGGTAAATACAGGTAAGACTTGGAGCATTAATTGCGCTGAAGTTCCCTTTTTTCTACTACACTCCGTTCCTGGTCAACGCACTAATTGTAATTTTAATAAAATTAGTACAAAGTCCAGGTCTTTTAAAAAACTCCAGGGCTGCCTCTGTGGTAAGATGGCGCCTCTCTAAGACCTGCCTCTTCTTAGTGATGAGGAAAAGGCCATAAATCCGTTGTTGTTTATGAAAATTTACAACTTTGCAATACAACTTTATGAGTTGTTCGGTTTTTCCATTGGTCGTTGTCGGTCATGTGGATGGTAACCGTGAACATGAACTTTTTTATAATTTCCCTTGCGAGAATAGAGCCGCATTCTTTTGCTGAGCTCTGTCCTGCTTCGGATCTCTCTGGCTTTCAATCCCCATTTCATTTGTTCTTTGTAAGGCAATAGTGAACAAAGTGTGCTGAGGTTCGGCATAAGCAGCCGCCTAGAACACAGATCCGGGATGGCAATTTCCAGTTCCCCCGCTGGAAGGTGTGGCATATTGGATTCAAAGCACTGGCGTGGCAGATTTTCAACTTGCAACCTGGCTAATTTCCTGCTTCTTCTGGCACCAAAAGGAGGGCGATTCGTCTCCTGTGCAGCCAAAGCGACAGCTGTCAAAGTCGCAGGGGCTCCTGTGAGCCAGAACCTAAAAGGTGAGAAATGTATATGACACTACTGTAAGCAGGGAAAAATGGTTTAATACCTTTAAATATTAGACATGTGCAATTAAACCAAATGGAAATGTTACCGGCCAAAAATAGAGATGGTTGCAGCTCAGCTGATTTTAACTTAGGCAGTGCATGCATAAATATGCCTAAATAAAATGCTTGTTTTATGTGATTTAGCTAAGAAGCGGTGGATTTTTTTTTTTTTTTTTTTTCACGAAGTTGATTTCTTTTTGCCTTCGGCAGGGGTATGTTGTGACGTTCAGGTTATTTTCTAATAATTCAGTTTTACAGCATCAGTGGAGGGGATTTTTTTTCCCCAGCACGGGGGGGAGAAAGTGATATCCCCAAACATTTTTAATATTAATTCGCAGTATTAACTCATTAGCCTAAATTTCATTTGCGGTTGAAGAAATTTAGATGTGATTTATTTTTTTACTATTTCATTTAAAAAAAAAAAAAAAAAAAAAAAAAAAAAAAAAAAAAAAAAAAAGGAAAACAACAGCCGAACAGCACAATGTCTCCTAGCTTCTCTGCCATGTCCGGGAGGTTATTTCTAGACGGGGGGAAACGGCGCGAATGTGGCTTAGATTTTCTTTATCAGATCGAGCGCTGCCTGCATAAATCCCTTGCCCGGCCGTGGGTCCGCTGCCGGTGGTTCGCGGCTTGCGCGCCTCGGGTGCGCGGAGCGGGCTCGGCGGCGGCTGAGCCCATTTCAGCGCCGGAGACGGAGCTTTCCCCCCCCTTGCTCTCCTTGTTGTGACTGTTACGGTGCGGCGCTGGGGCGGGGGAGCGGCGGCCGGCGGGCCGGTGCCCCGCGGTGTGCGCCGGCGGGGGGCAGCGAGCACCCGCGGACGGCGCCCCCGGGAGCCCCCGCCGCTGCCGCCCGGCTCCGCTGCCGCCTCCTCACGGCGAAAGAGCGGCTCGGAAGGCTTTAAACGGCGGCCGCGGGTCCGGCTGTGCCGCCGGGCTGATAAAGCACTGCATTTGCATTGCATTGCGGTATCCGCCGGGCTGGGGCTGCAGCGAGCGCCGATTATTTATTGCGGTGGCGGGTGCTCAGTGCTGCCACGGCGTGGCGGGACGGCGGAGGCGGGCGCCGAGCGGAGCGGCCCCCGCAGCCCCTGGAACAGCGGCGCTGGCAGCCTGCGCTGCTCGGGGGAGCCCAAATAAAAGACCAAGAGGGGACAAAAAAAAAAAAAAAAAAAAAAAAGCGGCTTAGCTTTTTCTGTGGGAGTATCGGAGCTCGCCCCCGGGCAAAATATTCCGGCAGGACCGGCTCTGCCCACTCCCCTTCCCCTCCGATTCTAGCTCGGTGTGTGCCAACTGCAAGTTACCACGGTGGGAGCCGCCTGGGGAGGACCCGCCCGCGTCCCCCCGGCCGGGCTCTCTGTACCCCGCCAGTCTAAACAACGGTTCGCCTTTCCCAAACTGTTTGGATTAGGAGCTATTAGTTAAAGGTTGGTTTTGATGACGCTGGAGAGCACGAGAATGATTTGAAAGTGGTTTTATATACGAAGAGAAGGAGGCTTTTAAGCTTAAGAGGGTAACTACTCCCGCACCTGTATCCGAAAGTGGCTGGGGTCGCGGACGCGTTTGCGGCGGGAGGAGGAAGGCGGAATGTTCTGCGGAGGAGGTGCTGGGGGTGCGTGGGATTACGAAAACAAATAAACGGGGTATGAAATACACAGGTACCGCCAAGTGTGACTTTGTTGCGGTGGCAAAATGCAGCGACTGGCTTGCTTTCTGCTTTCCAGAGTGGGGGCGGGAATGGTGAAGGAAAACTGCGGTGAAATGTGTCCAGGCCGGACATTTCCTCGGCAGACTTGGGGGGCAGCAGATTATTGTGATTCGGGGTTTTCTGGGGTAGGGGGAGGAGCGGAAAGGACGCCTGAATGTGACTGAAGCAGAGATTGCGGTGCAGATTGCTTGGCTGTCACTGTAACTACTCGAACACGACCCAGTCAGGCAAACGTGCAGATTTAATTCCTTTTCGTGTTATGGGATCGGCGAATAAATATTTTCGCTGCCTGCGATCGGGCTTTCACAACTTGGTTTGGACGCAAACAGTAACTTGAAAAACGGGAAAGAAACAAAAAGAAATGGAGGGGGAGAAAATCAGACTGTAGCCCATGCTACAAAATGTAAATATAACTAAGCCTGGAGCGATTTTTATTTTAAAATTTGTTTTGGTGTTTGTGTGATGGATTAAAACAAAAGATCGTCTGCCCACAACTTTTTGGAAGTAAGGCCGGTGGGGTTTGTTTGTCCCGAGTATTCTTTTTTTCATGGTGTGTTTTCGTTCTGACTTAAACTGGCGATAATATGCTCTTTTAAAAGCCTTTTCGCATTTAGCATGCTGTGTATGAGTGCTTGCTTTCTGGTGTTTCCTCCTTTTTAAACTCTATTCTCACCGAGTAAAAGACCCCTTGTTTTTCCGGAGAAATCTGCTTTTCAGGAAATACATGTTTCTGAAATGACCTCTCAAAGCATGCAGCTAGCTAGTGAGCTGTAATTCTACCAGGTGTGTTTGTTGATTAGCTGGGCTGAAGAGGTTAAGGAAGTTGAAAAAAACCCGAAGGCAATCAACATCTGAATGTGAAAGTCCAGCTGAGACTGCAAACAATACAAACTATTGTGGAGCGATGTTTTAACTCACTACTGTTTTATAGGTATCGTAATCTGCCCCCGGAAATGAGACAAATAGTCTCCCAACAACAACAAAACTCTCCTTTGAAAGCTGCTTTAGGAAACGCTGCTCGTACGAATGTCACTTTACGTGACAGAGCGCGTTTAAAATTAGTCTATTCAATCTGTTGTAATGGGCAGGGATTATGAGTAAACACATATTGGAATGAACAACCCCATGTTATCTGCAGGAACTGCAGGGTTACGGCTGAATTAAACCCGCATCAGCGAATTTCATCAGAACAGTTACTGTCCGAGCCCTGGGCCGAGAATTATATTTCCGCTATGGGGTAACTGCCATATTGAAAAATGGAGGTGGAAATGTTTGTTTCGTGTATTGTTCTTCCCCTCTTAAAGACACAAATCCGCGTTTAATCAAATTATTCCGAGCAACAACGAAACCGTTTGGCTTCCGCTGAGTCACTAGCGGGTTGTATTAATTAGGAATAGTCCTACTGGCTCCTTTTTGAATTTGAATGTTTGATACCCTCGGCTCTACTCTGGCGGGAGGAGGGTAGACTTGGGGAGAACAGACACATGGAACTTCATCTGGGCTGCCGGGGGGCGCCGGGAGCCCATGCGGCTCTTCCCGAGGCCTCCTCGGGCACTTGGTGCAAATCCAAAATCCCACTCCCCAGAAGGCCACCGCCCCGACCGCCTAATTATGGGGATGTTCATTAAGATACGAGACCTCTTCCACTGCAGGACGCGTTAGCCTCTCTCACAACAGCTGGATTCGGCGCTGGGACGGGCTCCCTGAGCTCCGAAGGGAAGCCTTAGTGGAGGGGCAATTTTCGACTGAATGGATAAATAAATACATTTTAGAATAGTTTAAAAATCCTTGGATGCAGTTGTGGCACCGCGACGGCAAAACGGAGAGAGGCCGGGTCCCCCCTCGCCCCTCGGGCTGCGCGGCGCTCCGCTCCCCCTTTCACGTGCTCCCTGCGCTCCAAAGTTTCCCTTCGCAGCATCCTCCGCCGCCGTCTCCTTCCCTCCCTCCTCCTTCCCTCCGCCGGAGCGCCGGGGGCGGCTCGCCCACCCTTCCCACGGGGCCGCGCGAATCCTCCTCGCGGGGCCTCCAACTTTCAAGGGCGCCCCCTCCCCACCCCTCGGGCAGCCGGGGGGTGTCCCCGCCGCCCGCTCCCGCACCGCCCGCGCTGCCGGGAATTATCGCCGCCGCTGTTGTTGTTGTTATTATTACGGGAGCGCTTTCCCGCGCGGGGCGGGGGCGGTGCCGCGGCGGGGGCGCGGCCGGTGCCGCGGGGAGCGCGGCGGGCGGCGCGGGGGGCGCGGGGCGGCGCGGCGGGGCCGGGGCTGCCGGTAAGTTGGCGGCGCGGTGGCGGCGGCCCCGGGGGAGCGGGCGCCGCGCGCGCTCCCATTGGCCGCCCCGCCGTCAGCTGCTCCTATTTTCTGCTGTCGCTTTTGGCGCTCGGCCATCCAGAAACAAACCACTTCGATGACTCCTAATAGTTATCGCCAGATGTACTAATACACAACAAATCACGGTCCGGGAGAGGGGGAGAGCAAATGAGTTCCTATTTTGTGAATCCCACTTTCCCGGGGAGCCTGCCCGGGGGCCAGGACTCCTTCCTCGGGCAGATCCCCCTGTACCCGGCGGGCTATGATGCTCTCAGGCATTTTCCGGCTTCCTACGGGGCAAGCAGCCTGCAGGACAAGACTTACACCTCACCTTGTTTCTACCAACAGTCCAACACCGTCATTGCTTGCAGTCGGGCTTCCTATGAGTACGGAGCCTCTTGTTTTTATTCGGACAAGGACATTAGTAGCTCCTCTCCTTCCGGCAGTGGCAAACAGAGGGGGCCCGGGGACTACCTGCACTTTTCTCCCGATCAACAGTACAAAACCAGCGGCGGCCAAGCCAAAATTATAAATGACGAAGGCACCGACCGGAAGTACACGAGCCCTGTTTACCCCTGGATGCAGCGGATGAACTCCTGCGCTGGTAAGGCATCTCGGTGCAGTCAAGGGCGGAGAGGGGAGGAAAAGGAAAAGTTTCTTTTTTTTTTTTTTTTTTTTTTTTTTGGCTAGATAAAGTCCAGATTGCTGGAGAAACACGGTTCCTGCAGGGCAACATGTAACATGAAACCTTCGCAGGTTTAGACCTGGCACGTTGGCACCCAGGGAATGGTGGCCAAGGTCCCAGTATGATGTAGGTTTACTGGTGAAAGTTACAGGGGAATCCTTGGAAAATAGGGGGAAAAAAAAATGGAACAAAGCACTTTTATCACTCTCTTAAAGCCATCCCAAAGCCTCTGCTCTGCTTCTTCATTGTCAGAGAGCGATGCATGGAATATGCCCTCTGTACTGAGGATCCAAAGCATTTGTGGTACATTCCTCCTCGCCCCCCTCCCCCCGCTCATTAGCCTGTGAGTATTGGATATTGAGAGCACGTTTCTGGGGCCGTGGGCGCACTTCCATGGCATCGCGAATTTTTTCAGACTTAGGAGTGAACTTCACATAATTGAACTATTCTGTACAGGAGTGGTGCTGGGGGAATGGGGGGTGGGGGTGGAGTGGGAGGGTTGTACCGGGGTGACATTTATTTTTTATAATCCCAAATTTAAACGTTTACTTCAAGTGTTCGCTAATGACTCGCCTTCTCTCCCATCCTCCCGAGCTTATGTTTGCAGCAGGGTAGGTCTCACAGCTTTTTTTTTTGAAAATTAAACTTTTAGCAAGACCATTCCGATGCTGCTTTGCATTCAAGAGCAATAAATTCCGGAGCAAATGGCAAAACGCTCTTCTATGATCTTTAGCTGATGTCTATAATTATACTTAGAGACCTTCTGCAGTCCCAGCCATGGCAATGGCTGTGTGTTTGTGTCAACACAGCCACATGTGCGTGCACACACACACGCACAGAACATGCGTGAGGCTTCCCGGGCAGCACACGTGTGCCTGTGCCTGTGTGTGCGCACAGAGCAGCCTCTGCCCGGCCACTCGCACCGTGCTGCCTCCTGCACCTTCCCCAGGTCCACCTCAAAGCCTCTTTGTATCCCACTTACCCCGTAAGCGCACTGCACATCTGCATTTACAGCTCGTCAGGCAGGGGAAAAGGAAAAGAGAGAATTTAAAAAAAAAAAAAAAAAAAAAAAAAAAAAAAAAAAAAGGAAAAAAAGCCTCCAGGAAACCAGAGCAGCTTCCCCCACTCCCCGTGATTGTGCCTGCAAAAGGAGGCAGAATATTCTAATCGCTCTTTCTGGTCTGAAATCAGTGGGCCCTGTCCAATGCGATCGTTTTGTCTTTACTTCTACAGGTACAGTATATGGAACACATGGGAGACGAGGGAGGCAAACTTACACCAGATACCAAACGCTAGAGTTAGAGAAGGAATTTCATTTTAACAGATACTTAACCCGAAGACGACGTATTGAGATTGCAAACGCTCTCTGCCTTACTGAACGCCAGATTAAAATATGGTTTCAAAACAGGCGGATGAAATGGAAAAAGGAAAACAAATTCATAAGTTCCACACAGCCCAGCAGCGAAGAAACAGAGGAAAAGTCAGGGGAGTAGAACCACGTTTAATAAACGCTACCAGGCCTTTCCTTAGCGCTTACTACTACTATTATTATTATTATTTACCTTGTGTTCCTTCTGCTACTGAAATCCTATAGGTTTGTCACAGTCTATTAATCCCCAAAAGGCTTGGTTAAAAGATGTATATTTGCAATCATCTGTGACTTACTCTAATATATGTGGAAGCCCCAGCTTTCGAGCTACAGGCATCTATGTATGTAACCACCTTCCTAAAGCGTATATGGCGTCGGTTAAAGCACTAGCGAATTGGCCGAGAATTTAAAATGTTTGAGATTAGCATCTCAAATGGGTGAGTGGGTGGGTGTCCCTGGTGTGCTTGTGTGAGAAAAGATAAGCAAATTAATTTTTATCTTTTTTTTTTTTTTTTTTTTTTTTTTTTAATTAGAAATGCTTATATTGTAGAAAGACAAGAGATTTTAGAAAATATTTGGTTTATGGTTTTGCTAGCTCCCGCTACGGCGGGCCATCACGTTATTCTGTGTTTGGGAGTTTATGATCCGCAGGGGAGAAAAAAAGTTTTAGTTATGTATAAGATATTTAAATAGCAAAAGGAAGAAATTTTCTTTTAAAAAACCTTGTATAAACCCCTGTGTATAAAATTTCAGTTAAAGAAAAGATGAATTGCAGGGAGATTTTTTTTTTTTAATGCCGCTAAACTGCTTAGTCTGCACTATAGAATTAAAGTAAAAACTCGGCGTTAAACTTCAGGGGAAGCGAGGGAAGAGGTTTCGAAGCGGGCAATTTTCTGTGGTTCCCGTTGAGCTTACGCTAAGGTTTTGGTGAGCTCAGCTCTGCACTGAGGGGGCTCTGAATTATGGACTACATTTCTTGGAGCTTCGTGAGCTTAGATCGATCTTTTTTCCTTTTATCTTTCTTTCTCTCTTTCTTCCTTCCTTCCTTCCTTCCTTCCTCCCTTCCTTCCTCTCCTTCTCATTTGAAGAAAAGATCTTATTAACTTGGGGATTTTCTTTCCTGCTTCTGCGGTATCTTAATTCACATTCGCATTACTTAGCACTGGAAAAAATAAATTGATACTTTGAAGAAAAATAGCTGCCATAAAATGCTTCCACTTCGAGATTTGTAGAAGTAAAATAAGGGCAAAAAAATATTGATTAATATATGTGTTATATCTCTCTATATTATAATGCGTGTGCATGAGTGTGCATGTGAAGCTGTGTACAAATGCACTTGTATACGCATCGAGGCTCTTTTGTCTGGAAGGCGGCACAATTTGGGCTAGTACTCTAAATGTTTTAAAAGCCAGATCTGGAGAATATAATGCAAAATGGCTACCACGGCATTTAGAGGATTTTTTTCTCTCCGAGAGGCGATAAAATAGCGGCAGCCGTAAAGTCGCCTGGAATCTGACCCCCTAGTTGGAAAAAACGCTGCACGATATTCATCTTTAATAGATATCTGCCATTTCACATCGGTAGGACCCGGCTGCCTCTCGAAAGCTCCGGCACGGGAATAGGTGTGGGGAAAATTATAAATCTATGTATATACGTGTAGAAGGGACATAAGCCTTGCCAGCACCCGAGAACGGATCGCATAGGATTTGTGAACCGGTGTAAAAAAGCCCCGCACGGAGGAGCAGGCAGGCACAAAGCGGAGCGCTCCCCTCACACCCGGCTCGGAGGAGCAATGCCCGCCGGCCCCGCAGCCTCGCCGCCGCTGCCGCTGCCGCTGCCGCTGCCGGTACCGGTGGCGGCGAGCCCCGCTCCGCTCCGCGCCTCTCCGCGCGGCTCCGCGCCGCCGTCGGGGGCCGTCACCCCGGGCCGACCCCGCGGAGCCGCCGCCATCCCCCGCGCCGCCAGCGGGTGGCGCTGGAGGCCGGCGGACGGGCGGGCGGCGGCGGCGGCGGCGCGCACGGGAGGCGCGCCCCGGGCCGCCCGCGCCCTCCCAGCTCCCCCACCAGTGCACGAGTTTACCTCTAGAGGTCATCAGGCAGGATTTACGACTGGACAACAAAAGCACGTGATGTGAAGCCGTACCCCATATTTGGGTGCCTACGTAGGAGGGAACCAAGTACATGTCCCAGTCATTTCCATAATTCATCATAAATTGTGCAAGGGTGCTATAGACGCACAAAACGACCAAGAGCCACAAATCAAGCACACATATCAAAAAACAAATGAGCTCTTATTTTGTAAACTCATTTTGCGGTCGCTATCCAAATGGCCCGGACTACCAGTTACATAATTATGGAGATCACAGCTCGGTGAGCGAGCAATACAGGGACTCCGCCAGCATGCACTCCGGCAGGTACGGATACGGCTACAATGGCATGGACCTCAGCGTCGGGCGCTCTGCTTCCACTCACTTTGGTGCCAATGAGAGACCCCGCAGTTACCCGGCCAACACCACCTCTGCCTCGACAGAGCCCAGGTACAACCAGCCCGCGACGTCTTCCCACTCGCCTCCCCCTGACCCTCTGCCCTGCACCGCCGTGGCCGGTTCGCCTGTCAGCGAGAGTCACCACGGGGTGAAAAACTCCCTCGCCAACTCCACCAGCACTTCGTCCAATTCCAGCAGCAACACGCACATCAGCAGAGACGGGGTTGGCACCTCGTCTGGGACTGAGGAAGACACTCCAGCAAGCAGCGAGCAGGCAAGTGCCCCGACCGACCAAAGCACAGCCCAGCCTTCACAGCCCCAGATCTACCCCTGGATGCGAAAACTGCACATAAGTCATGGTAAAGCAAATACCCTGTTCTTTCTTTATTTCTCTGGAGGAAAAGGAGGATTTAATGTAAACCGGGTGGCAGCGCCGAGCAAGGTCGGGGAGAGGGGGAGAGGAGGGCGTGAGAGCGGGCAGTCTCCCCGCACACCACAACTCTGCTCGCAGGGAAGCACGCTCCCTTCTCTGGGCGAGTCCCCCCCGAAAGGAAAAAAAAAACCTCTCGGCCCCGAAAACACCGCCCGCCTGGCTGCCAGCGCCGGCGGGGGGAGTGCAAGGCGCCTTGCCGAAGGGAGATCGGGAGCAGAGGCTGCTCCCGGCTCTCCTCTGAATGGGGGCTCTTCCAGTGGGAACGGCGCGGCTGACCCCATTTATTTTGCTTAGACATATTAAAAAGAGAATAGGAAAGGGCGAGGAGGGCAGTTTTCACTGCTGGGAAGCCGTGGGGGAGGGGGCAGGGCGAGTCGCCCCAAACTCGGGGTAGAGGGCTCGAGGGGCAAAGCGGGGGAGCAAAGCAACTTCCAGCCCCGGGTACCTGCCCTGCCCTCGCTGCCGGGAGAGCGGCCGGAGGCTCGCTGCCTCCCAGAGCCTTCCCCAGCCCGGCCGTGGGAAAGGGCTGCACGCTTCAGCTTTGCTCTCTCAGCTCTGAAAACCCAGCTATCAGCAGAGACATCCTCCAAATCAGCTTATCTGGGGGAGGCATGGGGGAGAACTAACCTCATAAAAAAATTATATTTAAAAAAAATAAAAGAAACTGAAAAAAAAAATTAAATTAGAAAAATTCGAATCGTAAATCCAAGCGAAAACTTACCGAGACTACCAAATCCCCCTCCCCCAAGCCTTTCCTAAGAGGGGCTGGAGGGGGAAACTTGTTGAGCGTTTATCCAAACCAGAAACAAAACCAAAGCAGGACTGAGAATAACGGTCCTGGTTGCTGGTAGCTGCAATGAGACACGAAGGCTCCGAGAGGCTGCTGAGAATCTAAATCATGTACTTTTCTCTTCCAGACAACATAGGGGGACCAGAAGGGAAAAGGGCTCGGACTGCTTACACCCGCTATCAGACCCTGGAGCTCGAAAAGGAATTTCACTTCAATAGATACCTGACCCGCAGAAGAAGGATTGAAATAGCACATGCTCTTTGCCTCTCAGAGAGACAAATAAAGATCTGGTTCCAAAACAGGAGAATGAAATGGAAAAAGGATAATAAGCTGAAAAGTATGAGCATGGCAGCTGCAGGAGGGGCATTCCGTCCCTAAGCGTTTGATCAATTAAAAGTACTGAGCAGTATTAGCTGACCCTGCGTCGTCTCATGTCAGTACTAAGTTGACTTTCTAAAACTTCCTTGTGTTACTTCTGTGAAGAAACCCTGTTCTTGTCGCCCTTATTCATCTTTTAATCATGAGCCTGTTTATTACCATTCTCTCGCGTGTATAAGTAGATCTGCTTTTATCGTACATTTCTTTGTCTTGAATGGCTTTGTCTTGAAAAAAAATAATAGATGTTTTAACTTATTTATATGAAGCGAGCTGTGTTACTTGAAGTAACTGTTAAAACAAAACAAAACTAAACAAAAAAGAACAAAAAGGAAAAAAAAAGAAGTTAAAAAAAAAAAAAAGGAGAGAGAGAAAGGAAACCCTCCCCCGGTTTAGTACAAATGTTATGTGTTGCACTCAACCTGCTTAACTGTGCATGTGTGGTCAAGTGTTAATGTCTGTATAGCTCCAAGCTGTTAAAAATATTTTTATTCAAACTACCTATATAATTCCTGTGTAATTAATGCTGTTGTAGAGGTGAAATGATGAAATCAACTGAACTTGTCCTACGTGTAGTGAATAGTGAATCTGTGACGAAAACTGTGATTCCAAGCAGTATGTCCTTGCTGTGCCTTTGTATATGACTCTTTGCACGAACTCTTAGAAGTGGCTCTTATTAAGCGCAGCTTCTGTGATGTATGTTTTTTGTGAACAAAGTTACAAATATAGTCAAAGTCTGGCTGTTTGAGCAAACTGTGATCAGCTTTTTTTTTTTTTTAATTATTATTATTATTTGTTTTTAAAAAAACCTGACTGGAAATCAACAAAAAAATAAACTTTCTATTGTAAAGTTTTTGTGATCTGATTTGTGCAAAGCAAGAAGTTGTGCTTCCTGATTTGCCTCTGAAAAAGAAAAAAAAAAAAAATTAGCCCGTGCAGAGTTTGTTGTAATATTTTACCTGGCTCCTGCTGCACGTTGCATATGGTGGATGCTGCAATTGTCCGCTACCAGTATTTTTAATTGAAAGTTTGACCATAAGTTCTTCCTTACTTGTTTCTCGCTAGGTGGAAAGCTGCATCGCAGGACCACAATCAACACTCTTTGTGGCTGAATCAACTGTTAACTGTTTGCTGATGGTTGAAATTAAAAAAAAAAAAAAAAAAACCCAAAAAAAAACCAAACCAAAAAAAAAAACAAAACAAAACAAAAAAAAACCAACAAAACCAAACCACCACCAAAAAAAAAAAAAAAAAAAAAAAAAAAAAAAAAAACCAAAAAAAAAAACCAAACCACAACCCAAACCCCAAAACATGTGCTTTGTTAAAATACGCTGCGAACTCTAGGGTGTGTTTGCATCGCTCTAGAATTTCTCCTGTGGTTTCATTAAGTATATTTTAGGACAGCCATGTCCAAGCCCTCTGCGCCTATTAGTAATCCTCTCTAGCCACATTCCCACTCTTCACCCTTTAAAGATTTTTGGTTTTCTTCGCTAGAATTAGTTTGCTATAAACGTAATGTTACTTACCCCATCAGAGCTTGAATGGTTAACTCTTCTGAGCTTCTAAGAGCAACTAAAGATTTGCACATTTACTGACTGGTTACATTGATGCCTTCCCTTAAAAGTTATAAAACAGTAAACTTTATAAGCCCCAGTTCCGGCTATATGACATTTGGGTGCCAAATGAATAGGGTTTTGTCTATGAATTAGATCGTAAAATCATCCATAGCACAGACAGATAGGCTCACTGGCTATAAAAAGTCACGTGGTGCCATTAAAGTAAGTTTTATGGTTTTGGGGAGTTGACATCCAACATTATATACCACATAACATATAATCTCACTGACGCTGGACTTCATTTGACTCTTTTGCAGGCTACGTGTGCCTCCTGGCCATTCAAATTGTCAGGTTTAGGGACAGAAGTATCCAAACCACAAGTTCTCAGTACTATGTGAAAAATGGCTCCTTGCAAGTCAAAGGTAAGTTTTGTGCACAAGTTCCTTAAAGTTTATTTGTACAGTGGGGAAGCCGAGGCTCCTGCTCGCTCTCGCTGCCTCTCGCCTCTCTCTTTTCTCTTTCTCTTTCTCTTTCCCTTCCTCTCCGCCTGGAGGTTTTCAGGACGGTCCCACCGAGCCCGAGAGGCAGGATCAAGCACTAATGATCCAGGTTGCGCTGCAAATACCTCCCCCCATCCCTTCACTCGCAGCAGCTAGCTCTCTATTTTAACCATCAAATCAAAGTAAACCACAATAAGCGACTTTGGCAGAGATGGATTTTGGGGCCTAGCTTTAATCACTTTGACTACCGCAGAAGATAATTACTTCCTTTGCTCCAATAGACTCTCCAAGTTTGGAGAGGTTTTGTTTAGCAAAGAGTAGTTACTGCAGGCGATTAAAAAAAGGGAGAAACAAAATAGATTGGGCTTGATATTATCTGGGCAGTATCTTATGGAGGCATGATAGAGTTGGAGGCGTGATGATATGGTAATAATCTTTGGATTGGTGAAATATGCTGCACATCAGAGCCAGTATTAAAATGGCAAAGACTGTACTGGAGTGTTTAGATACATATTTTCTGCATTGGGTTGTGCAGAAAGCTTTAGCTGTGTGTATATGTACATCTGTGAGTGCATAGTGTGTTTTGGGGATGCGCTTTTATAACACTGCTGTAACTTTTTCCCAGTTCTATACGTAACTGCAGAAATAGAAACGTATTTAAATTATATTCATGTGTGCCTGCATGTACAAATCAGTTTGTACTTCTGTATAAAGCCGTGCAGATGCCTATATGAGTCTAATATTGGTGTATTCATGTACACAAAGGGTGTGTACGTGTGTACACATATATATGTTCCTGTGACTTCCTTTTTTTTTTTTTTTTTAAGCGAACCAATTGACTGTAACTTGTAGCATTAATACAAGAGACTACAGGTCATTAGAGTGCTGCAAATTATGAAATACGGGCTTGGTTTATTGAAGATTGTAAATATCCCCCTAGCTCTGCTCTCTCCCTTTCTGCCTTATATTGCTGGCTGCCATTGTGGGGTAGGCCCCAGCTGCGTGTTTACTTCAACATTCTTTTTATTTAAGTGGACTGTTCTCACTAGAGTGTGATTACTCAGCAATAAACTTTATGGCCGGATTTAACTTCAGTCTTTGAATTTCCAGGACTTGAATGAAAGGGTGAAAGGAACTCTATCTTTCTCTGGGTAACATTAAGGCCTGATCCTTATCCTCAGAGCTGTTACTTTGGCGAGTGATCTCGGGGGGTATAAACAGACTAGTCAGGGGCTATGGTAGAATTCTGAGAATTGCCTATTTATCTATCTATCTATCTATCTATCTATCTATCTATCTATCTATCTATCTATCTATCTATCTATCTATCTATCTCTCCAAACCAGCTGTGGGTACCTCTTTCTCTGCATAGGTTTGGAGTAACATTGATTCAGCAGATTGCATTGTTTTCTTTTATGTGTCATAAAGTCGGGTTTGCAAAAGAATGGAGTGGTTTGATGTGAGACAGAGATGGGCTTTGTTTTATTTCGCTAGTGCTGTGCCATTTGAATGTTGTAGTTTAGGCTGGTTTGGCTACTGTGAGCGAAAATGGGAGAAAGGTGCAGGGTTTTAGGAGGGTGAGGTTGTTGTGTACCTCTGCAAAGTCTGCATATTGCTGACTGATTCTTATTTTTAATTTATTAGTCTTTAAAGAAATGGTAGTATCTAAGGTAGGTTCATCCCAAAGAGCTCAGTTTTAAAAGCATTTAATATTTAAAGTCAACCCTTGCGGAAGATAAATAGAGTCTGATGCCTTTGTGTCTGTCGATCCTTCCTGTCAGCACTAAACAAACATATCTGCATATATTTCATATTAAAAAAAATGAGAAAGGCTTTAAAAGAGCATATCCAAATGCACATTTGAAAATAATTTCCTTTTAAACAGCTGGAGATTTTATAGTACTCTACTTGACACATTTTCGTCAATAGGAATATCAGAAAGTTGTATATGATAGGCGTGTATTATATTATACTACATGCTATAAAATTTTATAGTTTGAGGCAAGGCATGAACAACCCTTAAAAGTTTGGTCTTCATTTATATATAGGTCGTTTTCCAAAGAAAATCCTTTGCTTGTAGACGGGAATTATACCAGACACAAACAGCTCATGATTACTCAGTATTTAACAACACTGCCCTATTTGAATTAACTGGCTAATATACAAGCACGCACGGACGCCCGTTGGACTAATATTTTAGGATCCTGGATATCATCCTGGATTGTAATTTTTCATTGCCTAGAGTGAAAAGATTTGCTACTGTGTATTTTCCACATTTTTGAATGTGGCTTCTGGACCATATCCCACACAAAACAATGTACAGTCGTTCAAGAACTATGGAAAAGAAAAATATCCCTAGGTCCAGAAGCATATGAACCCGCCTGTACTGCAAAAAACACTAGCAACCAAAGAAAGTTAGCTAGAAATCACAACTTCAACCTGTTTCTGGCCCTGCCCTGTATTAAGCATCACAGTTGAAACCATTCAAACACAGAAATGCGTTAAGATTTCCTAATACGCTCTGAAATTTGAAATTCAAACGAGCCCAGACTGCCGAACTCTGCGAAAATAGTCCCAGATCCGAATTGTTTTCCGAGGGAAAATGTCATGGGAAATTATACCTGAGAATCAGGACAGATGTTTTATCTGCGCACCTTATTTTTCTGATGAGTTTAGGGGATTGATAAGTGCAAGGGTTTTTCTATTTTAAGAATGGCACGTTGCGTTCTGCGATTTGAAACACAGTTTACTTAATCCTTTGAAAGAAATACTTGCGTGCAGTGTCTCATGTCTAAGTGTAAAACCAATTAAAGATTAGGCAGCTCTCTTAATGGGTGGAACTGGTGACTTTGCAAGACTTAACTTTCTCTAAACCAGGAGTGTAACAATCCAATGGAAAGTCATCCGTAAATTACAGCTCTGCAGCCTTGTCTAAACTATGCAAATGCCCTAATTTCAGAACAAGGAAATTATTATTCTGCCGTTTCCTTACATGTAATAAGTGTGTATCTGTGGAAAGGTGACAATAGAGGAGTTTGCAATTTGCTCCATGGGAAATTGAATGGAACCGATCATGAGGGGGGAGATCGGGAGGTTTCGATTTCTAACGCTGAATACGGGAGCAATGCGTTTTCCCTCCCCGTAAATACAGATTTGACGCATTTAATGCAGACACGAGTAAATCTCCTGACCAAGTTAAGATGTCGTTTGCTTTCTTAGTCCTTTCTCTTTCTGCCCTCAAAATCCCCCGGATTTGAGGCTAGGGTTACTAGCTAGAGCGGAAAACCACAGTTCCCACAATCTTCTGGTCATCTTTGAAGATATTATCCCTTTCAAATTAAAGCATCTTCACTAATGTCTCTCTGTAAGGCAAATACTCATGGACCACCCCGGTCACATGTTCCTGTAGCTATGCGCACAAACATTTTCAAATCTGACACAGAGATCGTGTAAAATTTGCATGGATTTTGCCTTATAAGACGCAAAAGGAATCTTTTCTATATCCCCTCCCCCCAAAAAATGTCTTTTCAATAATAATATTTGCTATGAAGGTTATTGGGTAATTATTGCAATTTTGTGGAACAGTCCTTGCTTGAGGTGAAGTCTGTCTCCGGATAATAAATGGCAGCCCGTGCAGTTCACTGCCAGGTTAAGTAAATGCAGAAAAGATAAATCTGCACACCCTAGGAATCACCAGCAGAGCTCGCTTTAGACCAAGTTCACAGTCAACTCGTTTGCCCAGACAAGGCTTCGCAAACAATTAGACTTGTTTCTTTATGTTTAAATCAAGGAGAAATGACTAAAACCCTTCAGCAGAGAGCTTCAGCTTTTCCCCCAACGTTCGTCGTTCCATTCCTTCCAACCTCACGCCCGGAACTTACCCAGCAATTCACCTGCAATTGTAACCATTTAGCGCCTTTGAGTAACAGGCTTCCCTCCAACGCTGCCGAAAGGCTGTGCAAACTGATCTAGCAGCATTTTACAAAGCTGAGAGATTAAGGAAAAGAAAAAAAAAATTAAAAATGCAAAAGTATCCGATTTCTCAGCAGCAAGAAGAAAGAAAAAAAATAGCAACAATAAAAAAGAGAGCCCTTAGAAAGCTGGGGGAAACAAGCAGAAGTATTGAAACAAACAGTGCGAGTCTCTTACTCCTAAAAGAAGCTGCATAGCTTTTGTATATCTTTGTGGTTAAGGGCGTTACAACTGCAGGTCAAAAAGTTGAGGGTCAAAAGTTTACGTTTTGCACCACTCTTAGTCATTCGCCCAGACAGAGTTTGATGTCAATGTTATAGCCGAGATCTTGACTATCAGCACAAAAGATAAAATAGCTTTGAGTTACGTGTGTATCACAGTATGGACTCCAGGTGAACCCTACTGGCTGAATGACCTCAATTACCAAGGAAAGGATAGAAAATTCCTCTTTTCAAGAGTAATACACGTTGTATTTCATCTTGAATTATCAGCCACATTTGTGTCTGAATATCTCGGGTTCGGCCGCGGCAGGTAAACACGCGTGTTACCCCCACAGAAGCCACTGATGCTGCCTCCTCCAAAAGTCAGGTAGCAAAATGCCTCACCCTTGTTTATTATATAATAACCTGCTCTAAGAGGTTTAATGTTAAGCCTTCTCACTTTGCAAAATGGCAGGAAGATAAGATAGGAGCGAAGCTATTAACGCGTGTATCGATCCTAGCCGCGTCTTTGTTTTTGCTCTCATTTCTGTAGCGACCGCTAAACTGTGCTTAAACAGGACATGCCGGAGATAATACGGGCTATATGTTTGGTCCGAAGGAGCTCGTTTAAAAAGCGGAGCGGTGGGGCCGTGGTGCGATACCCATGGAAAATATTACGGAGAAGCTGGCGCCCTGCGCCTCTCCGTGATTTGGAGGGTTCTCACAGCCTTCTGGAATTACCCGAGGCGGCAGTTCCCAGCGAAATTTGGAGTAGGGCGCGTTGTTTTTTTCCTCTTGCCACCCACCCCTCTTCACCCTTCCAAGAAAAAGTTTAGTGGAATTTCTTAGCGCTGAGAGATTCCCGCATTGCTGGGATTTTTTTTGTTCCCAGTGCCGCCTCTGAGTAAAAGCTTTAGCTCCTTGGTTAGACGTGTCTGAGGGAGAACTAGCCAATATTGCTCAAGCAACTTCATTTTGGAGGACATCATCGCAGACGGGATTCAGCTTGAAATTTTAAGGCTGAGGGGTCGGTGGAAGAGGGAAAGATACTCGAATATAGTGATAATCAGACCTGAAAGGTGTGGAGGAGGCGACAGTGCGACAAGGAAATCCGAGAAAGAGCGCACCTCACCCCTAGCCACGCATTGCTGCCTTTCCACCCCCAAGGCAGCAGCCAACACCGGCCTCTGTGTAACTGGTACGCGTGAATTATTTGCCAGAGACACAGCTGGATCGTGGCAGGCGAGCGCTGTATCTTGGGAACAAGTACGCGAGAGGTTAGATATCAGATTAGCCAAAGTGATTATCGGAGATTGTGCCTAAAGTACCTGCTGAAGCCTGGAAAGTGTGTAATGCAAGTGTTTGCTCGGCGTGTAGACGCTGTTCACAAGTTGTTGCTGCTGCTCACTTGTAGCGAGCCCTGGCACTGCGCGTTTAGGGAGCCTGCCCGCTCTGGAGATAGTATATAACCTTTCACATCCAGACTATTTATTTGGTGTAAGAGCGAAGCCTGATAACAAGCTAAAAACCGTAGCCAAATATCTATTTTGTTAGAGAATAGCAGGCGGATTGTTTCCAAGAATAACAATGCGTCTTTGATATACCCAGAATGAAAGCTGTTACTATAACCGGCTTACTCAAGAGTAGGTGACAGAAATCCATTTACTTCCTCACTAAAACAATTAGTGGTCCGAATTCCGTATTTTAAATCTGGTTTAGAATAAAAATATCAATGAGAATAATTTCAAAGAAGTTGAAACCGCGACTTACATAAATATTGACTCTTTTCAATTATTGTTTAAATTGTTTCCCCCTCCCCCCCCTCAAAAAAAAAAAAAAAAAAAAAACAAACAAAAAAAACCAACGGGCTAGAACAGGACAGTTCAGTTAATAATTTGAGACGAACTCTTTCTGTCCTTTCACTCTCTGCATTCAGCACGCTGCTCTCTGGCGTGGAAGGTCTGCTCAAAAGACCATTCATTTAAAATCCGGGCACAAATCACATTTTACGTGTGTTTATTTAAGCGCATCAGGACAGGGTGAGCAAACCCCGCCAACCATCCAGTTGTTAAGAGGAGTCCCAGTGCCAGGGAAACCATCGCTTTTATCAAATGCTGAACTTGGGGCAAAAATGCCAACATTGCCCCGGCAGCGCCCATTGGGAAGGACGCTCTCATCCGCGGAGGCAGGAGCAGCCTCGGGGCTGTATCATTCCCAGGAACAAAGAAAGGAATACAGTCGATACATTCCATAACGTTTACATTTTCCCTCGATTTTTTTTCGTATTTTTCCCTTAGAAGAAGTGACCTGGGCAAAGCACCCTGCTATCTAAAAGACACTGTTATAGACCTTTTAGAAAAACTAAGTCCAAGGCCGAGGTGAACTTCAGGTCACCGCGTCTAACAAATATGAAAATGTCGCCTGGTGAAGGGCACGCCTTGTTATTTAACAAAGACTGTCAATGTGTAAGATTAATAAGAAACAAAATGCACACGGTGTCACTTTTCGGTCACTTTGAAACTTGGGACAGCCTCGCATTCAAGAGGGGAAAGCTGGGACTAAATATATTCAAAATGGTTCAAATCAAAGTCAAACCAGGCTGCTAGTGCGATTCTTCCTCCTCCTACCGCTCTCGGTGGAGGATGCCCGGCACGGCAAGAGGTTGACTTGAATTACTATTATTATTATTATTATTATTACACTACTATTATTATTATTGCCGTTGTTATTATAATTTTCTCTTTCGTGGTAATTATGTTTTAGCTGCGTACGTGGAGGGTAACAGGAATGCTTGCCTGTTTCACAAGAAAAAGAGGGATCCCCTTTTTCTCCCTCTTTCGGTATGTATTGAGTTGCTTCTTCTTGGTGCATGAAAATTTACTCTCTCCCTCTCAACTTCATTCCAGTGCTGTCCCCATCCCATTCTCGGCCAGCCTCGGCCAGGAAACTCTCGCTTCTTTATTAATTGATTGAAGTCTCCTTCTCCAGTGAAATCGAGCCTTTAGTCCTTCTAGAAAAATAAGGGAGCTGGCCTATTTTATCCTATCCTTTTCTTTCTTTGAGAACTTAGGGTGATGGTACAAGTTTGTTAAAGGGAAGTACTGGGGGGGAAAAGGGTTTGAGATTGTTTATTACAGCCATAAATCTTGCAGTAAAATGTCGAAATGGCCGTGTGCAAGATAACACTTGGTGGTCTTGGCTGGGTTCTTGTTTATGATAACAAAACCAGAAAGACACGGAACAGGCCTTTTGGAGGTCCTGCCTCAGCACATCTTCACAGACCGAGAGAACCACACGAAAAAGTCAGACTCGAGCTGGGCAGCTCAGGTCACCTTGCAGATTTACACTCGTATACAAAACCGAGTCCTTCTCTCTGTAACCAAGCGCCAGAGCCCTCCTGTAGAAAAGGGCACTGGGAAACTTTGAGATCTAATCGCAGTAAATAATATGAAGCTGAGCCCGGCCAACTCTCCCAATATAGCGCTGATCTGACAAACAGAGACAACTCTTCTCGTTGTGTTTTACTGTGGCGTGGGAACACGGCAGCCCGCCGTAGTGCTCCGGCCACAGAGCCTCAGGACTTATGCCGAGGATAATATTTACGATACCCCAGTGTAATTCATCTGGTGCTAGCCGGCAGGTATTTGCATGTATGCGTCTCTGTGTATGCATGTATCTCTTTATACCGGGAAAATGCTATCGTGGTGGACTTCGGCGGTCTTTTTTTTTTTTAACAGTCATGCAGATGGGAGCTTTTTTCCTTTTAGGAAATGGGTTTGCTGTTGTTTTGTTGTTTGGAATCTAAATAAAACAATCTCCCCTTTTCTATCAAATGTGTGCTGTTGAGCAGTTGCGGCTGTCTCTGTGTGTAACCGCGTGTGTGTAACCGCATTTCCTCTCCACGCAGAGTAAATAGAGAAACTTATCTATTACTCTAGTTAGAGTTCCATAGATGTGCTGTTGGAAATGAGTAAGTAAATGTGTTTTAACTCTCTTTACAAATTAGACATTCGATAGTAGGAGGAAATGAGTGATTGTTTAGATAAGTACCCCAGTATACCCAAGTGCTGGAAATGTTCTAACATATTACAAGCCGCATGCAATGTGCGTGCCTATGTGTCTGTGGATAAAATATAAATCGATACGCTGTGTGTCTTGTTAGATAGAATATATATTCAAATAGAATTTTATTGCATGTATCCATTATCTATTAAACTGCAAAAGACAATAATCTGAATTTAAACCAGGGTAACTGTTAGTGTAATATCTTTAGGAAGGCAAGATCTAAACTGTATCATATTTACGCTTGATATATTAGAAGTATTTTCCCATACCAGCAGATGAGATTTAGCCACTCAGCAATTATATTCTCTAAGGGTGTGGTAAATATTTCTATCTGCTTATATTCTTTCCTGTACAGATAAAAAAAATAATCTGAAAAAGTTCGCGCCTACTCCAAATGTGGCAGACTAACTGACTTTCAATAAGTACTTTTTGTCCCCTTAGAATAAGAGCGTAATTAGTTT
This sequence comes from Melospiza melodia melodia, assembly GCF_035770615.1. Classification (NCBI taxonomy): domain Eukaryota; kingdom Metazoa; phylum Chordata; class Aves; order Passeriformes; family Passerellidae; genus Melospiza; species Melospiza melodia. The sequence goes on along the minus strand of NC_086194.1, from coordinate 34,344,782 downwards.
AACCATCAAATTTCAATTACCTAAGGTCAGGGCGGTTGCCTCGTTTCCCCCTGAGCTGCAAATCCCGTTAACAGTCTCAGTTTTAGCAACCTAGAAGTGCCCGGGTGCCCTCTCCCTCCTACACCAGGGTTTGCGAGCTACTGCTGCGAAGGCGCTAGCGATTTCTTATGGAAGTGAAAATTAAAAATAAACCCCAGACGAGGCACACCAAACCAACGGACTTAAATTCGTAGTTCAGAAAGCTCTGCTCCGCGGGGAGGGATGCTCCCAGTGAGCCCTGTAATGGTCGGTAGGAAGTGTTTGATACCGTCGTGTCCGTCTTCCCCTCTCCCTTCCCCCTCTGTTCCCCGTTATTTTCAGGCTCTCTCTATGCCTTGCTCCCCGCAAGCCCCTCGAGGAGTCTCCTCGGCCTCCCCGCAACCTTCGTTCTAACTTTCCCTCCAATTAGCCCAGCTTCAAAGGGGCACAAGAGCCCGGGCGGTCCGCAGCGGCGGGGCGCTGGGGACAGAGGCTGCAGGGCGGCCGGTGGCCTGTGCCCGACAGCCGCTGCCGCCCTCTGCCTGCGCGCAGCCCCGGCGTTTGGGGATGGGCTCGTTCAAAGGGATTGTGCAACGCCTTGTGCAATGCCTGCCTCCCTCTGGATCGCGCAGCTGGGCTGCGCTTCTCTTCCTCGCCCCGCTTCCTACACTCTCCCACGGGAGAACGAGGACACAAAAAGTGCTGGGGCGGGCGGGGCGGGTGGGAGACTGTCAAAGCCGGATTAGTTTTATCTCGCTTGACACCGCGACTGCAGGACGCGGCCCGGGCCGGCCGGCGGGAGGAGCCGGGGATGCCGGAGAGGAGCGGACGCGGGGCGCTCCCTCGCCAGGCAGCCGCCGCCCGCGGGGGAGGCGCGGTCCCCGCCGAGGGTCCGCGGGCGCGGAGCTGCCCTGCGGCCGCTCGTCCCTCTTCCATTTCCTGATCCGGGGTCCGCGGCCCCGCGCGGTAATTGGCGCTGGCGGTCAGGTGGTGGCGGGGCGGCGGGGGGCGCGGGTGTGTGTGTGCGCGGGTGTGTGTTTGTGTGTGTTGTAGGCGCTCCAGGGGTGGGAAGAGAGGAAGGGAGGGGAGTGCAGCGGGGAAGGGGGGGGGGGGAAGGGCTGGAGGCCCAAACTTTGGCAGCGGCAGCACTTGACAGCAGCGGGAGGGGGAGAGGGAGGGAAGGGAGGGAAGGGGGGGGGGGGGAAGGGGAGGGGCCTCGCCGAGCCCAGAAAAACGACAACGCGAGAAAAATTAGTATTTTTGCACTTCACAAATTAATGACCATGAGTTCGTTTTTGATAAACTCCAACTACATCGAGCCCAAATTCCCTCCCTGCGAGGAATACACGCAGCACAGCGGCAGCGCCGGCAGCTCCGCCAGCTACCACCCGCACCACTCGCACCCGCACGCCCCGCCGCCGCCGCCGCCGCCGCCGCCGCCGCCGCACCTGCACGCCGCGCACCCGGGCCCGGCGCTGCCCGAGTACTTCCCGCGGCCGCGCCGGGAACCGGGCTACCAGGCTCCCGCGGCGCCGCCGGGGCCGCCGGGGCCGCCTCCCGAGGCGCTCTACCCCGCGCAGGCACCCTCGTACCCCCAGGCGCCCTACAGCTACAGCAGCGCCGGCAGCGCCGCCCCGGGCCCCGAGCAGCCGCCCCCGGGCGCCTCGCCGCCGCCGCCCGCCAAGGGCCACCCCGGCCCGCCCCAGCCCCTGCTCCCAGGCCATGCCCTGCAGCGCCGCTGCGAAGCTGCCCCCGCCGCCGGGGCCGGCACCGGGCCCGCCTGCCCGCTGCTGCCCGACAAGAGCCTGCCCGGGCTGAAGGGGAAGGAGCCGGTGGTCTACCCCTGGATGAAGAAGATCCATGTGAGCACGGGTGAGTTGCCCTTGCCAGGGGGAGGTGGGGATGCGCCTGCAGAGGAGGGAAGGGGGGAGGGTGCTCCCGGGACCGGGATGGGTCGTGGCGTGTGTGGCTTTTTTTTTCCCCTCCTTCTCCCTCCGCGTTTCCTAATAGTAAAAGAAAAAAAATTCAAGAAAAAAAAAAAAAAAGAAAAAAGAAAAGAAAAAAAGGAAAAAAAAAAAAAAAAGAAAAAAGTGAGAAACCTTTTGTATCCGGGGTCCTTTATCAAAAGATTTACGAGACGCCAAACTGTTAGGGCAGTAATTATAGCCCCCATAAATTTAATTGCCCTGCAGTGGCTCTGGGCCATGTGTCTTTGAAGCTTTTCTTCTAACCCAAATGCCCATCACCATTTTTTATTGCTCCTCGATTGTCCCCACTGTCGATAGGCTGGGAAACAATTTTTCTTGCCGTTTATGTATCTTATGTGAACCCGGTGTCAAGTTATTATATAATGATTATGTTCCATCCCTTCCCCTCTCCTTCTTTCCTCTCCGCGTGTGTATGTGTGTGCCTGTGCGTGCACGTTTCAGTGAACCCCAATTACAACGGAGGGGAGCCCAAGAGGTCCCGCACTGCCTACACCAGACAGCAGGTCCTGGAGCTGGAGAAGGAGTTTCACTTCAACCGCTACCTGACCAGAAGGCGACGCATCGAGATCGCGCACACCCTCTGCCTCTCCGAGCGCCAGGTCAAAATCTGGTTCCAGAACAGGCGCATGAAGTGGAAGAAAGACCATAAACTGCCTAACACAAAGATGCGCTCCTCAAACCAGTCCACACTGAGCCAGCAGTCCAAAGCACAGACACAGGGCCACCCCCATCCGCTCGATGGGGCTACACCCAACGCAGCTGCGCTATAAATACGGTTTTTGGTTTGAGTCTTTTTGGTCTTTTTTTGTTTGGTTGGCTTTTTTTTTTTTTTTTTTTTTTTTTTTTTTTTTTTTGTCGTTGTTGTTGTTGTGTTTTTTAAAATATATATATATACCTATCTATTGGGGTTTTCAAGCTGCCTCGAGGTGGAGGCTGGCCTTTTGGACCAAACTGTGTAAAACAAAACAGGAGCAGAAAAGGAAGACGAGACGTGTCCAAGAACGGGCACATGTTTAAACCAAAACCCGGACGATTGTCTACATTGTATATAGATAATGGTTCCATGCCCATCATTTTTTTCTATTTATGGAAACACTCTCTTGCCGTCGGTGTAAGAGAGGGATGGATGCTGTCATGGACGAATTCTCTGTACCTAAGATGGACTCTTTTTTTTTTTTTTTTTTTTTTTTTTTTTAGGGAACGCATTAAAAATAATAATAAAAAAAAAACGTTTAAAACAAAGCAAAGAGCTCGTGAGACACTTGTGTAAAGCATTGACTCGAATAGCGCTGTTCTGTGGTGTGTTCATGGATTTCTCTGTGTGTGCTTGTGTGTGAGATGGTGCACAGGCACGTATACACACACAGACCAACATGGGAGAACGAACACGTCCACAAGAGGTTAAAGACTTGTGAAAAAGTCCCCTTACGCTGTCTAAAGGAAAATGTTTTATGTATCAAAGGTAACTTAACTGGTTTTAAGTGTAGTCCCCTCAGTAGCTGTGATCTATTAGTTTTTCTCCACATTCCCTATTGCATTTATTTAAAGAAATATTGTTATAAAAGCTGTTGCTGTCTTCATATTTGGCACCGTCTAAATAGTTTGGGTCCATGTACAATTTGTGGATTTTTGGTGTAATGTATAACAGTGCCAAATGCTAGTAATAAAGATTATTCTGTACAAAAGAATTAAACGCTTGAAACACAAGTCCACTACGCGCTGTTTCATCCACCTTGTGCATGGCTGGTGTTGGCGTCAGGAATGGAAACCAACAGTTTAATGCATTGTTTTGGCTTGGATTCATCTTGTCAATAAGGTAATGGTTATTTTAAATGTGGTGAAAAACCTCCTGACTCCTACTCGCCTGGCTGGGAAAAATTGAGTTGCAGGACGAGGAAAGGTCTCGCTTCATTGTATAGGTGAGTGGTGCTCTCTTTAGCTGACTTAGGCAGAATGAGCCCGACTCCACCGCCGGCCGTGTGACTGTTTTCAGCTGCCTGACAAGAGAAACTGTGCTTCTTCTGGGAGCCAATAAGCTCCCATGCCGTGATAACACTTTAAATCTTTAGCCAGTCCTGGTTTATTCATTCATTTTTGCCTGATTATGATTTCTTAGCTGGCTAGCACTGTTTAAGGGGAATACTTGAACGGTAACCTAAAATTTCTTTTTAAGCTGCCTTTTCTGTTTCTATTTCCTTTTTTTTTTTGTTTGTTTGTTTTTGTTATTGTTTTTAGATTATTTCAAAGTGTGTTGAGAAAGCCTTGGTAGACACATGAATTTGGATACAACTCATGAGGCTTTTTTGACCGAGATTGTCACGACCACTGTGGCAAAATGGGATTCAGCTGGTTCCAGCTCAGGCTGTGCATCTCCCTGATTCCAGGCAGCTAAAGAGTTCAGGCAAAGCAGAGCTGCAAACAGAGCTGCTTGGGGCTTTCACAACACAGTGTAGCACTGAGCTAGGCAGGAAAGATCTTGGAAAGGAGCTCAAGTGCTACCAAATCTTCCAGGGAAGACCTGCAGGCCAATAGTAATTTATTTTCTCAGCCAAATACACACAAGATGGATTCTTGGAATCAGCTCTTGTCTTCACCTAAGTGGGGCCACCAGGACCAGGGGGCATCATCATCCCTGGTTGAGGTAGCACCAGGCTCCATAGGCTGTGCCAGCATCCCTGCCTAGCCATGGAACATTTACCATCCCAGAGGAAAATGGAATGTGCCACTGGCAGAACACGTTCAGCATCAGGAAGGTGGCAGCTGTAAACACGCTCAGCAAACACGGCTGTCCCCATACCTGACCAAGGAGCAGGCCTGAAAAGCACACTTGTGCTCACATATTGCTATTTGCTAAATCCTGACTCGCCAGTTGTCTCCTTATAAAGGGGAAAAAATATAGCTGTGTGTCAGGTAACTACTATCTGCAAATGTGTAGTTCTTCATTTGGTTTATTGCTTGAGAATCCCTTAATGTGTTTAGAGCCAAAATTAGCACAACTGAGCAAAATTCCAGCTGAAACGTATTAACTGGCAGTGCAGGATTTTAGTGTGCAGCCTATGCGTACAAACCTGGTTTGCTCCCATTGTAAAGAGAAATGAAATCACGCTGCAAATAGCAATTTTAGGGAGAATCATTAATCACCTCCTACAATAAATACTTCTTTGTAATTCAACAGCGGTTCTGAAAGGCATTCTCTTGGAAAAGTCTGTGAAGACGCAAAGGATTTTCCTGGGGGAAAAAAAAAAGTGGTCATGTGTAAAGACACAGCATCTTGGCTGTCTCCTAAAAAAATGTACATTCTCTTGCTGGAGATTGAGCTGCGGACTGCAAAATACCCCATGGCCGATTATCATCGTTTAAGGTAAATTCTCCTTCCTTCTCTTCCCCTTCTGCCTGTGCTGGGAGCAGAATGCTGCTCCCGGGCTGGGAGCCCTCTGCTCCCCGTCCAATACCTCCCGTCTTTACAATAACCTCAAAAATTACATCGTCCTGTTTAAATTCTCGCATTGTGCTCCCTTTGCTAAGGCAACCAGGAGTTCACCGAGAGGACAAATTTTCTATCCCATTAATTGTTTTTTTTAGAGGAGCAGACTGACCCTTCAAACCCTTGACCTTTAAAGACAGTATTCTTTTTAATCCGGCACTTGGACCTAAATGTCTCTGCCCCCCTTCCTCTCTCTCGCTCTCCCGGTGTCTCTCACACACGGATTTATCTGCTCTGGCCACAAAGGCGAGCACAGCTCCAAACGCTGGAAGTGGAAGTGTGTCAATATTTCAAAGAAAGACCAAATCACCTCGGAGTCAATTTGCTGTCAGCAGGGAACGCCACTCGGTTAACCCCGGCACCCACCTCCCCTCCACCCACCAAGAAAAATACTTCTCTTCCGAGATCCCCATCCTCGTTTCTCCCGCAAGCTCTTGCTATACCTGGTGTTTCATTACAGGAGGAGCTGAACTGTGACAAGCGCCTTGTGGTATTTAATAACCAGGGCCATCCTGCACGGAGGGATTACGCAATGCTAGGATTTTTTTCTTTATTTCTTCCTTTTTTTTTTTTTTAATTTTTTATTTTCTTCCCCAGGGTGCTTGCAGTCCCATGGCTTCCTGTCCCGTGTTTGTAAACGAGGAAGGGGTGGGGGGAGCCCTCACGCAGGCGGAGATCCCGACAGGCTTGCAGTGAAACTCCAGCTCTCCCGGGCCCCCCGCCCGGCGTCGGGGCCGCGTTCGGGCCGCCCGGGCTCTCCCGCCGCTCCCGCTCCTCCGCCCGGGGACCGCGCGTCACCCCCGAGGAGGCGGAGGCTGCGCCCGTGCTCTCGGGGCCGGGCCGGGCCGGGGCGGGACCCGGGTGTCCCTGCGGGGCTGTCCCTGCTGCGCGGGCCCGGGGCCCGGGTGTCCCTGCGGGGCTGTCCCTGCTGCGCGGGCCCGGGGCCCGGGTGTCCCTGCGGGGCTGTCCCTGCTGCGCGGGCCCGGGGCCCGGGTGTCCCTGCGGGGCTGTCCCTGCTGCGCGGGCGCCCAGGCCCGGCCCACGGGCGCGGGTGCGGCGGGCCCGGGGCAGCTCCGCCGCCGCCTCCCTGCGGCCCGGGCAGCGCTGCTGGCTCTGCCCGGCCGCGGACCGGCGGCGCTCACCCCCGACACACGGCCCGGGCAGCGCCGCCCTGGCGCTCTCCGTGCCCCTGGCAGCAGCGCGGAGCCCCCTCCCCGCCGCAGACAATGACGATTTGGGTTCAACTGATTCATTTGGAGGGCGGGGGGAGGAGGGTGCGAAGCTGCCCCGGCTCTCCGTGCAGAGCGGGACAAACCCTTGTTAATAATGCCCCAGAGCTCTCCCTGGAAACCGAGGAGCTGTCAAAGGCAGGAGAGATTAGGGGACCCAAGTACGAGCATCCCTGCGCTCGCAGATAAAGGTGTTGCGTCTGTTCTGGGGGAGATATTGAAATTTTAATCTTTAGGGTCACGTGACTCATTAAATAATTAATGCAGATAGTCAGGAATGGATCTGTGGCCGTCAGTCCTCACTAGGAGTGATTCTCTCAGAAGTGAAACTCAACTCCTTGTTACTGGAGTTTGTTTTTCTTTCTTTCATTTTTTCTTTTTTCTTTTTTTTTTTTTTTTTTTTTTTTTTTTCATTTAAAAAACCCCCACCTGATTTATCTTGAAAGATTCTAAACTTCTTAAGCAAGCAATAGGGTCTGTGTTGGTAAGTAGGCAGTGTGTATTTCTAGCTTGATGACTTTAATTGTTTGTGCTTGCTTTGTCTGCTGAGCATTTGCTTAACAAGTTTAATATTTAGAAATGTTAAATCTTTGTTTTAGCTGCCTTGTGGTCACATTATGGCTTTTGGTGATTAAGTGTTACGGAGGCAAACACACTTGATAATGTTCTAATTCACACTGTGGAAGGCTGGGTGCCACAGTGCAGGAGGACCTGCTTTGTTCAATTTTCCTGGCGTTAATAAATCACCGTCTCTTAATACATGGCCAAAAAAGCAATGGAAAGGCAGTGAGCATTGCAAAGGAAAAGTCATGGGCGAATTTCTCTATGACTCATTAGTCTGAACGATTTATGTACGAACTTTGAGTGCCGCGATGAATATTAGAGCTTGGGATAACAACTAATTAAAAAAAAAAAAAAAAAAAAAAAAAAAAAAAAAGAAAGAAAAAAAAAAAGAAAAAAAAAAGACATAGTTTTTTTAAAGTGCTTTATTGCTACTTAGCAACTCTTTCAAGAAACAGCATACTTTAAAGGACCGTGGCAGTGTAAAATATGGTAGCGTGACCTAATAGCTCCAAAATAAATAACAGAAAGTCGCTGGCACCATTTTCAGATACACGCTCCATATTTAACACGAGTGGGACAACCCAGTCACGACACGCTTGATCGATGATTATTGCTGTTTGTAACATGATTATTGATTAGGGATCAAAACAGCTAAGGTACGGCTTTGAGGCTAAAATGCCGGGGGGTTCCCCCTGTGCTGGAGCCGAGTGGAAGGAAAGGTAGAGCAAAGGATAACCACAGGAAGCAGCTCTGTGATTGCAGCTCGAACTTTCCATTTTCTTTTGTGTTTGCCAGTAGATTTTAACAGTCAGCGCTCGCAAATTTATGAGACAGCAATAAACAGTTTAGTAGGCTATTATTGCATGATTTTATGTAGACTGGAGTTCAACACCAAATTTAAAATTATTAGTGTAATTATGGAACTACTAAATTACCAAAGCAAAGTATCTGCTCGAAAAGTTGTCCCAAGACAGACTTAATATTTCCAGGGCTCAGATAACACCCTTCAGCAAGAACGGTGTTATTTAATTATTAGCACTTGCATTTACTGACGATTGTAAGATGCGTTAGACGGGTTTTATTAGCAAGACGGAATACAGATGAAAAATATTAATTCATATGTAAAAGTGATTCAGTAAGTGGCATGCAAATAACCTAACTATTGTCTATTTGGACCAGCAATACTGTTTATTTTAGGGGAAAAGAAGCAGCCCAGATTTTTCCTCTCAGTCAATGGCTTTCATGGATGTCGGCTTTTTCGTTGCTGGTTTTTTTTTTTTTTTGTGTGTGTATGTTGTGTTGGTGAATTTTTAATTTTTTTTTTTTAAGCATTTGGGCCCGATCCCGCTTCGCTGAGGTCAATTGTTAGTCTCTAAGTGAGCTTGTGGTGGCAGGATTGGGCCCGGCTAACCGTTTGAATAAAAGCCCAACCACAATACGCCCCGCATTTAAACTGAAATCCTTCCCGAGTTTTATTCAGCAGAGATGAACACCACGACTTGTGTTTAATGTCTGTTCTTGATTAAATGATCCTAAACAAAGGTTTCCCAGAGGAAAATAAAGCAGACATTCATGTAACAAGAGTTAGGAATGACAATATTTCCAAACACTTGGAGACAGAAGGCATAGCTGTCTACAGGGAAAAAAAAAAAAAATAAGGAAAAAAACCCAACCAAAACAACTGCACGCTTTTATTTCTCAGCTCCCCGTGCTCCTCACCCGGGTGGGAATCCACGCTCCTCGCGGGAGCCCGAGCCCGCTCCATCCCCGCCCGCCCCTCTCCGCGCTCTCCCAGCGCGCCCGGCAAGCCATGTATTGCCAATGAAGGAGCAAAATACCTCCCCCTGCACTCCCCGGTAAGGCACTGTTTGTTGCTTGTTTACAGGGAGCCCCGAAACGAAGCCGCTCGGCCGGGGCGGTGGAAGGAGCCGGGAGCGCCTCTGCCCAACCCTGCGCAGCTGGAGGAGGTAAGAGCCGGGCAGCGGCCGCTGCTTTTGCGCCGGTGGCGGCTGTAAGAATGCGATTTGCCTGGTACCTGCATGAGGAACAAGACTGCTGGAATGAGATTTTGTTGTTGTTGCGATAAATATTTAACCTAGCTGGATTTTTTTTTTTTTTTTCTGGATTGGCTCTATTCATCTTCCGTGGGTGGTGAATGCGCGTGTCTGGGCAGACAAAGAAGTGTACGGGACCTGAGTGATCGCCATCCTTATAAAGGCATTGGGGACAGGAAGGATGCAAAGTCATCTGAAGAGCGAAAGAGTTAGAGAATTTCTTTGTCCGTTCTTAGCTCCTTCCGAAATCAAAGGCACAAGGCGAGGGAGAGAGGGTTGGAGCCAGTTCGGTGTTGAATGGCTGCTTATCGCGGCTTGTCTGCTCGCCTCCTCCTCGAGGAGTTCCGCAGCCAGTCCTGGAAACGAGAAGTGCATGTGGGGATGCTAGAAAACCTGATTTTTGTCTGCGCGCATACAACAGAATGTTTCGCGAATAGATTTCGGGTGTTTGTCCGTCCTGGCCTGCTTTGCGCTGAGTGGAGGTCGGTGTCTGGTGGTTCGGAGTTGCTGAAGTCCTTGATGTGCTTGGTCCTCTGGCAGGAGAAAAGAAATGCTTTCCATAGTGACAAATTTTTTTTTATGCCGGCCGTCGAGAGGGGAGGATTACATAGAATTAGCTCAAATTCCTGCTAGATTTACCTGCTCCTTTTTGGATGTTGATGTACAATTAGTGTATTTTACTACCTTTTAAAAGCGGCCATAAATTACAGGACTACAAGGGCTCTTTGTGTTGGCTTAATGAGCTGCTTAAATCTTAACTACAAAAAGGCGCTGCAAATGTCCATTCACGCTTGCGTTCGGAAATTGAAAGCGAAAACACGGTGCGAAGGAACCTTCCTCCGGTGGCATGTACCCACAGCATGGCGGGCAGAGATATTTGGGATTCCTTAGCGGACCCAACGCCGGCAGGCTCAGCTGACTCTGAGCAGAACTTCTCTCGCAAGGGCACAGTCGATAACGCTGCTCTTTTTATCTACTTGGGAATGATCAAAGACCAACTTTATCAGGCGCACGGATGTAGGTAAACAGCTCTGCACCCCAGCAGATTGCAAATCTTTCGAGGTAGCGAGGAAATAAGTACTTATATCGTAGGGGTGATTCCCATTTCATCTCCACATGGGAGAGATAGGCACACCTCTTACCGACTGGCATAAAAGTAAACTTGAAGCACAGTAAAAGTTCTAACTCCAGTTATATTGAAGGTAACTTCAAATAGCATTAATGCTAAGATTGGCTATTAATGCCAGAACGGGCACAAAGGGTCTCCCTTAATGAAGGCACGTTATGAACTCAGATCTGTTTGTTGTTACTGAGGCTGGAATTCAAACTCAGCTCCAAGGCATGTGTATAAAGCACAGAAAAATCAGTAGTACACCTACTGATAAAGTCCACACTTTTTTCTACTAGAAACACTCTTTCGGGTCTCCAAATCGTCAAGGTAAACAACGTTGAGTGTCCAGGAACAGGAACAAAGTAAGAAATGGGGTGGCGAGGGAAGTCTAGCGCCTGCGACTCGCAGCATCATTTGAATTTGCATCTGAAACCTCGTAATCACGCTAATAGAGCAAAGAAAACTTTCTCCAAATTCGGGGGAAGAGAACAATTTTCAGCTGCAGTTCAGGACAGCACAAAGTTGGGCAGACTCCCCCTTCTGCCTTCCCAAAGCACATTCTGTGAAAGGTATTCACACGTCAAGAAGTTACTTTTCTTAAGAATTAATTAGTTTCCCCACTATATACACCAAGTTAATTGTTAAACAGTAGTTTTAGGATTAACTTGACCATAAATACCAATAAAGATGTTCACAGAAACAAGGTTTTGAAGCCAATAGCCACAGCTAGCGTTAAGGCATTTCAGATGACTTATGATTGTGATTTATTGCTTTTGTAGTTTCTATTTGCTCAAGACTGTAACTTCTAAAGCCATCTTTCTACTTTTGACGCAAAGCAGTCAATAACTTTTTACAGCAGCCCCAAGAAAGTCTTGCTTCGCTTTTTTCAACATCTGCTCCATTCCCCATTAATTTCAGTTTCATTGTTGCAGAAGAACTTCTCTGTGCGTTTCCTCTATGGGACGCAAACTCACCAAATTTAAAAGAGCCGAGAATCCACCTCAAGTAAATATCGGCCTTGGTTTACAATAAGTATGAGAGCTGTGGAGTTACCGGGCAAGCTGATAGTTACAGACTCGGGCATGTCGAGAGTGCCTAATGTTCCCTCTTTTCTGGGGCATTTGTAGTTTCCATTCCAGTTCCCAGTGAGGGATAATACATGTATACCCTGGTACTAGCTTAGTCACTTCCATGTGAAAAATTGTGAAGTTTTCTCCTGCTGTAACGTCACGCTGACTTTGCTGCAATGCCACTACTGTACACTGACAGAAATGGGTTTACATTCCAGTGGGCCACTTTTACAATTCAGGAGAGAGTATAATAAGGCTTGTCACTAACAAACCTTACACTAACACTAAAAGTCATCTTTAAAAAGAAATCTCCTTCCATTCTGTTCAATGAAGTGTAGGTGAAACAGTAAGAGGGGATATGTAGTTAGCCTCTTTGAGCTCATGGGAGACGGTGGAAAGATTTGGGCAAGGGTGTGCACAGGATGATGCACCATGCTGGAGCCACAGGACTGAACCAGGAGCACGGTAAAAACGTGAATTATCTGATTTACTTTGACTCCTTCCAGAAAAGTTGTGTGAGTGGAGGGTTTCTTTTGTTTGTTTAGCTTATTGTGTCAATAGCACAAGTTAAACAATCTTACAGGGAAGATGTGATGGGTTCACACACAGGCGAAGCTGCCTGGCTCAGGGGCCACATACAACTTTGGTTTTTTTCTTTTTTCCTTAATTTTTTCCCCTTAGGCAAAGAACTCCCCCTCCCCAATTTTTTTTTTTTTTTTTTTCCTTTTCCAACGCTAGAAACCTATAATTTTGTGCATCACTCAAACTAGCTGTATAGGAAATGCGTAAGCACAGGTTTAACAGCAAGGTCCCAAAAGATTTTGCAAAATTCAGAGGCACGCCAGTGAAGGAAGGTGTATTCTTCATAGTGTGTTACGAGGACAAAAATCAACTAGCCTCTTAGAAGAGACTCTTTTTTGCCTTTGTCAGGTAATTATAGGTCTTTTTAGTTTCTACAGGAGCCCTGATGTAGCGTGTGGGAGTTGAGCAAGCCCTGTACAATGGCAGGGTAGAGGGAGCTGGGGGTGGGGGGAAGGCTGGTGATCGTCCCGTTTAGAAGGGGGCTGGAAATAATAGCATTAAGATTTGGGCTTTCTTCGGGGCTTGCAGAGGACATGCGACGACGTGGAGCAGAGCGCCGGGCCTCGGGAGCCAACGCCGGTTAATTGGGCTAAGTATCAAAGTGCAGGATTCCTCTTACCTTCCAAGGGGTTTTGTGTAAAGAAATATTGGTGTGGGAGGAAAGAGAATCAGACCAACCTCCCCCTATAGTCATCTGCATCTCTTAGATTTTTTTTTTTCTCCTCCCTTAAAACTCTTCTTTAACATATTGGGTTAAGGCTTTAAAAAGCGAAGGCTCGCGCTAAGAAACCCTGTTCCTTCAATGATTCCCTATTTCAAATAAAAGGATTTAAGTTGACGTATGACCACGTGAGCACATAATACAGCGCATTATTGTGGCATTTGGAGTGGAGACCCGGTCTGGCTCCGTCTGCGATTACGCTTTTCCAGTTTCTGTTCAGAGCAAGCACTGCTTTCTATTATTTTTTTTTCCTCCTGCCCCCATCACCGTCCCCACAAGAGCTGGCCATTTCGCTGACAGCTTTCGTTCCTTATGGAAAGGTTATTGTCGAGCCGAGAGGACGAAATGCTTCGTTAGAAAGGATGGATTTTATTTTAAGGTATTTCCGTTGATTGTTCATTTATGTGGTGAGTTATTGCTGTTCGAGGCAAAGGTCAGTAGCAGAGGCTGGAGTGAGTGCGTGTGTGTGCGTGCGGGTGTGTGTGCACCCGGAGCCAGGCTGCTTCCCCCTTTGTTTCAATTTGCTGTGGTAAATATTCAACTCTACCCTTGCAGCGAGCAGAGCAGGCAGAGTTTGCTTCTTTATTTATTTTTCTCCATAGAGATCCCACACTGCTGCTGATGGCCAGCTGCCTCCGCTACAGCCCCTCGATTGCCATTTTACCATTATTTATGACCGGCTGGAGATGGGAAGCCTCTTTTATTGCCGCGTTTGAATATTTTCCCCCCCCCCTTAATTTTATTCTATTATTTTATTTGTGCGTTTGTGTGTGTGTTTGTTTGTTTATTTATGTATTTGGGCGAGTAGGAGAAAGCGATGTGGGGGGCGTGTGATGCTCCTCTGTCGGGGTCGTGCTCGAGTGTGCGGCAGCGGTTGTTGTTTTATGGGTGTTTGTTCGGCCGCTGCCGCTCCGTAAATCGATGACTGTGCGATCGTGCTGCCATTTTATTTATGATGCTTTAGTGGTACTTTGTTTATTGTGCGAGGAGCGCTGCATGAGTGCTCAGCTCTATGGCAAAGCTTCCCCTTCCCAAATGAGCCAAGGCGCTCCTCTTTATTTCTCCGCGGTGAGAAGGAGCTGAACCAAGAGCCAGCCACGGCTTCCAACAATAAATCAGCCTTGAAAATGTGGAGGTTTATTCTGCCTCTCTGAATGGGGATCTGGAAAGAGAGAATTAAAAGGAGAGAAGTGGAAAGTATCTTCCAGGAGAACAGATACTAGCTCTAAATTAATATCCATGCCGTCGCATACATAAATATAGATATATCCATATATATAAATATCTAAGTATTTGTGTATACTTATCAATGCGAACGCATAGATATAAATGTACTTTAAATGACAAAAATGAAAGATTGCTTGGCTATCCAAAGAGGACAAAATGGTAAATGAAACCCTGTTTCCCCGTTCTGCCCCGGCTTTGGGAAAGGTTGGAGCCCCGGGACTCGCTTTCCTCCAGTTTGTTCCATGTCTCTCGCTTATTCCTGTTGAGCCATTTTGTGTCCTGTTCCGCGCTGTTTGTAATTGCTCGTCTTCATAGGGGTCAGAGAGAGGGAGAGAGGGACAAAAGTGAACTATGATGAAAACTCCGCTGAGAGCACCAAAAAAAGAGGTTATTTCCACTCGAAGCTATTCGCGGCCGTTCTGCAGAGACCTTCAGGGTGATGTTTGGGATGGTCTCACTTTTCCCTACTCTTTAAAGCGGCTCTCGAAGCAGAACTGACCCAAATAAATTTTATTTCCCCTTCTCGCCACACTGAAGCACTTCTCTCTCTTCAGCAAGAGAAGGAGAGCTCTTTTGCTCCCATCCGTGTGTCTAAAAGCCAACATTGGCGTTGCCGTATTTTGAAATGAGCCAAAATGTGCCTCAAAAATAAAATCCAAGCTTTAATTGCAGCTAAATTACTTGGCAGTCTTTCCTCTGATTTATGACCCAGTTTGGATGCATATTGACCTAGTTAAAACACTCATAAATAATACAGTCCTGCTCTAGAGTAAAAGAAAGCAAGAAGAGTTCTGGAGGAAAGGAGGATTTCGGCGAGTTCTGTAAATAACTTCAGTCTGTTGAGCAAATAGCAAAGAGTGCGATGCGTCTCTAGCGTTAGAAAATATAAACAACAATTTAGATTGACCACGGCTTGCTTCGATTGTCCAGTCCTTCCCTAATTCAGCTGATATTCCCTTCTAACTCTCTAGCGACTGGGACAAGCACCACTTC
Source organism: Melospiza melodia melodia (assembly GCF_035770615.1). Taxonomy (NCBI): domain Eukaryota; kingdom Metazoa; phylum Chordata; class Aves; order Passeriformes; family Passerellidae; genus Melospiza; species Melospiza melodia. Next base: position 34,329,741 of record NC_086194.1, on the reverse strand, counting down.
CAGGACTGGCCCCCTTCTCCCTCAACTCCCTGCCCTGCTATTTCATCTCTGGGAGCTGCCCCAGAAGCAGCCCTGAATTATGGTGCTGCCTGCTTCCATTTCGGGGCATCCAAGGACAAGGCGCTTTACAAGCATTATTTTATTCGGAAAATAGTAATTCGGGGGAGGTGGGGGGGAGGGAGGGAGGGGAGGGAGTGCCACGGAGTGGGACTCTTCGGGGAGAAAAGGCAGGTCATTTCTGACTCAGAAATCAGCCCCAAACACTGCCCGTCCCCCCTTCCCCCCCGAGCTGAGCCCTATCTCTCTCCGTGGAATGGAGCAGAAAGAAAATATTCGGCCTCTGGGAGGGAAAGGCAGATAAAAGCAGCGGGGATCTGTGCGTTGGGACACTTATCCCGACATCATAGGAGACATAAAAAAAAAATAATCATCTTCTCATGTTTAAAATTACCTCTTTGGGGAGAGGGGGGGGGCGTGGGGAAATGGGACTAATTGGAGAAATCTCGCAAAATACTCTTTGCAGGCAGTCAGATGAATGGAAGAAACGCTTCCATATTCCTATGAACCACTTCGGTTCTCACGATTAAAGTCCTTACATATCCTTTCATTTAAAAAAATCTCCCCCCTCTTCCCTTTCCCCGTTCTTAAATACAGACATTTTGCCAGAAAATCCCGCTGGAGATGGCTCCCAAGCTGAAACGCGCTCTTAGGAAAAACTCGCCCGGCTTTCGGCGGGGCCCCCCAAACCGGCAGGCTCCCCGGTGTCCGCAGGTTTCGGCAGTCCCCATCTTTTCTCTCCCTGTCCAAATCCTCCTCGCCGGTCCGGGGGGCTCCGTCGGGGCGCAGAGCTGCCTCTCTCAGTATTCGGCCGGGCAAGTGGGCGAATGGCAGATCAGCAGTTTCAGAAGAAAGTGTGGGGTTGATTATTGACTAAAAAGACTTTTTTTTTTTTTTTTTTTTCTTCCAAAGCAACATTCACGGGATTGTTTGAAGCAAAACGCAAACGAAGGATTTTTGCCTCTTCTCTCCTCCTACGCTGGCCGCTTCCCCTTTCATGTGGTGCCTTCTCACTTATGCCATAAGGAGCAAGTGTTTTCTGTTTTAGTGCTCTGTTTACAGCTTTGGTGCACGAAGTCATAAATCTTGCATAGCCATAAATGACAAAAACCATTGGTATGCGCAAGAGGCCACCCCAGCCTTATAGTGCTTTTTATTTCTCGCTTCCCCCTCGCTTTGTTTGTGTTTAAAGATGACGCTGGGTTCCCTCGTGCTTTAAACGGACTAGTTATATTTATAACGCCTTAATTAACGAAGTAACGTCAAGTTTACACCTAGATTTTATTCGCAGGCTCCGCTTAGCGCTCGGAGCCCCGAGCCCCGTTACCGCCTGCCAGGCGGGCAGGATCCGCAACTTTGTCTAAGTTCTCGTTCGCACGGTCGCCGCCGCGTTTCTGGTGCGGGAAACCGGGGGGACACCGCCACCCCCAGAGCCCGTGGCGCTGAGGAAAGCGGCCAGCGCCTTCCTCGGCCGTGCCGCGGAGAGAAGGCGAGGGCGAAGCCGTGAGGCAAAGCCGGGCCCGAGTCCACGCGAGGCTGCCACCCACGCGTCCCCACGGGGCGCTGCGGGCACCCCGACCCGTCTGCGCAGCACATGTGCGTGCGTGAGCGCCTCTGTGCCCGTCCCGGGCGCTGGGGATATTTGAGGGGGGCAGGGGGGTGTCTGTGTGTACATCTGTGTGTGTGTGCGCTCACGCATGCATGAGTTAATAATTAGTAACTCTAATGATTTCCAGCGTGGCTCTGAGAGCATTGCCCAGAGCGGGGATCCTGGTGGCCTTCCGTTGGCTCTCCGGACCCAGCCCCGGCTCTGCGGGCTTTGCTCCCCTCCCCGGGGCTCAGCCGTGGCTGCGCGGGGCTCCCGGCCGTGGGGAGCGGCACAGGGGCTATTCTGCAGCTGCCCCCCAAGCCCACCGGTAAGAGGGACAAACTCAAACCCCCACAGCAGCACCCTGGAGGCTGGTGAGAGCGACCCTTTGTGAGCGCCGTTTGTCTTCATTAGCATAATTTTCCTGGACTTCGGTGACGCCCGGGTGCGGGGGGGCCGCACTCCTTCACTGCCGTGCTCCTGCGCTCCCTCCCCAGCCCCCACCCTGCCCCGAGCTTCCCCAGACGGCCGCCTTTCTTTCTTCCTTCCTTTTTTTTTTTTTTTTTTTTAATATTTTCCTATTTTCCTCGCTCCAACTCCCCCCCCCCCCCACCCTCCTCCTTCCCTCTTTCTCCTTCCCTTCCCAGAGCAGCCCTGGGAACCATCCCCGTCCTCCGCGCCCCGCGCAGGGGGAGCACGGTGCGCCGAGGAGCGGCTCGGGGTAGGGTGCGCAGCTGGAAGCGTCAGGGGAGCGGGGCAGGCGGGCGTGCGGAGCCATCCACCCCATCCCGTGCGGGGCAGGACTCGCCCCTCTCGGCCGGGGGGAGCTGAGCCGGTGCCCACCCCGCGGCCGCAGGGACCGGGCTGGGGCAGACAGCCCCTGCTCTCTCTGGGTTGTGTCGCCTCCAAAAAAAAAAAAAAAAAAAAAAGAGAGAGGGAGTGAGAGAGAGAGAGAGAGAGAGAGAGCATGCTGGCTTCCGCCTCAGTCGTCAGAAGTTAAGGTAAGCAGGCCACAAATACGCTGCTATCAGTCGTGAATGGCGGAGTTTATGTCCCAGTGATTTATGACCGTAGACTTAAATGTCGGTTCAAGAAGAGTTCACAAGCTGGGGCTTCCTTCCAGGCAGTGACTGATACCCTTACACTTCGTGTTCAGGCAGCTCTCTCTCCTCTCTTCCCCCCACCCCCCACCTTCCCTCAACTTTGTCTTTATCTTTCAGGAAATCTTTCAGGGGGGCTGCCTGGTTTTTCGTCCTAGAGTCAGAGTTTGGGCCTCGGTTGGGAGTTACAGGGTAAAGATCTGGTGTGCTTGGGAAGGGGGGAAGCGCAGGGAAGGACAGGGTAGGAGAGAGCTGAAGTGGGGAGTGGGGGAAACCAAGCAATTTTCCTGTGCTGTTTCTGGGCTGTCTGGGTGGGGGGAGAGAAGTTGGTAAAGTGCAGAGCCGTGTATTGCACAGACCGAGACGGAGCCGATAAAACAGGCATTGGAAAGATTGGGGGCCCATTTGTGTTTGTAAGACCTGCCTTTTTGTCTTGGAAGGGGAGAGGAGAGCTCTTCCCATCCCAGGCACCGGCTGGGGCGGTGAATCCACCTCCTCTCCCCTTTCCCGTTAGGACGCTGCCGGGATCGTTGTCGCTCTTAATCCCGCTATTCCCACTTTCTCCTGGAATGACCGGGCGCTCCTCAGGTTACCCCCGCTTGCTTCTCTATAACTTTGTAGGAAGTGATTAACTTGGCGAACCCAAACTCGGGATCTGATTTTTTTTTTTTTTTTTTTTTTTTTTTTTTTTTTTTTTACTTGCTGGCAGACAGCCGAAGCTCCAATAATATTTTGCCTTCCAAGTAAAGTTGCCTATTGTCTGCAGGCCGGCAGCTATGGGAGCAGAGCACCCCGCGCCCTCGCTCCGCGCTGCCCGTCCTGCCAGCGCCACAAAACTTCGCAGCGGCCGAAGGAAGGTGAAATATTTGGTGTCGCGGTCATGAAAGGCGGGTGCCTTTGTGAAATCACCGCTGGCTGATTGTTTCCTCCTTCTCCTCTGGTAGCGGTGTCTATGGTCTCTCTTTCAAAGGAATTGAGAAAAATCACACCAGGCCTCGATAGCACAGGCAAGGAGAGGCGAGGAGCTGGAAATTGTGTATGTGCCTCAGATCTCCACTGGCTTATTAGCTTAATAGCAACCAAAGAGCTTGATTAGTGCAATAACAGGGAAACCGCCCTGCCGTAGGTGTGTTACCTTCATTTTGTTACGATCTAACAAAGGGAATACTGTTTTCTAAGAACTTGTATAACTTGAAAGGCGTAGAATGAGCTCGTTTGGTGCTTGTGTTGTGTAAGGCTTTTCGCCCTAAGCATTTGTCCTCGTTAGATGTTTTTGGGGGAAAATACCCAGCTGCTGAAGTACAGGGAAAGTGGTAAAAGGAAGGAGGCCCTTCTGATCTGAAAAGACCTGGTTATTTGCCAGCAAGGGGTTAGGAGGATGGTGAGAAACACACTTCAGTTTCTGAGAACAATGTGAGTGCGAGTGGAAACACCTCCTAGATCGGAGGTTATGCACAGGTCTCCTCTCTCATTAATACGGGCGATTCTTTAATGGGTTATTTTCAGGCAGGTGACGAGTAGACTTTAATTTGGGCGGGGGGCGTGGGGGGATCCCAGAAATAAAGGAGGATGGGTAACACAAAAACAAAAAAAAAAGAAAAAAAAAAGGAGGGGGGGGGGGAAGGGATTCGCCCGGGCAGGAGAAGCATTCTCTGAGTTTGTGTCCACCCTCTCCCCAGCCAAGTGACCCTCATACATCAAATTACATAGCAGTTTCCAAGACAGAACCTATTATCGCTAAGTTGGAAGGAAAGTTCAAGCCGTGGTCATGGAGATGAACGCTGGTTTTTCAGGTTTCTGGTGTGTTTTTTTCGCCCAATCCATCATGTTTTAACAGGTAGGATCTGGCTGATTCCACGAAAAGTTAGCGTCTTGAAAATAACTGCTGAAAAAAACAAACCAACAACCGCCCCTGCCGGCCCCTCTGGAGGGGCTGTGAGCGGCGCCGGGCGCAGCTGGGGCCGGACCCACTCGCGGGTGGGAGGCGGGCTCGGGGGCTCCGTGGAGCCGCGCTCCAGCACCGAGCGGGAGCCGCTGCGGGCGGCGGGCGGGGCTCGCCCGGGCAGAAACCGCTGGTGCCAGGGTGCGCGACCTGGGCGGCTCGGGGCGGTGCGCGGGCACGGAGGGGAGAAGGTGCTGGCTTGGTTTATTTTCCTATCGAGCTTTTCATAGACAAGCCAAAATCCATCACTTGGGGTCGGGGTGTTTAAATATCCCTGCCTAGGAAACCTTTCCACCCTGCTCCTGCCCCCTGCCACACGTAGACAGGAACCATCTCATATATTTCTTTGAAGTTGTATGAGGAGCCGTAACCAGGAGAGAAAGGCTAAAAATAAAACAACGCTGGTTAAAGCAGAGGGTTTGATCTTAGAGTTGGACTGAAGTAATAGCCCAGCCCCTTTGCATTACCAATTCCTCGATCACCCTTATCTCAGAGACCGGTATTAAAACAGCCTCTTGGTGATAAACGATCAACCCGCTTGCTCTGTTCCTTAACAAGAAAGAAATAATAATAAAAAAACAAACCTAGAAAGCCTCTATCCCGGTGCAGCAAAGCACATATTTGTAGCTGCCAGTAAATCCAGGCAGCTTTTATATCGAAATGCTCCACGCCTGAGGCCAAGTCATGCTGCTAAATATTGCTGACCACTTTTTCTTTTATGGCTTTCATGTCACTTAGCTATTGAAAGTAAGATGGATTTGTACCATTTCTTCACCCTGCTCTGCTCTCCCCACACCCCAGGTCTGCCCGGAGAGGCCATTGGAGGAAGAGCGCCACGTGACAGAGGGGTGCCAATGTTATTCTCCAAGGGTGTCAAGACCCTGTCAGTTTGCGAAATAAATATTGGGAAACAACGAAATGCAAAAAGCGACCTACTACGACAGCTCTGCAATCTATGGTGCCTACCCCTACCAAGGAGCAAATGGTTTCACTTATAATGCGAGTCAGCAGCAATATCCTCCATCTTCATCACTTGTGGAAACTGAGTACCACCGCCCCGCGTGCTCCCTCCAGTCCCCCGGCAGCTCTGTGTCCCACCACAAGGCCAATGACATCAGTGAGAGTTGCATGAGGACCCTCCCCAGCCAGACTCTCCAGCCCCCCAGCCTCGCTGACCCACAGGCTCCACCGCAGCCGCCTCCAGCCCAGCAGTCACAGCCTCCACCTCCGACCTCCACCTCACCATCTCAAAATGCCAGCAGCAACCCTGCCCCGGCCAACCCCACCAAGAGCCCAGCTCTTAACTCACCCACCGTTTCCAAACAGATATTCCCATGGATGAAAGAGTCTCGGCAAAACACAAAGCAGAAAAACAGCAGTTCCAGTTCAGGTATGAAACGTGCTCCCCCTCTCCCTGGGTACTCCTGGGCTGACTGTGCATCCCGTGGGGAGGAGGGCCACCTTATCCATCTTCACTTCAGGGAGGGGAGGGTGGGGGCTTTTTTACCCTCTGAGCTGACCCCATGAAACTTTAGGAAAGGGCTTGCCATCACTCAGCTTATTCACTGAGGGGAGCTCGGTGAAAAACACACCCCATACAAAACTTTCCCAGTCTTGCAGAAGGGATCTGAACTGACTTTGCTTCCTAGTGGCAGAACCACTTGTGCCCTCCAGCATCTATCACATTTCTTAGGTAATCCCCCCTTCAGTAAATCATGTCAGTGTGGAGCAGCCCAGGCCTTAAGCCAGAGGCTTGTCCCGAGTACTTTGTTGGCATGGTGCTGTTAGATTAATAAGACAGTGACCTATCTCTGCTGAAGTGTAACGGGAATAAAATAGCTCATAATCATGTGCAGGCAGGATCAATGCCCTGCATGCAGTCAGAACCTCTTCCTATTTTAATAAGCTGATTGGCAAAGTTACAAGCCTGGTAAACAAAAATCATTCAGGAGTGCTATAAACTTCAGCCCATAAAACATTATTTGAGGGTTGGAAGTGTATATCAACACTTTTATTACTCAAGGAAACCCAAACTGATAACACCAGTGCTAGCTCCAAAGCCCAGAAGTCAGATTATTCTGACTTCTTCCTCTTTTTTGCTTAAATGTGCCTTGGAAATAGAGTTCAAAACTTTAGCAAATGTTTTGCTGGTCTGCTTTTTTAAAGCTGTGGTAAGACTGCTGTTTTCAACCTTCCATATCATGTATTTATTTAATTAAAAAGCAGTGAGATTCAGATATATCTCCATGCCTATATGCAAGCCTAGCTACTGTATGTTCTGCTTTATACATATTATACCTCCCCATCACTACCATATGTTCATGCTATATACCAGACATGATAAAAAAATCTACTATACTGATAATTCTGTATTTCTATGTTAAAATTTTTGTGTTGTAGGTATCTAGCTTTCAGGCATTTGTAGCTGATGTGTATATATATATATATATATATATATATGGAGAACAGCTATTTTTTGAAGACTCTGATTCCACTATGTAGCCACGGGTTCAGTTTCAGCGCTTCTAAACCTCACTGTGTTTCCCTGAACCTTCCTTGCTCCTCTTTACCAAGCTGGAGCTAGGTTGGATGCTGTCATTCTTAGGGGAAGCGAGTGCAGTCACACAGTGACACTAATGAGGTCAAGGCACTCTTTCGAGGCTTGGAGCTTGGCACAACTGAGCTCATGCCTTGGGGAGTACTCGTTGCACGCATGGGCATCCATCTCGCCTTTGGGAGCTGAAGTCCCCAGGTGCTGGTGTTGTTGGCCATTTTCTCATGTTGCCATGTGTAGGTTTGCCATGCTGATTGTGTTCTTTGTGTGATTTACATAGGTGAGAGTTGTGCTGGTGATAAAAGCCCTCCAGGGCAAGCCTCCTCTAAGCGAGCCCGTACAGCTTACACAAGTGCCCAGCTGGTAGAACTGGAAAAGGAGTTCCACTTCAATAGGTACCTTTGCAGGCCACGAAGGGTAGAAATGGCTAATTTGCTCAATCTCACAGAAAGACAGATCAAAATCTGGTTTCAAAACCGCAGAATGAAATACAAAAAGGATCAAAAGGGAAAGGGTATGATGACCTCTTCAGGAGGACAGTCCCCAAGCAGAAGCCCCGTCCCTCCAGCTGCTGGGGGATACCTAAACTCTATGCATTCTTTAGTAAACAGTGTCCCCTATGAATCCCAGTCGCCTCCACCATTTAACAAGCCTCATCAAAACACCTATGGCATCCCTGCATCGTATACTGCTCCTCTTAATAATTGCCCACCTCCTCAAAAGAGATACACGGGGACAGCAGCTGTGACGCCTGAATATGATACTCATCCTCTTCAAGGCAACGGTTATGGGAATCCACACATACAGGGAAGCCCCGTCTATGTAGGGGGCAACTACGTGGAGACCATGACCAATTCTGGGCCTTCCATCTTTGGTCTAACTCATCTCCCTCATCCTCCCTCTGCCAACATGGACTACAGCGGGGCTGGGCCAATGGCCAACAATCACCACCATGGACCTTGTGATCCACATCCAACATACACAGACCTTACCGCTCACCATCCTTCTCAGGGAAGAATTCAGGAAGCGCCCAAACTCACTCATCTGTAAGAGACAGGAGTCACTAAGAGGAACAGCAAGCCCCCGAGTTTTGGAAAGTACTCATCCCTTCCCTTCTCTCTCCTCCCCCCCAACATGTGCCCTCCCCTTCCCTTCTCGTTTCTTTTGTTCGTTTTGGTTTGTTTTGTTTCCTTTCGTAAAAGCGTTTTCTAGTTTATGTGACGTAGCAATATTTGTTGCTTGAATTGCTCTATAGTTTCACTAGTGGATATTTATCTTCTTGAACTGTAGCCTTGTGTCTCACTTTGGGAGTATGCAGAGGCTTTATACTTTACCTTCTACACTTTTATCAAAACAGGGTATATGAACAAATTTTCTATAAAAGGAATTCTTAAATGTGAATTTGTTCGTACATGATTGATCCCACGGGGAAGCAATTTTTTTTATTGCACTTCTTTTAAATAGCAAGAAAGACATCAAAAGCGCTTGGACAGGGACTTCCTGGACAATTATTGATACGTGTAAGTCTTTCAATGTGTGTATGCTGGTGAACATTCAGATTTATTTATATTTTTTTTTTCGCAAACATTGAATAATCTAAGTGTTTAAAATTTTATTTATCCCCATTTGTTCATATTTATATATATATAAAAAAATCTGTACCCTGAGTATTCAGGAGGCCATATATTAGATGGCATATCGGCACGTGTTAGAAATATCATTTGAAAGGAAACTATTAACTCCTTTTATTAAAAATAGTGATAATAATGATGATGACGATGCAATAAAATCTGGGAAAAAAGATCGCGGTTTGAATACTTTACGCTTGTAACATCCAGCTAGGTAAAAAGTGTGTGAAGCTGAAAAGGCTAGATTTGTTTTGAAAGTTATACATTCCTTGCTGCTCACGTTCTGGAAAAAAAAAATAAAGTTTTTATTCTGAATAATAAAGAGTTAAGGACATGTTCTTCTCAGCGCAGGGGAATGGAGAGCCCTTCATGACGTGGGGAGCTAGGAAACTCGTCTGTAAACTTACACGAGGGTCTGCTCACCCGAAGGGCCCCGCGATGCCTTTTCAGCATTTCATAGGCAGGAAGAGAGATTTTTTCTTTTCCCTTCTCTCTCTCCCTTTCCTTTTTTTTTTTTTTTTTTTTTTTTGTTTTTTTTTTTTTTGTTTTTTTTTTTTTTTGTTTTCCCCTTTCTTCCAGCAGGGTTTCAGGGCCCGCGGCCGCCTCCTCCTCCCGCAGCCGCTGCGCGGTGCCCGGCGGGCGCGGATCGCCCCCTCCCCGCGGGGTGCGCAGGGGCTCGGCCGCGGGGCAGCGCCGGGGGTGTACGAGCGTGCGTGGGAGGCGCGGGCGGCGGCGCCCAGGATGAGGGCACAAAGCCCCGCGTGGGTGCGGGCGCGGGGGCCTCGCTGCGCGGGGCTGAGCCGGGCGGGGAGGGCTGCGGGCCCCGCCGGCCCCGGGAGCAGCGCGGGCAGCGGGCTCCGGGTGCGCCGGGGCTGGGTGCGCGCACCGCTGCTCCTGCCTCTCGCCAGCCCCGCCGCTTTCCCCTTTGCCTTTAAGAAGCGGGTTTTACCTTTCCCTGTTTTTCCCTGAATTATTATTTTTTAAAAAATATTTTAATGGGGTTGATTTCATCTCTGTTGAGCCGCCTTTCCTCTCACGGCGGCCTGAAGGTGTGGGGGAGGGGAGCGCTGTGCTCCGTTTCTTCCCGCGGGGGGGTGTGGATGTGTGTGCGGGTGTGTGTTTGTGTCGGGGGGCGAGGGGGGCACACGGTACTGTAGAAGGGCGACGGTCCCGGCCCCAAACCGGCACACGTAGGGGTCCCCGGTCCGAATCGGCTCGAGGTAGAATGGAGAAACACGCAAGCTTGTGCTTAAATCCTATTTTTCTTCCTTTCAGGCAAAATGTCCGTAATTTTTAGATTGAAACTCGAAAGATAAATCAAAACGGACCTTAATAGACTAGGTAAAATATACCCCTGCACGTTTATAAAGACATATTCCTGCGCTGTGTAGGTAATAACGCACGCTGTTCACCATCTGTATCTTTTAGAGCACAGAAAAAAAATGTCGCCATTTTGGTCTCATGCTGAAATATTATTAATCTTTGGGCTTTACCTTGTTCCCAGAACCATCCTCGCCTGATGCTGAAACATTGTCATGCATCCGTGAATCTATATAGAGCTCTTCTGCATAAATAGATAAAGCATGCCCAGTCAAAGAAAAGGATAGCAAATAGATTTATACCGTGCTGTTTATTGTATATATAGACATGTAACCGTGGAAGGAAAGGCTATGTAGGCTAATATTTTTCACTGAAATCTGATTATTACACAATACAGACCAGCGACTGATTATTACTTTTGTAGGCGAAAGAAGCATTTTTTTGCAGCATTGCAGGACAATGCTGGTTTCAAAGGAGAGCCCGTATAAAATTCCAGCCGCCCCCCCGCCCCCAGCTCTCGGATCAGTTAGGTTAGATACAACAAAAGGTAACGGTACAGTCACGATACTTACTGCGTGGTTCCTTTAGCACCACGAATTGCATTTAGGAAAACGTTCAAATAGAAGGAAGTTGGCGTTTCACTCCCCTCCCACCCCGAAGAAAGAAAAAATACAGGCGATTTTCCCCCCTTCTTTTCATAAACCGTATTCAATCCTCTCTTCAGAGCCTGTAGGTTGCAAATAAGAATTTGTAATTTTGCATTTAAGATTCGTCCGATTAAAAGATGCCCCTGGAGGCAGAAGTAATTGATTCTCCCAAGAATTTCGCGTCCTCTCTCTGCAAAGGTTTTGTTCCAGGTGGTTTTTGTATTAGACTGACCACAAGAAACAAATGTGCAGAATAGAGACACCCACACAGGTTTTACTCACAAAGCCTGGGTAAAGTCCAAACCTCTCTCTTTATTATTTGTCATCCTGCTCTTAATCCCAATATTTTCCAGAGGGGGAAAAAAAAATAAAAAGAAATCAGAGAAAGGAAAAGAAAACGTAGGCATCAAGAAGGAAAATAAAACCGGACTTTTCCCACAAGCAGCCCAGTCCTCTGCCAGCAAATTTTAAAAGCAGCTTTTTTCCTTGTTTACTTGCGTTTCTTGCTCTGCCTCTTTTCACGGCCACATTTGATCTTGGAAAGAGCAAGAAGCTTTAAATGTGTTCTTAAGGGCCAGTAGCTGTCAAACCTTTTGGCGGCCAAGATTGATCGCGGGCAGACACCACCAGAGCTTTGTTTGGACTAAAAGCAAGAAAATTAAACCCCTTGCATTTTCCAACAGCATCGATATTTGTAAGGCATCCCTTTTGAGGGATTAAATGACAAGTCTCGTTCTATATTTTATTTAAACAAGCAACCACCAAAAAGCCCATTTAAAGCCTCTCGGCCCCTCCCCTCCCCCTCTCTCCAATGCCTTCGCAGATATGCTATATCTTGTGGGTGCATTAACTTAAAACCGATTTTTTAAAATGCACTTCGTGCAGACTGGACGCAGACTGATCCACTGAGTGCTTTGAGTCTTGTTTTCTGTTTCCCCTCCCTCCACCCCCCCGTATTTTTTTTCTTTCTTTTTTTTTTTTTTTTTTTTAATATAATTACGAAGACGGTTGCCGACCCCTGTTTGGCAACTCCGAAAATAAAGCGAGACGGCACCTCATCGCGCTGGCGATGGTTCCTGGCTCCTGGAGGACGCGGAGAGCGGCTCGGAAGCGCCTTCCCCCGGCCCCCGGCGCACCCCACCCCGCCGTGCACCCCCGGCTCCGCGGGCGAGCGAGCCCCGTCCGGGCTCTCTAGGGCGGCTGTGACCGTAGGATTCATCGGGTTGGTGATTGTGGCCATCATTGTCATCACTCTCCCTGTCGCCTCAGTATGGTTGGAAAATTATGCCAAAAGCATCCAAATTCGGGACTTGCCTCGACCTGGCGGGGGTGACTGGAGGCGGCGGAGGCAAGAGCCAAGCGTCGGAGGCGAGCGCCGTCTCTCAAGTCAGAACCCCGCAGCATTTTCGCTCTGTCTGGCCCCTTGAAAACAAACCCGCTACCAGCCCATATATTTCCTGGTAATCGAAAATACTCACCAGACCCAGCCTACTACGGTTATTAAGCAAATTATGCCAGCAGACGGGAGTATCGTTTGCAAGCTAAGGCACGGGATATATACTTTTTTTTAAAGAGGCAACAGCCAGACGCGTTTGCAGCCTCGCGATTTGGCTCGCCCAGAGAGGTTCTCCTAGGGTTATGTGTTACGGTCCAATCCCGGGAAGCCAACTGGAGAGGGAAGTCATGAAGCGCCCGGGCTGCTGCCTATGTGACTCTTCCCCTCGAAGCAAGGTTGCTGAGGAAGATCCTGATAAACAATGGCTCAGCACCGGCGACCGATTGTTCTCCATACTGTATACCCGATAGCCACCAAAAAAGAAGAAGAAGAAAAAAAAAAAAAAAAAAAAAAAAAAAAGGGAAAAGAGGAAAAAAGAAAAAAAAGGGAAGGAAAAAAAAATTCAAACAAGAACACAAAGCCAAACAAACAAACAAACAAAAATACAAAGGAGCCCATTGAGGCTGAGTCGGGAAGGAGAAACTAGTTTTGGAGGAAGTGCTATTCCTAGGAAAAATTCAAGACCCTCTGCTTCAGACTCCTGCCTGGGTGCAACTTCTTATGCGGGGGCCTGACGGTGTCAAAACTTTGAAGATTAATGGATTACTTTGTTAATGACTCAAGGCGTCAGATTGAGGTGCTTAAATGATTTGTGAGGTGCAAAGCGTTTTCCTGACAGTCCCAAACAATGAGAGAAGAGTGTGCGGGTGGATGCGAGGAAGGCAGCAGGCTGCAGGACAAGCAGCCACACACACACGCACACACACACACACACACACACACACACACACACACACACACACACACTCTCGCAGCCTCTCTCGCAAACATATCCACGCACACGCACCCTCCTCCCCACCCCCGATCATTTCAGATTAGGACGCCAAGGGGATAGATACTCGAGATATCATTTCCCCTTTTAAAAAAAAATGTAAATAAAGCCTTTCTGGCCCCCAATGAGGCGTTCCTTCCCGACTTTTTTGGATCAATCAAACAGACAGTGGCTTCTTTTGATTAAAGCCCAAATTGTCATTGGGCAGAGGCAATCATGTGACAGCCAATTCGGTCCAATTTCAACCTTGTCTCCATGAATTCAATAGTTTAATAGTAGCACGGTCCCCATACGGCTGTAATCAGTGATTTAGAAAAAAAACACCCCACCAGCGATCTTCTATGCTATATTTTTTTTCTCCTCTCTCTCCTTTTTCCTGGGCCTTCCCCTCCCCCCGAGGCCCCTGAATCCGAGGGAACTTTTTCTCCGCGGGGGCTGCCAGTTGAAGGCCATGAATTTCGCATTTGAGCGAGAGATCGGTTTTATCAATAGCCAGCCATCGCTTGCTGAGTGCCTGACATCTTTTCCCCCTGTCGGTGATACATTTCAAAGTTCATCAATCAAGAACTCGACGCTTTCACACTCGACACTGATTCCTCCTCCTTTCGAGCAGACCATCCCCAGCCTGAACCCCGGCAGCCACCCTCGCCACAGCGGCGGCGGTCGCCCCAAGGCGAGCCCCCGCGGCCGCAGCGGCAGCCCGGGCCCCGCCGGCGCCCCGCCGCCCCCGGAGTACCCCTGGATGAAAGAGAAAAAGGCGTCCAAGCGATCCGCGCTGCCGCCCGCCTCGGCCTCCGCCTCAGCCGCTGGACCTGCCTGCCTCAGCCACAAAGGTCAGTCCAAAGACGAGCCGCCGGCCCCGCCGGGCCGCTATTTTGGCTCCCCGCATCCCCCCGGCTTGGCGGGAGGACGAGGCGGAGGGCGGGCGGGCGGGAAGGACGGAGCTGGCGGGGCTCGGTGGAAACCCAAACTTTCCCCAAACTTGCCTAATGCGGGATGATTTATTTGAGTTGGAGCTGACCTCTCTTGTCTCGCCGTCCTAGAGTTAGGATATTTGACAGTAATGAAGAGTGATAGATTGCTCCCGCTCAGCTAAGCAGCTGATGCATTAATTATAAATTGCGGTATGGCTAATATAAAGTTTGCTCTGGTGTGGGGAGGTTGGGGAGCTGGAGGCAGCGATTTGGCGGAGGTGGCCGAGGGGCACGCAGCACCGGGCGCTCAGCAGTGCAACACAATGGGTTTACTGCATCCAAAGGCGGCCATTTTGTTGCAGTTGCTATTTTATGCTATATGGACATATAGATATAGACACATACATGCAGAGAGAGCACTCCCCCCCACCCCCCCGGGATGCGATGAGCTGGGGTGCTGAAATTCAATCCGTGCATTTATCTGTTTTGTATGTGTGCCCGTGTGCCTCTGCTTTCGTCGTTCGGGCGGGGATGCTTTGGGGTGCGTGTGGTGGTGGTGTTTTTCTTTTTTTTTTTTTTCTTTCTTTTTTAACAGACCCCCTTGAAATCCCCGATAGCGGTAGCGGTGGATCTAGGCGCCTGAGGACGGCTTACACCAACACCCAGCTTTTGGAGCTAGAGAAAGAATTTCATTTCAACAAGTATCTCTGTAGACCAAGGAGGGTTGAGATTGCAGCCTTGCTGGATCTGACTGAGAGACAAGTCAAAGTCTGGTTCCAGAACAGGAGGATGAAGCACAAGAGACAGACCCAGTGCAAGGAGAATCAAAACAGCGAGGGGAAATTTAAGAACCTAGAGGACCCCGAAAAAGCGGTGGACGAGGAAGAAGAGGAGGAGGAGGAGAAATCCCTCTTCGAGCAAGCCCTCAGCAACGTCTCCGGCGCTCTCCTGGAGCGGGAAGGCTACGCTTTCCAGCAGAATGCCCTCTCCCAGCAGCAGGCGCAGAATGCGCACAATGGCGAATCCCAAACTTTCCCCGTTTCGCCTTTAACGAGCAATGAGAAAAATCTGAAACATTTTCAACATCAGTCACCCACTGTTCAAAACTGCCTCTCAACAATGGCCCAGAACTGCGCAGCTGGCCTGAACAATGACAGTCCTGAGGCCCTAGATGTCCCTTCTTTACAGGACTTTAACGTTTTCTCCACAGATTCCTGCCTACAGCTTTCAGATGCAGTTTCCCCCAGTTTGCCAGGATCTCTGGACAGTCCCGTAGATATCTCTGCTGACAGTTTTGACTTTTTTACAGACACACTCACCACAATTGACTTGCAGCATCTGAATTACTAAGAAATTAAAGAAGTCCTCTCCAAGGGTCCTGCTTTCTCCTCCTTATTCTTCTTAATTTTTTTCCCCAGTGAATTAATTTTATGTTTCCCCTCCCTTTCCCTCCTCACTATTTTCTGTTTGATACTTCCCTCTGGTATGCCATTTTGCCGTTTCCTATGAAGTTTTAGTTGTGTTCAATTTTAACCTAGTCACATTCTAGGTCCTTCTATGAAAGCAATATATGAGGTCTGTAAGAAAGTGATCATATAGGAATGTATCTTCACTTTCTTTTTATTTTTGTATTACATTAGGATGCGTTGTCATAAGTATTTTTGGTAGAATAAATTCTTGTTTGCTACAAGGAGCTTTCTCTTTTTTCTTTCCCTTTCTCCTCTCTTTTTCTCTGCTTTCGAGATGGATAACATGACGGGTATCTCTCCCCATCCCTTCCGCTATTAATTTACTAATAATCAAAATCCAACGTTCTGACAATGAGCTCTTCCCTTTTGGCGATTTAGGACACTCGTTAGAGAGGAAAAAAATCGTTCATTTTCTTTATTATCAGGATTCTCATAAGGGAAGGAAAAACGAACTAAAGAAATTAAATCCGTTCACAGGTTTGATGGAGATTTGTTCCTTTTAATGTATAAATGTGGCATCTTATCTCTGAGGATACAAAGCTTGGAAATCCTGAGCTGTAACAAAAGCATGAACGAGGACTTTCCCTGTTACAGGCAGAACGTAACAGAGACTCAGTAGGATAAGCATCTCCTGCAGAAAGCAGCCTGTTACATGAACGAAAGGTGCTTTAAAAAATATTAAAATAATCCTGTTTTTCTAGAAAGTAGTGCTTAGCAGCCAGAAAGATATTTCAGAAAACGTATCTTAAAAATATCAGAGCTCACAAAGAATGTGGTTGGTTACTTCTCACGTGCTGGGTAATCCAAGAAATCAGCCCTAGAAGGAGAGAAAATAGAGAAGTTAGTGCCTGTGAAATCAAAAGGGTGGCAGAAACGCAGGGGGAAGAAAAAAATATTTAGGGAGGAACCGGCCTCTCCCCTCCATCCTTCTCGGGGGCGGTGCGGGGGCAGACCCGAAGATACTTTTCTGTGTAAGCCTCCTTGAGAGGTGAAAGACTGATAACGAAAAGGGGAAACTCTGGCTTTAAAGTTACAATTTCCTCGGGCTCCCCGCTCTTCTGCTGGAGGCGGCATAGACGGGCTTTCAGAAACCTCCACCAAACTGCCTGCCAGCCGGCGTGGCCGAACCCCAAAGCGCAGGGTGAGCCCCCCTTAGTCCTTCGGGCCAAAAGGGAGCAACAGATGCCGGCGGGGCTCTGCTCCGGGGGCCGGGGGAGCCCGGGCGGGGACGGTCCCGGCTCCAGCGTGAGTGAGTGCGAGTGCGATGCAATGGTTGCATTGCACAGGCGAGAGGGGCTTGGGCGGGGGGCTCCGAGCGGGCTCTGCTGTCCGTCCATGCGAGCAGCGCTGTCTCCCAGCCCTGAAACACGCTGCGGAGCTGGGATGCGTGGGTTATAGCTGGAAGGGCTGAACGCAGTTCTTCCGAAAGTCATAAATCAAACTCTTTCTATGAATGAGAATGTCATCAAAGAGATCAATTGCAGGAACACATTCACAAATAAAAATCCTCTTACGTATTTGCCGAGGCTGGGGATCCCCGTCTAAAACCATTAAGTGAGAAGGCGTTTAGTCATAATTCACTTTTATTGCTCCTTTAAAACAACAGCTTGGCTGAGCTGCGGGCGCGGTGAAACCTCGGCCTCGGTTCTCCTCCTTGCCTCTGCTCCAGCCATGTCCCCGCGGAAAGCGAGCAGCCTCCCCGGCATTTTCACTCCTCTGCCACTGGGTTAAATTGGACCGCAACATTCATGTAAGGGTTGGGGTTTCTTTTGTGCCCAGATTTCCGGATGCTGACTACGCTTAAAGAAAACCAAAGCAAAACGAACTCAAAAAAACCCCGAACAATAAAACAAAACCCCAAAAACCTCCTGAACAAAAACCAGAAACATCAAACAAAAAGAAAATAAAAACAAAAAGAAAAAGGAAACCTTCTACAAGGTTTAAACTTCTCACAAACTCAATTTAAATAAATGGGGGAATTCAGCAAGCAGGAGCCGCCTCCGAGGCTCCGGGTGAACTCTGGGGCACAGCGGGGGCACACTCCCACGGAAAAGCCTGAAGAGCCGGGATCGCCCCCTCAGCCCCAGTTCCGTGGCAGGAAACGCGGAGCGGAGCCGCAGAGGGGCCGGGACGGCCTGAGGGCAGGGGGAAGGGGCAGGAGCTCCCCCTCGCCCGGCCGCGCAGGAGGGAGGGTGTGGTGTGTGTTCCTCCTCTGCTCCGACCCTTCTCATGGGCTTGCCCCCATGCTTAGTGCGGGCAGCAAAACCCGAGAGCCCCGCCAGAGAGACAATGCAACAAGAGACAATGGCACCAAAAAGGCAGAGAAAAAAGGAATTCACGATGCTGGAGACTGTAAGAAAAGTGATTCATCGGAATTTACGGGTAAAAGGGAGCTACTTGTAGTAATTTTTTTTTTCTTGGCTGAAGGAAAAAGCACTGAGAAGATGTCAGCCCTTTTATTAGTAAGCAGACTTAATAGCTGTCTCTTTTCTCTGCTTTATGCGG
The DNA here is from genome assembly GCF_035770615.1 of Melospiza melodia melodia. NCBI lineage: Eukaryota > Metazoa > Chordata > Aves > Passeriformes > Passerellidae > Melospiza > Melospiza melodia. The sequence continues at coordinate 34,311,690 of NC_086194.1, read as the reverse complement.
TATTTATCACAACTGGTTTACAAGAATGAAATAAATGTGTTTACAGCTATAACCATAACCAAAATTGGCGCAGTATAATATCATAAACGCCTCTGGAGTGTTGTTGCTCTTGTCCTCCACTCCGCCCCCCTGCAGTTTGAGAAACTGAACCTTTCCAGAGGGCCCTTAACCATCCCTGCCTCTGTAGTAAATCAGAGCAAATAGACGCACTGAGGGCAGCGGGATGACGCGGTGGAGAGAGGCGCCCCTCGGTTTGGGCTGGCAGCGGGGCGGCCGTGCGGATGCCGCGGGATGAGGGCGACCCAGCAGCGGTGGGAGGGAGAGCTCTGCACCCAGTGTTGTTGTGTGGGAGGGAGGAGCCTGAGGGTGTGTGTGTGGGTGTGTGCGTGTGTATTCGTGAGCGGGGAGTGGTGGCGGGCTGGAAAAGCCTTTTGGATTTCAAAACAAGCAAGGATCGAGCGTGAGAACAGAGGGACGTAAGAGTCGGCACCTGCAGAAATAGAGGGGGTAGCCCCTCCTGGGACTAGTGTCAGTGAACATGATTTCCATCCATCTTTCTCCGAGGCTGACGCTTCGCAGAACTTCTTTTGAAGACTTTTGGTGCCGTCTTTTCTGCCTGCAGACGGCTGGGTGCGCTGGGGCAGACGGATGCCCGGCCTTTACCTCCCCTTTCCCTTTCCGCATACGTAAACCGCATGTGAGGTCGTAACCCACATCTCACCGCCATCCCTCCTTCTCTGGCCACGGGCCCATTTTTTGACCCCCGTCCCCACCGTGTTGGGGAAGGGTGGGCTGGAGTCGATGCTCAACGCGGGTCCCGAGGGTCTGGGGCTGCCACTGGCCATCTGCCACCTCTCCCTACCGCCGACCCGGGTGATGGAGCGCAGGCACAAAGGGGCCGGGATGGCGGGCCCTGCGCCTCCCTCCGCTTCTCTGCCCCTGTCCCGGGTCGCCTCCTCGGCCTGCGACCCGCTACACCCCGGACAGCCGGGCCCCCACCCTGTCCCAGGGCGGACGGGCGGCAGCGGCGCTGCGGGAGCGCAGCAGATGGGCTGCGAAGCCCCCGGGCCGCCGTCCAATCATTCGTCCTCCTGCCCCCGGCTCCTCCTTCCCTACCCCAACCCTAGGCTGGCGAGGGTGAGCCCGGCGGAGGTGCGGGGGGAGCAGGGATGAAGGCCAGAGAGTGGCCGGTGAGCCTGGGAGAGCACAATGGCCGTCAGTCCCAAAAGCGCCTCATTTCCATGCTAATGTCCGCGGCCGCCTGGTGATGCGGCTGGACAAGCCCCTTTAACTCTTGGCGTGGCGTCGCGTCGGGGCTGCGGCGGGGCTGGACCAGCGAGACCCCCGGCACCGGCACTGTCACCGTCTCCACCTCCACCCGCATCCCATCCACATCCGTATCCTCGGTCCCATGCCTATTCTCTACCTTATCCTTACCTTCATTCCTGTCCTTATCTCAATTTCCATCCCCGTAGAAATCCCCAAACGCATCCACGGTCTCATTCTTCCCATTCTCCCCGTTCCCATTCCCGTTCCAAGGGCTGATGCTCTCAGCACTGTCTCTGCCTCTCTCCGCCCCATCCCTCGCTCCGTGCCGTGGATCCAGTCGCGTCCCCCTGCCTCCCCCACCCCCGCCGCTGCCCTGGCCGGGGTTTGGCGGGCAGCAGAGGTGCCCGGTGCAAGCTTGGCAGCGCCGACAGCAGGGTGATGCTGGGGCACCCTGGCAGCAGCACTCACCCTGCAGGGACGGCCGGTGGCTCCGCGGGCCGGGCGCAGCCTCCAGGTCTCTCCTGCCTTCATCTCTCAGCTGGCGGACGAGACCCAGGGGGCTGTCGCGGCGGGGGTGCGTGTGTACGGCCCGGCCCGGCCCGCCCCCACCCCCCGGGGGCGCCGCCACCGCCTCCCTGCCTGCCCCGCGGTGCCGGCGGCCGGAGCGCTCGGCGTTTAAATGCCCCGGACGCGGCGCTGTCTCAGCGGCAGGAGCCGGGGAAGCCCCGCGGGCGCCGCAGCCATTGGCTGCCGCCCCCCACGTGCCTGCCCGCCGCCGGCGCCTTCGTGTCATTTTCCTGCCGGCCCCATGGAGGAAGTGGGAAAGTTGGCGCGGCCCCGCCGGACGCTGAAGACCCGGTGGCGGCGTGACAGAGGGACGCGGCGAGGATGAGCTCCTTCCTCGAGTACCCCGTCCTCGGCGGCGAGGCGGGGGGCTGCGCCGCCCGCGCCTACCACCCCGAGCACGGGATTACAACTTTCCAGCCCTGCGCCGTCAGCGCCGGCAGCTGCAGCGGAGAGGACCGCTTCCTGGCGGGCCGCGGGGTGCCCATCAGCCCCCACCGCCACCACCACCACGGCCCGGCCCAGCCCGCCGCCTACCAGCACCACGGCGGGCTGGGGGTGTCCTACGCGCACCCCGGCTGCGGCCCGACCTACGGCGCGCAGGGCTTCGGAGCGGCGTACGGCCCCTACCCCCTGGGGCAGGACGCGGAGCTGGGCGGCGGCTTCCCTCCCTGCGCCCCCGCCGTGTACTCGGGGAGCATCTCCTCCTCCTCCGCCGCCGCGCAGCACCCGCTCCCGCACCAGGGCTACGCGGGGGCCTCCGCTCAGTACGTGCCTCCCCCTTACGGGCAGGAGCAGCAGAGCCTGCCCCTGGGCACCTACAACCATGCCCTGTCTCCCCTCCACGCTGGCCACCGGGAAAACGCCCGCTCCCCCTCCACCGAGACCTCGCCGCCGGCGCAGACCTTCGACTGGATGAAAGTGAAGAGAAACCCACCCAAAACAGGTCAGTGGCCGGCGGGAGGGCCGGGGCGGGGGCCGCTCCTCTCTCTCTCCGCCGAGGGTGCGGGGAAAGAGGCGCGGGATCCCGCGGGGCTCTGGGCAGGTGGGTCGGCCCGCACCTCTGGGAGCAGTCGCGGCTGCCTGCCCGCGAAGCTGAAAGCCAGCGCCGCTTATTCCTCACTTATTCCTGACTCCCCCTTCTCCTCCTCTCCCGTGGTCATATTTCTGGTAATTCATAAACCACTTATCAAGTTTGCTCTGACACTAGAGGCTGACTCCGGTTTAGCACCTCGCACTCCATCACTCACCCTGCCGGGGTTTCCCTCTTATCCTAAGAAGTTCTCGCTCGCTATCGCTTAGCCGGTGTGGACATATTGATTACATCGCCTATAAATCATTTGCGCTCACTTACTTACCGCTGCATGTCCCCTCGCAGGCAAGGCTGGCGAGTACGGCTTCGTGGGGCAGCCCAACACCGTCAGAACTAACTTCACCACCAAGCAGCTCACCGAGCTGGAGAAGGAGTTTCATTTCAACAAATACCTGACCAGGGCCAGGCGGGTGGAGATCGCCGCCTCCCTCCAGCTCAACGAGACGCAGGTGAAGATCTGGTTCCAGAACCGGCGGATGAAGCAAAAGAAACGGGAGAAAGAAGGGCTGCTGCCCATCTCCCCCGCCACCCCCACGGGCTGCGAGGAGAAGGCGGAGGACTCGTCGGAGAAGTCCTGCTCCTCGCCCTGCAGCGCCTCGCCCGCCTCCTCCGCCTCGGACACGCTCGCTGCCTCCAACTGAGACCGGCCGGCCCCGACGGCCGGCGCGGCACACGCGTCCCTCCGCCGCCGCTCTGCCGGTCCCTCGGTCGCTCGCTATCCCCGAGAGGTCCCGGCGAGCAGCCGCTCCCTCCCCCGCTACCTGCGCCGCCGTCCGGCCCGGGGGTGCCGGCTCCGCCGGGTCCCGGCGCCTCGGTGCCAGGGGAATTTGCTTCCCGGCCCTCCTTCCTTTTCTGACGGTGGAGCTGCGTTGGCATACGCGTAAGGGTCTCCCTCCTCCACTGCGAGGACGCTCCGCCGAGTTTCCCTGATTGAAAGACAGGTTATTTAGGGTACATAACCTCACAAAGAGATGCACTATTGCAAGTGTTTACACGACTTATAGGACTTTCATCCCCTTAATTTAATGTATTCTTTGTTCGTGTCAATGAGTTTGTTGCTTGTAAATACTTTGTCCGAGAGATTTATCTTTTTACAGATTTTTCTAGAATGATGTTTCGATTATCAGGTTAAGCAGGGTGAGAGCATTCGCCAAACTGGATCCATTTTTATATTGGTAAAGTAGACGACCGTATCAAGTAAACGTCTTAAGCTCAAGCAGATACCTCAAAAAAGTAGCGCTATTTCTTTAAATGTGACAAACAAGGCTTCAATTGCACTAGGTTTTTTAAACCTTGCCCGGTGTGCTTGCTCCCTCTCCTTTTCCCCCTGCCCCGAAAGCTGTGCTGGATTACGTGCAGCTGAAGGGTACAACCATCCAAAGACCGCGCCCCTTCCTATTTTCATATTAACCTTCCTTTAGACTCGATGTCTTTTCAAACTACTCGTGAATGTGACAAATGGCCAAATGAATGTATAATTTCTGTGGTTGGTGTCCAGACCTTTGCATGACGCACCGTGCTTTGCTGTACTGCGGGTACACTGAGTTCTATCAGTTGTCGTGTGTGAGCAAAATGTCCTCCTGATTTTTCTGTACAATCATGAAAGGCTCTGTGATTCCACCGGTGGTGGAATCCAGGGCAGGATTTACGGGTCCTTATAATGTCTGTAATAAATATATTCCACTTTCAGGTAGCCCTCGTCTGCCTACCTCTGCGTGACGTCAGCGCTGAGTCACAGGCTGGGCTCAGCACTTTCCTTTCCCTTATTTTCTTCTACTGGGGTCTTTCCAATGGGGAAAGGGAGTAGGAGTCTCACAACCCCTCCTATGTTGTTTTGTCAGAGTCAGAGCTCTGGCTGCCCAATCTGACTTCCTACACCAAACTTCTTCCTCTCCTAGGCTCAAATAATATTATTTTTAGACAATATAAGGCCTTTCTCTCCATTCTCTGTAACTGGGAGGAATTTATGATCCCAATCTAATTCTGCAGCACAAACAGGAGAACTTCCTGGGTCAAGTGCTAACCTTTTCACCTCGGGATGGATGCTGACACTTAAATAAACAGAGCACCCTTCAAAAGCAGAAACTCTCTTCAGCCAGTCTTTCCTCACACTGCAGGCCCCTCTCCAAGGACCGCGCATTTAATTAGCCTGGGCACTAAGCTTGTCCTGCTTCCCTCTCCCACCCCAAGCTGCTTGATGGGGTGCCAAAGTGGGAGATGGCTTCCAGGTTGTTTTTGGTGCTAACCCCAGCCCATTCCACCTCCCCTTCTCCTCTTGCTCCGTGCCCGACCCCCCGGCCCCCCAGTGTACAACAGAAAGCTCTTGCAGGTAAATATAATAACTGTTCCAAGAGATGTCAAGTGAACAGCAGGTGGGGAAGGGAGAGGAGCCTCTGTGGGGAGAACCTGGGTGGCAGGACACAGCAGAGGCATGCTCAGCTGCACGGGGGAATGTCTCAAGTCACCGATGCCTCTTGAATTACAAGGCAAACACGCCTAACATCTCCTTCACCCGGCCCAGCTGCGGGAAGCGCTACCGGGCTTCTCCTGGGGCTGCTCTGCCCACGCAGGCTTCGCTTTGCGGGGTCCGCAGAGAGCCAAGGAAATTTTCTTCACTTCGGTGTCAAAAGAGACAAGCCCTGATTTGCAAGGCGCGGCGGCCATATCAAGAGCCGAGCTATCTGCAAGGGAGCGGGGCTGTCTCCAAAGGCTCCCGCCGATGCCTCTATTTCTTTCATTTCCCCGCCTGCCATATACTTTACCTTTTGTTTATTAGTGTAAAGCCACAAAGCAAAACAGATGGCCTTCTTCCAGAGTCTTGGATGTGTTAAAGTGGCATTAACATGCCAATGAGGGCATTTCAATATCGAAATCTGGATCTAAACATTGCTGGAATCCGGATCTACAACTCGATTCCACCGGTGTTGACTTAATGTGTTAGAAAGAGTGGCCATAAATTACACCCTAAATACGAGAGACAAGACGCTTGTCAGTGCGTCAATCTGAGATTTGTGATTTGCGGGCAAAGAATCCCATCTCCTTCCAAGCCTAAACCATATATATATATATATATATATATATATATATATATATATATATATATATATATATATATATATATCACTCCCCTGCCCACTCCGCAGTCATAATATATTTCAAGTAAAGACTCTTCAAACCTCCCGATCCGGTCTCATTTTGTTAGCGTCAATACTATTTCGATATAATCAACCTTCGGGTGGTTCAGGGGTGTGGTGAAGAAAAATTAAAATCTCTAGTTTATAGTTTCTACCACAAAAATATCGCTAACCACTCCCCTCCCCCCCGACAAAGCGCTTTAAACGAAGGCATTAATTTATCCTTCAGGTTGTAAGGATTTTTTTTTACACATTTTAAAATGAAAAAAAAAATTCTCTCTAGAATCTCAGGGTGAAAAATGAAGAAAAAACCCGCATCTCATCAAAATCCGTCAACACAAATCGCATTCAAATGTCAAACGGAGTTTAGTATCTTCCTATCATACTTAAGGCCATTTTTGCTGTTCACCTTTAAAGTTTACTTTTGGAGGCTATTGAGATGCTTTGGTGTTTTCCTCTGGGGCAATCAGATTGAAACCGATCAATATTTACTCAGTCTGAAAGGGCTGTTGAAAAGGCAGCTAACAACAAACTGCTTAGCTGCTCTCCCCTCTTTAATCTCAGGTTCACCGAAAGTTCAAGCAGAAATGAATTCGGTGATGGGTCACTTTAGAATAAATCCCAGTAGTTAATCTCACAGCCTTGATAAAGGCAACAATTACAGAGTCATCCCTCTCCCTCTCTCCCTCTCTCCCTCTCTCTCTCTGTCTCCCCAGCAGCGGCAACTTTCCTCTCACTTTTGCCCAGAATATTTTTACTAAATGTTATCAGCTTTCCGTTGTTTTGCGGAGACAGCAAAAACTCGGCATCTTCCCCGCGCTGCATCCGACGCTCAGGCGGGTGTCCCCGGCGAGAGGTACCGGAGTGAGGGGAAAATAAAAGCATCTAGTAAAGCACCCGGCATTTTCAAGCGGGGGTCCGGGGACAAAGGGAGGGGTGCTTGGGGCTTTCTCCTCAGCAGTGATGAGGAAAGGCATGGCTGGAGAGGCACCTGGCAGCTGGAGGCGCTGGTGGAGCCGTGCTCCCCTCTCCGTCCTGCACGGGAAAAGAGTAGAAATCTGGGCAAAACGCGATGGACATTGCCCATCTAATTGCTGGGACTCTGCAAAGGCCAAAGTTCACATAATCACTGCATAAATGCATGCTTAAAAGGGATTTATTAGTAACTCTCTAATGGCAGCTCACGTTTGGGCCATACACTCGAGCTGCTTTTTACCGGCAAGCTGCTTCTCCGGAGCGATGCCGCCTCCCACCCAGGAGCTGCCCGGGGACCGTGGCACGGACGGCGATGAGCTCCCGGCCAGGCCCGGGGATGCTCCGAGCAAGGAGAGCCCGGGCGGCAGCGCCGCGCTGGGGACGGCCCCGGGGACACTGAGACTGCTGCCGCCCGCAGCACCACAGGGCCCTGCGCCCGGCGGGAACACCGGGATGACTCCTTCATTGAAGGGGGAAAGAGTAGTTCAGGAATGGCTTTTGCGTCAGCTTAGGAGCAAGATCTCTTATGTGTTTTTCTTTAGAAATTAGCTCTGTGAGATCACAGTAAATTTGTAACCACAAGAAAGCATTACATAAAAAATGAAATTAATACTATATGAATTAACAGATATGTAATGTATTTTGAGAATCTTTCTTTCTTTCTTTCTTTCTTTCTTTCTTTCTTTCTTTCTTTCTTTCTTTCTTTCTTTCTTTCTTTCTTTCTTTCTTTCTTTCTTTCTTTCCCTTCCTTCCTCCCTTCCTCCCTCCCTCCCTTCCTTCCTTCCTTCCTTCCTTCCTTCCTTCCTTCCTTCCTTCCTTCCTTCCTTCCTTCCTTCCTTCCTTCCTTCCTTCCTTCCTTCCTTCCTTCCTTCCTTCCTTCCTTCCTTCCTTCCTTCCTTCCTTCCTTCCTTCCTTCCTTCCTTCCTTCCTTCCTTCCTTCCTTCCTTCCTTCCTTCCTTCCTTCCTTCCTTCCTTCCTTCCTTCCTTCCTTCCTTCCTTCCTTCCTTCCTTCCTTCCTTCCTTCCTTCCTTCCTTCCTTCCTTTTTTTCTTTTGCTCTGCCTTGAAAAAGTGAAAACTTTTTCTTTCTTCCTCTTTCTCTTTCCCTTTTGCCTTTCTCCTTTTCCAAGACAAACATTCCTTTTCTCCCTTAGGCACACTACTTGGCCAACTCTCATCGTTAACATTATTCTTTTATGGTTGATGTGTCATAAAATATTACAGGTCACAGTTTCTCCTGTTTCAAGCTTGGAAAGACTAATGAAATCAATGGGAACTCTAGGGAAAAAAAGTCTTCTCTTGTGCCTAGGCATTTGGGAGCAAACTGTGTTGATTTTGATCATGCAGGAGTCCTCTTTGCCATGTAACTTCGAAAGGATTACACATTTCACTAGTACGAGCAGGAATGGATCCAGAGAATGCTCCCGTGCTGCTTTTTATAGGGAAGTGACACTGTGTAAGCCTTTGTTCCACACGGAGAATGTTTCAGCTATTACTTTTACTGTTATTTTGGCCTTCCAATATATTTTCCTTGAAAGTGTATATCTCAGAAAGTTAAATCAGGACTACTGGTTCTGATAAAAATGTGGTCAAATAATGACCAGCCAGGACTACAACAAAACCGGCAGCCAGTTGATGACTTTTCCGAGTGCCCATTTTATAAACACAAACTCAGCGTATTTCAAAACTTCTACCGATCAAGAAAGTAAAAACAGCAAAAAAGAAAAAAAAAATCAAATACCCCAAATACAAGGGGGACAGCAGGAGGTACGAAGCTAATCTCAATCACAAACTCTCGCGCCTGTGCTCGCATCGGTCTCAGAGGTGGTGCAGCCAGCGGCAGGCGGAGGGATTAGGAATATACGGGGACTCATGGAGCGTTTTGCTCGCCAGGGTTGCAGACAGTGTCCGAGAGGTGAGGGCAGGGGACGAGCGCGCCCGGCCCCAGGGCCCGTCTCGATGCCCGCCCGGCGTCTCGGCGCTGCTGCGGTTCCTCTTTGGGAGGCAAAGCTTTGTCAAGTACCTATGCAAGTCCTAATTCTATCCCATGCGAGGTTGTAACTTCACCGCCACGAAAGAGGAAAAAAAAAAAGAAAGAAAAGAAAAGACAAGTAAAAAAATAGCAATATGCTATCGACTATTATAAATTAAAGATTAAAAAAAGAACAAGGAAATATCTACTTAGACTGAACACTTCACTAACACGTTTTGTAGGGATCGATTTCATTCGCAGCTGTCTTTGTATTTGATCTTCATGAAATGACTAATACGAGCGAAATTCGTTGTGTGGATTGGAATAACAGCGGAGCGGGGCTGCGGCCGCTCCTCTCCTCTCCTCTCCTCTCCTCTCCTCTCCTCTCCTCTCCTCTCCTCTCCTCTCCTCTCCTCTCCTCTCCTCTCCTCTCCTCTCCTCTCCTCTCCTCTCCTCTCCTCTCCTCTCCTCTCCTCTCCTCTCCTCTCCTCTCCTCTCCTCTCCTCTCCTCTCCTCTCCTCTCCTCTCCTCTCCTCTCCTCTCGGCGCCGGGCGCGGGGGCGGCGGGGCACGGTACGGGGTACGCGGTACACGGTACGGGGTACGCGGTACACGGTACGGGGTACACGGTACGCGGTACGCGGTACGCGGTACACGGTACACGGTACACGGTACACGGTACACGGTACGCGGTACGCGGTACACGGTACGGGGTACACGGTACGCGGTACGCGGTACACGGTACGCGGTACACGGTACGCGGTACGCGGTACACGGTACGGGGTACACGGTACGGGGTACACGGTACACGGTACGCGGTACGCGGTACACGGTACGCGGTACGCGGTACACGGTACGCGGTACACGGTACGCGGTACGCGGCAGCAGCGCTTCCCCGCTCCCGGCTCCGCGGGTCTCTCCACGGGTCCCGCCTGCTGAACCGCACCAGCCAGGCTCACCCCAGGGGTGCCCCGGCTCCCACCGCATCTCTGCGGGCCGGCTGGCCGAGCCTGAGGTGGCACGGCAGCGCTGAGCCGGGGATATCGCTTCGGGTGTCCTTTGTCTATTAATACAGCCATCACCAAATCCCGGATAACCTCCCTTTCCCTCTGTCAACACCCCTCCGCTCCAGCCCGTGCTGGGGGAAGAGGGATGGGACCTGCCATCGGGGTCCTGTAGCAAGGGGTGCCCCTTTTAGGGGTAACTTGGTGACAGATGTTGACGTTTCTAGGGAGCTCGGTAAACAGAAAGTTGGACTGGACTTTTTCATAGCCCATGTGGTTTTCATCATTCCCCGTCAGGCTCAGACCAAAGGCAGAAGCTTCCCTCTTCACACTCCTCATCCTCTCTCATCTTCAGCAGTCACTCAGCCCCGGTGACAAGCAATAAAGAGCAGAGAAAACACAGGAGACCAGCTTCGTTAAGTAATGAAAAGAGATGGGGGTGAGGATGAGGCTGGTGGTGGAAACAGGGGACCTCCTCCACTGCACACCAGCGAACCTTCAGGCGCAAATCACACCTGTATAAATCACAGACCCCTTCTGGGAGCAGTGGGGGCATATTGGAGAGGTCTTGGAGAACAAGCACGTGTCCAAACTTCCCACATCATAAGTAGGTGAAGGTCGTGGAAGGGGCTAAGCCACAGAAGTGGGAATCTCTACATAGTTTTAATTGAAACTCTTCTGTTTCAATAAAACCAAGTCTTTTCTTTACTTTTGCTATGGGCATATTACCTCAAATAACTCTAGCGCAAAACATCAGCTGCAGTGGAAATGCCATCCAAACCTCAATTTATTTTCTTAGCATAGTTGTAAAATATTCCCACTAGCACCCAGAAAAGGTAGACACTCGGACCAGAATACTCTGTTTTGCAAGAAATAAAATGCCTGCAGCACAGCTCTGCGCTATCAGTGGATTTAACATCCTTGCATAGTTCTGTGGACAGATGGGTCATAAAACAAAAGGCATTGGTGGGATAGTGTTGTGTTCTTCAAGCTGTGATGGGGAAAAAAAAGGGTAAAAAAACCCCACTGTCTAGAAATTGAAAGGTGATCCCATCTGAGCTGAGCCATCTGAGAGCCATGCATATTTCACTGCACAAAAATGTTATCTTGGAGGAACACTCCTACCAGCAAACAGTATTAACATGAACAATATGCTTAGACATAGAAGTGGGTATTGCAGACAGGCAGGACCCCATGGGGCTTTGCAGTTCATTACATTCCCCTGTATATTTTATTTCCTCTGTTTCTGACAGTGCTATGAGGCAAGGCAGTGATCATGGAAACAGAAGATGGGGCAAAAAGGGCCTGAGAAGACTGGTCTTCAGTGACAGATCTCAGATCCCACTGCACAGGAAACAGGCAGTGTTTTTCTATATCCATAGGAACATATATGTCCCCAAAAACTTAGATTCATGTGAAAAGACATCACCCAAGCTTCTTTCAAGTCAGCTCACAAACTGAAAGGTTTGAAAGATTTGATTTTGAGGCTTGTACCTGATACATATCTTGGCTTTGAGTGGGACCTACCAAGGCTCATTGCTCAGGGAGACTCAGCTCACCTGAGACTCACAAATCTGCCAATCCAAAAATTACCCTCATTGAGCCTGGTAATCCACCAGTAAAGATAAGTTTTCTCTCTTCAAGTCACATCTTTCTCACCCCAGGGGTTGAACAGCATTTATACAGTAAAGTATATAAGGAATGCAGCCAAACCCACAGAACATTCTGCTTAGGACCCTCTAACAAGACAGTTTGATTGCAAATCAGATGAGAGATTCTAGAAATCCAGATAATCTCTAAGAAATCCCCTTTTTTGAACATCATGATATGTTTTGAGACTGGTCAGCCATATAGGGTGACTCCTAATTTTGCTGGAGCTGAAAGAGAAGAAGACATAGCTATTACCTTGGGATTTGGATCAGGTCATAACTGGAAACTCCATATTCAGCAACAGGCAAAAATATCCCCTTTGCTTTTCACTGAAAAGACAGCAGGTCAGACTGTGCACTGAAAGCAGTGAAAATCTAGCAAGAAATTTTCTGGTCATAGGTTCGGTCTTTTTTTTTTTTTTTTTTTTTTTTTGTATCCTATATGTAATTAACCATAGATGAATTCTGATTGTGGAAGGGGAAGGTGATGCATTTAAAGTGTTTGTTGCTATCAGAAAGAACAATTTTTCTCACCCTATCCTGTAGGTGGGAATCAAAATAAATGCAAGTCTTTGAAGTTTAAATACAAGTTTTAGCTGCAACCTGAATGATGATATTGCTCAGAATATGGGAATGGAGGAAGTCCTTTAGTAACCAGTCTTAACCAGGATAAAATACAGAACACATAATGGGACCTTCTTCTTCAGATCTTATTCATTAAAATCAGTGGGGTTTTGCCTTGAAAAATTCTCCAGACAGGATTTTTTAGCCAGTAAACATTTTTCAGCGTGACATTTTATAAATTAAAAAAATAAATGAAAATTAGTTACCACAAATGCAGCATTTAAAGCAACGGTGAGCCCATGTTAACATTGATTTCTCTCTCTGTGTCTCCTTCTCTCTTTCTTTATAAAACTTATGTACTCTGTCGATAAAACACCATCCTCTTTGATAATAAATCTGTTGTTTCAAGCTAGGATGCTACCGTTTCCTTTCCCATGTAATTTATAGTTGTATTGATTCTGCAGCTGTTGTTCTCTATTTCCCGCCTGTTGTATTAAAAATGAGTTCTAATTGCGAGGCAGATAATCTTTGGTCGGAGGACCTCACAGAGTATTTTAGCTGTAGCTAAGGAGATTTAATTTGATCAATAGAGAAATGAAAGCCTTGAATATTTAAAATGATAATTTTCAGTTTAGGAAAAAAAGAGAGACAGACAAAGAAAGGAGGTTAATGGATCCAGGAAAAGCATTCATAGATCAGCATGAGCAGATGTTCTTTTACTTTTCTGTCAACGTTTCTGGTTTGTTGTGCATATAGAAAAACAAGCTTTTCAACTCTCACCACGATTTCAGCCTGTTGCCAGCTTTGCTTGCCTGCAGGATATCTGCTTATCTAGCATGGGAGCAGAATCAGGCCTCCTCCCCTTTGGTCTAGAAGCAAAGCAACCTTTCACATGGGCTGCAAGGTTTGTCACACTCCCCGCCCCCCACTCCTCTGCACGCACACTTTCAGCCCTCAGATCTTTATTTCATAAAATTCCTTTCCTCTTAGAGACCGAAATACTGGCCAGGAGATGAATGGAAGAGCTGAACAATATTAACTGCATTCAGGTGTGTGTTGGCTAAGGCAAACCTGGCCCCTTTCCTTGAGGGCAGGATGCATGTTCAGCCAGGTGGGACAGCCATCCCCATGCAGCTGTACAGGGTCCCCTGTAGCCCTGGTGTCTGCACTCAGCGTGGAGCCTCAGAGTGAGAAGGATGCTGTTATTACATATCAGAAATTCCAATAGCCATTTTCCTTGGAGAAGCACCTTTGAGAGCTGCCCCATGTGCTGACATGTCTAAAGTGTCCATGTTGAAGGAAAAGACTGATCTAAGGGTGCATGGGTGTGTCCTATAGGATTCATGAGAATGAGGCACGTTATTTCATGTTTTTAATCCTTAAAGCAGGTATTTTGTTTAGTGAAATTCCTTATTAGTTTGGAGCAGTAGCACTAAAAGTGATGGAGTCCAGCCTGAGCCTTAAAATTAGGTTTGTCTCTAAATATTCTCCAGGGCAAGGAATACATATCAGCCTTTGGAAAAACCAGTCTGCATTTAAGTGAAGATTAAATAATCTAAGATATATTGTTTGCATCCCAGATGGTAGGAGTTTTTTTATTATTATTATTGTAGTAAAATATTTAGAGTAAAAAAAATGCCAGCAGGCATCAAATAGATTTCCTTTCATCACAAAAGGTTAACTCCTGCTGCATTTGTGCTCTATAAAAAGGCCTAGTATTTTCAGTGGGTAGTTTCGCAGAAAAAGGAGTGTGGAAGTAGCCCCAAAAGTCACACTATTCATGAGGTAATCATTATATGAGCTTGAAAAGAAGAGGGAGGAAGGAATGAAATCTGTCAGCAGCACTGTCTTGAGACATACCTGCTTAATGTGAGTCTGTCCGAAGGCAGGCACAGTGCTCTGCTCCAGAGATCCTGCCAGCTGGATCTGAAGGACACCCCTTGGGCTGTCATGTGACAACATCCCTTTAATTGTGAGCAGGAGTGTGTGGGCTTAGCCAGAATGCCACTACTGAAAATAAGGCCTTTTCTTGACCAGCAAAATGAATTCTAGATGTACTCAAAAGCTGAAGAGCTGAAAAATTCTTTTTAGGAAAATGGAGGAAATGAATTATTCCTTGCATTCACTGTACTCTCCTTCTAAAAAGAATATTAAAAGTAAAGCTTTATCTAGATGTTTCCCAGATGCTTATCCACAGCTATGAGATAAGCTCTTCAGCATCTGTTCATGGAGACCCAAGCCTTTTCCAGACTTCAGAGCTTACATTCTCCAGCCTTCTGCGCAGTTCTTCCATTGCTACAACCTAGATTAGAATGAAGGTGGTCAAAAGGGCAAGGCTTGTGTGGAGAAGGAAGAAGGAGAGCTCTGCAGGGGCTTTGCTGAACCCTGCTGCCACTGTCCCCAGGAATACTGGCTATAGAGCAGTGGGGAAGCTGTAAGGAGAAACTGCTGCCCAGGAGTAGGGGCAGGAGTGGGTGCACAGCACAGAGAGGGGAGTCCTCAGTGGTGATAGCTTGTCCTTTCTCAATTACTGTGAAATACTGTATTACACAGAGATGCATTTCAAGTTACACTTCACACTACTGTCCAACAGGGTTGCTGTTATTTAATGCATTTTTAATTCCTCAAGGCTTTTTTCTTCCAGGTTTTTGCACTTTTTAGTTTGCCTTCTATTGCCCATGGTTTTATGCTTTTGATAGACCAAAAAAGCTTGCTTTTCTTTAAAAGGCATGTGGACCACAGGATAGAAAATGAAGATTTTTTGATACATTTTCTACAAAAGCAGATTTCTCCTTCCTTCCTTCCTTCCTTCCTTCCTTCCTTCCTTCCTTCCTTCCTTCCTTCCTTCCTTCCTTCCTTCCTTCCTTCCTTCCTTCCTTCCTTCCTTCCTTCCTTCCTTCCTTCCTTCCTTCCTTCCTTCCTTCCTTCCTTCCTTCCTTCCTTCCTTCCTTCCTTCCTTCCTTCCTTCCTTCCTTCCTTCCTTCCTTCCTTCCTTCCTTCCTTCCTTCCTTCCTTCCTTCCTTCCTTCCTTCCTTCCTTCCTTCCTTCCTTCCTTCCTTCCTTCCTTCCTTCCTCTAGAATGTATGGGAAAGAAAGGAATATTATGTGCAATTTCCTTCTCAGTGTGAGGTTTGAAAATGAGGCTTTGATCTGAGCGTTGATAACTCTGCTGAGGGTAAGGGTGATGTTTTATTGTCATTGGACACTTGTTTGTTGTTTGCTGTTGATTTCATGTCTTCCCCCAGTTTCTTCAGTCTGGAATTCACAGACTTCTGCTGCAGGGAAAACATGGAAATTGTTTCTTCCCTAGTCACAACGTGCTCTCTAATATTTGCCTCCTTTTCTGCTGTCTTTTCTTCTGCTTTAATATCTTCAATAAGTGTTACCATCTGCTTGGGTGCTGTGTTCTACACATTGTGAGCAAGGCCAAGAGTTTCCGAGGGGCTGGAACAGTGTTGTTTACTATTAGGCATAATGGAGATTGTTGTCTTTGCCTGGGGCAGGTGTGCTGTGGCTGGGGCAGACATAGAAATGCAGAACATGTGCTGGGGTTCAGCTGTCTACAGTTTTCTTGAAAGGAGGTTTGGCTGCTGATCTGTTGGTGTTTACTTGGTATGCAAGGACTCTTCTCCTGCTTTTCTCTGGCTCCTAACATGCTTAACCTTTGAGAGAAAGACACAACACGCTGATGCTACTAACTGGTCAAAAGGCACTATCAATTTTAGATGAGATAGGTGCATGTCAGAATCAGCATAATTAACTGGAATGACAATCCTGTTAAATGTGTTCATGCCATTGCACTGGTAATAAAGCATGTGCAAATTTACAATTAAGGCATGTCTTTCTTCTATACCTTGGAGACCAGTGACAAACATTAAGAAGTTGTATAGCTGCAGAAGCTGAAGAGAGGTATTTATCACAATAAAAACATTAGGTGATGCATTTTCCAGATTATCTGTCCTTCTTATGCAAAAACTCTTTTTGCTGGAAATTTCAGGCTAAGTAATAATTATATTTCTGATCTGAAAGGTGATATTTCACCCTCTGAATTATTGTTTTCATTTGCAAGATGGATGACAACCATATTGTTAACTACCTTGCATAAAGGTATTTGAAATAGTTCCCATTTCACATTATGCATCAAGCTGCACTTTCTTTATATTGAATGTGCTGCACATTGCACATCCACAGAGGAATTTTCAGGGAAGCTGTAAGACATTTCCCCATATTGTACATAGATGCTACAGCTCCTGCTACAGTGATGGCTGGAAAACATCAGCACAAGTAAGATAAAGGTGATTTAAAGTTCGTCTGTGAGTCAGGCAGAGAACTGACAGCCATCTTTAAGCAGCCTGACCCTGGGATGACCCTGAGCTCAGCTGGTTGTGAGATAGTTGGGTCTATTGTGGGACAAAGGATCATATGTCTGACAGGATGCAGAGAACACATTACAGGATCACAGCTGAGTAACAGTGCAAGACATAATGTACATTTATTTGACGAACAACACAAGCAAATCTTGCCAAGAAAATTAAATTTCAACTATTTTGTTTATTTCAAGTCAATCTCTTTCTGTTGCCTATTTCAAGAAATTAATATAGCTTTTTCTCTTCTAGGAATGAAATACATGATCGTGCTAGTGAAATTTATAAAGCATGCAGAACGTACACTGATAAATTCTTATAATGGGGTTCCACATTTCTACTGTATTTCCCTCCCATGTGGGCTCAATCTGCATCTATTCAACATTAAATTTCAAACGTCTTTGCCTACAACCCCATCTAATTTGGTCAAGTGAGGCTGGAAATGTCGAGCTAGTGCAGCAGTAGCTAGAGAGAGAGAGAGAGCCGTGGGCTTGAAACTGCATATGGTCTTGTAGGTGAGTAGCTGTAGCTACACTAATGTGAAAAGTGGCAGAACCCCAAAATTTTGGCATGACAACCTTCTCAAGAAGGGGGAGAAATGCCCAAGTACTAGGCTGAGCTTCCTTCATTTCTAGTTTCATAGACAATTCTGTGGCAAGGGATTTGATATCTTCAATCTCAGCACTGGGCAAAAGGCTGACGGAGATATGGAAAACCTGTATAACCTTAGACATCAAAAATTAGATCAGCTCTAGCCTCTCCACTGCAGAGCTCATCGTATGCCATGGAAGGGAACTATTGCTGGGCTGAAGATGTGGAAGGCAAGGCTGGGCATTGCTGGGGCTTGCCTGGTTGGTTGTTCAGGCATTATCTAACATGCCTTGACCCTGCTGCTGACCACACCAGGCCTCTGTTGTGGGGGAGAGGGAGAGTCGGTGTCTCATTGCTGGTGCATCAAGCAGGAGAGGTGGAGTGATGGGGAAGGAGGTCAGTGTGCCTCTCAAATGACAATTCTCTCGTCCCCCTGTGAGGGAGGCAGGAGCACATCTGCCACAACTCCTGGCAGCGCTGTGCCCCGTCCCTCTGCTGCCCCAAAGCTGCCATCCAGCATCACCAGGCAGGAGGCAAAAGCTTCAATCAGCAGAAGGAAAATTGCAAGTTAACCCCCTGCCCTTGGCGTGACCCCCACCCCGATGTGGAGGGGTGATGAGAGAGAGAGAGGGGGCTGAGGAGCTGCAGCACAGGCAAAGCCGAGAGCAGGGCCTTGCCTGGGCCAGCTTCCACGGGGACAGGGGGTTAATCTGCTTCCCAGGCCCTGTTGTCAGTAGCCACACGTCCTATTGCTCCAGGCAGGCTTGGATCTGGCTCGGAGTGCTGTACAAACAGCTCACTCTTTACAGAGCTACTGCGCTGGGTGACCTCTCCTAATGTATTACTGGTTTATATTTGCGCTGATTGCTTCCAAAGGGGAAATGACAAGAAGTGAATCAGTGTGACCTCATTAGCGTGGCTCACACTGCTAAATGGATGACCACCATTAGGAAGGCTCTGTTGTGGCAGCGCTTCCATCGTGTTACCTGTGGATAGTATCATCATCCTGCTATAACCTGCTGCAAAGATTTATGCGCTATGCTAACTTGCGTGCTGCAGCTGCTTTCTGTCTTATAAATATTGACTTCTGTGCCAAAAACAACAACTTGGTACAACAGGAATTAATCTTCTGCTTGACTGATGCATCTTTACAGACCAGTTTGTCTTTAGAAAATAGAACTCAAGAGAGTTTTATGATTTAGAAAAATACTTTATAAGTTGATTTAAAATATAGGCTGTGATAAGCAGAGGCATCATTAAAGTGACATGGGGGCTATATTTTGCCTTCTAGATTTTCCTAACCGTGCCATCTGTTTGTCATCTCGACTTCCATGAAATTTTAAAGAAATTGCCAGACTCGGGTCCTGAATCTTTTCTGTATATTACAGTTTCTCAGATAATTTATCTATCACACAATTCAAATGGTTTTAATTCACTTGATTTTTTAAATTAAATAAAAAGAAGAATCTTTAGGCAATCTGATTTATCAGAAGACTTGCAGATGTCCTCCACTGACAGAGGACACCTTCTGTCTTCAGCAATAGCATTGTAGTGCCAAACGAGGCAAAGCACATCTCCAACCTGATGTTAGACACTAGGATTAGGTCACAACATTGCAGAATTCTGGAGCTGACAGTATATAACAGCACACAGAGTCAGGATTCTAAAAGATTTAAAGACAGGACATCATCTTATCTTAACCAAGATCCTCCTTGGGAGACTTGTGTGCTCTAATGCCTAAACAAAGGTAATGTGCAAAGGAACCATTGAGGATATTTGATCTGAAGATGAACTTACAGTATTTTGACAGCTGCCCCCTGTTGAAGTTCAGGTGTTCATGGCTCCAATTACAGGCATTTTTTGTAAGTCTGTCCATACTATGTATGGCAGTGAGAGAAAGTGAGAACTCCTTACTACAACAGTGTTTCTGACTTAATTTTGCTCTTATGGATCATGTGAAAATTAGAAAGGTGGTGTGGTTTAGAACATATTGTCTCAGATACATTACCATGTGTTATGGAAACTATACTCCATAGGCCAGATCTGATGGACTTGCAACTGAATTTTTTTCAGATGGAGAATTCAGTGCTGGTTCTCTAAGGGTTTTCATAAAGCTCATTGCCATGTTTCTCTGAATAAGCAGGCTGTAGTGAAATTTTCTCTCTCCAAAATGGACCCAGCCACTGGGTTTTCTGAGTCCCCACAGAGGCAGATGTTTAGTTTGTGTAGTGTCACAGTGATGCCTTCAAAGCCTCTAATTTATGCTCCCTACACTGAAATACACTTTTAGGTCAGTAAAATTTGTGGTAAAATACCAATAACTACTGTGGTTGGAAGCCATGAATAGGGAGCTGATCTGGCTGAGGCTGTCATTGATATGAGATTTGAGAAATCCTAGACCACAACCCCTCTGAAGGCTGAAGTAATCTGAATGGTTATTTTTGCCATAAATATGAGGTTTATACATCTCAGAAAAAAAGAACAATGAGAGATGCTACAGGTGCACAATATCAGAAATATTAATAGTATTTTAGAAAGCTTACTTGTTATGTAGTGATATTAAGAATTTGGGTTTTACATTCGATAAACCAGAAGCTTTTTTCTTTCATAGCTGATACCTGTGCTTGTTCAGTGTTTAAAAATTCAAGCAGGTAGATGCTTGCACTGGCTGAGCTGTTTGGCAGTCTCAGAAATGGACTTTTAAAATTTTTCTGATGCCTTATCTGTTGGAGATGGATATGCCCCTGCATTTAAAATTATGGTGCTGAGTGTCTTCAAAAGCAGAGTTGTTTTTTCCCTTCAGAGGAGACAGCTAGACAAAGTAAACCAACACCGAATTTTAAGCTTCATCCCTGTATGGCTCCCAGTAATGCAAATATTCTCATATGGGAAAAGAGTATTTATTTTGTGGTCAATCCTCTAAAAAAACCAACAGAACTGATTAAAATCACTTTCAATCAATAGGAATTGTAATCAGTAGGAATTTTCATCAATAGGACTTTGGAATTGTTAACTGAGAATTCAATTTCTGTTGTGATTATAAGCTCCACATCTATTTAATTACTTCAGGTGCAATGCTGTTACTAGGAAAAGATGAATTCATAGTAAAAGACATATAATTGAAGCATTTTAATATATAGTTCCAAATTGTGGCAGTGATTAGTTTACAAAAAAAAAAAAAAAGTCTTCTGTAACTGACTGATGAACTGTGCATCTAATTATAAATATGCCAAAGCACAGATGGGATCTTCAGTAAATACATGTTCATACTGCACATTAAGGGATTTGTATTAGGCAAATGAACATATTTTGAGCTCTAGGAATGATTAATGTATGGAAAGTAACATGAACCTGTAGTTTAGATCTGTTGCAGGCTTCAGAGTCCAATGTAGGAAACCTTATGAGAGCTTAGTCCTAATTCCAAAGTCAAACCTAGAACGCAAAGGGTCTTTAGTTCTTTTTCCAATAATAGGATACTGATCAACAGTAGACTAGTAATTGCTGATTATTTTTATTTACAGAAAGCAAATCCAGACACTGGCACCTGGGCAGCTCTCTGGAAGTGTGGTGTGGGCTCATCAACAGGAGCTGTGACTGCAGCCCCAGGACTGGCCAAGATCATCTGTACCCTCATCTCTTCTACAGAAGTTGCCTGCTCTGTCACTGTAGCTGTCTGTGCTCCTGAGGGCTGGGTTGCCCAGACACTTTAAATTATTTCAGGAGATTATGAATTTATTACACACTGTACTCAATGATATCTTTGTTTCTGAGAGGGTGAAGGTTTTGGGGAAAGGGTTTTCTTCCTTATCCAACCTTAATCTTGAGATCTTAATCAAGCAAGCGGATCAGAGTCAGTGATATATGGACAATGTTTCATGTTTTCGTGGCTCTCTTGAGGCATAGTCCACTAATATTTCAATCCCTGACAGCTCTGGTAGTTTTTCATGTGTGCACTGCTTGTTATTACTGATTTCCTTAGGCTGTGATGTTGCATGCACTTGTGATGCTGTCCCAGAGGTATGAGGCCAAGCACAGGCATTTCTCTGGATTTCTGGATCAAAGAAAAGCTGTGAACAGGTATCCTATTGCTTCAGTCACAGCTGAGCCCAGCTCTGTGCCAGCACAACTGCAAGACTTCAGGCAGACACTCTCTGTACAAGGTGTGCAACCCTCAAGTTGCCTGAAAAGCCCCCTTGGACTATGAGTTGTCCATCAGAGGGATGAGGTGAGCACTCCTCTGTTGAGGTTCAGTACAGTCATTCATTTATATTTAGGAGAGATCTTTCCTATTCCCACGTCTCCCTTCTCACTTTCCTTCTGCTGTACTAAGGTAAACCTGAATGAAACTGCTGGAAAGCCTAGTGGAAAAAAGTGAGTGGAAGACCTGGTCTTGAGTCCTTCTCATGTTGCTTTGAAAAACTTGAAATTTGTTTTAACTGGAGGCCATGGCAGGGGGAGAGGCAAGTGCAGCATTTCTCCAGGTGTCAGGGAAGTCAGTCTCGGCATGAATTGCTTTTTTCCCCTTCAATTTCAAATACTTGCAAATTTCTCCCAGGCTTCTCTAAGGCTGAAAGATGTGGTGCTTGATTTCAGCTTATAAAAGACCTTTTTTCCCTGCTGAAATTTTGAGGAAAATTATTAGATCAAACTTTGAATCACAGAGGAGTGGGACAGTGAATCTTCTTACAGACTGCAACTTAAAAACAAGCAAGAAAGCAGGCAAACAAACAATCAAACAAACAAGAAACACTCCAGAGAAAACAATATCTAATTTTGACATCTCAATGTTCTTTTGTAAAGGCTGATATCCTACCCCAAATGCACAAAATTCAAGAAATGCCACGCACAGAAGAATCTCATGTAAAATCTCAAGTTTGTAAAACAGTGTTCAGAGACAATTTCTGAGTGTGCATAGCAAAAGTATTCCTGTGAAAAACACAAACAAAGGAAAACCCTCTAGTGTGACAGGCTGGGAATTGGAGAAGCACTGTCTGTTCCATTTGGCTGAATGCCACACTGGGACCAGGCTGCTGTGGGGGATTTGGAAATGCCTTCAGATGGATCTGTTTCAGCCTAGTGAGGAATTGGCCATCCCGTGTAACTGATGGCCTTTTTGGGAACCAGATCAAGCACTGAATTTTAATAACTGCTTTATGCACCCACAATGATCCAAGCGACATATTTGCTACTAGTGTTTGTTCCATTTAAGCATTTGCTACTAGTGTTTTTTCCATTTAAGTAAGTTTGCAGCAAATATCCTACTATTGCATTTCATATTTATTTTAAAAAGCCTTTAGAATGGTTTTAAAATCAGTTGTAGTCTTCTAACAATTTAAAGTGATGGTGGAATGAGGAGATGGCAGGAGTACATCTCAGTTGCCAATATGGACCCATAGACACGGGTGGATTTGGGCTTGGTACTGGTAATCACCTCCCTCTGATCCAGTAGTGAGTGTAAATGCCTGCTTAACTGGACTGTGGAAAGTCCAAGCATACAGAGGTGCTGTTATCCACAACATTCCCTTGTGTGTTATTGTCTGCAGAATTTCAGTGAGCGTTAAATTTTTTCATCTGATGGGTCATCTAGACCTGGGCAGATATTTATATGATACACAGATTCTATTTGAAATTCAAGTGCTTGTCCTTCATAAAACACCACGTTATTTTTGGGTTTTTTAAAGCTGTGAGCTGCTAAGCATGTTCTGATGGCCTAATTTAATATGGTGCCAAACAGAAGCTGGTAAAAGAGCTGATGCCGTGAAATAATACCAGCAGGAATATGTAATGAAAGCAAAGTAATAGTGTTTACAAAATCAAGGCTTATCATGCTGTGAAAAGCAAGGCTCTTATTTCAGCTGTATTCAAATCTAGGCTCTTCTCACTGGTTTTGTCTTAATAAAAACCCCACATCTCATACTGGCTAATAGAGCAATCCCTATTGAGAATAAAATGCCCATTGTTGTCATAATGGATCTCCATTGACACATTTAACAGCTTGAGAGTATACATTTCAGACACTATAACTTACACTAATTAATCTTTATTACATCGTTAGCGCCTTGTAAAAAAACCCAAACCAACAAGCAGAACCTCTGCAAGAACGTGTCATTGGCATTAAAGGATAAGCCTGCCTGATGTTACTCAAGTTAAACTTCATTTTGAAAAAGAGATGCTCCAAGAACCTTATGCAGGGAGTGGATAAATCCAGCCAAATGAAATGCTGCCCTCCATCACTTTAGAATATAAACACAGCATATTCTTATCTGATGATGAGTTACGGGTTTCCGTGTTTAGAATTCAGAGGATTACTAAAGAGATTATCTGATCTGTCAGTCAAACTGATATCTTGATGACTTGGAATACTGCAACAGATTTAGCAAAGAGTTTTTGCTCTAATGCTCATTCTGGATGTCACGCTTAACCAACATCTTAATTACATACAATGAATAATCTCTCCAATGGCTTATTATACAAATACAAGTCTCAGGAGTGACACATAAGCACAGTACATAGCTGCGAGTCACTTAAAACTTCAGGGCCCCACAGAAGGACTGCTTTAATAAAGAATTCAGGAAGCCTTACCCAGACTGAGTTGAAAGACTTTGATTACAGCATGCTTTGCAAACTAAGCACCCTTCAGCCAGTCCAGGGGACTCAGACCATATAGAAAGTCCAGGTACCAATGGCCAAATATTTGGCCACAGAAACTAGATAACTGAAGTTGAAATAATCTGCTCGTATCAACTGCTGCTGCTATGCTGATGCATGTGGTGAAGAGAAAAAGCCACAGCACAGTCAGCTGATAGAAATTTTTCTCATTAAGTACTGGCCTGCATCCAGGTGTCTAGTAGGACCTGGAGGCTTTGCAATAGCCTTTTGGCCTCTGGGCTAATAGACTGATGAATTGGCATGCTTACCTGTCTTTACCTCACCCTCTCTGCTCTCCTGGATTAACTTTTTGTTCTCATCCCTCCATCTGCTATCTCATATAAGAGGAGGGATATTTTAATGAGGAGAGGATGGACACATATCTGCATGCTACCTGAGCACTGATGGTGTGGAATAAATGGTATTTTGCACTCACAGCTGGGGTGTAAGATTGTTTGAGAAAAGGGCTGGAGGAGTGGGGGCACAGGCACAAAACAATGCCATGCATTGACGAGCGGTGTACAGATACTCCTCAAAATCCAGTGAAAAAAACCTAATCAGTAGAAACAGTTTCAGCACAGCACTTCTTAATTTACCTGCCTTAGACTTGTCAGGCATGTTATCTGTGCTATTTAGGCAGCCCTGGGTAGAACTGCTGAATGATCTAGTATGATTTAAACATGAAAGCTTATCCTGGCTGCAGCTGACAGGGCTGACTGCTCTCCATCACAGCCTAATATGGGATTGCAGCAGAATAGTGACAGTGGGCTATCACTGCCCCCTCTGCAGAGGAAGGGAATGTTTCTAACATAGCTGGATCCCTTAAAACAGGGCATTGCTGAAGGAAGCTGGTTTCACTGAAAGTTATTATAGAAAAGAGCTACACCTGTATGCTTTTGTCATTACAGAAGGCCAGGGATTATTTTCAAAGAGATGGTCTGAAATGGATGAGTGCTTATTCTCACAATCATGCAAAATCATCTGTCCTGTGCAGTGCACCCTCATCTAAAATGTAGATTCCTAAAAATCAATGCAATTAATTCTCTGTCTGAGTAGTGAAAACAAACACAACAGTTACGATGACACATTTCTCTGATTTGTGTTGGAGGTGTTTTCTGGGATGTTCTGCCATAGCTAAACATAGACAGTACAAAAAGAACTAGATTCTCAAGTGGTGCAACCTGATATAGTACCCCAAAATCACAGCTAGGTTAGGTGATGGGAGATCAAACATTTCTGTCAAGAAGATCAAGGAAAAAAGCTCAAAGGATGAACTAATATGAATTTCTGTAACTTTCTTTATCTGATTTTTTTATAGCTGTTTTCTGTGGAAATTCTTGTGTTCCAGTTTCTAGATACAACTATCCACATGAAGTACATTTGAGCATTTGCTTCAGGATTGCTGACATGCTTATACCAGTAGGAAATGGAAACCATCTTAAATGACCAGCTACAACATAGCTGCATGGCTTAATATGAGAATAGTCATAGCCAGGCAATAGAAAAGTTGGTCAGTAATTAGCTGATCAAGATTGAGAAGGAAATATGGTCAAAATGAATAAACTTATTCACACTTAGCATTAAATTAAAGTTTTGGTGTATTGTTATAGGGTATCTTTATGTTTGTCTAATTGAACTGTAGCCAGCTGTGCCTGGTATGTGTAACAGGTCCTCTGTGACTAAGACAGAAATCAATGATCTGCAAATTTTAACTGTGCCCTATAGCAGTTATGACTTAAATATGAGGAGTAGATGAGAGAGCTAAAAAGTTTCTTTTGCCTCGTTGATGCATCCCTGGCACAGGACACTGACTTCTAAAGGCTGCATGATCCTTCTGGTGGGGTGGGCCTCTGATTTACCATTTGCATGTCAAGAAAGATCTTTTGCTACCATAGGGTCATTGATTTCTGCACGGCAATAGACACTGAGCAACCAGAGAGGAAAAGAATCCCCCATGTTTCTTACTTTGGGCTCAATAACATCAAATGAACAAATTGACCTTGCATAGACATTACCCAAAATGATGTGCATGCCGTGTTGTTCCCAACTCAAAGAAACAGCACACTGCTTTAAAAAGAAAATGGTAGAAATTGGTAATTTAACGGCATGTAACAAGCAGTTTTCAGCTTTCCCTGCTGTGAATCAAGTCCATGCCTTTCTGTCTTAATCAGAATTTTATTTAAATAAGTTTCATTGTACCACAAGAAGCAAAATTGTCAACTCATTCTCTTGCAGTGAGCCGTGTTGTCTGCAGGGCCAGCTCAAAGCTTTCAGCAGTGTTAGCAGGATTGAATTTTTCAGTCCCAAGCTTGGAGGACTGGGCTTGTCCTGCTGCTGGATGGGGAAGGACGAAAGAAGGGCTGGAATGGAGGCGAGTCCTGGAGAGCAAGGCTTGCTACTCCTGTGCCACTGGGGTGGGACATCTGCCACATCCCCTTACTTGACTTTCCAGGGCTCTGCTGGTAGGTAATGCAAAAGCCATCTTGCCCGTTTCTATCAGTCATCTGCTCGAGGTAACTGCTGACTTTGCCAGCGGCAGTGCCAGCTGTGGTTATTAGCCTGTCACATTGAATGCTCTGTGGAAGGCAGAGCAAATACTGGGGCCACTGAGCCACAGTGGGAGAGAGGTTTCAGCTGGCAATGTGCCTGTAAAACTGCCTTTCCCCACTGAAAGTCTGGCTGCTCTTCTTTATGACTTCATGCAGGTATTATTTCCATCTCTCACAGAACTGCTATGAAATGTGTGTCTTGCCTTTGAACTCAAAAGACCAGGATGAATTCTCTTCACCAGACTTTGACTTTGGTTGGGCAGGGTGAAAGGGGGAGAGGCAACAATAATTTGATCCTAAATGTAATTTAGGTTTACTGAGAAATATTAAACCCTGGGTCTGTTCTTTTCTTCTCCTCAACAATCAGTATTCCTACTGCCAGCCCTGCCTCCTTCATTTCTGCTTACCTGTAGGATTCTTTCTTGGGGGAACTCTCCATTGTGGACTATAAATGGTGTCACCTTAAGGACGCAAAGAACTGGAATTCAGTGAGTTACCTAATTCACCCCCACTTGAGGAACACGGGATTCTGTAATCTTTTATTGGTTGTAACTCCTGCAAGTTGCTGTTTTCAGGCATCAGGAACACAAACTTTTCTTCGTCGTGAACTGGTTGAGGAGGCTTTCGTAGGATAGGACTACATTGGCTTAACAAACAAGATGGCCTAATCTTAAATGTAATTGTAAATTCCTAACAAATGCAGAAACTGCAGTGACTTTGAAGCCAGAGGTACCTGTGTTACCAGAGAGGGGCAACAAGATGTCCTTGGGGCCAACCCAGCCTGCATGTACAGGTGCCTCTGGGGCATCCCCTCTGGGAGATGCTTTGAGTGCTTTGGGTTAGTCTCTGGGCTCCAGCTGTCCTATCAGCCCTGCCTGGAGTGATTAGGGCAAGAAAGAGGAGTCAAGGATGGTCTTGCACATGGATCCTTCTTATCTCTGATACCACTTGCAACCAGCACAGGCAAGATACAGGCTGCCTACCCTTTGTCTTGAGAGTGTCTGGTTGTGTCTTAGGAGCAAACTGGGGGTCTCAGCATATTTTGGAGCACTGTCTCTGGGATTGCTGCTGCTGAGATGCTCCATGAACACTTCTACCGCTCATAAGGTATCCTGTGATGAATATTTGAAACAGTTATGGCCTCAAATACCTGGGTTAAAGCAGTAATTGTAGCTAATCACTGAAGGGAATAATGAGACACTTCTAGATATCAGATGACCTTACCACAGTAATACCTGTCTTGTCACGTTTTATTGTCTAGTGACATGATGAAGGTTTGGAAGATAATTGAATAGCAGGCATTCACGAATGCAGCAGTGATTAAAGGAGCAAATAGCCTAACAAGCATGGTCAGGTACTGCATGTGCTTCAGCTGCTCATTTTGCTGAAGGCCAACAATTTATCCTATGCCCAGTGGCTACTGACTCTCTTCAGGCCAGGTACATGCAATAAAAGTGGAATGTTAATTGGGGCAGAATGCAAGGCCTTAAAGGGAAGGTGTTCTAGCAGGTACTGGTGATACCTTATTCCAGGTTGTTTTGCTCTTAAATTTTAATTTAAACCGTGGTCATTGAAATGCTTATGGGAAGGAATTAATAAAAGAGGCAGTATGTTTTGACATATATTGGGAATCCTCATTTCAAAATGAAATCCAGGGCTAATTTTTTTTCCCTGCAGATGAGAAGACGTAGCAAATGTTTTCACTACCAATGCTAGTGGTATATGAGACAGGCAATGTACTAATAGAGGTGGAAAAATGCCAGTGTTGGGGAATTATTGACAGATCTGACAAAAAATTCAGTTTCTGCAACACCATTCCATCCACACAGAATTAATGGGATATTAGGCTATCAGGGTCTGTAGCTGCAGGTATATCACTCACTTAACAGTTTCCCAGATCTGCAGTTAAGGGGGAAAGGCCAATGCTATGCTTAAAAGTATAAGGCTGTCAATACTTTTTGTACAGCAGGTGTTCTTTTGTACAGCAAGCCTTGCTGCTTGCAGGATTACTGACACTGTGGAAATAGTTAAAATCTGTTCCCCACACATTCTGAGCTTTATAGCAGATGTAGGGATTCTTGAAACTTGGGAACAGCTTGAGAAAAAACTCCTCAGGAGATAGTTTAAATGTTAAATGTCCAGGCTCAGTTTCACAAAGGTGTTTAAGATTTAACCCTCCAGAGACTAAATTCCCACTAAGACCAAAGTGAAGTACCCCTGAAGGTTTTAGTTTTTCAGATATCATTGTGAATTTGACCTCTAGCATCTATAAAGCCTCCTGTTGAGTGGCATAAAATGTTTCCACTCTCCAGAGATTAGGCATATTGGTTAGCTACACTAATCCCCATCTGTCATGGAAAAAAAAAAAAAAAGAAAGAAAGAAAGAAAGGGAAAAAAAAAGTAACTGAGATCCATAGCTGGAAAGCAACCGTCTCTCCTGTGCTACACTAACGTGCTGCCTTGCTGGACATCAAACCAAGCTATGCTTGGAGGTTTGCCACATCTTCTGTTTTCTCATGAATGGGACACTGACAGCAGTTGAGATCCTCATATTGCCCAAGCTCTCCTGACATGGGAACTGTGCAGTGATTACAGATGAAGGGTGTTGGTTACATCTGTTTCAGGGCTGCTCCACTCTCTCTGCTAACAAGCTGAACTGCCTCAGGCCAGTTCCCTGTTGTTTGTGGCACTCCTACCTTTTCTCACACTTGCTCATGAGGCAATGCACTGATATTTGTTCTGTGTGGAGCTTGGCTGCTAAGCATGTCCTTATCAGCTCGTGTCACCAGCTGGATCAGCTGGACAGCAGGCTAGAAGGGAGAGATATGGTTGTGGTGCACTTTGAATACTATTAAATGCACAAGGGCTTAGAAGGTTTTAGCTTTGCAGTTTTAAAGATCAAATATCTTGTTAAGGTATAATGATTCCTTCTTAAGGAATTTTTCACATATTTCCTCTTTGAAGAGCTGGGTATATTCTAGCCTGTGGAAGTGCTATATCATGACCCCCTTTTAAAATTTGAATTGATAAAGAGGGATCAAAAGTCTATATCACCAGTCCTATTGAATGAGGCCATGGACCAAACCAGAACAATAAGTGAATGCCATTCAGAAAAAAATGAGAGTAGAAATAACATGTGAAAGTATGGAGAAAAACTCATTTATGTAATATAGTCATAACCATTTTGACTTATTTGATGCACTTTATCACTTTAGATGCTTTAAAAAAAAATTGGGGAAGACAAAGTTTCATCGTGTGGTACAGTGCAAATGATGGATGGTGAGCTACTGGGGCCTTTGCTTCTCATAAATGGCCAATCTTGGGGCTCCAGTAAGGTTTTGATGTTGTCTCAGCTCCTTTCTGCCTCCTCTTGTTGTGTTTGGATAGCATCTGCTGCAGAGAGGGGGAAGCATGCTAGTCAAGGAGGTGGTCACATGCCAGTTGTGGCCTCAGTTCCTCAGAGTCCATTGTCCCTGTGGGAAATTTGTCACCTAGTCTCACATTTGGGAAAAAAGAAACGAGCCTTTAAGTGAACTTTCCCATCTTTTCAAATCTCACTTTATTCCCAGCTATCACAGCCAGGCAATACGAGTTCTGCAGTCCAGAATGCAGTCTTCAGCAATCTCTGGTTTGATGGCAGGGCCAGGATACCTCAGTTGGGTCTTAATTTTAATTTTTAGGACCTCACTAGTTCCCAGCTTATTTTATTCTTGTTTTCTTCTGCATGGGATTACAGTGCCTCTGCTGTCAAAATTACTAATAGACCCCTGAGGCAGAAAATGTTTCTTCTGTAATGATACGCACTGTGCTACTTCACATCTGGAGTGCTGCAGGGCCACTATTTTGGCTACCTCTCACTTTGCTGGGGAGTGAGATGGAAAAATGACTGTCTTTCCTGGTATACCTTTAACATACTTTAGTTTAGTTTACATTAAATACCCAGGAGTGAGGACAGAATGACAGCTACTGTACTGTGTGAGCTGCCCAAAGGTAGACTCTGTTAATACAGAAGTTAGACAGTGTGACAGATAGATGGGAGATAAGCAAAAGGCTATTATCCCAAGGTAAAGTTATTTCAACATGCTGCCAATAACCCCTACTTATAATTTGGATGAGAGGTGGGAGAGGCATGACTTCAGCTGAGATCCTTTGACTGCCATCTACACCTTTCAGTGAGGCTCTGACACTTTATCAAAGAAAGAGGAAAAAAAAGAAAGATCAGTCTTTATATTCTGGGCAGATGTCCAATAAGAAACTCCAGCAGAAGATTAAAGTCTTTAACATGAAAGGGAGATCTAGTGCAATGTGTAATATCCAGCAGTTCTAAAAATAAGCATGTTTGTCAAGTCTGCAACAATCAGGCTGATTGCTGGCCTTGACAGCATGACATACAGCTCACAATCTGGCACAGGGGAAAAATGTGATTCAAATATCTCCACAGACAAGCTGGCCTTTGCATTTACAGGAGAGGAACTGCACAACAGCTCTGGCCCAGCATGCCTGGAGTCTCTCCCCAGCTGTGACACCCCATTCCTGAGGAGCTTGGGAGGAGATGGAAGACAGTTCCTGAGGGGGATTCAACAAAACCTGCTGCCTGATATTGCAGGTCTGACAAGACCCTTCTAGTGGTCATTGGAGAGGGGGTCCTTGGTCTGTCTGCTGGAGTGCCACATGTTGATGGGTAGGTTGTTCAGACTGCCATCAGGAGAAGGGGAAGGATAAGCCACGAGAGGTGATGACTTTTCAGCAACCAGTGACTGAGCAGGGGGTAGCATTCTTCACCCCAAAGCACAGAACAGGTAACTGACCAGAAAAAGGGCTGTACACAGCAAATGACTACTTTGTCCTGATTGATTTCACAGTGTACTTCCTTTCGAAGGCGAAGTTCTCCCCTGGGAGCAAGAAAGCAGCACTACACCAGATCCAACAATGGGGGTGCATTTTGGGAGTAGAAGAGACATGTAACTTGACCACAGCTATAAAGGAAGCTGAAGTTCAGAGCAGGACTCACATATGGAATTGCTATCTTCTAAGCATGCTGAAGGAGGATTAAATATATGTTCAGGATACGGATGAGCTTCTAGTCTGTGCTCAGAAAGCTTCCGATATTTATGGCCAGAAATCAAAAAAGTGGCACACAGAGGAATTCAGTTTGCTTCCTGGGAAGGAGCTGCTGTCTTTGGGCTCCAAGGGGTACCTCTGTAGCAGTGCTCTGCTCCTGGGCCAGCCCCTGCTTCTCTGGGGGAGGCATCAATGCACAGGCAGTTCTCTTGCAGGGACTGACCTCCAGTCAGAACTGAACTGGGACCGAAAGCAAACTACATGCCCTAATAAAGAAGTCCCCAGACAGTAAGCATTTGATTTTCTAAGAAGCATAATCAACCTGGTTTTCTTTTGAAGGGAAAAAGGTTTTAAAATCCACTTCAGCTTTCAGCTCTTCCTAACTAGGAATGTAATAGGACACTTGGTGCTTTCTGTGAGAGCCTGTGATCTGCAGTGAAGTCTCTGGGTGTGAAACTCTAACACCAGGCTCCTTGTCTTTCCTGGCTAGCTTTACTCATCACTCCTTGAGTTCTACATTTGCAAATCACTCCTTTCATTTCCAAATGTCTTTCTGATACCCTTTGAGGCACAGAATTTCTTTTACTTATTTTTACTTTCCAGTAAGACAAACACGAAAATCTAAATGTGAACATAACATTAACTTTGCCATGCTCTATTACTGGCCAAAAGAGCAGCCACATGAATTACATAGCTAATGTTCTTCAGAACCTCATTAAAATCCAGGACAGCTGAATGCAGAGGCTCACATGACCAGAACTGCAGGCATTTGCAACCTTTCACATTAACAAAATTCCAGAATACTTTATTAAAACATTGCAACTCCACTCGCTCCCCAACACACCTCTGGGGTCTGTGAGCCTGAGGGAAGAAAGCATCAGGCAACAGAACGATTTCTGGTTCTGGCAGGCATCCTCTGTTCCCAGATGAAGTTTTTGATTCCGGGAGCTTTTTTTCTTATTCTAAATGCAGAACTTATGACTTTATACTTTCTTCCTGGGGCTAAGTAGTGCTGGCTCATACCCATTTACTGCACATCACATTCTAGAGTAAATAACTCCTCATGAACTATTCCTGTGAAAATAAAAGATAAGCACCTGACCCCTGTCATCTGGGACAGGTCCTGGTTTTATGGCAATTCACTACTTTTGGAAAAATAGAAACATTTTAGGGAAATACAGCCACAAATAGCTGGCTTAGTGTCTCACAGTTCGTGCCCAGGTCTGGACTGGATAGGGAACACCCAGTTTCTCTTACTAGGTCAAACCAGAGATCATTGCTTCTTAACTGTTCCTATGCCAGTCCACAAGGCTATTGAGAGCCTACTGCATCTCTGAAGGATCCTAAGGGAATTGTCCTATCCTTGCTGTAGAAACATTGGATATATTGGGTCCATTAAATGATTTGAAATAGTTCAGAAAGTTTAAGTAATGAGAAATGACCTTCTGGCAGGGTTTTGAGTGAGGACTGGCAAAGTGTCCCCATATACAAACATGTCCAAACTGTTGCTATTTTCTGGGAAAGCCTTGTCCAATCTATCTTTGTAAGGTAAGCAATTAGTTAAATACTATAATTTATGTGTTTACTCACTCATAAGTCTGAATTACAATTCCTTGCCTCCTTGACCCTCAAAAGATATGTCTGGGTTTAATGACTCTAATTCAGTTGGTATTTTACCCACAGACACATCAGCATTTCTTTCATGACAGGGTAAGAGTTCATTACCCTTGGAAAGCAAATCCAAACCCCTTCCTAGGAACAGATCCAACACTGCTCTAGCCATGCTCCAGGAACCCCTGTCTGAGCATCCAACAACAACTGCTGATCAAATCCACCATCAGAAATGTGGTTTTTTGAGATCCCAGCTGTTACCCTGGGCTCATTAGGAGGATTGGCATGCAAAGCTTTCAGGAGAGAGAGAAAGATCCTGTTTTCTTCTGGTTTCAACACTACTGCGTGATGTGTAGGAGGCAGCAAAGCATATCCAGAAACCAGCTCAGCTGGAAGAACAGCCAAATCTTTCATGAGCAAGGTTCCCACTTTCAGCTGAGCAAAGGCACTAATGTTTCCTGAATACATTATTTCTGACATTTAAAAATGCCTGGCTTTAAAAAAGTTCAGTAAAGCTTGGCTCTATAACTGTTGGTATGAACTTTATTATTGATTTTAGCAGACCTAGAATTGTATATAGACCCAAAAATCACCTATAAAAATCCACCTATTTAAGCTTAGTCCAAAATGTTTTTATATTCAGGTTTATGATAGAGAATGGAAGACCACTCTGCTAGTTTAAGTTGAGTCAAATGCTGAAAGCTCTTTTACATTGAAGACATGATACTTGGGAATAGAATGACAGCCTGTACCATTTCCCTCTTTAGTAGCACATAATAGAGCAAGTGCCACCTGTTAGGAAAGCTGTCAGCGCTCTCTTCGGTGGAAGGGCGATCGAACATTGAAAAATGCTTCTCTGATCCAGTCAGGATTTATGATTACATGCTGCTGAGCACATTTTGGGGTTTAACTGTAGGAAAACATACAAACACGAATGCATCTGTCTACATCACTGATCTCGGTCCCTGAACTGGCTAATTTATTTATTCCTTCTTTTGCCTGTGACATACTTTGATTGCATATATTTTATTCCCTATCTCCTAACAAAGTTTCTACTTCCATAGAATTTTTTTGATCAGCTCTTTCATACACCCCATCACTGACTTAACCCAAATCCACATGAAACAAAATGTGCCCAAACTCACCAGGATGAAGTCAGGTTTTTTCCCCAGTTATTCCTCTCCTCCCTTGTTGCTAAAGATTAGGAGAACCAGTTTCTAACCAAGCTGTGTAGGCAGGAGATCTGGTAGGGACTGGAGGCCATTTCTTTTTGCAGAAGTGTCTGGGAGGATCATGCTCTGTTTAAACAAGCCTTCTTGCTTCACAAAAAGGATGCATATGGCTGGCTTCTGTTATTCTACACTGCCTTAGCTTAAGGAGAATATTTTTTCTCTCTCACTGGTAAATAAATTTTGCAAGTCCCCTGAAGGCTTTGGGTGAGTTGTGCCAGAACCTTGTTTGTTAGGATACTTAGCCCAATTACCATAGAACACCTGTTTTGTTTTGACAATATTTTGCATACATACAAGCAATTCACTGTAGTCATCCAGAGCCTGAGGACTTCACTCTGTGCTTAAGCTTTTATTCTGTTTGTTTAAATAAGCATTTAAGGCAAAGCAAAATGGAAATTTCAGCATCTGATCAGGTTCTGGCAAGCAGCTCAGGGAGTTGTGTGGCAAACCAAGGAGGAGACTGCAGGGGTGCATTTCTAATCATCCCTTGTCATGCTTGGAGAAGTGAGGAGGGTTAAAATGAAGGTGACAGAAGAAACTACTGCTCAAGGACTTGGAAACAGGTGAGCCCTTAGAGTTATCTAGGGTCTCCCTAATGTCCTTAGTCCCTTTGATTGCAGGAATTGAGAGAATAAAGTCTTTTTGCAGGCTCAAGATGGAGATCATGCCAGATTGCCCGTGTCTCTCTTGTATTTGGTGATCCAACATGGAATTTCACGTGCCTAGAATGAAGACAGAAAACCATCAGAAACTATAATACCACCTGCATTGGGTTTTATTTTGTGCCTAATCTCAGGTACAGGGAAGTTTTACCTCAGTTTCACCTTTTTGAAAATGTCACAAAATAAAATTTTAAAGCAAATTTTATTTGTTACTAACTTTTGGATTTTAGGAACACTAGATTTTATACAGAGTTAGGAAGTACATGTATGTAGTATCAAAGCACTTAAACCAGATAGAGCACTGCTGCTACTTTGTAACATCTTCTTTATATTAATTTGGTTTGCAATTTATAGGTTTACAAAATCTATCTTTTTAATCAAATTCAGAATACAAAAGCTTCAGTGTTATTTTCAAGACTTATTTTAAAAAAAGTATCACTATGGAAAACTCTATCAAAATGCCAGCTTTAATCACACAGTTATTTTTCCATTATAAAAACTGCTTACATTAGTAGAGTCAATTAAAAAGTTTATGAAGCTGAAGCAGTTCTTATATTAATGTTGAATTTTCTAAGGGGTGAATTCTTATTTGATAGAAACTGGCATGCCAACATGCCATCAACTGCAGCTGACAATCTCATCCTGAATGCAGTCTCCTAACTCGAAAGAGTACAAAAAATAATTCATAAAAGACCATCAAGAACAATTCCATAAAAAAGATGTAAGTACATAGGCTGTCCTTATAGCATGGATTTCTAGGTGCTAAGAGGTTTTGATGAATAAAATATGCTTGTCCTGTTCTGATAATATTCTCTAATCATTGAGAGCCAGACACTGAGCAATTCTGTACTGAGCTATGTGGATCCTTGGTCTGGCACAGTTCTGTCTGAATTTTATTTTACTTCTTCAAAGCTAACAACATGCTAGCTGTCATCAGTCACGCAATTCTTTATATAGTAGAGACTACTGTACTTCTCAGATTTTCAAATGAAGACATGTTTAACCATATCTACATATATCTTGTGAAATATAAAATGCGTGGTGCAAAATATTGCTGTGCTTAATTTCTGTAAAATATCCACTTAAGACACCCCAACTGACTTCTGTCATGAAAAAAAACCAAACATTTAAAATGTCTATGCCCTGACTTGTTTTTGCACAAGGAATCACATGCCACGGATGCACATTTTGTTTTCAACTACAAATATCAGACTTTTTTTTTCTCCCTGCGAGGCATACTGAGCTACCACTGTTGAGTGGTGCAGAGAATTTAGCAGGCACAGTTAGAAAAGAACCCCCTGGAAATCCCATCAGTGTGTCAAGACTGATGTTATTGATGTATATGGGGAGACTTCTCATTCCAACCCCTGCTGCTCCTTTAGAAACCCAGAGGATTGTTAACATGGTTAGAGAGAGTTCATGAACTCTGCTCTGTATGAATGCAAAGTATCTGGAACATTGATATGGAAGTGAAGACTCTCCTGCCTTTGTTTCTATTCATGTTCCTTTACATAATATTTTAATGATTAAGAACCTCATTTAGCCCTCTGATATGCCTACTGATTCCTCTGAAGTCACCTGATTGTTACCAAACACAGAATTTAGTCTCGACTTTTGTAAAAATAAAGTGATAAAATTCCCACCTCTTCCAACTTCATAGCTCTTTCAAACAAAACCATCTCCTTTGGCTACTGCCACCTATTGTTGATTGTACTAGAAAGAAAAAGAGAAAAGGAAGCCTAGAAGACACAGCACAACCGGCAGATGTGACTTTTGTGCTGGAGGCATGAATAAAGGGTAAGTTCCTTGCAGGGCACTTTCACCAGTGTTGCACAGTGCAGCAGGCAGGTGGAAGGCCTGCTCCCCTCTGGCATGCCCCGAGTGCAGGGTGTGTGAGGTGGTCATGAGCTGTGTAACGTGAAGCATGGAATTAATTACAGCAGCCATTCATCGATCTACACACCTAAGCCTCACCCAGGAGAGCTTCAGGTTTGTGCTGGACTTGGTTCAGCTCCTTCCTGGGTGCCAGTCTGCCACCAGCAGCCCCCACTGCCCTCCCTCCCTGTCCTGCAGAGGGTCAGACCTTGTCAGACTGGGTCCCATTCTTCGCCTGAGACATGCTCTCACACCATGAGCCACACCAAGCACTGCCTGAGAGCTTCTGGAAGGGAGGAAGTTCTGTGCTAGAGCCTCACAGACACTTTTTGAACTACCTGTTTATCTATTTGCAAGCATAGCTGAGATGCCCCCCCACTTTTTTTTTTTTTTTTTTAATATAGCTTTCTCTTTTTGACAGCTTGGACTCTTTTATATTCGGTGGGTCAAATTCTAAGGAGTATAAAATTGATTTAGCTTGCATACAAAAGGTCATCTTACCCTGTGCTCTGAATTTCAATTTCTTGGTACTTCAAAGTTACAGGATGAGTTATGAACTGTAAAATAGCTACTAAATAATTTTAAACACCTTTTAGCTATAACTAATACAATGTTTACAGCTAGTGTGCAATTAAGAAAACTGGTTGATACAGTTCTAGGCTGGTAGGTCACTTTGGGAGAGTAGATATATGCTGCATCAGGAGCCTATTTTTTACCAGGGGTTTGTTCAGAATAATAGCTGGGGCAGTAATTTAATTTTCACAGCTATCATCCTGATTAACTTCTGAAAGATGATGAGATGGAACTCACACATGTAGAAAAGATGCATTCTTGACTGTCCTCTCTACCATACCTTCTCATTTTGCTGGCTTGCTTCATGTGTTTAGGTATGGGGGGGTTTAAATAAAAGGTTTTAGTCTGAGACTGTAACAAAATACAGTGATTTAAGATTTGATGGCTGGTGAACATGGTATTTAAAGTAACCTGACACCACATTTTCTCTGTAGTAAAGAAAATAAGTAAGAGATTTATTGACAGTGGCTTATGGACAGAGTAGTTTGTTCAAAACAAACGCTAAAACAACAAGAAGCCTTCTGCTGCTGCCACCACTGAAGCCACAAGCAAACAGTTCTTATCTTGGAACTGAAGTCTAACTAAACACACTGCCTCTATGCATCTAGAGTGTGTGTGGCCAGGAGAATGCAGAGCAATATTGCCATTTCTGGCTACCTTTGCCTAACAACAGCCACAACACTTTAATGTTTTTATTCTTTTTTCACTAGACATGTATCCAATGGCACATTCTTGAAGAGTATACTTCAACAGAAATAAAACACATATCAGCCAGCCACATTTTGCCACTAAACATAACATTTCTCTGCTTCAACTGTCAATGATCCTGTCATTTTCTTCCAGAGTGTTGTATGATATTGTGCTTCTGGGTCCTGCTACAACAAGTGAAGTCAGGAATTCCCTTCTCAGAGTGAAGCCTTCATTGCTGATGGCTGTATTGACATGGAGATGATGGCTGAAGGTAATATGTATTGAAGGCACATCAGTCTGTTGAGATTGGTGATAGTCATTCCTGAAATGCTAAAAATAATCCTAAATTTTTCAATGTATTTTCATGTTAGGACAGGCTTCATTGGAAGATATCATAATTTAAAGAGTTCAAGTCTGAATCTAGCTTTGTTTTGTATGTCTTTTAGACATGGGAGCACTTGTGCAGATTCCTGAAATTTTTCCTTGTATCCAGGTCTTTTTACTTGGTAAAGTGAGTGGAAAAGGCATCAGAGACAGATGTGGCTGTAGACTGCGTGGGATTTCTGTTCCTAGCAGAGCCAGTACACTCCCATGTGAGCTCCTGGTATGCAAGTCTGCAGGAAAGCCCAAGCTCAGCTTTCCTGGTATTTAAAAGGCTTCATTAGTCTCCAGGAAAGAAGAACCTACTGCTTCTGGCTGCCCAGGTAGACAGCTACAAAGGACAGATAAGATATCATAAGAAGGGTGCATTGAGGATGTGGCTTCATTACATGTTTGCCAGCAGGAACATGAAACAGAAACCTCAATTGTGCAGAAGGCTGTGAGTGCAGAGAAACACTGCAAGGGACCTTGGCCTCTGTTCTTCCTTCATCTGAAGGTGAAAGTACCACTGAGATCAGTGGCTTATGATTGACTATTGTTACTATCCCTTGTCATTAAAAATGTGAGGTCTTCATTTATATACTGTAAGGTTCCTGGCTGTGGTGCAGCTTTGGGGACTGTCTGCAAAGGAATTGTCCTTTGAGAGGAAACTGTTGATCCCTGTGTATTCTCTTCACATCTCAAGAAGCAAACCTTGCATTTTCTCATCCAGCAGGAATATAAGTGATCATTTCTGCTGCTGCTGCACAAATCATGAGCATCATGTAGCAACATGTGTTCACCCACGTGCTCTTGCTTGCTGCCTGGACAGGAATCACCCCTTCAACACACTTGGGGCTGAATGTCCCAGATATTTGTTTGTTTTACCAGCTTCTGGCTATTTGGTGGTCAGCAAATAAAGGGTTAAAAAAGGGTTTAGCTGTTTTATTGATGAATATATGATTGTTAACTTACAAAATTAAATTACACAGCAAAAGGTTCAGTGGTTCTGAACTTTGAAATATAACTTTTATACAAGTCTTTATTTCAATTTGTGATCAATAATTCTCAGAAGATGGCTTTATTTTTATTGCCAAGAGCTGTGTTTTTATGAAGAGTCTTTTCTTCAAAATAACCAATGGTTCAGATGATTTATATCTATTTTTAAACACAACATCTTAGTATGCAATTTACCTTATTATGGATGTCTGTCACTCATGCTTCAGTCCAGTGGAATTACTGGTGAAACTATGACTAATAAAATTGGTTGTGAACAAAAATTCAATAACAGCAAAGTTAATTACATGTTTACAAGAGTATAAACTTACAGTTTGATCAATATGTAAATTCTGACCTTCAATGGTCTTTTCAGCCTTCTTTTAAGCTTTTAGTCTTGCAAAGATTAACTTAACTGCCTAGAACTTCCTTTTATGAAGTTACCAGAATATGAGAACAAAGAACTTAAAATGGTGACTTTATATTTTTCAAAAACTCTAAAAAATGCAAACTGTTGATGTTGTGAGCACTCATTCATCGTACTAAATAGCAAGTAGTGTTAAACTATTAAGCAATTGCGTTTAACTGATAGATATTTACTAACAAGAATAGCTACTTAACATTTTATACATTTATTTTCATATAAATAATGTGATTAGCTATATTAACACAGCATTCTTGAAACACTGTTTGAGACTCTTGTCAAAAGTGAAGAGCTCTGTATAAGGGATGGTTGTTGAATCAAAGCACTTTTAAA
Organism: Melospiza melodia melodia; assembly: GCF_035770615.1. Taxonomy (NCBI): domain Eukaryota; kingdom Metazoa; phylum Chordata; class Aves; order Passeriformes; family Passerellidae; genus Melospiza; species Melospiza melodia. Next base: position 34,271,500 of record NC_086194.1, on the reverse strand, counting down.
GTTATTTGTTTCCCAGGGTCTGCCAAATTTGTCTTTATAAACTGACGATCATCTTTACTTGACCAATTTACTATTTTTTTAATCTATATTTCCTAAAAAGCATCTAAAGACATCAGTGCACTTGATTTTATACTGCTTCTTCTAGGGAACCCATTGCTCTTGCAAATTAAACATGCATATCATTCCCTATTTAGCATTGCTATGGATGGTAATAAGCTGGATGCATAGAAGCTTTATTCAGGCCAGTCAAGAAAATATATTTTTGGACAGATAACTTTCTGGTTAAACTCTAATCTGACTTTGGAATGACACATTGTTGGAGTGAACAATTTGCAGAATATTGCCAGCTGCACGACAAAAATTTTATGTGAAGCACATTGTTTCTATCTAGACATTCATCATTTGTATGTTTGCTTGCCTGGTTTTGTGTGTTACATTTCTGTCCTCAGAGCCAGCAGGGAATTGCAATGGGACAGAAACTGAAGGAAGTTCTAGCCCAGACATGAATATATCCTATTGTGTAATATGAAGCTGTTATTTTTCTGAAGGATTTGTGGTTACAAATCAAACCACAAGACTGAAGCAATTAGATGCTTTCTAGCATTTTCAGACTAAATGGCTTCTACAGCAGAATGTGTTCTGGTTCAGCACTTAGGCAGCTCTTAGACAATGAAGTAGGTTCCTTGGTGGACACAGAAAGGACTGACTTTAAAATAACCTGCGGAATTTCATTCAATGTTTTAAAATGTTTATTCCCTTGTGAAGATTGTATCTCTGATTGTAGTAAGAGAGAACTTTGTTTGGGAGGTGTGAAATCTTATGGCTTATTCAGCTGTAACTTTTGCTTCCGCAACTTCCCTCCATGTCCTACCACCCCAGCATATTTCAACCAACCAAAAGCACTAAATGTTCCTTCTCTCTTTTTTGGCAGGCTTTGTCAGTGTGTTAGAGCAGAGGTCCTGGCCCAGGAAGGTTTAATACTTCATTTTAAATAGCTACGAGAAACTGCTTTTTCTGCTGGTTTAAACTGATATCCTCAGATAGTGTTACCTCTGATACTGTCAGTGTTACTTACCTCAATGCCTCATGAAGTTAAGTCCCTGATTTCCTTCTTGTTAAGGTAACTGAATTACAGAAGAGAATAAACCACCCAAACATTGTAATTTGCTTTAGTATCCACAATCATTTCAGTCCTGACTAAAGGGGAAATAATGTTGCATGGGAATAGCATTTTAAATGTACAAATTCAGAACATCATACACATCACAGGATTGTAGGTGGTCATGGAAACCTTACTCTAGTATCCAAACCAAGGGATGCTCTTTAGAAGGATGTATAGTTTTCATGACCTGGAGCACGCCTCTTCCTCAGCACTGGGGCCATAACTGGGAACCAGAGAACCCAAGCAGCATGCATGAGGTATGTGAAACCTTGGAGAATGGGCTGCAGCATTTCTGTTGATGAAAAAGACAGAACTGTATTGTGACTCACTGCTGGAGGATAAAGCTTAATGCATTTTGCATGATGTTTGTGAGATAAAGCTAAAAAAGGTTTGGTAACATAGAATGAATGTATATTTTGTCCTTGTTACTGCAATCTAATTATGATGCTGAAACAAAAAAGGGAGTGCAAAGTATCAGGCAACACACAAGAAGTGAACCTAGTGAAAATTACTTGGTCATTGAAATCTAAAAGTCAGGAAGGTTTCGATCTTTGGGCTCACCTATAATTTGTGCACCATAAATGTAGACTGAAGTCGTTAGGGACTTTGTAATGACAGTGCTGTCTATAACAGTATCATCAAGCAAGACATTGGCATAAATCATTGGCACTTTGCAAAGTGTCACTTCTGTCAACCTCCTAGTGATGTGATCTTTAGTCTTTCAAATCTATAGACTGGCATTTGGATCAGCTAAGCACCTAACATCTTGTCTTGCATATTAAAGCTGCTTTAGCCAATATCTAAATGCTGAAGTAATGCCTGCTTAAAAATGTTTTAAAATTATTTGCATAATATAATCCCACTATTTTAAAGCTTTCCTTTAGGGCATATCTGTACAGTCTGTCCTCTGTTGATGGATTCACAACTACCTTAATCAATAATAAAAAAAGTGTATCAATTGAGGGAAGCATCCCCATAAAATGAGTAAATAGATGTTAAGAAAAATTAGACACTAAAATAATCCCAGTCCACAAAAATCTTTCAAAGAAATGTTACGAAGATTAAAGCTTTTCAGTTTGAAATTGTTTCAGATGATATACAAGTTTTTGTTATGGATAGAAATTGTGCTTAGTAAGTACATACGTAGATTTAATAACATACGTAGATTTAATAACATCTTAAAATGGATAGCAAGCAAAGACAACTCTCTCTTGCCTCTCAAATGAACTTCAAGCTAGAACTCAGTAATGTAGCACCTCACTGGACAATACTGAATTCCTGTTGGAATTATCTTGCTTTACCCCTGGGTGAGCTTTTAAAGATGATGTATTGCTAGATGTGTAAGCACAGCTGGGTGTGTTCCCAGCCCTGGACATCTGTTGGTGTTACTGATAAATTGTCACACAGTCCCTGGCATGGTCTTGTTCCCTGACTGTTGTCTCAAGAACACTGATTGCACAGATGTGTTTGTGATGTCTGCCTGAAGCTACTAGAAAGCATGTGCAGAATTTGCAGGTGTCCTTATGACTACACTGGGATGACAAACCATAGTCACTCCATAATACTCTTCCAATCCCTTCTCAAGCTATTAATGCCCAGGGTTGTGTTTTGTATGAGATTTTAGAAGGTTTATCTCTTGGATTATGGGTATATTTGTTGTACTTTAGGAGCCCTTCTAGTCTGTGCCAAAGCCAATCTGATAGATACAACCTACCACATAATTAAAAAGATGTTGCCATTGCGTTTACATGAACAATTTCAAAGGCACAAAATCACATTTGCCACAAGTAAAATTACATGTAGCTCTATGAAAGTCAACAATTTCATGATTATCTAAACCCAAGGCTACACTAGCATACTCACAGTCTAGAAGATATGTGAATATTACACTGTTTGGAAAGGGCTGTATTAGACAAGTGGAGGTCATTCTCTTGTCCACTGGCCTCCGAAGGCTTCGGACTACTTCTAAAATGTCTACACAAGGTGACTAAAACCAGACCTGTTTTCATGACATTTAGGTGTTTATTGAAAAAATTGAAGATGTTGTATTGAAGACAATGAGGCGTAGCAATTAGATTAACAGTAAGCACATTCAAATTCATGTTGAGTTTTAAGGAAGATACAGCTGTTTGGATTTTACAAAGGTCTTTCAAAATTCTGGCACGAGTAGCTATAAAGTTTCATTTATCAGCAAGAAACAAATCTAAAAGTATTATGTAGAATATTGGGGTGTATATGAGCTCTTTGATGAACTGAATTCCTATTGTTCTATACTCTTTGTCCAGGCATAACATAATTTTGGTTTATAGCTACTATCACAACAGAAGTAGACAGTAGAAGAATGGCAAAAATCTCACAAAAACTTTGCAACAGTGAAAATCACAGATGGATGACCCTGGAAATTGATTTTACTGCGTTTTTGATTGCCAAAGGTAATAAATGAGTAACTTAGCCGGGTTGTATCGATAAGTTTGAAGCAAAATGCTTACAGCTGGACATGAATAAACAAACATGCTCAGAGTTGATAGATTTATACCTATTTTAGCATAAAAGCTGCCATAGCATTCTAGATATGTTGAAGTCCTCAGTGTCTGGCTTGGAAAAGCTCTTTTATAGGCAAGAGGAAAAAATAAGTCTCTACATTACAAGCCTTTAATGATCAAAAGGACAAGCAATGGATGTAGTTCCTTATTTCAATGACTAGAAGATCTTCTAAAATTAACTTGGAAATACAGTAAGAGCATCATCTGTCATGCACCTGAAAGTCAAAGGAGAAGACCCAATTCCACCATTATTATTCACTGTTAACATATTCATAGCATATCTCCTAGATTTCTTTTTATGTCTGTGTCTTCAAGCTGGGTGAAGTCATGGCTTTCTGTAAATACCAGGAAGGAAAACTGAAATAGTACTTGCATTTTGCTTACCAGTTTTGTTTTGTCTGTAAGCTCAAAAATTAGTATTTTCACGTTTACATAACTTTTTCTACCATGCTATGTTAAGTGATGAGGGATGAGACAAAATGTGTGTATCTAAAGGGATAAGAATATGTGTATCTAAAGAGATAAGAAGGAAGAATTACAAAAAATATTTCCATCAGTTGTTTGACTAGTAACTAGAAACAAAAGAAGAAATTATTAACTGTGAAATTATTGACTGTCTTGCCATAGGCTTTACAGGGTCAGAATTTTCTTCCCTAGTATGGGGGCAAAAGTAAATATACTTGCACAAACCATAATAAATTCAGGCTTAAATCTGGAAAATAAAGAGCTGATACTCCAACTCCATTTCTAGTATCTCCTTAGCTACATGTTTTATCTAACCAATCAGAAGCAAAAGACAAGCTCTCTAGATTTCATACTTAACATTTCATTGCCTTGAATAAGTTTATTACATCTAAGGCATGGGCAGAGGAAGGGTCTTGACAGGGAAAAAAAACCATCAAACCCACTCTCCCCTGATACTCCAGCTCTTCCTTGTAATAGACTCTGCATGAAAAGAGCTAAATGATTTCACCAGATACTGACTGAGCTCAGGGAGATAAATTCTCTCTCTTTCACAGTGCCTCTATAGCATAACTGCTGAAGCCATTTAAGTCAGAACAGTGGAAAACTAGTCTAAATGAAAATGGGTCTGTCTCAGGAAGGAGGCAGGAAGCTCAGCAACCCAAGAAAATGCTGTATCTCCTACAGCTTCTTGGCAGAAGGGAGAATAACATTCAGAGAAGTTCCACTTCCTTTCAGGTTTATATGGGCTCTCCCCCTTAACACAGAATAAGATTTTCCCCCTATGTGTAACAGCACTTCACACACCTAGAAAAACCTAATTACATTAATTCAGTGCTGGGAGACACTGAGTGGGGGGGGGGGTAGCTTTATATCACTACATAAATTTCTTCTAGACAGGCATAAATTTCTTCTAGACAGAGCTGAGATCTCTTTGTAGTGCTCAGATGGACAGGACCTCTCTGTGGTATTTCATCTGTCCGCAGAGAACTTTATTTACTTTATTTACGTGAGAGCATGACTGCTTGTTTTCTCTCTCTCTTTCTGCCCAGTTTGCCCCTCTTTTGAGATTTATCTGCCCACAAAATACATGGAAGTTTCCTGCATCTTCCTATCAATCTATTGTTTCAATCCTTTCAATCTATTTCTACTTTCTCTGTTGTTCTGATACAGACGATTCCTCTCTCTGCTCTTCTCTTTTGTTTCTAGGGCAAGAGTTTGGAGAAACAGCATCAGCAACTGGCCCTTCCCAACATCCAAGACTCAGTTGGCCTGGAAGAAGAAGACAACAGTAATAAGTAGTAACTTCAGTAACTTTGGGCATAACAGCAGGTGATAAATGTTAAGACATCAACTACCAAGGCAGCTAATTTAACAGGTTGCTGTGCTTCCCCTTTCTGTGATCTTTGTTGAGTTCTTACTGATTTTCAGGAAATAGGGCCTGCCTTTCCCAAGATTTTTGAAAATAACTTATTTAATCAAGTTTTATTATTATTTATCAAGTTTATTATTATTTAATCAAGTTTTAAATTCTTGTACAGTTCTAATACAAGGTATTACTGCTTCACTTATGATTTACCAGGAAGGCTGACTACCTGGGATATAGTGACAGTAATGATTCATCCCTTTAAGTGCCTGGTCCTAAGTGGGACATACCTGCAGCAAAGTAATATATTCTTTTTTTATTTCTTCCTGCCTCTGTCACCATCAAAATATTATCTCTCACAGCAATTCATAAGGAGCTTTCACCTAATATGAATTTTATACCTGGTATTATTTGTGTTGCTCTGTGTGTGCCAGTCCTTTTGCACATTTTGTCAATATAGCTGGGAGTGCTTCAAGCCTGGATGTCACAGTGTATTTGTAGAACAACATAACCTGTGCTGGCCAGGACTGCAGGGTGCTACTGCTGTAGTTAATTGACTAGCTTGACTCTTTAGTAGTAAATTGGGTTTTGTACTAAGTCATTCTCAGGACTGACACATCTGAAGGAGTGGAAAATTCCTTTGATCTAGCCATTGCTATCAAAATGGAGCAGAAGATAAATTAAAAAATCTGTTATATAGTTTAAAATTATAAATCATAATTGTGAACCCTGACTCTTAAAATGCAAAGATGTAAGTGGTACTTGTGCTTCCTAAAGTTTCAGGAAATGGTTCTTCAGCTTTGCTTCAAGTATTACTTACCCTTTACAACTAGTATCTGGTAAAGGAGCTTTGAAAAGTGTTTGCATCCTCAATAACTTATCAGAAAACATGTGTAAAAATACTCAGAGACAATGCACACAACTGTTCCTTATGGACCTCCGATGACAATATGTATCAAACACTCAGCACATATCTAGGCAGCAGCTAAAGTTCAGCTACTCAACTTTAACCCCCAAGAGCAGGTCAACAGGAAAAAGGAATGCATGTTAAAGCTCACACCGATGTTAAGTGAGATTCCTTCAATGGGGCTTGAACTCCTACTCGAGATAGCAGCAGCAGGGCTGAGTGCCTTGGAATGCAAATCAAGCCTGTTACTCAGCATCACAGGAGTCATAAAAGTTCTACATCAAAGATGCAGATACAGGCTGAATTTTATCCAAGGGATATTTCACCCCCTACCCAATGGCCAGCTTCCAGTATGAGACAGTGGTAGGAAACTCTTTGAACTACTGCTGCTGATTAGACTCCCTCTGACTTCACAAATACTTTATCATTGTTTGCTCCACTAAATTAACAACAGAAGCGCAAGGTCTTGGAACACAGACCTCATGAAATCCTCTCAAAGATGAAAATCCTCGCACCTTATAACTTGCATTGTTATTTCATTTTGAGTCTTTCATGCACAGCTACAAAAAAAGGAGTAAAGTTTCTGAGTGTTGCCAGATGATAATGAAATAATGAATCTACTGACCATGAGATGACTCCAAACTATAGTGATTAGTTTAATTTAGCCACCCGGCTACATCTTCAAGCATAGCAAAAAAACCCCAACCAACCAACCAACCAACCAACCAACCAACCAACCAACCAACCAACCAACCAACCAACCAACCACAAAAAAACCACCAGGGGCACATGTATGAGAATAGTACATGTAACAAAAATGCTCCACTTTTTATTGCTCGTTGTTCAAAGTTCAAAGCACATGAAAGGGCCCAGCAAAGAGCCACAGTGTTCACGTTTTATTCACCTCTTAAATTAGGGGGAAGGATGTACCAAGGAAGTGAAGAAATTCAGATAAATTGAGGGGATGTAAAATGAAGCAATAAAATTCAAAATAGTGATCATTTGCATAAACTCAGGTGTATTACTGTTAGTAGATCAAACAGTTGAATGAAAGAGAAAATAAAACCATGTGACCAAAGTCACACAAAGAATTTAAACAAAGAGAATGGACCAATGGGTCTTTTTGTGGTACTGGCCACACAGGCTGTAAGTTATGAACAAGACCAATGAAAACAAGACCCAGCAATTTGGACCTTTTTTAAAATTCTGGTGATGAAGATGAAAGGAGAGATACATCAATCAGTTTTCCGCTTGAATTCTGGAAGATTTTAAGATACTGCAGAGCAGAATGAGGTACAAAACTGCAGACAACAGACAGGTGAACAGGAACATCCGGGAGGAAAGAAGATCGGCACCTTTGGTCTTCTATTTCAACCATTTATGTTTTTAACTGCTTGTCTTTGTATTGTTTTCGCTGAGAGGACTTTACCTGCTGTTTCCTTCCATGCCATAGTCTGTATGTCTCCATCTCAGGTGTGAACTCGACCCTTTGTGCGGATCACCCTTTGGTGGAGGCTGTCCTGCCATCACCCCCACACAACAGCAGTGAGCACCACTACACAGCTGGCCCTAACAGAGCAAATAAAACCATGGGCAGTCTGAATGTGTGTAAAATCTGCCCTCACACAAGGAAGATGTTTTATTCTGTGCAGGTCTTTCCTGGTGAATCTGTGTGCTCTTCTTCTTCTACAATATTCATTAACACAAGTCACTTGTACAGTAAATATTTATTTAACTTTAAGATTTATATAGTGTCTTTCCCTACAGCATCTAGGTGGTATTTGCAGAAATTAAAAGCATAAGTTATATGAAGCTTTCAATAGTGTTTTGCATTAAATTGCTACTGTTGTCAGAAATAAATCAGCTATATTGTCATGAAGTGAAATAAGCCTAACAAAACCCAAACAAGCAGAAGTACAAAATCAATCAACCAAAAGCTAACCAAATAAATGTGGCTTGCATAAATAAAAGCAAGAAAGATTGGCTATCAGCTACATCAATGAAATACCTAGACATGAATGAAAGCAGGCATCATTAATCTGCATTGATTGCACTTGTTTGCTGGGCCTTGTGTGCTTCCTATCTGACCTGAACACTCACTGCAAGCCGTACTGCTGGTGTTATTTGCAGGCAGATGTCTGTTTGCAGCAGAGCCGGTGTTAAAGGCGAGAGCTGACTTTAGGAATGTGAAAGGGGAGCATTTTTCTCTGGCAGCAATGGAGGTTTGAAGGGTTCCAGTCTTGTTGATAATTTTCTCCTTTGTCTCTCTGTTCAGCACTGCAGCGCTTGCTTAAGGGCGGCCATTAGTGCAATTTTGCTATATGGTCAATCTGTGAGTTGTTTTAGATTAAATACCTCCAAAAGCACTATTAAAAAAGAAAATCAGAGAGAATAGCAATCTCCTTCGGTATTGCATTGATCCATTTTAGGACACAATATCAAAAACCAGCATCACTGAGAGACCAGTGACCTCTGGGAGGGAGAAAGCTGCAGAAAGCTCTTCAGCTGGCTCTCCTGCCAGGGAAAATGTTTGTGCAATTACACAACAGGTTAGGGAGTCGTGCCAGTCTCCATGGAGCTGTGGGAGAAAAAGGAACCTTTCCATTTCCCAAGTCCCTCAGATGTCTCAAACTGACTCTGGGCAGTCACAGATACAGTGCCACATGTGAGTTTCTGTTTTAAGGACTTCCCTGCACCATTGCTTCACTTTTGCTTTTCACAATGGGCTACATGCTCAACCCAGGGTAGGGTGAAGCACTTAAGCCCCTGACTTCACACATCCAAGTTAGGAAGGCTGCAGTCAACAATGGCTTTCTATTTGCATGCATTGTTGCCACAGGTTTCCTTTAATCATGGATTTCTCCCATAACAAAATACACAAAGAGAGGGAGGGAGCCTGGGTCTGCCACAGAGCTTCCAACTGAGCAGTTCCCTTTGAAATATGTTGAATTTATCCAGTGCCTACATGGAAAGCCAAGCACTCTCAAAAAACCAAATCCACTGTCAGAGCACCCTCTGCCCCATCACCTACACTTCCGTTTTACCTTTTGTTTTGGTTATTTAAATTCTGAAGTGTGCTGGATTAAGTTTGTTTTTCACTTGTACCCAGTCAGAGAAATAACATTATCCATCTTTGAAGAGAGCAAAATTGAATCCAGAGTGATTTCCCTTGCATATCAGTCTGACAGCCATGACTCTGCCTGCTTGCATTAGGTGGGATTATTTTTCCCTTTGTGAAGAATCAGTGGTTTGACTTATGGTATTACTTAACATGATGATGGTAGTGCAGAGACCATCTCTTATTACACCAATTGTTACAATTTGGTAACAGATTCAGATATAAAAGAGTATACCTTAGAACAGCATTTTCCTATCTTTTTCCTTTTAGAACCACATTGTGCTTTTTAAAAGATCCTTTACAAGTCCCTGCTAAGGAAAACTGTGTGCATCATTTGCCTCTTTAAAGACCATCTTTGGTGAAATAGGTTTCACGGGCAATGTAGTGAGGGCTTCATAGAAAATTGGATTTTTCCCCTCACTTTGTTGTACAAAAGGTTGAAATTTATTTCTGTTTGATCGTGCTCACCTCAAAGATGTCCCCTGCAGGCTCTGTCTGTTGGCAGTTAACATGGGTATAAAGAATGCTCTCTAGGCCATTCTGCAGCAAGAAAGTAGTAGGTCTTACATGGAAATGCAAACAAAACCTTTAAAGCTTTTGATCTTCTTGGGGACTTGATGAAATCTCTTGAGCAAATTGAAGGATTACATTCAACAGCAAATATGTACAAGTATAACAAATTAACCGTAAATGATATAACCAATCTAAAATGGAAGTATAAGATATTACTGTCTTATGGCAGTATTTGAACTTTGTTTCACTGAAACCCAAGGATATTTTAAAAGCAATTGTAAATGACTATTGACTACAAATATTCATTCAAATGCAAAAGAGAATTGCTCTGGGGTTTCTTCTCCTTTAATCTCCTTCTGATTTGATCTAAGCACATCCTTCTAACCTTAATGCAGAGGGGTGGGAGGGACTGGGGGGGGACAATCTGTGAAATTCATACTGCTAATCCCCTGAGGACTTTCTAATTAGACAAGAGTCACTAGGGAGACAGTTTCCTAAAGGTCTTTTGTTTCTCCTCATGTAAAGAACACAGAGAGCAGGTACTGCTGTGCATGGTACACTGAGACTTTTGCATGGTAAAACAATAATGCTTTGAAAGGCAGCAGGATTACCATATCTTCTTGTACTAATTGTCATTCAAAAAGGTGACCTATAAATTTCCCCCTGCTTTGAGCAGAGGTGGTGTGGTGACCTGGTCAACCCAGGTTCAAGTGTCATTGATTGGATGATGATGGACAAGGAAGAGTCCTTTGCCAGACATGAATCTACTTGACATTTCACTCATCAAGCACCTCGGGTTTATTTTCTAAATCAGCCTTTTCTCTTGCTTTGCTTACAGTTTAGCAACAGTGGCATGCACAGGCACATCATCATGTTTGCATCTGGTCCCAGTTCTTGGGAGCAAGCACAAAGGAAAATAAGCCTAGGGATAATTTTCAATCCACATAACTTTTAAATGAATGGGGTGAGCACCAGTCAGGACTGAAATACAGCAAAACTCACATCATTAGGAACTTCAAAAGAGAAGGACTGCAAAGCCTCTCCTGCAGCATCATCAACTAATTTGTCTTTCCTTTGGGAATACTTCTGTTCAAAACCCTAGAAAATAATTCACAATCATGATAACAGTTTCAGAAAAAAGTCAAAGCGATCACCTTAATCAGGCCCTTTTGAAGTTAAATGTACCCCACTTCAAGACATGTAAAGTATTCTCAATATAGGCAAACATTAAACAGATGAAATGCAGAAGTCTGCATCTTTCACTACTCTTGTGTTCACAGACAGGATTACAAATCCATGCTCTCTACTGAAATCATGCAATCAAACCTTTCAAACTTGTGGTTTAATTACTGCTGCTTCCTGAGATATTTAACAGGTTGCAGATATTAAGACACAGTTTTAACAAGTGCCTTTCCAGTTAAACAGGTATAACCTTGAGTGTGAACTAAGTAAGAATAGTGTGTTGGCATTGAACAGAGTGTTTTGGCCACACAGAAAATATGTCACTTGAACCAAATTGGCACTGAAAATATGGTACAGTCCCCCTCTCCTTCCCATGCAAACAGAGGTGTAGTTTTATGATGACAAGAGCGCTTCATTTTGATATGAATAACTGACAATCAATAAAGTGAATGTACTACAACACTCCCCCTGCATCAGGAGCACAGAGCACATCAACCTGGGCACTTCAGTATAAAACACTGGCAGAATGGGCAGTGCTGTGTGATCAGGCCTGCCCTGGGGCCATGAGACACGAAATGGCCTGGGGGAGTCAAAGGGAGCAGAGCACTTCTGCTTATCAGGAGGCAGCTCTGTCCTATCAAGCAGACTGAGCCCCACGGAGTGCAAAGCCTTTTCAGCACTGATTTGCCCTGTCAGGATGACAGGCTTATCTGAGACCTCCCCATGGCTGGCTAGGAGAGATAGCCAGGGTCTGGTGCACTGAGGCACCACTCCTCCCTTCACAAACTTACCACCAGGGTTGAGCTCCCATGTGCTATCATTGCCAATAATGACAGCAAGTGGTTTGGCTAGCTGCACCATGCCATCAAGGCCCTTTGCTCATACAGAATGAAGCTCTGGATACAACTGGTTCAGATTTGCAAAGAAAATGTTTGTTCACTACAAAAAGCAGCTTTGGTGCAGCTGAAAAAAGGGACAAATTCATGCCAAGTTTAATGATTTTTTCTTTTCCCAGAATAGTTAAAACATTTTATCTGTTATTCAAGAATGCTTTAATTTTTCCAGGAAACAGAAGGTCTAAATCTCTCTCCTCTGGATCCTGGCGTCTAAATGAAACATCTTCATTATACAAAGTTGATTCTTGTTCTTTAAGGATGAAAGATGTAACTTCACAGTGAAAATGGAGAGTACTTTTAGGTGATGCAAAATTCATCTTGCAGACCGGAAAATCAGTTTTCTCAGCTCTACTAATGTACATACCTGCTTTTCTACTAATACAACATGATAAAAAAGATCTTGAAAGAAATGAACAATTCTGATACATGCAAGAATACAGAAATATGGCATTTGGCACTCACTGTTGAGCAAGCACAGACTGAATATCAGGTATGAGATGATGGAAGAGCAATCCAGGAGGCACTGGCACTGCTGATTTAGTTGCATAATTTAACAGGTGAAATAGAGAGAGAATCAGCTCCCTGGCTAGTTTTGCAGCTGTCTTTGGTAAAGTGCACAGTGTCCACATAAACTAACAGCAACCCACAAAATATGGCTGGGTAGAAGTAAGTTGTAAGTCAAATACAGCACGATGGAGTGATTTGGGAGCATCAAGGCAGAAGATAAACATGCCCTTGAATGTTTTTATGAGGACAAGCCAGGAGTCCCCATCATGTGGATGACAGAAATTCCTGGCCTCCTGTAGCACAGCCTGGTGTCTGACTGTTCCAGCAAGGGCTCAGCCTGGCCCTTCCTCATGCACTTATAGGATTTTCCTCCTTTACATGACATGACTGATAATTTTCAGGATTACTTCAAGAACTTAATATGTTTGACACCTTTATCCCTCTCTCAGGCCTGGATGGTACTAGCTGGGAAGCTCAGAGAAGAAGGAAGAACAGGCAGATGGAACAGGCCTGACTAGTAAGTGTACAGACAGAAAACATGGGATCAGTGCCATGTGTGACAACCAGGCACAGAGAGTGACCCCACCACTTATCCTAAAAGCTACACGCTCTTCTCCCCTTGCCAGTAGGTCATGTCCACCTTCCTCAGCTTCTCTTTTTGTTCACATGTTGGTCTACTTCTAATATGAAGAATACTTCTAATCTAAGCCCAAATCTGGTTCAAGCTGCAGACAAAATTGGCTATTTTAAATCTCTACATCTTTGAAAAAAATGGCATGTCCTGGAGTATTGGGTAAGTATTGATCATAGCAAATAAAAACAAAACCAGCAGAGTAAACCTGGCTGAAGGCAAAGCAGACATTGTAAGGAACAGCACTGTCCCAGATTGAGCCTGCACCATTTTTCTTGAGACATATTTTTATTGATACATTTTAAAGAAATTGTCAAATGAACACTCATAATTAGAAAATGAATAAAACCCAATGCACATGCTTTAAAGGTATACAGCACCCCACAGACAGCTCTTTCTTTGTTCCCATTTCCTCAAAGCCAGCTTTTTAAGTGGCATTGCAACCTGACTGCTCGTCTATGGTTTTTTGCAAGTTCAACCAATAAAAATCTAGGAATTTCCCATCTTTGGTTATGAAAAGGAAGTTTCCAAAATTGGAGTCACTGATAAACTGAATAACTCCTTTAAAATTGCCTTATTACTTCCGTCTCCTTCCCCAAGCTTTGAGCAGAATAAAATATTTATATGCACCCTGGCAACAGCCCAACTCAAAAATATTATACAGCTTGTCCTATTGATTTCAAGTCCTGTGGAATAAATGCCTATCCATGAGAGTAATGGAGACAGAAATAGCAGTCCAAATTATTATATTTAAAATGTGTATTTTAAATACATATAAGAATTCTCAAGTAATGAACTTTGATCTTTTTGTTTTAATCACAGCTGTAATACATGGTCTTATCCTGATTTAAAATCTTCATAAAATAATCCTGTTCATGCTGAAGGATATGCCTTTCTGATGGCAGGAAGCAATCTTGTTTAGACCATTTTTGCATGGATTTCCTTAATATCAGCTATTACAATATTCTGGATTTGAGACAGGCTATACAGCTTTATTTCCTTTGATTTTATCCTTTAGATTGTAGCATAAATGTTAAGTAAAACATTCCACTGTTTAATTTTAGAACAGAAACTATATCTACATAAAAAAGGATATTTTAAACAGCTGAGAAAATTTTAAAAAATCAACGTCAACTAAAATACAAATGAAGCCCAGGGCACTTGCTACATTTTGCTTTTAAAAAAGGCATATAAACAATAATCTTTCACAGCAAGGCTGCACTTAAATTCACGTTGGGAAAATATATATGAATTCTCATGCACATGAAATGAAATGATTCTCAGGGCTGGCTTGTCTGAGTAAGCAGCAGCTATATGAGCTTTGAAAGGGAAATTTATCTGGAGGAAAAATTATTTTTGCCAAAATGATTAAGTATTTGGAGAGATGACTGTCAAAAAAGAACTGCAAACTTTCTTGGTTAAAATCTTTATTGATTAAATTCCTGTGAAAATATTCATAGGACAAAGCCATAAACGCATTTTCTATTCCACAATGCAATGAAAAAAATCAAATACATCAAAATAACTTTATGGGTAACTGTAAATTTCAGTCAGATCTGATGATACAATAAATTTCATGTGTAGGAGAAAAATGAGGGTATTATATTTAGGAAACATATACTTCTTAATATTACATTTAGGAAGCATACATTTTAAAAAGTATTTATTCTCTGAAAGGATTCAAAATCATTTTTTAGAAATGCAAATTAGGCATAACATGGCGAAAGGCTCTTTTTAAGGCCTTTTTGAAGCAATTGTAAATATGTCACAAGGCATAAGACGTGCTGTTCTCCATGAAGACTCAAAGCAGAGCAAAGCACAGGACAGGAGGTGTAAAGGGAAGGAGGTATATGAAAGATTTGTCTTTGCTCTTGCTACAAAATAACAAAGCTAGGTCTTTCATCAGATTTTTGTCACTGAGCAGAGGCACAAACTCCCCTCCTCCTGCAGCAGGCCAGGGTCTTGATGCATGGCTCAACCACACAAAAGGTTTGAAAAATCCAAGCAGCACCTTTTATGTCACCTTTTAAGAATTATTGTGTAAAGGAGTCACCAGGATGATTACAGAATGAAGGGCCACCCTGTAGCCTGTAGGCAGCTACCAACCTGTGCAAGAGTGTGGACCTGACTCCCGTGAATTCCTGAGATGTGCCACTGTGTTTGTATTTCCACTATGAATCACAGAGCTTTTATTTGACTGCAATCAATAAATTGAAAATATGTTATTCAACTGAGTTACTACTTAACATGCTATTTTTCAGCAGATTCAACAGTCTTATCAGTGCGTGTAAACACTCTGTGGCTATCTCTTAAGCACTAGCAGAGACTGTGATAATGAAGTGCCTGCTATTTAGACATTATTTCCTTAATAACAAAGTTATATGGAAGACTATTCACAGCCTGGCAAGAGGTTTTTTATTTTTTTATTACTTGCAAGGTTTTGTTTGATTTTCAGACTTTCTAAAACACCACACCCTCCTAGGGAAGTCTGCTGAACAGCCACCTGGTCCTCAGCTGTTCTGATGTTAACACCCACCATGGCAGCCTGTGAAAAAGCTATTTCTTCTTTCATCTCAGGAAATTACTGAAGGTAGCAGGCTACCCATAATTTGAAGACTTGAGAATTTAAAATATTTGGGAATAAGGCTAAGTCCCTCATTCACATTTTCATCTGATTTAGAAGAGAACAATTGTGAGATTAGGAGGTGGAATATTTATTTCAATTAAGTTTAATCTCATCTTGCTTTAGTACTGGTGAATCCAGCACAGAGGAAGGGCCATTTGTCTATATATTAACTAAGAAAAGGTTCACCTAGTCAACACTAACTACTGTAATCATCCCCTATTTGTAAAATTAGGCTCAGCAGTTTTTGAATGAAAAGATTTTAAGGATTGAAAGTGGCATTTACAAACAATGCCATTTCTCCCAAATCAAGCTCTGCTCTCTTGCTTGACTTGAAAACTGCTCCTTTTTCCGGCACTGGCACCATCCTTGACTCAAAAGCTGTTAAAGGTCTCACTCAATAGAGCACATAAATATAACCATATGGTACAAAGAAATGGAGTCACTGCAGAGAAAAGAGACTAACAGCCTGTTTTCAAACTCTCCCTGGTCAGAAACTGCTGAAAAGCAAGTGCAGCTTAATCTTCATCCAGAGCCATGCCTCTCCAGGGAATCTGAGGCTCAGTTGGTTTCTGCCCACAGTACAACCATCTAAAAGGATGTCGTGACAAATGAGAGGTGAAATGAAGTCGACTGATATCCCAGCAGGCTGACAGCACAGAGATTTGATCAATCACAGAAAAAAGAGATTGCATTGCTGCACACTATTTCAGCTCAGAATAATTAGTTTCAGAGACACCCTTGCCAAAAAAAAAAAAAAAAGGGAAAATTTTGACTGCAGACTAAACCAGTTTGTAACTAGCATGTTGACGACTTACAAGGCAACTGAAAAAAAAAGGTTTAGTACAGTTTGTGACAATCCAGAAACGATCTTTTTTTTGAGTCTAAACATTCTTCATGTAGAAAATATTAATGAGACAGTCATGCATATTCATGTCCAGTTCCTGGAGACAGTGTTCAAAATAGCTTGTTCTAAAACTTCTACCAAATTTAACTGGCAAAGATCACTAGAAACTTAGTTTATTTTTCTTGAGAGGTTAGGTAAGCAAACTGAAACCACTAGAAGCAGTTTAAACCTCCAAGGCCAAGTTATTAAAAGAACTTTCTTTCAGGAACTCTCCTTTCAGGATATTTTAATCTATAAATTGTGCCATTCCGCTCCCGTCATCCTGCAATGTCTGTCTGGATTGTGCAGTCTCTGATAAGACAAGCACATCTGACAATAATTTGTATATTTAAGGAGACTACAATGTACCCTAGAAAGATGTGAATTAGCAGGACAGAAGACAGCTGCCCCAACAACCATTTCACCCTCTTTATGAGCTTACTGCAATGCCTGTTTTCACTTCAGGAGCCGTACTGACTACAGCATTATGTTTTCCCTCTTCTGTAGTAAGGATTTGCTCTCCTGTTCTGTCTTTGATGGAGGAAAGGGCTCTCAAATAAAACATGAAGTTTGTCCTGCAGTTCCTCTTGCCTGGTCATCTGCAGCAGAGCCACACAAGTGGCGAGTTCCAGCTTTTTAGGACAGTTAATATTATTTATGCTGTGCGTCTGGCATTTCCAAAAGTGGTCCCTGGACAGGCTGTGTCCATATTATGCCTCCACAACATGAACTTTCTACAAGCACTTTCTCAACCACTCCCTCAGATGTCATTGCTTAGGCTTGATCAGGATGAATGCAAGCATAAGCAGGTGTTTTAAGGAGACATTTCATTTTGGGGAGGGTGGGACAGAAGTGCAGTAGTGTCCTCAAAGGAGAGAAAAGGAGGACAGGTTTTCCTATTGCAGAGACAAGCATGGTTCTTATTTGATAAGCTATCTTTGCTCTTGTTATCTACTTCTGTTTACCTTCCTCTCTCTTCATGGCCTGAGAGGAAGTCTGGAAAAACAAAAAACTCCACAATACAAGTGTCTCTTCCTGTTGTTTCTGCTTCAAGGGCTGGCATACTAGGAGTGACCCCACCAGCTTACTGCTTTGGGAGAAGAAAGGTACTGGAACTACCCAGAGACTTCGCTCAAACTATGCTCCCCCCTTCTCTGTTTCCTTCTAATGGCTTGGGATTTCTCTGAAGAAGCACGTGGAATATTGCAAAATTCTCCAGTAAACCTTTGAGCCTTTTGCTGAAATATACTCCTTTAATGACTCAAACAGGTTTTGTTAAGAAAACCCCAAAATGTATATGAGGAAAACTTTCTCTTGACTGATCCAAATTTCTGCTGGGAAGAGAATTCCCTTTCCCCCCCTCTTTTTATGCCTATCCCCACCAAACACTTCATATTTTCTATGTCTTCAGTGGGAGAGTCCTGTGATTTACAACCACCCCTAAACAATCTGGTATTTCATCATAAATTTTACCTGAGCAAATGGCTCCTTATGAAAAAATCTCCGCAAAACTTTCATTCTAAACAAAACAAAATGGGACTGCTCTCTCTCTTTACTTTTTAAAGCTGAAATAACTGAGCAGGTGGTAGACTTAAGCCTAATAACCCAGGATAATGAACTGTATTTTCACATTATATGAAGAGGGGAGAAAACCCAGTGAATCGGTGACTGAATATTTTCCAAGAATCCACACCCTATTCCTCTCACAGACATTGTAGTCTATAGCAATATCTAGGCAATGTCTCTTCTCCTTTTCTCCTGTTCTAGCTTCATGCTTGAATACTTTTGAATCAGGAGATACTCAAGGGCCCAACTCTTTATTAATTTTTTTATTAAAAGACAAACGAAATCCTGTCACTGTGCTTTCTAACAGTCAAAATGAAAATTAAGGTGATAAGAAGAAAGAAAAAAAATACTCAGCTATGTTTATAGACAAATCTTGCTCTGAGATTCTGTCAGTATCTTGCTAGATGCATTATGACTAAGTGCTGCTTTAAGAAAAGAAAAATTAAGAAATCATTAAAAATGTATTGTATCTGTTCAATTCAAGGCCCTAGTAATCAACTTCAGACCCCCAAGGTCACTTGGCCAGCTTGTGATTACAACAGCAACTTCAGCGCTCGGTATTGTCCTACGGCTGTGGCAGGTCAATGGAAAAATGTTCTTTAAACACCATAAGCATCTGATTGTGCAATACCTAAATCAGTGTCATTGATTATTCACAGTGCTGGACCGCTCAAAGCTGGGGAAGTAATTAGGGCTTTTTGTGTGGATTATCCACTGAGAAAAGGTCAAATAACTACAAACAGTGTCAGAAAACAGGAGTCACCAAGGACCTCAGCCTCCGTGATCAGTTAAGAAATGCTAAAGCAGGGTTTGATAATGATGTGCTTATGCCAGGTTCTACAGGATTTGATCATTCTGTCATAGAAATCCAATGAAGCATGAGTGATGGCTACTTTTTCCTTTGAAGCTTGCCTCAGGTCCCTGATGCCCGTCAAGCAAGTTTGTCAGTGAAACTTGACTGAGAAGAATTTAAAAGGCAGTTTTTGTTCCAAGGGGAAATGTACATATGTATCTGTATATACATGTGGGTGTGTAAGCAAATGACTGACCAGTCATTTTAGACACATAGTTTCTAATTTAGATCAATGTACTTGTTTTGCTCCATATTTTGTCCTCCCTACAGAAAAGCCTGCATTTGCCAAAGGGCCATGCTGAATTCTCTCACAGAGCTTTTATCAGAATACACCTCCCAACTCTCCAAATGGGAAGTCTGTACAAAGAACAGCCTTTTGCTAATGACTTTCTCCCTACTGAAATGTGAGAAGCAATAAAAGAAGTCTCTAGTTTTGTAACAGCATTTCCAGCGTTTGCTGAGTTTACAAGGGTACTGCTACTTAGCAACACCTTGTAAATTTAATTGCTAAGCCAGGGTGTACAAAGCATTCCAGTTCCATATGGGAGCCATTCCTTGCAGACCTCCTTCCCTGGGAGTTCCCAATGTTGTAAATCTCTTCCCCTCCTCCCATCTCTAAATTGCACTAACACTTTGGATGATTAGAGCTGCAGAAGTGATCAACATTTTCCCCTAGTCATTCCTTTCCATTGATCATTTAAATGAGGGATTATTCTGTTTTCCTATTTTAGCCCATGGATCAATTGTATAAAACAATAGATGGAGGTTAGTTCAGAAAATTGGTGCAACAAGAGAAATAAGCAAAGATGCTCTGTACAGGGAAAAGTTACTTTATAATAAAAACCAATGAGAGAGGACAAACAACACAAAGAAACAAGCAAAAAAGCAACAGTAGTAGCTAACAATATGTAGATTTGGCAGAGTAAAAGCAGGATCTAGTAATGCCTATAATGAAAATACTGGAAGGGAGAGTAGGGTGGCACTGCTCAGATGGAAGTTATAGGGGCAATTCACAGACCTCTGGCTTCTACTACATCACAGAAGAGTACTTCTAGTGTGCAATGACTGCTTGATGGCTTTATTTTTAATGGAAGCCTTATGCCACTGAAAAGAGAATTGGAAGAGTAACAAACTTTTGAAAGGCTGAGCAATTGGGTCATCTTCTAGGACTTGATGGATAAAGAGCTTGGAAAGAAGAACAGGTCCTCTCAGGCTCATCAGACATCTGAAAGTAGATATATAGATATTTTGTGGGGTTCTACTCCTTGGACTTATGGTCTTGGCAAAATAAAAGAACTTGTCCTGGTGGAGACAGCATGCTTAAAGCTAACAGGGTGGTCTATTTTCTATAAAATGTCTGCTTAAATACTGTTATCTGGAAAATTGGTGCATCACTTTCCTCTTAGGACCCCCATTGAACTCAAATGTTAATGATGTGGAATAAAAATTTCATGACCACAAGTGAAGTTAGGCCTAGTGCTATCAGGTAGCACTGCAGCCTAATTAATATATTTATATAGTAAATTCCACAGGGTGGTTAATTTAGTGTTAGTCTTCTTAAATTTGCTGTGGTTCCATATTTGTCAAAATATTATGTATCAGGCCCAGGTGTTTTGCAGACCTCTGGAACATTTTTATTTGACTTCTATTTGTTTTTCCCACCTCCTTTCTTTCTACTGAGACTAAAGATGTAGCTCAGGTACCAAGCAGGAAGAGTGATGAAGAGGCAAAAAGCCATAACACACAGAGCCAGATACAGCTTCTCTTTGCCAGTGGGATTTTCCAGATCTTCGGGTACTTTGCAGGACAGCTCATGATTTGAACAACTTAGAAATACTTAGATAGTTACTTGGAAATACATGCTTGGGAAAACCAGAAATTAGATTGGAGTTATGAAGGGAGAGAAAGGGTATAAGTTAACATTTCATGTTATTAAAAAATTCAACCCAGAGTAAAATGATGTAGACATCACTTAAGCCTTAGAAGAAAGATCTACTGTAGAAATCATCTATTCATGATGTCTTATTTCCCATCCCCAAAGTCCCAGGAAAGAGCAATGCAGCTTCTCTGTTACTGAATTTATCACAAAGGGGATATGCTGCAGAAAGGCTGCTGGCACCAATTTTTGCAGGTATCCAACTCCAGAGAGTTAGAAGAGGCCAAATGGATGCAAAGCAGAGAAGCCCCTGATCCATGCATTCCCTGGCCCTTGAGGCACTGACAGCCAGTGGGAGGGCACAGGGAGGCTGGGGCAGCAGCGCTGGGTTGAGCTGCATGGGCACAGGCTGAACCCAGAGAGAATTGCACATCCCCTGGCTGCTCTACCTTGTCTGTACTGTGTCCAAATACTTGGGCAAGCAGCAAACATGGCTTAGAGCAGACTTTCCATTCCAGGGCAAATCTGGAAGCTGTTCTGTTCTGCAGTTAATCCTTACCAAGATTAGGAGCTTTATCACTATCTGTGTAACTGTGACAGGGAGATTCCACTATGGCACTTTCATCATCCATACACAACAGAGAGGATCTGAGTTTAGGCACCTACCTTTATTCCAGTCAGTAAAAAATAAGTATTGCTTAACTATTTTATCAGAATTTTATTTTATTTTCCACTATGACTTACACAGTAAAACTTTATTGTAACATATTGCAAACTAAAGGTATATAGCTCTCCTATCAACAACTGTATTCTGATTTGTAGTCCAATAAACTTTCTTGCTGCAGATTTCAGGTGTACAGTTGTGTTGAGGTGTAATATATCACCACAGCATTTTTAAACTCAGACCAATAATGTATTCAATTAGAATGGAAATAAAACATCTAGTTTTCCTTACAATAAATCTTTTACTAAAACCTCTACATCACATGTTCAACAAGGAAATAATACATGTCATTCAGACTAAGAGTTACTGTAGACTGCTGAGGGAAACATGCAGTTCTGGAGGTTTCATCAGTCCTGTGAAATCCTGCAACACGGTAAGTGTACAAATTAGAAAAGGATGTAATATGTTACTAATGACACCTCTTGGGATATTCTTTGAGCCCATATTTACTGTTATGATCAGTGGCCTCATTTAAGCTGCAGGAGTTGAAAAGTAATAGAAAAGTTGAGTGAAAAACACCTCTGAGCTCATTAGATGTGGCTGTAATTCAAACTCAGAAGGCATTTCTTTTCTTCTCTGTCATTCTTCAAGCACTGGAAATATAGTGCTTGAGCTCCTAATAAAAGCATTATACATGATCACGTATCTACAGGCCCTGCAAAACACGTTTACACCTCGACATCTGTAGCAGTGCCACAGCCTGAGCAGCACCCTAATTCACCCCAGATGTCTCTTTAAAGGAAATACTGTAGTAGGGCTACTGTTCATAATATTTTCTGAGCACTGCCTTTATTACTTTGAAAGACTTTGATTTTTCAAGTGTCACAGACATTTGCAGTCATTTTTTTTCTCCTGTGGAGGAGAAAGCCGTATCACATGTTTAAACGTGAATAAAGATTTTGGTAATATTCACCCCTGGAAATGTCAGTTGGTGAATATATATCTATCCCCATCCATCAGCTGTGTTATATAACAAGGATTTCATTATGTGCAGTCTCTGTGCAGCAGAGCACACACATTGTCCCAGTATTGTATCGGATATTGCTCGGAGCGCTCTCAGAGAGCGGCGTGCCACAGCTCCTTACCCACACTCCAGTCAGCACTTTGCCGGCTCAGAAGGGTGCCAGATGCTCTGCAGTGTTCGGTGATGCTCACTTCACAGCCAGGACTGTGCTGAATGAGACTCCATGAGGATGGGTCCCCAAACAACTCCCTCCCTCCGTCCCTCCGTCCCTCCGTCCCTTCCTCCCTCCCTCCCTCCCTCCCTCCCTCCCTCCCTTCGATAGAGTGGTGCTGATGAGGGGCTCAACAGCCATCCCACCACTCTGTGAGGAGGGAACAAGCCAAACTAAACTGTAGAGATCCCCAGCACCAGAAGCACAAAAAAGAGCCAAAACTCCGGGTCCAGATTTCTAGAGACATGCAGGATTCCTGGTCAAAACTACACCCAAACAATTTCTGACATGTGCTGTCTGTACTTATCCCAGGGTCCCTAAGGAGCATGATCAAACTCTGGCCACCACAGAACCACAAAATGTTTGAGGCTGGAAGGAGCCTCTGGAGATGATCTAATCCAACTGTCCCGCTCAGAGCAATGTCAGCTGGGGCAGCTTTCTAACTGAACAGTCAATATTGCCCGGTCTAGTTCCAATTATCTTTAGAGATGGAAGTTCTGTGATCTCTCTGAGTAAACTTGTTCTAGAGTTTGATCATCCTCATACTTCTTCAACATGAATAATCCTCCCTTTCAGCCTCTCCTTATGGATCAGATGCTCTTTTCCTTTAATTATCTTCATGGTCGTTTTCTGAGCTTGCTCCAGAAGTAAATTCTGTACAGGGGAGCCCAGGACTGGACACAGCACTTCAGGCATGGTATCATCAGTTCTGAGTAGAGGAAAATAATGACCTTCCTCAACCTGCTGGTTATCATCTTCTTAATGCAACCCAGGATCCTGTTAGCCTTCACTGCCACCCTGGCACATTGCTGGCTCATGCTCAGCACGGCATCCACAGGGATTGTGAAGTCCTTTACTACTAAGCTGCTTTCTGGATGGTTACCCCCAGCCTCTAATTGGTGCATGGAATTATTCCTCTTCAGCTGAAGAACTTTGCAATGCCCCGTCTTGTAGTGCAGGACTTTGCAGTTCCTCTTCAGCTAGATCCCAAGGGTGTGGAGGCTGCTGAGTCTGGTGGTGTTTGGGCTCAGTTTAGTGGGACAATTATTGGCAAAGGTTCACTGCTTTTAGCAATATCAGCCCTGACTTTGGAGCTATTTAATTGCTGGAGATGCTGAAATGCTGGACATGCAGCTGGTAGGGACCACAGCTACTGCTCCAAGCCCGTGTGAGAACCCCTTCACCCTGGGCCACAAGCTTCAGCACCAATACACTGGTACTTGGGGCTGCAGTATTTGAAGATGTGAAAGTGATAAATAAATGTGGTCAAACCTGTTGTGTGCATACAATCACAACTGAGTGACTTCAAGACCAGAATGAACATTCTAATTTCTTGTTTGTTCTCCCCTCCTCCCTGCCCCAATTCAATATTACATTAAGAAAAGATCCAGCCCTGAACACCATTTAAATACTACATTAAGATCCAGCCCTGAACACCTCTTGAAGAAAAATCACACTGATGTCAATTTGCTGTCAGGTAAGGAAACAGTAAGGTGTCTTCCTTTTGTTTCCTTTCTTGTATAATCTGTTTAGCTCCTGAGCCCTCCAAAATGTATATGAGGACATTCCACAGTAACAGAAGGGTTCATAAACAAGATCAATATATAAATAAAATTAGCCATCATTTAAATATGAAAGCTGTGATCTCTTTGTATTTAAAGCATGTAGCATATTTTTGAATCATTCCAGCATAATTTTCAACCCTCTCTTCCCACAAAATCCACTTTGGAAGCCATCCAGGGCACTTGTAAAAGCACTGCACCGGATGACTTACTGAATAGCTTGGATTTTGTCAGAAAAAAATTCAAATCATGCTTCACAGTTATTTTTTTAATTTGAAGAAAATACAGACATGAAAAAGAGATTTAATTTGTCATTAGGGTATACCCAACTGAAACCTTTCTAAGTGAATAAAACAGTGACCAAAATATAATGAAAACAGCTCTTATCTTTTTCTTTTGCACCTACCATGTAGGTATTTTTAAAGTGAGGTAAGGGTCATGTTTTGAATTTTATGGAATACATTCCAATGGGGGAAGACAGGGAGAAGAAACAATTAGGGAGAGAGGTTGAGCTGACAGTGCAGTTTCTATGCAGTGACAACCACATGTATTCATAAATATTTTACAAGTGCAGCTTTCAGACTAGTAAATTTAACTGCCACATTAATGCAGCTTGCAAGTTTATAACATGGACATTTGTGTGTTGCGAATGTCCAGTATTCTGTCCATGGTGACAGTAAAAGGTTTCCATTTTGAAGGCTTTTCTCCTGCAGAGTGATTTCCAGATGTAAGGCTCTTGTCTTATACTGCAGCTGTGCTACTTGTATAGTACTACAATGCATCAATTATTAATTCCATTGAAAGATGTCACAAATATACTACTTATGACATATTCTGTACTGTCCACGAATGGAGCAGAATCTTTTCATGTCCAAGAAGACCACAGAATGGTCTCAGGAGCGCTGCAGAAAAAGTTGCATGCATTTTACATTCAGTGCATTTTATTACTAGCAGTACAGAGGTTCTGAAATGAAACTGATGAAAATAAATGTTGTAATCAGAGCCAATTATGAACAAAGTGATTTCAGCTGACATTCAGAAATGTCATCAGTATCACAAATACCACTACTCAGCATTAAGATTGTTTCCCATAAGTCAGTGTTAAAATTAGTGGTCATTTGAAGAGCTTAAATATCGTTCAGCAAATGGTGTGGATCTTTCCACTTCTTTGGCTAAAGCAGGGAAAGAATGAAAAATGTTGTCCTAAAAGGAAGATGACATTGTTAAAGAGCAGACTAGAACCCAAAAAAAACTTAGAGGGTCTGGAAGAGCACAAAGAGAAGAAGCCACCAAAACTGGACTTTGTGAGGGCAAATGCCATGATCACCCTAGAGAGCAGAGGTATTTTGTATTGAGTCTCTACATCTAACTTCTGGATTCTGACATAATACAGAAATGAAGAAAGGTCAAGGGGAAAGCAATACAAAGTAAGAAAGAAGTTTCTTTTGGAAATTTCTAACCTGTGTTGTGAAACCTGATTTTACCTAATCCTGTACTGAAACTTATTTTAATCTTTCACAAGAATTATACTCTTGGCTGCAAAACCAGACCCACCCCACGAGCTGTCATGTCAAGGGAGCATTAAGCCCATGTCAAAGGATGTGGTTTGATCCAGCTTGTCTTCCCTACAGCTTCTGCTGATGGCAGTTCTGCAGAGCTTTTGATGAAAACTAAATCTTCTCATCTCTGGCATATTCCTCATGAAAAGACAGCGACAAACACTTCAAGCACAGAAGGTATGTGCTATATGCATTTTCCTCTACAAGCCAAGGTGAATTTGTCCCTGTGGACAAATGCTTCAAAAAAGCTGTCTGTCAATAGAATTGATGTCTGGCTCCTTGACTGTTTTCTGCCAGAGTCCAATCCTTTCAATATGCACCAATCTGATTAATCCTTCAGTAAGTAGCAAGGTGGTGCTTATTAGAAGAAACTATTCTTTGCAATGAAATGAGCTGCATACTAAAAAATTCTTCTATTTTACCCTTTGCATGCACATATCACAATGGTTTGCAGGCAGTTACAACCAAATCCACTCTGGATTATCTCTTCTAGATTACTTGGTTTGAAGAATAAGACCCCCCCCCCCATCCTGTAAACTGCAGACACTATTTCTTTTCATTGTTTCTAATGAAAGAAATTATACCAGTCAAGTGTTTGTTAGAGTAACTCATGAAAGCTGCTCTAAAACTGATTGAATCAATTTCCCTCTATCTTGTTCCTTCTGACCTGAGCAATTTTTAAGAGTTCAAGCCAAGCAAGCGCAATCCATGACTGACATTATATCCATACATCTCCTTTCCCTTTCTGTTCCAGGAGTTCTACTGTATATCCCAGAGGACTAAGTCTTCCAAGCAAGAGACAAGCCACATGGGAGGATATCATGTGTTGGAACATGAAATCCAATTGTTCTCTGCAATGATATCCAAGAATCTCCACTTTCTCACACCATACTGAATGCATATGTAGTAATTGTTTAGCTTCTAGGTGTAAGAACAAAGTATTGCTTAATTTATTTTTTGTCTAGTGTCTTACAAGTCAATGTGATAAAGACACAAGTAGGCTATGAGCCTTCCTCTAGGTTTTCTGTTTACACGTAGGTATGTCAAATATTCTCAAAGTGGGGATTGTCTAAGAAAAATATTTTGTTGAAGAAATAAGATGGCCAAAATCCAGATATTCTAATGCACCTCATTGTCTTACATGCATATACATTTTAAATGGAAACTTCTCAGTTATTCCAACAATGAAAAAACAATTCTGTTACTGAAATGAATATGATAATATTTCATTTGTGTCTTACCATCAGCCTCCTTTTCAGAGAAGGTCTTATTTCTCTCAAATGTTCTAGGGGGTAGGAAGAAAGGTTAGTTGTACTTCTTCTGGGACCAACCCTGCCCTGTTACAACTCTTAATTTTTTCTAAAACCTCTTTGAAAACTTTTCTGGATTTGATTTATTTTTCATCCCAGTCCCAGATAGATACAGGCAATAAGCAATATGCCCTCTGCTTGCTCCCTTCCAATCTTGTATGCACAGTTATTAATCTTCATAATGTTTCTCAGACAGGTCTTTGTTCCCTAATGACTCCAGGCACACCTTTGGGCATATTAGTAGGCAAAACCCCTGGTGTTTTCCAGGAAAGATTTCCCATAGTTTAGTTTATGAACCAAGTTCTGAATGTTTACTTAGGCACTCATTCAAATTTAGACTGAAATTTTTAAAAATAGCAAGCAGTTGCTGCCATCAGTGTTGCATGGGCTGAGACTTTTTTCCAATGTATTTTCTACACTTAAGAGCCTAACTTTTGTTGTAAGACAATGTCACAAAAGTTGCCTAATCCCATTTTTAAAGTGAAGCTTTGCTGTGGCAATCATTTAAACCTAAAATGTGGAGTGAGTCAATATATACATCCCTTTAAAAACACTACAGAAATTGCAAGGAATTTAGATTACATGCCACGTTGCCTGTCTTCAGAGTTCTAATATTTTTGTTTCAGAAAAATGAATAAAAGGAAAATATACTTCATATATTGTAGTGTCAGCCTACCAAATGTCCATTAAATATGGAGGACCCAAAGTCACAAAATTTAGAATTAGATGTGATTCTAAAAGCCACATAGCAGTAAAAAAAGTCAGTATTATTCCTTAGTCCTACTATTTAGAATTAAGGAACGAGTTAATTGAGTTTGTGAAAGTCTTAACCTCTTCAAGAACACTTTCTTTCACCATGTTTTGTCTAAACATTATTTATTGAAACAATTTATTACGCAAATTAATATTTAGAAAAAATTTGTAATTTTCAAGCTAACTACCTCATTGTCAGTACTGCAATGCCCTTATTTGAAACAGGTGCTCCATTGACATTATTTTAGAATTGATTAACTTTTTACCTTCCCATTTTCAGAGGTGGAATAACACTTCACCTATTACTTCTCAGAGTTTATCTTACTGCTCAGGGAATTATGTTGAAAAGGTAAGCTCTCTTGTGATCTGGGACACAATCAGCTTTGCAGGACAGGCCAAGGCAGACTACATCTCATTCAACAAAAGATACTGCACCAAAGTAAATATTTAAGATTTCCTATTATTTTTTAGCTATTGCCCATACTTTTATTAATTATTAGTTACACTATTATGTTTATTCCCTCCATCCTCTATTGCTCAATAGTCTTCTGCCTTCCAGTTTGTAAGGGAGAAGATTTATACATTAAGAAGGCTTGTATATGGAAAAGGAGTATGAGCAATTTCTTGGGATGCAGTCTTTGTTGCACTGACTGAAATGCCAAGCCTCCTACTGCCTCAATACTTTTTAGCAGTTCACTTTATTAGGTCCCACCTGTGAAGTGAAAAGGAATATGATTATTGAAGAAAGCTTGCTTTTACTTGACAGGTTTCAAGTACCAGATTTAATTATCATGCCATAAACTGACAATTTCAAAGGATAATGTTCGGATAAATACTGTGTTAATGCCAACACATTAAACACATTTTCTCATTATGCCAATTGGAAAGGAAACAATATTTTCCTTGCCATGGGCACATTAGAACATGGTCAGGCAGGAGCTGTAACAAAAACAGGTAACATTTTTATTATCATTAAGGAGAATATGTTCAGCTTCAAACATGGAACTGGACATCAATTCCTGCAGGCAGCTACTATCCATAACATGCAATTTTAAATGAGCCATCCAAGAATGTTGTGGTTTTGGTGCTAAGCATTTATTCATGTATGTCTATGTATGTGCCCAATACTGTCTTGGAAACTTTTTGGTTTAAACCACATTAGAAATGAGCAAATGTTTCTCAGATACTTAAATTATTTAAAATTTCATGAAAATATGAAGATGAATAGGAGATGAGGTTCTATAAATTCTGAGAGGCTGAAGTGTGAGTTCAAAAGTCTTAAGACTAAGATAATCCGCACTGTAAACAGTAGGATCTTTCATACATGCCAGATTGCAAAAAACCCCCCTCAGGAATCAACCACAAGACAAAAACTGTTTTAGTAGATCCGGTGCTCAACTTATTTAGAAAGAAGGCAATATATTCTGCAAAAGAATAGATCAAGGGTAACTACCTGTTTGCTCCTCCATGCACTCACAGGACCCATGTGATCAGGAGTCCCTTACTTGAGAGCTTCTCCTGTCCAGAGAGGCTCCTGGGCTGGTGGGGCTTCCCACGCCCCTCAAAAGTGGTGCACTTTTGCAAGCAATACCCAGACATACCCAGATACTCCTTGCAGTGAAAACAAACCATTGCCTATCTCCTCCATTTTCCTCTTTGATTCAGGAACATGTAGAAGTAAGCTCATGTTGAGCTTGACATAATTATTTATTTTCTTTTATAGAAAACTGATAGATGCAGCTAGCAATCTGTGTGATAAAAGTGCTACGCCTACCAGTATGCCATCCCCCACCCTTTTTAGATAAATACATGCCATGAAATGTGACAAAAACTGTGCCAATCAGATTCTCCTTCTACAGTCCTGCTTTCAGATAAGCCATCTACAGAGTGCTTTACTTTGCTAGTGTTACAAAACCAAAAGAAAACAAAATATGGAGGAGACAGAGATTGAGAGAAAAAGGACAATCTTTTGAGTAATACAGCCTTCGGGTCTATGTTTATGAAGCCACAACATGGGAGATTAACAAATCTTGCTGCATCCTTCCTGAGGTACAGATGATACAGTCTGGATCTTCTCTAAGCTGCTACTCTTATGTTACTGAATCTTTTGAAGAAAAAGTTAATGATGTTGTGAAGGAACTACAAGAGAACAAGGCTTCTTCCATTTAATTTCTGCTCTCCAAGTGACTTGATTTTGCTGAAAAAGGAGTGAAGAAACTGTCCACAGGGGTTTTCACCCCAAGGTGTTTGCTGTTATGCCAGACAATGCTGGGAAGCATCGATGTGTTGCATTTATTCAAGACTGATACTACTCTAGCACTGCTGTATCTTTGACTCTCACTACATTCCCATTGCTATCTGACTTATCTCTTGGTGCATCTCTGAGAAAGAATATACATATCTATACATTGGTGCTGTTAATATGTAACTCACAAAGACACTTTAGTTTAATCACATTGCTGGCCAGCAAAGATCTGTTGCATAATTTTGGCAAAGCATCAACACCTCTTTAACCACACTCACACATGTCAATTTTTATATGCAGAGCCATGTCCCATCAGGACAAGAATGTGAAAATTAATTCAGATGACATGTGGTTGGTATGGTGCAAATAAACAGTGTTCTGACATATCTCAAAGGCATTTGCATAACTGCAAGGTGCAGGTGTTTCCAAGAATCCCTGGCATGACTTTTGAATGACAGAGTATTTAGCTTCAGGCTTCCTGGCCAAAATACATTCCAAAGACTATGGAAAGAAAAGAAACATACCACCTCATATAATAATTCCTAAATATTACTGTATCAGATGGTGATGACTTTCTGAGGAAACTACAGATAAGCTGGGGGGAGAAAGAAAAATCCCAAGAGAAGGCAGCTGTAAGTATGGATATGAACTGGCAATCTCAAATACATGAGACATTCAAATCCTTTGGATTAAGTTTCTGCACTAACTTGGCAATGCTTTGAGATAGACAATTCTTTTCCTGTTGCTTGCAGTTGACATGAATTTACTGGAAGCACTGACTCATGCTTAATTAGTGGTGCCTTGGGTTATTTTTATATTGTTGTTATGTGTTTATAGCATCTACTATTTTTAAGGCATGTCACTATTCTTCAGAAGACTTCATTGAGATTTGGCACAATGACTGTTACATAAGGTATTGAAACCTAAAAAACCATATATTTTATATGTATATATTTAAAATATCTTGTTATGACTCAATTCCAATCAGACAAATCTATGGATGATAAGCTTTCTTCATGTAAGTCAGTTAATCAAGTAATGGATTAGTTATTAGCTAATACATGGAGTTGGCTCCACACCTAAATTCCTCAGAGATAATGAAATTATACCTATTAGAATTATTGCACAGCTCTTTGTATCTGCATAACAAGACTTTTCTATCTGTGAGGAGAGCAGGAAAGCGTTAAAATTTTAAATCCCTGGCAAACCTCAGAGGAAAACATCTTTGTTCACAGTGTTTGTTCACCACATGGTGCATGCTTCAGAAGGTGCTAAATCAGCAAAACTGCTGAATTTGAAATATCGGAAACATTCATCTGCCTCTGAATTCAGTTATGCTATATGTAAAGATCCCAAATAGAATGTGATAGTATAACAGCAATGTGGAATTGCATATTAAACATACCTAACCTGCCATTAAAAACCTCTAATTACAGTCATCAGAAGAGTCCCTGTGCTGCTACTTGTCATGCAATATCTATATCTCATTTTAATGGGAGAATATAGTATTTCTGATTATGTCGCCTAATGTACAATGTATGAAAGTTATGGGCCTGAACCTGTTCCCATGGAGGTCAATGGCAGTTTTGCCATTGTCTTCAATTAGAACAGGATGTCATTTTACGACACTAGAGTTTCATTTGCATTAATTAATTTACTTAGCAGGTAATGAAAAACCTGAGAAAGCAGCCCTCTGGCTCATGAGTCTGGCACCGTATTTAATATTTTCATTAGGAATAATTGCATTGATAAACTTCTAAGCAGAAAAGGGTAAGCTAGATCAGTGTATTAGGCAAAATCAAGCAGTTGATTGGGAAGCCCTGAGACTGCCTTCCATGCCCTGGCCTTGTTTTCTTTCATTTGTTAGTGACTAGGCCTAGGATGTTGAATCTTTAATGCTTAGCAGTGTTAGATTTAGGCACAACAGTTTGGTACTTTATGGATGAATATGATTTATACATCACGGAGACATTTTCTCAGCAGACACTGCAGAACTGGTAGCTGGTTTTTGGGTCAGTAGCCTCAACAGAGGAACAGCAAAGATAGATGGGAGATGAGGCTGAGGGACATCTTCACATCATGGTTGAAGCCAGGAGATCTCCACCTGGGAAGATCCATACAGATGTCAGTGAAGGCAATTACAATCCTGTGGAAGCAGACTTATATAAGGTGCTTTGAGCTCTTAAATTACATGTAAACCAGATCAGTCTCATAACTTTTTTAGCTTTTAAGGTGCTAACAGCATCTACAATGTTAGCATCAGGCTCATGCCTGGGAAAGATAGGAAGCTGCAAAAACAGCGATGGAGACAGTCCTGCCAAGTGAGAAGGACTGCACTGTGTCAGCTGCTGGGCATGTAGGGTAGCCCCAAAATGCACACTCTGGCACCACAGAAATACAAGGACTCCATACATAAAACTTCTCACAGAAAGGACAGGAATTAAATTATCTTCCAGTGTGCCAGTGACAGCTGAAGGATTACAGTGGCCTGCTGTAGTGGTGGTATGGCCCAGCAGTGCATGCACTTGTTCAGGATTTCTGTGATCTGATCTCCACAGGCTGCCACATACTTCCCCTGTCTAGAAGACAGAAGTCTGGCAAAGCCACTTCTCCTTCTGGGCACTGCTTCTACAGCCTGGGGGTAATAACTCCTCTTTACCTCCTAAGGTTTCTGTTTTGGTTGGGTTTGTAAGGTGCTTAGTTATCCAAGTGTTGGGAGCTATAAAACATCAAGATCAATTGAAAACCCGTCAGTCAGAACTTGAAAACCCATCAGTCTCTGTATTCAGAGCTTTTTATTAAATTAAGAAGTAAAAAAAAAAAAAAAAAAAAAAAAAAAAAAAAAAAAAAAAAAAAAAAAAAAAAAAAAAAAAAAAAAAAAAAAAAAAAAGTGAGACAATTTTGGCTTGAAGTCTGCTTGTCCTCTTTAGCATATTGCTATGATTGTCCTGGAATACTTTTAGCCAGGCATACTGTACTTTATGGACATTACTGTAGAAATACTTGCTGAGAAAAGCTATTTTATTAATTGGGTATTCTCACTGTAAGTCATGTGATATCCCAGAAGACACTTTATTTATAAAGTGTATTTGCATCAGGAGTTTTTCAAGGTTCTCTATTTTACAATATAATAGTTCACAGTGTAAACTAAATCCATTGAGGTGAAGCTTATTAGTTGAGCACTTAAATAAAATGAAATCAAATGCCATTTCTAGTGATGACAACAAATGCTTCTTATTTGGCATGATATTTTACACATCTATGTATCACTTTAAAGAAGGTAATCGATGATGTTGATCTTGTAGAGAAAATGAGTTTGCATGGCAAGAAAAATGCCTATATATCTGCCTCACTTGGATTAGTCCTTTCTATATGAAATCTGAAGATTTTCATCTGTTTCCCAGAAACAATTCTGAATTCAGACAATTAAAAATATATAATTTTAGATTTTATTATACTTTTCAGATTTGTTACTCTTTGTGGCAATCACAAGAGTAGGGGAAAAACACTGGGTTAAACACATTAAGACAAAAATTTATTTGAGCAGTTTTAAAAAGACAGAGAGCTAATGCCCATGCATATGATGCAACATTTAGCTCTTCCTGTTAGTTAAACAATAATCTGTCACATATTCATTTTTTAGGCTGATGGAATCTCTCTTCTGAAGTGCACTTTGACTTTTTAAAAATAATAACACAGCAGCTTCTTTTTTAACTCAGCTTACCACTTCACTAATTTATTTGAAGGCTTGGTGTATCTCTGAGAAATGACACTTTTTCAGAAAGTTCTTTATTTCTTTTTGAAGACTGTCAGCTTAGAGGCTGTGAGCCTGTATTCTGCAGCTTAATACACAAATTTTATTCAGATTTTACTCTGATTATGATTCAGTTCCACTTTAAAACTGACTGTTTTATTTCCCCTGTGAAGGGAAATACAGCATTACACAGAAAAGCTTTGCAACTCTCAAAACCCCATTCCCCACCCCTTTTTTTTACTGTTCCTTCTACAATATACAGAAGAGGGAAATTTAAAAAGAGATTGCCCTGATACTCACAAAACACAGACAGGCACACTTAAGATGCCTGTGTCCCAAGGCTTCTGCTAATTAATGTCAAATTTACAAATTTATGTCTCCAAAGTAACAATTTTTGCTTGATTACATAAGGACACCTGTCCACCTATTGATTTCTCCCTAAAATCTGATTGCTGTGTCTGGTAGATACAGTCTTCATATACTACCTTAAAAATTTCTTGAAAATGAGCTGCTGGATGAAGGATGGAGAGCCAGGCTAATGACACCACTGCAGAAGAGTCACCTGGGCTCAGTGGTACCTGTTCTGTTTGGCTTGCAGGGTGGTCAATGAGCAGAAGTTTCCTGACATGCCAGGAGACAGAGCAATCCCTCCAAACTGGCCACAAAAATTGCTGTCCTTTTCTCAGTGATGGAGAAAGAGGCATGGAGAAGAAAAATCAGGGCAGTGGCTTAAATGATGGTGAGTGCTTTATGGCACAGAACTAGAACTGAGCAGATAGAACCCATTCCACTGCAATAGGAAAAGGATTTAGCTCTTCATACAGAAAGGCAAGGAAAAGCACTCTTCATTAATTCCCTTACCTATGGTGTAATTTGTTTAAAATAGGACTCAATGCGTTATACCACAGCTAATAAGAGGCAAAAAAACCTGAAAGAACACTAAATCTAGATGAGAGGTTGCATAGCTCCTCATTATTTAATCTACCTCTCAAAGAATGATGAGGTTTAGATTTAACTTCTGGAGAATGCAAGATGATGCTTTAGCATGTTTAATCACCACAGTGTTATTAAGAATCTACACGGTTCCAAAACATTCATTAGACATCAAGATTGAATAGGGGGTTAAGAAAAGTTTACATAAGATCTAATTATTAACTCCAGTCAAACAGAGCTTCCCTCCCCACTTCCTAGAACCATACTCATCTGCAGAAAGACCCATCAGGACATCTCCATACACCTTGAAGAGGAGAAATGGGAAGAGGAAGAGTTTTCACTTCTTCAAAATTTCAGATGTTGAAGAACAAAGGGTGAGATACAAACAAGAACAAATGGATTAGTAGGAGCTGAAATCCCACAACTCTTATGTATCTGGTTGTCTCCAGACTTCATTGGCACCATTTGCATGATAAGCAGCGGAAGTCTTCTTCTGTAACACTTGGGGAGTTATCTTTGGCTTGCTTTCATAGATTTTTATGAGAAAAAATGTTGACTGAAATCTCATACCTGTGCCGAAATTAACTTTCAGGATGTTCCATTTGAACCAATCCAGCTGGAAAATCACCTCTAAACAGGATCTTATTGAAACTCTGAAGCCTTTATCTGATAGGAGCTTTCTTAATATTTTTTTTGAAATAAGACACTGAACTTAATGAGACACAGAATATTTTTTGTCTAACAAAATATCAAATAATGCACAATCCTATACAATCTAATGGATGCTCAGGTAAAAAAATTCTTATGCAAAAATGTTTCCCCCATGTAATGCTTAGAAAACGTAATTCAAAATTATATTAATTATCCTATAGTTTTGATAACAGAAACAGCAATCTGTCTTTGTAGAGGTAATTCTTAGGTAAAATTAGGCATTGCTGGAAAATAGTCAAGTACAAAAATGAAAAGCTATGCCCTTGTTGCTCCATATTTGGAAAGCTGAACACTTCAGTATCAAACCCAATAGCTTTTCAAACTGAATGAGTAGTTACAGTGTGGCATATAGAAAATGATCTAGGGGACAATTCTTAGAGTTTTTCAGTTCAGCATCTTTCTGTGGTTGTATAGCTGGGAAACATGAAGATGGAAGGGAATGACTTTTGTTTCTTGAGATGTGTCTTTAAACCTGGGAGTTGGGAATTACTCAAACCGAGGTTGTCAAATAAGAACAGGTAACACTGAGAGTAAGACAGTATTGACCTGGGAAGTACTCCATAAATGGTAGGTTGCCTCCACAAAACAAAGTGCATCAGTTTTATAACTCAGAACACTAAACAGTGACACCCAAGCCTCCAAGCTGCAGAAAAAAAAGTCGTTGTGGCAATTTTTCAGCATACAAACTAATAAAGAAACGCACACTTGGTGTTCAAAATTTTTACAGTGTTGCTGAGCACATTTTAGTTCCATTTGTGATGATCCCATAAACTGAAGAGTGTGTTCAGATCATGTTTGATGGGCTGAATTCTAAATGCAAGGCCGCGTTTCCACATTCTAACATAGTACAGTCAATGCAACTCAACTGTGCAAACAATATTTGAATGCCTCAAGGTTTTTGCTTTTTTATGAAATGCCTGTAAGAGGACAGCAAAATAGGTAGCTTTCATGGAGATGTATTCTGAATAGAAGAAGATACACAAAATCATAATGAGTTGTTACATGAAGTATTAGCTTTTCTTTATGCTTCAAAGTTAATGGGTAAACTTATTCTCAAAGCAACTGTTGTGATGTCCTGAATGCATCTTCCCCTGAGGAAGTAATTTAAACTTGAATAGTAGCAGCAAATCCTAGGAAATCATTAATGATGTTTTCCCAGAGAAAAAAGGGTTTGGATCTGCTTTTCCACTGTTAGAGGCAAGAAAAAAGCCTCTGCTTTTCTTCAGTGCAGCAACTGCAGTCAAAAAGCATACAGGGGTGCCATGTTTAGAGCAATGTCATTCAATAAGATAATTTCCTGTTTTTTTTAAACACGGTTTTTGTGCGTATAAAGAAAGCAATTCTGTAAAGAAAGTCAGTGCTCCTTCCATTTAACAGCTCTATGTGCATACCAGAAATCTTTGCCAACTGCTGTTCAATGTAATTAAATAATTAAAAAATATAAATATTCTGACTATTGACTAGCTGTTTTGTTTGGAGTGCAGCAAAAGAAGACAGACAGCCAACAGGGCCAAGAGATGAGAACACAGAGAATCCCCAACGAGGCCGCTGCTGCCTGTGTGAAATAGTGCAGGGATCAGGGCAGGGAGCATGCTCTGTAATCCAATTAATTTTCTATTAAAGGACATGTACAGAACAAGGAGCAGCTGCCTACAGGTCCTGTTTCATTCATCTCCTAGAATCTAAATTTTAAAAGCATAGCTGCAGAAGCATGGAACATTTAAGGGAAAAATGCTAGGTTTCCCAGTAAACAAGATATGTCACATTTCTTCAGGGAGGCAAGGCAGTAGTGATGCTGCTCCTGAATGGCTAAGTTTATTCTTCCCACAGCTGCACTGCTGTAGGCTCTCTGCAGATCCAGGTAGGCTACTCCTCCTGAATTCCCTGTGTCCATAGCTCTCCTCACACAGAAGGACAATAAATTTCTGTGTGTTCCCTGTTGCCTTGCTTCCCACACTTCAAGAACCCCTGATCCATGGGCCTGATTAGGCAAGTGGTGCGTCTGGTTTCCATGAGGCACAAGCTGTGGAATCCTCAGAAACCAGGCTGAAACAGCACTGAAGCCAGACTTGTTTCAGGAAGGAGTCTGTTTTGAATTATGCTTCCTATTAGTGGTAGATTTAAAAATTAGGGAACTATGAGTAAATCTGGAACTTAACAAGGCTTAAAATAGGCCTGGGTCACAAATCTTGATGACTGTGTGACGGGCTGGTCTTCACTGCAACGAGGAGGTCTTTAACACAAAAAGTAAGTAGAAAAAGAGTGACTCCAGAGTGACTGGAGCATGGGGGATAGGAAATAATAAAGGTAAGTTACTTCTTCCCATCTTATGTTCTGAAATGCAGGAAAAGTTTACACAAATGGTAAACATATGGAATAAATTATCAGGAGAATGATCTCAAAACAAAGACTACAACAGAGTTCAAGTGACATTTCTGGAACAGAAATGGATGGTGCCATAAAGTCAACACAAGAAAGCAGGATTATGATTAACCTGAAAAAGGGCAAGCAAATTAGACTACAAGCCATTTTCTTCTTCCTTATGGCAGCTTCCCAAGACTGCACATCTGAAATGTATAATTTAACATAAGCCCGAAGAGCCTTCCTTGCCAACTACAGAAAAATTAATCAAACATATTCTTGTACTAGATGAGTAGTAGGTATTCATACAAATAAAGAGGCATGATCTATTTATACACATATGAACCCAGATGCCTGGGCATGTTTATTATAGTTGAATTGAAATTAGATAACCAACATAAAAACCATTACACAACATTATACAGGTCAATTAGTTCACTGCTTGAGTTTCAGCCAGGCTGGCCATAAAGTCAGGTAATAAAGCTGCAATGCTTTGAAAACACAGATGTATTTAAAATGAGTTGCTCCATGTGATTAAAAGAGACGTGAGAGGTCAGGAGAACAATATAATCTAACACCACATCGACACTGCAGACTTAGTGGCCACAGCTACACCAAGCATAAGTAGAAAATTGTTTAATACCTGACTGCCACAGCCATACTGCAAGCTGTGCCACAAGTATTAATGCAATTACAATGGTATAAAGCTGAAATTTCATGAATGGACCTTCTTTTAATTGTTGTTTTTCCTACGCTGGTATGATATACAGATGTGCTAACATAACCACAGCTCTAACACAAACACTTTCTGCAGCAATAACATAGATAGAGCCAAAACCATCCAGGACAGAAACACATGCTAAGGGTTTACTTTGACTATTTCTACACTAAATATATTACATCACCAATGTGCTCCAAATACATACAACTAGGGATTTGTGGGAAAAACATACAAAAGCTGCCTCATAGGCAACACTCCAGCGAAGCTGGCCCTTCCAGCAGCCCAGCTGTGTTGCTTAGCAACAGCATCTCTTTTTGTCGCAGCTCACACACCTGTGCCAACAGACACCGATATGAACGGGCCTGTTCCCACTGCTTCAATGATTTCCTCAAGTTCCACGGCTTGATTTTGCTTGATTTTGGGACACTGGCACAGGTACGAGGCTGGGCTGCAGGCTGTGGCTGTCTGCCATCCTAAACCCTGACACTGGCAATGACAGAAAGTCGACAGGGACAACGTCGGCACCGCGCAATGAAAGAAGGACGGAAAGACGCCTGGAAAAAATTAAATCCCCAAAGCACCACCTTCCACATCCAGGGACCCAGCCCTGCCCGCCCCTGTGGGAGGAGAGGGGGACGCCAGGCGCTGGCTTAGTGGGCGGGACAACCAGTGGGTCAATCAGAGAGAGGCCTTGAGGCATTCTTATCCAATAGCCAACTTCTCCAGCCCTTCGGGGCGGAAGGCGCGGAGGGAGCCGGCGCTGGGCGCCACGTTTGGTTCTGGCGGGGGCGGGCCAGCGGTGCCCTCACACACGATGGCCGCCGGCAGCCACAAACACGGGGGGAGAGGCGTGAAGCGCAAGCGCGGCGCTGAGGGGCGGGGGGGAGCCAGCCGGCGGGAAGCCCCGCCCCCGCACTGTGAAGCCCCACCCCGTGCGGCGAAACCCCGCCCCCAGCGTGCCGAAGCACCTCCTTCGTGGCGGGAAGCCACGCCCCGATTCTGCTAGACTCCGCCCCCCAGGGCTCGCGGCCGTGCCGCCGCGGGAGGGGGGCGTGGCCTCCACTTCTTCCCCGCGGGGCCGGGCCCGGGCCGGTGCGAGCCGTCGAGCCCCGCCCGCCGGGTGTCCCCGGCCGCCCCCGCCGCCCGCACCATGTCCGACGCTCCCCGCATCCCCGGGGACGTCTGCAGCCTCTTGGCAGGTGAGAGCAGGAGGGAGGGCTTCCTTCCCGGGGGGCGGGCAGAGTGGGGGCCGAGGGGGGCGGGCCGGTGGGGGTGTGACGGGCCGGGGGAGCCGGGGCGTGCGGGGCAGCAGCCCCTGGAGCCGCGGCGGAGCGCGCCTCGGTGGGCACCGGGCGATCGCTTCCAGTGCACGGGTTCGGGGGGTTCTCTCCTTCCCATCCCCCCAGTTCCTCCTCCCCGGCTACTTCCTCCGCCCGTGCCCGTCCGTGGGGAGCCGCAGCGCTCCGGCTCGCTTCCCCGCGGGGAGGAAGGAGCGGGCCGGGCCCCCGTGAGCCGGGAGCTGACACCGCTCCCCAGCCGGGCGGTTCGGGGCTGCGGGCGCCAGCCGGGGTGAGGCGTTCGGGGGCTGCGCGGACTGGCGTGCGGGGCGTGTGACCGCCGGGTGACCGCGCAGCCATCCGGAGGAAGTCTCTGCCCCCGGGTGTGCTGGCAGGGCAGGCTGCCCGCATCAGCCGAAACAAGTAATGAACTTCCCCGCCGAACAGCTGAGGAGCGGACGAAAGGGCGGCTGAATTGCTGGGGTGTTGGCACATCAGTCACACACCTCTGACCGTGGCTGTCCATGTTCTCAGGATGCCTTGGAGCGTAGGGATGGGATGATTTCTTACCGTGAAAGGTTATAATGTTAGTACGGACTTCCGAATGCGAGTGGCTATCTTTTATCTCAAAGAACTAGTATTCAGGGTTTTTTAAAAAAATTTTTTTAAATTGTTGTTAATTAAAATAAATAGTATACTTAAAGGTTGGCTTTTCTGGTATCTTTATCAAAAAGTTTGGTGTCCTGAAGCCATTTTAATTTCAGTGGGACTCTTCTGAGAGCTACTGTTTCTGCCGCAGGAACTTGTGTAGCTGTGACTTTGCCATTCAAATTACCCATGCTTTTTGAAATCTCCCTTCTGAGGCCAAGCGCTCAATTACTTGGCTGGGCACCTGCCAGAGTCTAGTGCAGCTCATCACCTTTACAGACTGTTTTTTTTTTTTTTTTTTAACACTTTGATTGAAAGAGGTAATGCTTGAAACATTGCTCTCACCACATCTCATCTTCTGCCAACTGTCTGAAGTGTTTTATAACTGCAGTTTCTATGTTACTTGCATATCACACCATCTGTATTAAAAATTTGCATGGAAGGCCACTAGAAAAAAAAAAAAAAAAAAGGAAAGCTTCTCATGATTTCATATGATGGAATAGATTCTTAATCCTTCAGAAAAAATAATTACCCTTAGAGAACATTTCTAAATCTTGGTATTTTCTGTGGCAGTCCTGAATTCTGGAACTCATGGTCAGATGCAGGGCATATATGTTTGTTTTGGTGCTAATTTCACTGAGTGAAGCTCATCTTGAAACTCTTCAATGTTTTAAGTGCTTTAAATTTTTATTTTTGAGGGGAAGGATGTGATGCAAATGGAATCATTTGAGATGATGATTTCTTTCTCAGTCATGGTACCTCGTGTACACAACCTGTCCTTCCTTCCTTCTTCCCATCTTTGTCCAGTCTGCCACGGAAAGAGAGACACAGAAGTTTTTGTATTTTGAAGTGAAACAAAGAACACCTATTTTTCCTCAAGATGTAATGTACTTTTAGAGTCACTATGAGCAGCAGCCTAAGTTATACACAGGTATCTAATGTTTGTAGAGTATGTACAGCTTTAGCTTTTCTCATTTCTTTTTGTGCTGTCTATAGAACTGAAGTTAAGAAGGCAATGGAATGATTTACCAATGGTCTTTAAATATTTGTTTTATTATTACTACATCTAACTAATAGTTTGCATCTTTAAATTGTTACCCTCAAGGTTAACCTTGTAAGGTTATATGCTGTTAAAATTAAATAACCTGCTTATTTTTGAAAAATAAATAATGGCATGACTTTTTACAGTTTTTGTTAAACTCTCTTTTTTGAGGTGATCAGGCAAGTGCATGAAAGTTAGAAATGAGAGTAATCCAGTAATCTTTAATCCAGTAATCCAGTAAACTGTATGAGCAGTTCTTTCACTAATGTGTGTAGGATCTCACAGTCTTTTATGTAGTTTTCTTCTTTTTTTTTTGCTCAAGCTGTTCCTGTAGTGAGGATGTATAGTAATAGAGGAGGGAAGGAGGGTCTGTAGTATCTTTACTATTCATCAAGAAACTGTTACACCATACAAAGACCACAGTTAGTAGATAGTTATTAATTTCTGCATGCTCTTCTTCAAGGGTGCTTCTTAATGTATTATTTTAATGGCTCGCAGTTATTGATTCAGCACCTCTTTGAGATGAGGGAATATTGTTTTCCCATCGGTAAAATTAGTATAATAAACAAGATGTGATTGGGGTCGCAAAAAATAATCAATGGTGGAACAGAATTAGAATTCAAATTCACCTGCCTCCATGCTGTGCTGGTTTCTCCAGATAATAATGAGTTGGATGTCTATGTTAGTGGCCATTGCAAGTGCCAGGCACTTCTTCATATCAGGTTCAATTGAGAACGTGCAGCTAATGGGTAGCAAAAAGTGCTGAATTTTAGTCTGGTGTTCATGTAGCAGAGAGGCCCTCACAGGTGCAAAATCTCGTAAGTACTGTGCTCTTCTGCTCTTCCTCCTCTTCTTGGCCTTTTTGCCTATGATTTCCAACTTCTGCAACAAGTGGAGGAGCGATCATATGGATTTCCTTATCCCAGTTTACTCTTGATTGATGGTTGGAGTATGTCCACCCACCTTG
Organism: Melospiza melodia melodia; assembly: GCF_035770615.1. NCBI lineage: Eukaryota > Metazoa > Chordata > Aves > Passeriformes > Passerellidae > Melospiza > Melospiza melodia. Next base: position 34,228,667 of record NC_086194.1, on the reverse strand, counting down.
CTGAACAAGTAGGGATCCTACTGGAAAACCCACTAAGTGCTCCTGTAGTTAAACATGGCGATAATGGGAATAAACACACCAGGGGATGAATTAAAGTTGCACAGGAAATTTTCCGACTTGTGAGTGCTTTACTTTGAACCTAAACAATATTATATCTTTAACACAAAAACAAATTCTGTCGCACATGCTGGCAGGGTCATTATAGTTGCATATCAGTGGCGCTGAAATGTTCCAGGCAGAAGCACAGCTTGAGCTCAGGCTAACTGCATTAGTAGGAAACAGGAGGAAGCCGTTTCTGTAAAGTTGAAGGGGAAAGGTCAGTGTGGCAATAGACTTATTGCAGAGGATTATTGGGATTGCACAATCCCATCCTGTCTTCTCTGACTTGTTCAAGTGGTAGGGGGGAAACACTGGAGACAGAAACAGAGTCCTCTGGTCATGAGTTAAACTCCTGGTAGGAGGAGAGAGTAAGTTTGTTGCTCTCTTATCTCCCTCTTTACGCCTCGGAGGTGTATGGTAGTGTATGTAACTTCTTAAATCCCCACCTGCACTTACAGTCCCTGCACTTGCGGATGATGCTTGAGACAGTGGAATTCAGTGAAGGAAGCCCATCTCTGCTCTGCCTTTTCTTCTTTTGAAAAGGCATCGTCTGTTGTATTTATGTGGTATTTTGGTGGGTGTCTGGCAAAGTGGAATGTTTCTCTTTTTTGTCCCCTCAAATTGTAGCTGGTTGCATAGATTGTTGGAGGCCTTCTCACATCTATTTTTCCTTAGTAAGTTTTGACTTGTTCATAGCTGAGGAGGAGTTTGAAGGTTCCTTCTTCCCTCAAGGGAATATTTCTTCTGTAATGTAAACCAGACTGGTTTCTTCAGTCAACATGACTAGGAAAAAAATTCTTGAGATTTTTTCAGTAACAAATATTTAGTTTGAGATAAGACTTGATTATTTTTTCACAGGTTTTGATGGTGTCATGGTCATTAGATATGTGTATCATTTATATTTTTTCCCCAGTTCATATCACGTGACTGTAGTTTGGGTGATATTTCTTTGTCTTTTGTTCAATTTTCCTTTCACACGTGGCAGTATTTCTTGTTTGAATCTTCTGTATTTGTATTTTGAAAGTTACAAATACTTTTACTGTGAAAATGGGATAGAATTTTCTCTAGTTTATATGGAACCTTATATCCCATCTTAATATAATTTTTCTTGTTCTGTTAAGCAAAACTCCAAACCTAAATAGAAACCAATGTTCTTGCCCTAAGGATCATTTCTACCCAGATATTATTCAGTTTGTTTAAATGCTTAGTTGTATTGTCCAGAACACCTTTTTTCTGTGTGATTCCTCTTATTTTTTTCTTCAAAGTCATACTGTTTACCTACTTGTTTAGTTGCATCTTGAAAATCGCTTGCAGAAAAGGGCAAGGCAAGAAATCTACAAGACATTGGATCTAGTGCAGGAGTTGCTTACCTTTTATTTTTGGACTGTGCTGTTTATATTTACCCCAATCCCCAAAAAACAAACTGTCCATTTTAATTTTCCATGTCAGCTGTTTCTGGACTTTCTCCTTTCATGCCTGTCATAGCAGAAGCCTTCTGGGTACAGTGTGGCTCTTCTTTATTGATTGATTCAAATTTAAAAGCACACTGTTGTTTAAAACTTTACTCTTTTTAAAAAGTATCATTTCCATGTTTCCAAGGCTTTAACAAATTCCAGTTCTTGCTGAGGAATCCATCTGTACAAGATAAACCAGGGGAATTATTGTAGACATCTTTTAAGTAGACATGTATTTACAGCTTTGGTAGTATGTATGTGTTTCTGTAGTAATGGAGTAAGATTAGAAACAGTGAGGTGAAAAAAATGCACAGAGGGACTCCTGGTAAGAAATAACCTCCAGTGATTTGAAACATAGTTCAATTGTCTCTGCCATAAATTTGGGAATAAGTGTCATATATGGGTGATAAAAATGGCATAGGCTATTTTTTATATACTCATTATTCACTTAGTTTGTCTTTTTCAATTAACATGGAGTCTATCTTTCTCATCTGACTGGGTTTACGTTTCTTTCATAATCATATGTCAACAAACCACAATAGACACAGCATAATGTGGCATACAGTGTAAATCTTTAGGTTAATCCTTAACATTTTTTATTATAGTTCATTTGGAATCACTTTGTAACTTGATCATGATTTGTACTGGTGTGGTTTTTTTTCATTATATGCTTAATATGTTACAGCTCCATCTTTTCTCACCTCTTTAATATAGAGAGAGGATGCTCAACTACTCATCCAATGAGACTAGAGATAGATATATAACTATATGTATGTATAGTACTTGATTAAAATTTTTCTTTTTTAATCTTTTAAAAGACATGCTTTATCAATTTACTTCATTTGAGGAGTCTTAGCAATTTGTATATACTTCTGCTTTTAAAATCACTAATAAAACTGTTGACCGTCAACATGTTTCATTATACTTACTTTGTATGTGTCAACGCAGCAACATAACCTTGCTTCTGGGAATTTAGGGTAGAGCAATTTTTAAAGGCAATCCTTTCTGGGACTTAGCGCTAAAAGCAATGCTAACCTTATTGTTAGGCTGGATAAATGTGGTATTTTTAGACATCTTGAAGTTCAGTCACTTTTCTTTTACATCATGTGTTCTGTTTCTGATTAAGTGTATATATATTTAAAAGGCAATTTAGCAAACTCTGGAGAGGGACTTTAAAACATAGTTGTGAAGTTGGGGGAGAGCAAAAGCAAAGTCCTCCAATATTTCTTTATTTAAAAGAACAGGCAGTGACAGCTATTGCTTGGCAGTTTGTCTTCAGGCTTTTTCCCTATTAATGAATCGCATGACAACTTTGAAATCAAATTAATTAATTGCTTTCTGATGCCAGCCTGTGTAAAGCTGAAAGATACATGGCAGTCTGTTTAATATTGGTCACCTTTGGACAGTATGTGTGTAATAAATGTGCCTAGCTTGCAGCTATGTCCCAAAATCCTCTGGCCTGCTGTCCCAGATTCCCTGGCTGGCAGCCGGCTGCTGGCTGTCTGGGTGCTTGAGGCAGAGGAGAGACAAGGCTGGTGGCTGCAGGAATTGCTCTGCTGAGCTGCTGGTGCCTCCACATGGCAGTGGCAGTACAGCTGCCCTGTTATCCCCTGGAGTGTCCCTGGCCATAGGATGGATGTGTGTCCAGCCTCCCAGCCAGCCTGCTTTCTCCTTGGGCCGTGGGGCCTGCCATGTGCATGGAGATGCTCCTGTCTCATTGCTGCTTTCTGATTCCTGTCATTGGAATGGTGTCAACTCATCAGTTGATGTGTCCATGATGGAGTGATTAACTTCTTGGTAATGTGGTTGGATAACATCTTCGTTATCTGCTGGAGGAGGGGAGAAAGACCGACCCAGCGCATAGTCTTTGGGTGCCTCTGTGGGAATCTGCTTGGCCCACCCCGATTAGAAATTGAAGTAGTTCTGTCCTAAGTATCTTTGTTTATTAAGTGTGACTTATATTTACAATATTAAATCCTGTAAACAACAAATGTGCTATGATTTGTTATGCTTAGCACTCTTTAACACAGCACTTGCTTTGGGCTAGAAATTTACAATGTTCTTGAAAAATTCCATCTGTGTGGTTCCAGCCTTCATTAAAGGAAATAGCTCCAAAGTCTTTAAAACAATTAAAATCTTGCAGTGTTGTCTGTTTATAATCATTGAAGTAAAGACAACCATAAACTGTTTTAACAATGAAATGCAAAATAAATCTTAGCTTTTCTCCTTGTAAAAGGACTGTAGATGAAAATGAAATGACAATGGCTTTTAGCTTTTGACTGTTCTGTGAACTGGCACTCAAGTTTTGAACTGTATGAGCTGGGCAAAGTGGACAGAGCTAGGCTGATGTGTGACTTTCCTTTCCGGTCAGTTTGTAACCTGTATTGGCAGAGCAATTTGTGAGTGATTTATATCAATTGTATCTTTTGGTTTGGTAGCTTTTGTTCATTTCCTGCAGGCAAATAATTCCTCTGGGGTATGGTGCAAGCAAATTTAACATTACAAGCTTTAAGAAACAGAGCAACAAGTATGGACATTTAAGCTATCAAACAGTCTAACACACAAGCTTAAGAAAAGAGGTGTTAAGTAGGTTTCCAGTGTGTATTTTTCTTTGCTTTGTTTTTGTTTATTCATTTTAGTGTTTTTAAATTTATTTTTTTATTTTCATATTTTCATTGGGAACAGGTAAATGTCTGCAATGTGTGATACTAAATAGCTGGTCAATTCATTGGGAAAAATTTATGGGAATATGTCACTTGGTTTTTTTTTTTTTGCTCTTGGGTAACTGATTAGTTAAAGTGCTGTTAGACCAGAAATCTGTTCAAAGAGGTTTTCTTTCTGGTACTTATCTTTTATTCCTTTTAAAATTTCTTGATGGATCAGCTGCTGCTGAAGCATGAATAAGGTCTACACTGAAGTGCTTGTGAGGAGTAGTTTTGTTTTCTGTGTAGCATTAAACTAGTACAGGAGAGACCAAGTTGTGGATCATCCTGGAGAGGGGAGAGGAAGTATGTAACTAGAACATTGGTGAGAAATGGGCACATTTTGCTACTTCTCTTTGAAGTTTACTGTATTAAACTAGGATCTGCTGTACTGAAGTCCCTAGTTCTATTCTAATTCCTACATAAATCACTTTATGGAAGGTCAGAGAAACTACAGGAACATTTCCTTATGTTAAGGTAGTCCATATTCCTCCATAGTGTGGAAGTACAGGAAGTGAAGAGATGATCATAACTTAGATGACTTGCTGGCTTCTTGTCCAGAGAAGCTTAGGATGTTACTCATCTTCTGCATCTGGTACATCCTGGATGGATTTACAACAGTAAATTAAAACAAGATATATAACATACTGTATAGCTCTGAGTAGATAAGAAATATATATGATACAGTAAAACGTAATTTTCAGGTAAACTGCTTCTTTAGCATCGTGTGTTTGTCATATCTGTCTTTGTATTTTGGGGTTGTGATGAATCAAGCCATATGGTATCCCTGGACATACGGAAGTAATAGTGTTCCATGCTGAAAACAGTGCACCCTGACTGTGGGTACACCTCAGCTTGGAGAACTTGTTTCACATGCTCATGTGAGAGGGAAGCCATCCCAGGGATGTCTTCTGCAACTGCTGCTGTTTAGAAATGACAAACTTGTATATGCTTGCTCTGTTTCTGCCTCTCTCCTCCAACTCTGCCTATACTGAGAGTAAATGGAGCGTCTGCTTCTGCCCTGTCCTCCCATGGTTGAAAATTCTCTATTATTTCTGCTTTTCAAGTCCAAGGTTTTCTGGAAAACTACAAAATCTGTCAGCAATATAGTTAGTCCTGAAATTTTTGTATCTGCAGTATATTTTAAGCCAGAAGTAGTAATCCTTTTTAATAATCAACTTGTTTTCTCTTCCCCACATACTCCTTAATTGTGTTATTTCAATGTTTGTATTTGAATAAAGCTTTGACAGTCAGAATGTGAGATGGCAGAATTCTTACCTGGGTTGAACCTTTCCAAGAGGTAAAGAAGCCCACTGAGTTTAAATGAAGACTTCTGAATCCAAGTTTTGCGATTGATTAGTGTCCAAAGGTTACCATGCAAGTATTGCTCCTGATTTATAAACATGACTAATTCCTCTGAAATTTTGTATGTTGGTGTCTAGGTAGTACTTGGAAGCTGCTATCTAATTTAAAAAATAGATAGATATAAAAGTATGGAAAAATAAATATTTAATCAGGCCATCCCTCTTCAAGTGAAAGCTAGTTTTGTATTGGAAAATCCTGTTAGGTTTCATTGAGAGAAAAACTGTTGATTTGTTTTTAACTATTTTGATTTTTTTCTCTGAATAGTAAAAGTATAAGTTTTTTGACCTTAGTTTTGTAGTTTGTCAATGTCATTGGGTTCTGTGGGTTCTCCTCTGCCAGCTTGATTGGCAATTCCAATCCTTGTAATTTGTGAAGATGTGTACTTTTTTGTGGGTTGAAAAAAATCCCTGTTGGCATTCTTGGTCTGCAGCATAGAGGCTGTTGGGGGTATGTCTGGAGGATGCATTAATACATGTTAAGTGCCTTTCCTTCTGTCCTTTTAAAGAAGGAATGCCACAGAACCGAGTGAAGGTCTCCCCCATTCAGGATTGCTTTGGAAAATGTAATGGGAAGTTTCTCTGTCTTATAGAGAGAGAAGGATCAATGCTATTCTTCAGAACTCTAAAATATTGTAAAACATGAATACTTTTGCTGCACTTGGTGAGGACAGTAATCTAAAAATTTAAATAATAATCTAGTGAATTATTTGTAAAGAAGAACATTTTTGTAATAGCTGTGCTAGTGTTCTTGAAGGGTAACTTCTCACTTGTTTTCTTGCATCCTGTAATACAAAGGGTGGTATGTTGCTGTTTTATAAAGAAAAAAGCAGACAATTAAATTTTTCATTTTGGAAATCTGTGGTAAATATTCCTATAAACTTTTGCACGTAGACAGTTGTGTACTCAATTGGCTGTTATTTATGTTTCTGTATTAAAAGGGAATGTCTCATCTGACTGGAAAAGTTATAGGATTAAAATAATACTGTCTATATGCATTTGCATCTATCCAGAGAGAGCCAAGGTATATATATATATATACACATGTCTCTGTGTGTGTCTGTGGGGGTGGGCAGGCACTGTGAGAAGGTGTTTTGTTACCCACAAAGGCTTTCTCTTATCCAATGAGCAATTGTTACCCATACAGATGAGACATTTATTTTAACAAGGAGGATTTTTTGGTTGTTTCTCCTTTTCTGTTTTTGGGATAATTGTATGTTGAGTGGTATCTATAAGAGACTTCTAATGTTGTTTTTTGCCATTGTTTAGTCAATAAGGAAAACATACTACTGTGTTACACTCCCACAAATTCTATACACACTGCATTCTTTTTATCCTATTGAATGGATATTTACTATATTAAAAGAACAGTGGTAGCTTTTATGCAATGCTTTGTTTCTACATGACTGTATCATCTGAGTAAGAATTAAAACTTAGAGTGCAGGCTAGAGCCTTTGTTTGTGATTCTATAAGTGGAGGTGTGCTTAATTTAAAGTACACTGTTGAGCTGGTCTCCTTTGATATGGTTAATTTGCTTACTTAATAGTTTTCAGGATTGCTTTGGATATGAATCTTTAGTCCATCAGTGATTTCAGAGGCATTGTGGGAACACTTGAAAATACTGTAACCAGTAAGTGAGCTATATTACTATCTGGGTAAGTGTACTGCTGAAATAATAAATTACACAACCATCTTTGCAACTTGAACTTCTGAAATAACATGGCAGTAATATATGCATAAAGGCTATTTCCATGTTTTAGCTTTGTCTTTTACTTTAGGTGATGGAAAGTAATTGTTATAGGACTGCAATTTATTAGGACTTACGTAGCATAATTAAGTGAGCAAGAATCAAATGTCACCATAGGATTTGCTGTGCTAAGCATAAGTAGATAGAGAACAAATGTATCCCATTTAGAATCTAAAATGTCTGTTAACTATTCTGTGAGTAGGGCTGAAAATAATTTTCTTATTTTTTTCACAGTAGTATCAGGACAAGCTCATTACAGCAGTATTTTTTCTTTTTTTGAGGTGTATTTATTTTCTTCTTTTTTTAGATGTTGAAACATTTGTTTCCCAAACACTAAAAGGAGAAAATCTATCCAAGAAAGCAAAAGAAAAGCGTGAAGCTCTTCTTAAGAAGATAAAGGATATTAAGACAAGGTAAGCGAACTTCATGGCTTTAATATGTTAGAAAGTCACTTACTGATATCTTAAAGTTTTATGCAATCTTTTATTAAACATTAACCATATTAACGATTAAAAAAATCTGTTTAGGTACTGATTTTTTCAAAAAATCTGTATGGGTTCAAGTCTTGTCTTCTCAAAGCTGCTACAATTTAGTAAGAAATGGGATCAGAATGATTTGTCCCATTTGAGTTGTTTAATATTCTGAAACCTGATTGCAAGTTGGGCAGAGCTTGCCTTCACCTCTGCTTTTGTAAGATTCACTAAAACATGAGAAATAAAATGTATTGAGGATATGAATGAGCTCCCTATCACCATGCTCAGCTGGTGTAAGACAGCTGTGTGTTATCTCCTAAGCATTCCATTGATGGCATGCTTCTGTCCCTGTGGCAACTTGTTTATAATTTCAAGGACAGCACAATCATCTGGTGAGGGCGCTAACTGGAGGGAGACATGAGATGTGTCCCAAAATCTTGTATTTGAAGTTTTGTGTTCTTTTAATTCAGGCTATAAATGCTTAGGGAACTAGCTCTCCCTCATATTCTCTTTTAAGAAAGTAGTATTTTATCTATTTATTTTTTCTTTCCTGGGTTTTCCATTCTGGGTTATTGAGTTAACTGTGACTGTACAGATGACTTGCAGATACAGTGTTACTGACTTTTTTCTTGACTGACTGATGCTTTTTTGGATGAGGAAATATCAAAGAGAGGGAACCTGCATTTATGGGCATATTGACACTGAATCTGTTACTATTCATTTATGTGACCCCATGGTTTCTCATCTTATTTTAATTTCTAATGCCTTCCTCATTTCCTGTAATATTATTCACTGTTAGCAGTGTTTTGCTTTTCATGCAGGCTACAAAATACATGCACATTGTAATCTTCTTTGATTTTAACGTCCCACATGTTGGGCTGTGTTACTGCCACTTGCTACACTGGATTTCTTAGATCTGGCCTTTTATCTCTGTTTGCATTTCTCAGTTTCTTATCTCTAGTCCGTTCCTTTCTCTGCTGCTCGTTTCTTGCCAACATCTCCTTATTGACTAAACTGATATCTTTACTACTGCTTATTGTTCATAAAGATGATCTTGGCAGCTGCATTTTATTTGCCAGTTAGTTCTTAACCCATGAATGCTTCTTGAATGCCATTCTACATAACTCTGTCCTGATAATTTGTCTGTATCATCAAACTGTATTATGTGATTATTTTAGTTTCTGAAATACTAAGATTTAGCTCTGAAGAAACAGTGTATAAAAGGATGTTTTCTCTCTGGGATGAGATTTTTTTTGTTTTGTAGGCATTATATAAATTGAGATCTCCTTATTTGAAAAGGAAATCCTATTTAGGCATGCTTTAACTTTTATCTTTCTGGTTAATTATTAATATATTTTCATTTGGATTTCTGTAAATTTACTGTAGCTATAACCACTATTTTTGATTTTTTATTTAGTTTCCTATCGAACTACTGGTTTATTTCAAAATATGTTTAATGGTTCTACTTGTGCACAAAAATTTGTGGAGTTTGTTAACACTTAAAAGGTTTACTAAAATTATAGATGCTTTTGTGTGTTTTTATACCTTAAGATATCTGAGCAGATGTGTGTTACAAGAAAAGGCTGCTCAGTCTGGATTTGGTTTTGTTCAAGTCTTCGTTGAAGTGATTGGGGATTCTGTCAGCTGCAAAGGCTAAAGGAAAACTGAATAAATACTTAAAGCCAAAGATAAAGACTTCAGAATTTTCAAGGAAAACTTGCAGCGCTGAGTCTCAACCACAAAACTTGCTGAAAACTGATTGCTGTTCTGTGCCACGTTCTCGTGTGCCGTGGGCTTGCGAGTGTGCGTTGCTTTATGACGTTTCTTGTTCTGTTTTTTCCTGCAGCTATCCTCAGGAATTCCCGGAGAAAGGTGAGTCTCGTGGGTTTGCGAGTGTGCGTTGCTTTATGACGTTTCTTGTTCTGTTTTTTCCTGCAGCTATCCTCAGGAATTCCCGGAGAAAGGTGAGTCCCGCGCCCCTCTCCCCGCCGCTCCCGCCGCGCTGCGCTCCCGCGGCCGCGCGAGGCCGAGGGCCCTGGCGCCCCCTGCCGCGGCCGGCGGGAACAGCGGCCCGAGCGCCCGGGGCCCGAGCGCGCAGCCCCGCAGCCCTCGCTGACGGCAACGCTCGGCTGGAAATGCAGCTCGGGATGTCCTCTGTAATGCGGCTCGTTATGGAGCTTATTTGTTATAAATTTAGTATAAATGGAGCTTTGTTAGCAAGAGTGCAGCCTTGCGAAAGACCATGTGATGTGCGGTTTTTTTTTTTCCCCCCAGAGGAAGTGAATGCAAAGTAGCCTGCTTAGGAGATGGAATTTTAGCAGAGGTTACTTATTTCAGCCTTTTTTCTTAACGTTGCAAAAGTCTTCAATTCCATAGTGATGTTTCTTTAACCTTTTAATAGGATCATCTCGTGGCAATATGATATTGGCTTTCGATCCACACTGGATGAATGTTTTCATAGTGCAGCGGGAGCTCAGACCTTTAGCTGGAGAGGAGATGATTTAGTGTGCGAGTAATGAAAACTGAAGTGTGGGTTATCTATTGTCTTCTAGTGGAGTTTAAACAAAGCTGCAGAGTTCAGTTTAGAGAAGACTGAGGGGCTTGTTGCTACAGTGTTCTGTTCTGTAACTAAACCTGGAAGGGCTCTTATTTCCATGATGCTAATTCTTGAGGTCATGACCTATAGCCTGTGGACGCTGGTATGAGGGTCACAGTGCGAGGTCAAAAAAGCCTATGCAAAGCTTCACTTTTTACAGTGGTTGAAGAAGTGTCTGTTTCTGGACAAGGAGGTTCAGATGTGTGGGCTGCAGCGTGCCTCCTGAGAAGGTGAAAATATGTAAGTCATATTAGGCAAATAATGTTGTAACAAGGCACAACAAGTTCATACATTTTTTATGCCTGTTTAAATCAAGTTATGCAGCCATAACAGTTCAATTGAAAGGGACAGTGCAACTTGAAACTTCCCAAAGATTCAAGACTGCCAAGATTCTGTAAATTGCAACTATGTGATTGTTTAAAAATTGTATTACAGTAATTTGCTATTTTTTTAATATTACAGCTCGGCTCTGCTACAGAAGATAAAATGTAGTTTTCATCTTCTCTTCACTGTCCAACAGAACTGAGTGAGGGAAAGTAAAATGTTATTTTATTAAGAAAAGTACTAACATAAAATTAGGTGGGGTGGTTGTTTCATTGCGGACCTATCTTACTTTGAGAGAGCATGTTTTTGAACATTTAATAACTTCCCTAGGCTCTGACTGTGTAATAAGTGTGGGAGATGCCTACAAAAAGCAGAGTTTGCATTTACTGCTTTGTGTAATTTGAAGGTCAAGAAAATTCTAGTCTATTTACTTTCTTCATTGGTAATTTGATTCAGAATTTCTTTTCCAGTTCAACAAATTATTAACAAAAATGAGATTTCATTATCTCTAGCAAAATGGATTATTTGATTTGTATAGTCTGTAATTGTTACTGCATAACTTGCTGTGATTTCTGTGAAAATTATATTCAGTCTTATTCTTTTTATTACAGTACATTTGATTATTAAGCAGAATATATTGCCTTGTAAAAAATTCTCGTGATGTCTCTCTGGTTCAGGTTGTAGAACTGTGTAAAAATGCTGAGGTGTGTGAACACTCACACCTTAGTTTTCAGTATTTTTCAATAAAATGGAAGTTATACTATTGCTTTCTGCAAGCAAGGGTACATCCCTCCAAATTAATGTGCATTTGCTGCATACAGGAGTATAAAAAATTTACAAGAAATAGGAGCCTGCACTTACTTGCAAATTATTTAAGGGAATGTGAATCAGGGGTATGAGTTGTTGGTCCAGAGTTCAAGAAGTGTGTGCTAAACTTTATTTGGTTGTGTCATTCTTACTTTAGGACTGTACAAATTAGGCGTGACTTTTGTAGGTGTAGAACAAAGGACTCACGTGGAGATAAGCAGTCAGATTCTTGGCCAGCTCCTAGTGCAACAAAGCAGTGGCAGCAGCTGAGGGAGGTCAACTTTTGTGCCCATTTTCATACCTCTCTGCACACCTAGACATTTGAAAAATGGAAAATTTGGAAAGTATTGAAAACTCAGAAGGCTGTGATGGTCAGTTCCACCCCCTCCAGAGAAAGAAGAAAGACATCAACATATAAGGTGAAAAAAGGATAATATATTTTAAGAAAAAAAAGGAGGGGTGGGAGCAGGAATTTGGAAACTACCCTGAAAAAAGTTAGGAAGAATAAAAACTACCGTGTGTATTTAAACTCCATATTTACTAAGCTTGCTCTTGTAGTAGCAGTCACTCCATTTTTAAAACGTAAATAAAATAATCACTGTTTTAGCTGAAAGGAAAGGTGAAGAATGGTACATGCTGTCAAGGTATGTTATCATGATATAGCAGTTATCCTACATCAGCTGTTTTCAAGAATCTTGTGAGTTGTGACCTGTGATCCTTTCAGAGGCATCCAGAAGTATTTTTGGAGGCTGAAAGAAGTGGACTAACACTTTCAAAATTCATATACTTCCTGTAGGACATAATGATATTTGACTCCACTCTCAAACAGCGTCTCCTTTGGCTTGTGAGTAGTTCCACAAGGATGTGTTGTGGGCATACTTTCCACTCCACTCTCTTTCATCACTGAATGTTTTGGAAGCCACACTGACTTTTCACGTAGTGACTAGCAGGTTTTACTAAACTATTTGTAAACACTTCTTTTATGGGCTGTGGCCAATAGCATAGAGAATCTTGCCTATCCATGAGGATAAAGCAGGGAGGTGTGAAAGATTAACAATAAAAAAGTAATTGAAGAGCATGTGTGCAAGTAGAACCAGGCTCCTTCAAACTATGATCCCCCATGTGCATCTCACTCAGAAGGTGCATACATATTTCTTTGCAACCAGATTGATGAATTTGAGGACTTTCTTGAATCTCCCTAGAAAGAAGCCTTCTGATGTTGTCTGTCAGGTCAGTAAATATGCTGACAAAAGCAGCTTTTTGTCTATATAGACTGAAAAAAATTGAAGCTTTTTAGGAGAAGTGGGTACATGTGCAAGTTAAAGACACAAAATTAATTGTATGGGAAAATATTTAATTTTTGTTTGTGGTGTTTTACCTGATTTAACACTGACTTTTACAGTTAAGTGTGTTGTTAATTTATGGATAAAGAAAGTCCATGTTGTTCTTATGACCAAAAATGAACAATTATATTTATGTCCAATCCCCTGGTCTTTCATCAGATTTATTTTTTAAGTTATTAGACATTTATGGTATCTATTTTATTCTTGAATTGAAAAGCTCTGTATAAATGTCTTTCTCTTAGACACTGCTGCCTTTTTTCCTTTTAATTTGAAATATTTGACTGTTTATTTAAGCAGTTTAAGCAAAACTAAAAAGCTGTAGTCACACTCAGCGACCTGTTCTAGGTCTTGGAATTGGGAAAAAATTTGAAAACAAAGGTAATTTGCATACAAAATTGGGTTCATTTTTTTGGTAAGACTAATATTCCACTAACATTATAAAAGTCTTAACTTTGTCAAAGATTCTGACTTAATACAGTTTTTGACATTTCTCTGTTTTGAGATTAATTGAATCAATACTGTGACTGCCAAAATGTTTAGTTAAAAGAACCTTGTTTTCAGTTTATGCTAAAAATAGTGCCGAAGTTGGCAGAAGCAGCCTAAGCTCTAGAAGCTGTATTTGTGTTTGAAGTTCAATTGCCATCTGTTCTATGCATTTATTTTAGTAAAATACATATTTTTACTCACTTTTCACAAAATATTTTGGCTCAATGTTGAAAGTGAGACACCAGAAGTGCTAGCCAAATCGAGTCATACTATGGGAATTTGCAGAACCAGTTCCCCAGAAAGCACTCGTTGCACCTCATATGTGATCTGCAGCACTAAATTATGTAGAAAAGTATGACATGACATTTTCTAACTAGCACTTTTCACTCTGATAAAAACTGATGATGGTCCACTTTTGTTTTTATTTCACTGTAACATAATAAAGGGCAAAACTGTGTCTCTAGAGCACTAGTGTTATTCACAGTGTAATTATGGGGAGCACCTGTAAGAAACCTTTAGATGACTCAGATGCTTCTGGCTCTTGGCAGAGCAGAGTGTGTCTGGAGCCCAAGACCTCTGCTTCCTGGAAATAGTCAAGCTGTTAGAGTAGCACTATTTGCAAGGGATTTGATTTTGTTTTTTTTCTTTTCTTTTCTGTTTTTGTACAGGGGTTGTTATTTCCTTTTTATTTTTTCCCCCTCTGTGCACTCTTTTTCAGGAAATGGCAGCAAGTAGAAGTCCCTTTGGACTTCAGAAATGGAGTCAGTATCTTGTGGTCACCAGAGCTGCATGTGCACACAAGTTCTATATTTTAACACACTTGAACTTTTTAGTCAAGAGCATAAATACATGGTTAGTTTTTAACCATAAATGGGAAAGATATGGCTTAGTTGTTACCCAGTTCTTTGAGGATCATCATGACGTATTTCTGGAGAGACCATCATTAAAAATGTGCCAAATACCACTCTGTCCCAGAAGTCTGGGAGGGTTCACTGCAGGCATGTCACTGTGTTGTCCCTTTCAGCTACACACAGCTGTTATCTTTGAAGTGTCCACACCAAGTGCAATTTCAAGTAACATGACATACCAGTGCAGCACAAAATGGTTTTGGCCTGATATGCATCATAAGAATGAGATCTTAAGAAAGAACTTACAATTACAGATCATAAGAAAGGACTCATCAAGCAAAAGCTGCAGTTGCTTTTCTTGCTTGAAGCACATTTGCTTGCACACTTAATGTTGTTTTCTGTATTGTTTTAAGAATTAGCTGTTAAAGAGTTTCTACTTGACCTTTACAAAACAAGCCATTAAAAATCATCATGTTAATAGGGGACTCTAGAAGGCCCTTCAGGAATGAGTGTGTTGGAGCAGACTGTATGGCAAAGCATGCATTGAAAAACTGATTGTCAGAAGAATCCAGTCTTGCAGGATGACTGGTGGATTGGGTCAGTAGCATCTTAAAAATAGAGGATGCCCCTATCAAGGGGCTAAAGTATACCCCTGCCAGCTTGAAAGCAGCTTTGTCTACTTGTTCTTATGAAAAACTGAGTAGTGAGAACCTTGCTTGGTCTGCTTGATGCCTTCATCCAGTCCTTTGTTTCATGGGTTCTTACTGCAGCAGAGATTGGACAGGATGAACTGATTTCAACCTGCTGTGACTTGGGACCTTCTGAAATGGCAAGAAGCAGGGTGGTTTGACCTACATGTCTTTTTATTTTCCTGAGTTGTTTTATTTCTCTTATACTTGAGCAGTTTTAATGCATCATTCTGTCTAGACATTTTTAGAAATAAATTGAAAGTGTTTAGTTATCTGAGGATGTGAGCTAGCAAGTTTCTTTCAGAGACATTGGCTGAAACATCTTGCTTGCTTTTTTTCAGAGTAAGTGATGGAAACAGTATCTTTAATGCTTAGGAATTCTATGTTATAATCGCAGTGTTGAAGAAGAAAATGAATTATTGGGGGAAAAAAATCTGAATTTTTTAAAAGCTAAATTCTTACAGTGTAATATGGTCCTACTCATTATATAGTACCAACTAAATTTATTGGAAGTCTTCAGAACAAGGGGTAGGAACTGAAGTACAGCCCTTGTTACAATGAAGAGAGTTTGTTTTATGCTCCATTCCTAATGTGGTAAACTTACCCTTTGGTATGCATTATTTCCTGAATCAATAAATAAGCTGTAATGGAAAACGTAGCATTTAATAAGGAATGACATTGTATGGGTTTTTTTTTTACAGACATCATAAAATATTGATTCTGCTGTCAAACCTGTAGGAGATTAGTTTAACTTGGAGAAACTAGAGAATAGGGTCAGTTCACGTACATATTTTTGTTATTGTGACTGTTAAATATCTATCATTAATTAATCTATTTTTCCCCAACTTCCAGATAAATCATGCTATTTTGGGGAAACAAGAAACTATATTAATGAGCATCAACTCCATAATTATACTTGTGGCTGCATAACAGGGACACAGTCGTGTCATTTCTTTAGGCAATAACTTTTGCAAAGAAGTATTTTTAAACTGGTCATTAATTTTATGACCATAGAAACGAGATGCAAAATTTATGCTGTTGTCATTGGCATGGGTTCAAGGCACTACTGACATTATGTGTGATTGTAATGGAATGGCTGCCAACTAATGAGTCTATAGACATTTTGTTTGAGCATGCTTTGCTTTTAGATGTTTGATTAGGCAGCAATGCTTTCAATTATGCCTGCAAATTGTATTGAATACATTTACCTGATGCCTATTGTTGCTTTGTAGTTCGGTTTTCTATTACATAAGTGCAAGTTGAATGCTTTTCTTTAATTTATTGATGCTTTTTGGGTGTATTTTTAGATACTTGGCACCTGAAGAGAATAGTGGTTTGTGCTGCTCAACACTGACTCCTCTGACTGTTCAAGGAGTAACACATGGAGCTTCAAATGCAATTCTGACTGCTCTTACTCCATAGGTGGAGTATAAACTTCAATGCAGCACATTGATGGAGGAGCATGTAAAGAGGAGAAAGGGCAGAGATTGCTCAGAGTGGAAATGTAGGAGACGACATAGGATCAACAGGAAGCCTCTTTGTGAACTGTCAGGAGCAATTTCTTTGTATATTGACAGAATACAGTCCTAAGATATCTTTTAACCCTGACAAAACTAGGAGGCAAGAGCCCCAAGGTTGATACCAGAAAGCACTCCTTTTATGCCAGTCCATAAACACATTGTGAAATGTTGCCTGTTAAAACTCCAGAGCATAATGAGTCAGCTTTCTTATTGAAATGCCTGCAGTTCTTCTGTACAAATTAGATTATTGAAGAATTGTATTTTTCAGTGTATAATATAAATTGATGAAAACTATTATTTATTTGCTGCTATTTTTCTTTGCTTTAAAATAAAAAATGGAATATTTTTTGGTTTAATCTAGTCCTGCATGTGTGCAGGTTGCTTGTACCTCTATCCAGAGTCTGCCACCTATTCTCCTCATTTTTCATGTAAAGTGTGGATAGCTAAATGTAGTATTGTATGACATAGGATTTATATTTTGGTTCTGAGTGTCTTTCTCAGTGAGGGCTTTTTTTATGGAAGTCTTCAAGCCTTCTTTAGAATTTAAAATCTAGAGAATGCTTTGACAAATGTAAAGAGAATGCTTTGACAAATTTCTTTCTTCATAATACTCTCAACACTTTTCTTTTTTTGGTTGTTTTGTTTTAAGAGCATTTTGAATTTGGATATTCTAGACATGAAACAGAAGCTTGTTTTATTAGGAATCTACATTCGGTGTTGCTATGTTTTTTGTTGTTTCAAATACAGTATATAATTTTCATGCCACATGGCAATTAAAGCCCATATAGTCCCTCACTCATTTGCCCCTGCTGGGATGGAGGAGATAATCAGAAGGGTAAAAGTGGGAAAATTCATGGGTTGATATGAAGTTGGTATAATAGGTAAAGCAAAAACTGTACACAGAAGAAAGACATAACAAGGAATTCATTCATCACTTGCCCAGGGTAGGCAGGTGTTCAGCCATTTCTAGGAGAGCAGGACTTCATCACAAGTAAGAGTGACTTAGACAAACATCTTCACTCTTAATGTCTCCTACTTCCTTCTTTTCCCCCCAGCTTTATATGCTGAGCATGGCATCTTATGGTGTGGAGTATTCTCTTGGTCAGCTGGGGTCAGCTGTCCTGGCTGTGTCCCCTCACCACTTCTCATGCACCCCAGCCCACTCACTGGTGTGGGGGTGTGAGAGGAAGAAAAGGTGTTGACTCTGTAAGCATTGCTCAGCAGTAACTAAAACATGCCTGTTTTATCAACACTGGTTTTAGCACAAATCCAAAACATAGCCTGATACCAGCTACTGCGAAAAAACTTAACTCTATCAAAGTCAAACCAGCACAATGATAGGTATATGTATGGTATGCCCTAAATATGTATATAGGTATTGAAAATTCCCTTGTTCCTAGGTCATCTGGCTTTTATATGAAAGTAAAGGACAAATGTTTACTGATTTTGAAATCCTAAGTGTAACTGGAAAATGGTAATATGGTGACTTAGTGGAAGAGCAAGATAACAGTGCAGCTTTGCAAACTTACATAATTTATTATGTGTTGCTGAGTGGGACAAAATGCTCTGGAGATGTTCTTTCTATGTGTATACTCACCTACTTGTCATCCACAAGTCTTCTCATTCAAATATACTAAGGTTTGCCATTCAGCCCATGAATTATATGTGCTGGAGTGTGGTGTTTCTGGAATTGTTTTCTTCTAGAAATACAGCCTAATATTTTAAATTTATGCTGGCACTTTCATGAAGGTTCAATGATGACATGTTTATGCATAGCTAATAAGAGGATATTTTAAATTGACAACCAGGGCTTACACATACACATATATCCTATGCATTCTAGTACTAGTAAAAGTTTAGGACAGGAAACAGTGGAACTTTTGGAATGGAATGGAATTTTGCCATTATATTGTGTTTGCCCTTTTTAGATGGAGTGTATAATCTAATACAGATATATATAGGCAAAGAGAGACAGGCACCTGATCTCTAGAATCTAAGTGTAAAAGATGATCATGCTGGTTATAAATGAGGCATAATATTTTCTGTTCATGTTCTATCTGTTCTGTGTTTTTCTATTTGGAGGAAAAGGTGAGTTCTAGAGAGAAATAATTTACTTTTGATTGGTTTGACAGGTGTGATGAAGTGCAAATATTTTGATCAGATTAACACGATGACTGGAGTGCTACTGGGAGAGGACTGTGTCAAAAATAGGTTGGAGTCAGGTTCAGATTCAGAGCAGTTGTTAAATGGCATGGGAGCTTGGGAGGAAGCTTTCCTAAGTAAAGCATACTAAATTAATGAAGGGAAAGCCTAGCTAGTGTTTAACAACCTTTGAATGTAAAAGAACTCCAGCAAAACAAATTTCAGATATTGTTGTTTTTACTGCATGGAAAACTTGCTGCTTTTTACAAACAGTCATGGAGCTTTCTGTCATAGTCTCTGACTTTTCTGTATATTTCCATTATTAAATGGGAAGGGGTAAAACTCAGCCATGGTTAGGCAGTCCTACTGAGGAATGCAATTTCTGCACCTGTGAAGAAGAATATTTTCACTATGCATGGGTTTATTTTGGATTCTTATAAATTAGTTTTCTGATCCAGTGCTCCAAAAGGGAGCACATAAATAGAGAAGGATATTTGGATGTCTCTGGAAAGCCTTTTGTGTTGTATACAGCAAAAGGCAATGCTTGAACAATTTAGTGTTACATGATTGTCAAGAAATTTGAGGGCTACTTAATCTATTGGAGCATCAACTTTAGGATTCTGGTCTGATGATTTTTGTCATATTTAGGTTTTTCTCCTTAACAAAGATTTTTTTTTTTTTTTTAGGAGCAATGTAGTTTGTTATTTTCCCCCCTCTTCATTGCCTAGATGTGTTAAGCATATCTGAGAAAATATGCTGAGTTTCAGGAAGAAGTTAAATTTTGCCTAATTAGGTGAAAGCCTCAACTAATATTGATTTCACTGTATCCTTCCTAGACCTTCTCGCTTATGCATGACACTGATCAAAGTGCATCAGATTAACTGATTTTGTAGATTTTGTATCTATTGTAGCAGGGCTCTCAGTTGGGCAAGAAATTCATTTACAGAATGCCTCATTAAGCCACAGGTGATACCAGGTGCTGCCAGGAGGCTATTCCACTTCTGGTTTCATGGCAGGAACACACACAGAGTTTTTGCAAGGCAGTGCCTAATTACAGTGAAGAAAAGTAAAAGTGGGCAGAGGTCACTGCTGCCAACAGTGGTTAGGCATTTCCTGGGAGGGAAATTGCTGCCAGCTCCATCCTGCACTAGGACAGGCAGAACTTTGGAGCCTGGTGCTCTCCTTTATTCCTTCTGCCAGTGTTTTCCCTTTCCTGCCTCTTTGCTGTGGTGTTTCTTTCCCCCATCGTGAGAAGCTGCCAGCTGTGCCGTGCTGGGAGCAGGTTCATTATACGACAGCGTTTAGGGAAACTGCTCCAGCAGCGTTTACACATCGGGTCAGAAGGTAACCCTAGAATGGCATCGCTCACAGCTGCGCTGGAGCCTGCCAGTGTCCTTGAGAAATAGGACTTTTTCAGTTCCAGATAGGAATTAATATCCTCCTGGCTATTGGAAATACTTTTATTCTGTGTGTTTGTGTGATAAGCTATTTCACTAGCAATGTGTATTGACTTTTACAGAGCTGGAAGATGAGGAAGAGTCAGAGAACTCTCTTTCTTCGCCTCCTGATAGCGTCTCAATAGCATCTGACCGATATGATAAAGAGGATGAAGCCCCTTCTGATGGTATGTGACACTGTTTACCTTTCAAAGTACTGGATTTGCCAGTTTGCTATGAGCTGATGTAATCAGATCCTTGTGATGCGAATGTTAGCGCTGGAAAACAGATAAACAGATAAGCAGCGCAGCTGAATGCTTTTCTTACCTTTACAAGAACCTTTAAAGGAACTGAAGAGCTCTCTCTAGTGGTCCTAGAGCATAGTGAAGCTGTCTCAAATTTACACAGTGTTTCTCAACTCACGTTTTTTGATAACAAAGCATCTTCTGTAGATACATATGTTTTTAAAGATAGATCAGTAGCTAAACCAATGTGAATATTTGTAGTAACAAATTGTTTGTTAATTCAACATTATCAGATTCTTGCTTAATTTTATTTTGCTACTTAATGGCTTAATGTATTATTTATCTAATAAATAATGAAACAGTTTATGTGATTGATATTTTTCTGCAAACTCCATGCAGAATACGTTCATAAAATATTAAATTAATTATTCCTACAGTGTTTCCTTCCATTAAGACAGTGTTTTGTACAATGTTTTTGTTATATAAATTTTAAGTTTGGGTTTGCATTTAGGAAAAGTCCACACTTCATAGCTGTTTTCCATGTTGTTTTATTTTGTATTCTTTAAGTTCAATGCTAAATGTGACTGTTCTGAAGACATGAACAATTGAATATTTCAACAGTTAACAAGCTTGCTTTAGCATAGTGTCCATATTTTTGAGATTAGTTTATTGTATACATAATATAAACATCTTCTATGGATAATATATGGCAGTAAATTAAATATATGTACAAATAAATTAATGATGTATATTAATTTGTGGCACTGGAAGTTAGATAGACTTACTAGTGAATGATGTTTTCTGACATGATATGATGATCAAACTGTGCAGCTCCATCTAGAAATACAATTGCTGAATGAAAATATGCTTCCTGCAATGTAGCACTCCACATTTTATATTATCCAGATTATTCCCTTTGGAAACATAAATTGCTTTTATGAGGTATAAAATTATGTCTATTGCAGAACAGGGATAAGTCAAGTACATGCATAAGTGATAAACCTTCTAACCACTGATTCAGAATAATGCATTTTTTTTATGTCCAGAACTCTGTAAAATGTATAACAATAATAATCACACTTTTTTTTTTTTTTTTAATATTGAGCTTATTGCATGTTGGCAGTCTGACCTTCTGCTAAAAAAGTAAAACTAGGCCTTTTTGCTCTCTGGTTGAAATGTAATTATCAGTCAAATTGAGTATGGCTTTTAGAAAACACAAGCTAATTTTCAAAACTACAGATGAATGCAACTTTGTGTGTATTTATTTTTGCTTACAAACATAATCTTATCATTATTTCTAATTATAACTTAATAACATCGTACTGATTGCATAAAGGGTATGTGACAAAATTATATGACTATTTAATAGGAGGTATGATTATAGAAATGTTTCAAAACACTTAATCAAAAGAAAAGTGATAACGTTCATAACCTAAATAATGAACGGCTGGAGAATGCTGATGCAAGAGTATGTGAAATACTGTATGAATTTGTACAGATGGATGATTAATTTTTAGCCTGTTTTGGAAGTTATGAGAGGAGGTATAATAGCTGCTCAACAATATCTTGACTAATTCATACCAGTTTAGGTAGAAATATAGAGGGTACGATTCTTTTATATTTGAGGTGATTTTACCTTGCTGGTCTTTCTGTATTTTATGATAAATCCTCTTTAATTACCTAATGGGAGTGTAACATGGAGAAAATTTGAGAAAAAGTGAAAAAATTCTGATCTCTAAATACTTAATTTATTGGAGTATACAGTGTTCCTCTTTTTCTCTTTGAATGTCTAATGTGTCATTCTAAGACCGTTTTGATTTTAATATATATAATCCATCATTCCAGTCTAGCCACCTAGCCTGTGTATGAAAATATATGTTGGGAAAATCTTATAAGAGGTGGATTGATCCCCAGAGGTGCCATTTGTTTCAGTTCTAATAGGCATAAATGGGTTTCTTGAAGCTTAATACTGTATTTTAGTTTTTTAGCGGTCTGTTAATGTTCCATATTTAAATCCTACTCAAGGAACTGGGTCTGTAAGATGGTCTGTAGATGTTGATTTTGTATAATTACCAGTTTAATTCAGCAGGGCTCTGTACAGATCTAAAACCTGATTTGTGTAGGATCAAGGCTCTCAGCGTTAACAGAGGGCTCTATCTGTAGGTAACCAAATTGAGATGGTTTTTATTTATGTTTGAGTCCTTTTCTATTTTTATGTAAAACCTTCTACATATATTTTCTGCTAAAAAGCCCCAAGGCATTTCTCTTTATATACTTGAGTTAGGCTGCAAGGTTTGTATGACTTGCCAAAGTGTCGCAATTTGACTTTGCGGCATTACTGTCAAAACATAATTTGTGAAGGCACACGCTTGGTAACAGATAAAGAATTAGTGTATTATGTGTATGTTACAGTCATTGTAAAATCCTGGAGTTTTTGTGTGACCTTTGTCTAATGGTGTATTAATTACAAGAGGGATAATCCATTTAACAATAAGTATGGGATAACTAAATTAGCACAGGTCACCTAAAGGCCTTTTGTCAAATCTGATTGTTATGTTGTCCTTTTGACTTTTACCTTATGGTAGGCACTAACAAAGTATCTAAACTTTGATGGATTATAAACTCTAAACATGATATGTATTTTTCATAATGCTAATGTAATTTTCTAGGTACTGAAAAGGTCAAACCCCCACGTCTCTGTGTGCATTCTAAGTCTGGCTTTCCTTTTAATATTTCTTTTTCTCTGTTCCTCTGGTTCAAAAGTTCACTCAGTTCCCAAATGGCCACCTAATTTTCCAGTTATTCCCTCAAGCCATATGTGTTTTGGTTTCTTTATGGTTTATTAGGTACTGTAGGAAAGTAGCATAAGTTATATCATCTAATGAAATTCAAGCACACTTCAGTGATGCTTTGACTTGATTGCTGGCAGCAATTAAATCACAATGAAAGAGAATGATGCATGGGCTTACATGTCCAGACACCCTATAGAAATTGGAAGAGGGATAAAACACAACAAAACCCCCCAACAAAATAACAAACTGAAAAACAAGGCAGACCAAACAAAACAGTGCAGCCAGGCACTCTGGTCTTAACTTGATTTTTTTTTTATTGGCTAACAGCCTGATTGATAGCAAAATCATAACTTGCTGTATGCTAACAGGCAGAGTTCACTTGTAGGTTATTGTGAGCTGATAAAGGGTTAGATGGAGTTTTGATTTTCGCATTGGTCCTTGGTGCACCAGATTAATGGAATTTCAATGAGAGACTGGAGTAGTCACAGCTTTGTCAGAAAAACAGATGGAGATTCTATAGCCATGTCTGCTCATTAATACCAGTTGCCTGAAAGGTGTACTACTTCTCTATACAAAAGACTCAACATAATTGATTTTTGAGCGAGGTATTTTTTCACTTATTGATGACTAGGTTTCTTGCAACTTAAATGACAGGTTTTTGTATAGTACATTGTATAACAATGTTATGTCTTGTAATTTCTTACTCCCCTTCCATCTGCGTATTGAAGAATATATGCACTGGGAAATACATATGTCTTGATTAGTTAAAAACCAAAGCACACCAAAATACTTTAAAATTGAAATACCAAGATTTTTTTTCAAGTAGGAAACAAACTTGCTTTTGGTTGAGAAGTAAATGGGAAAAAAGTTACTGTTTTTCGTTTAATTTTCAAGTTTCCTAGTTATTAAATGCAGGTTCAATGGTAGGCTTAAACTTTCCTGTTTAATAACACTGTAATCTTCTTTTATAATATATAGGGATTTTTTTCTTTTTTTGGTTTATGCTATGGTAACCTGATTTTATAGTAAGAAATGTCACTAATATTAAAGGACCAAACTTTGACTTTGTAACTCGACCTCTGAGGAGGACATGTCACTTTGGCTCTGCAGGGAGTGTGTAATTGGATAATTACTGAATCTAAAAATCACAGTGAATGGTGTGATGAAATAATTTAGATCATCACCATTTCTATGGAAGGTCTAGAAAGGTTGCCTTGAGAAGGTAAGGATGAAAGAAGTACTAAAAATGTGTCTGGGGATTTGTATGTTCTTCAGATTATCACATCTGGCTATAGCTTATGAATAAAATATGCTTTTTAGTAGAAAATTTTTAAACAGTCTGAGAATCTCTTATTAAATTTCCCCATAGTTAAAGTGGAGGAAGGTAGGTCTGGAGCAAGCAAAACTGGTCACTTGGAGAGCTTTGAGGAAAAACAGTAAATGAAAGGATTCTGCTTTAACTGTCATCAAAGTGCAGTCTTGAAAACGAGCAAAATTTATTGCTCCTGCAACATGATTTTCTTGCTATAATTTTTGGATGAAGCAACAGGCATCAGCACTTTGTTTTCATGTAGTTTCTTTGGAAAACTTCTATACAGTCTTTGCAGGCTGGAGTAAACTATTTTACATGATATATAGTATTTACTTAATATGAGCATCACGTTTTGCAGTTTGATTGATCAAGTGAGAATGAAAAATTGTGTGACTGAATTTTGCATGCTGTTCCTTTTTACATGTTAAATCTCAAATACAAATACTGATTAAGCTCCCCCCCCCCCCCTATTTTTCCTATTTGTTAGGCCTAGTCATTTGAATACTGTCACTGAAGAAGGCTGGTAGAGTTCAGTGTAAGGTTTTATTTTGTGCATACACACAAGTGTTTTCCCACTTCCTGCAACTACATTCGTACTGAGTTTATTTTTGAGGCACTATATTAAAGCAAAAACTGTTCCTCAGTTAAGCACTGCTAGCAACTAAGGTATCAAAGGTTGGAGAATGGAAAATACAACTAGGAATTTCTATCCTTTCTCCTTTTGCCCTTCTTATCCCTCCAGTCTTGTCTTGGTATACCACTTTTTAGTAACAAAATAATGTACATGGAGAGGATGTTTGGTTGTCTTGGGGATGACAGCATTGGAAATTTAAGTGAGTTATTGTAGGAGGTTAGTTATTTACTTTGAGTATTGGAGAGAGATACAAACTTAAGTGCGTGACAGCCATTCAAAGGAATGAGAAACTTCTTGTCTTGGTTTTCTCATAGGTAGATCTCATTGAAGGCAGAAAATCAGGTACTTTATTATTCCTTATATCTCTTTTAATATTAAAGATTGAATAAAAAAGGTCATATTGAGGGGAAGTATGATCTAGGTTTACTTGGACAGCTGAACTTCAGTGAGAAAAGGTGGCTTCTACTTTATGCTCTTACTAAGCACTGGCAGGAGGGCAGTAGCCCATCATGTGGAAAATGTGTGAAGACTGGACTTTGGCATGCTAACTTTATTTTGAGGGGATGCTAGTTCTTGTCAGAATTTTGAAAGGGATTATGATTCTGCATTTCTGGCTGAGAAGGGTAATATGATGATCAAAAATGTTGCTTTCAACATAATAAATTTTAATTAGCAGCGCAGTCTTAAGCAGGAAGATTGAAGTCTAAAATTCCTGATCTGATGTGCTGAGGTTGTGAGAGGAACAATATATCACTACAAATTTAGGCTGAGTCACTTATGGACAGTTTAGTTGTCATCCAGAGTACAATCTTTTTTACAAACTGATGGAACACAGTGAAAAGTAAAACATAGCAAAGAGGAACTTAAAATATGAAGCTTTGGTTTTTAAATTCTGTTTTTTAAGGATATTGGTACATGTGGGACCAGCCATATGCATTTAAATTCCCAGATACAATTCCCTCTTCTCTGTTTAACACATGAGAAGAGAGTGCCAACTTTGTGAAAAGTTGTAGAGAAGATCAACTGCTTGTTTAATAGGAGAGACCTTAAGAGTGAAATCAATGTGTCACCCACAGTCAGCCTGAGATGTTTCTTGGTGGGCTCCTGTCACATGTTTCCTAAAAATCTCTACTCATGCAATTGCACTGTTCCTTGGACAGTTTGTCCCAGTGCTGCGCTCTGCTTGCTAGGAGAGAGTGCATACCCTAAACTCCGTCAGTCTGTTGATATTTGACTGTATTTTGTCCATAAAAGACATGATAGTAGTATATTTTTTTTCCCTCTGTAATGAATGTAATGAAAATTTTTGAAGACTGAATAGAAACTTTATAACTTTCTGCATGTAGCTGCTTTTGAAACCTTATGAAAAGAACAAACAGCTGAACTGCTTGGTTGCTTGCTTGTTTGTTTGTAGGACCCATACCAGTGCATATAACAGCAATGACTTGGAGAAGCAAGACATTTAAAAAAAAAGTGTGTGTGAAATATGCAAAGCTAATTTAATTAAATTTGATTTAAACCATTTGTACAGATCATAAGGGAATAATTTCTGATAGGAAGCAGAAGTTTTAAGTGAAATTTTGGCCATAATAAAGTCAACAATAAAGTTAAGAATGGCATTGTGTAGGTTAACAGTGTGTACAAATTGATGATACTAAAATGTTTGAACTTCTAATTATCATGATGAAAAACTTCCCATCAAACAATAAACCCCTGTGTTCTTTTAACATTTACCTTTCTCCCATGGGAGAGATGACATGGTTTGTTGCTCATTTTATTTCATCTATGTTGCTTCAGTGACTGAACACTAACAAAACAGCCATATATACTCCACCGCTACATAAGACAATATCAACAAAAAAACCTAAATAATGACCTGCTTAATCAATTTCTTTTTTATATTAGATCATAATTTTATTCAAGATATATAACAATATTGTGGTTTTAAAAAAGCCCAGAAAGTTGAAGTGAATAAATTTTTCTATTTATGTTATATTGCTTGTTGGCGTAATGTTCTTCTGGTTTGGTTCTTATACATCACAAATATCTGACATCAAAAGGAAGAGGAGAGATTTTCCTTCTGCCTCTTGGATATGCAATAAGCTTTTCAAGTAGGTTTTGGGGGCAGTTAATTATGATTTTAGGACCTTATTGGTGCTTTATCTTGACCGAGTGAATTTCTGCCTTCTGATTTCCCTGTAATTCCTCTTTCTTCCTGCCTAGCAGTAATGGTAAGGCAGCTTCCATTCTGCTCCCTACTCCTTTCCTCCTAGAATCAGAAAGATGCATCACTCACAGATGATAGCACAGCTTCATGCTGCTCCAGTGGCACCTTGAGGTAGGTACCAGAGGAGACCAAGTCCAACAGATTGATGCTGCTGACAGATTGGCATTCAGGGCAAGAGGCATCTTTTCCTTCCTGAGATCTACCATGTACCACAGAAAAATGGGTCTGCCTTCAGCATATGCTATGTAGTGCTCACAAACATCCTGGGGAGAAAAAGCTTTACAGAACCACAGTGTTTTGTTTGTTTTAGATTAAATCAGAACTATTTAAAGCAATGGTCTGTGTGACAATTAATATTTTGTCTCAAGGATGAGGCTTTAGAAGCCCCTGGATATAGGAATCTACTGGGGAAAAAAAAAGTATAACCTTGCAGTGTGAGTACAAGCTAAGATTAGCATTTCTTTCTCTGAATTGGTGATTAAGAATTTGTGCCCATATTTAATTTATTGCATGCATGAAGTGTGCATAAATCCTAATGAACAGAAGAAGATTTTCCCCATGTTCCTGTTTTTGTGTATTAATTGATTAGTACTTTCTGTAGAGGTGCTAAGTGAATCTGTAGATCTTAAGCAAGAGCAAACCAGGCCTATTTTCCATCAGGCATCATGCAGTCCAGGCATTAATTTTAGTGAATTTGTGTTTGCTTCCTTTAAAAAAAAGCAAGCTTGCAGTGGATTAATATTTGTGAATTTTTGAGATTAAATTTGAGTGGAAAAGTAAAAACTGTGTCATGAAAAAGTTTATTGAATGGTTTTGCAAAAAAACTCCCACGCAGTAGATTCAGTCTTTATGGTATCCACTGAATGGGCAAGTTCATTACTGTCCTTCTCAAGAAGATTTTGCAGATAATTGTTTGCTGCTTAAAAATTTTCAGCAGGAACCATACTTCTTTGGATATCTGTCACTCAGCAGTATTAGTATGATACTTTCCTAGTAATTTTTATAGATATTTACTTGGATTATGTACAGTAGTAAGATTTAAGAGTAGAGTAGCAGACTAGAACTGCTGAATGTCATATTTTCTCCAAACTAAAATTACTACTCCAATTTCTTAACTAATATTAGCCACAGCCTATTCATCACTAACTATCACTGTAATGATGGGTTATATCCTAGGAGGATCTTGGTCTTGTCTTCTCTGTTGCTGGTAGTCAGAAAGAGTTTTGAGCCCCTTTTGGGCAGGGAATTATGAATGAAACTACTCTGCATAATGGGGGACGACCTCTTCTGCGCTAAACAAGATTTTCCTGTTTTCTCTGTATTTACTCTGCCTACCTGAATACACATTCCTTAATGCAGGGTACATCAGAGCCTGATAATACCTTTTCAGGGGTATCCTGTCCTTCGTATAAAACAATTTTTGCTTGTTACTCAACAGTCAAATTTTGTATTTCTCTGCATCATAGAATGGTTTAGGATGAAAGGGACCTTAAAGATCATCTAGTTCCAACTCCCCTGCCATGGGCAGGGACACCTTCCATTAGACCAGGTTCTTAAAGCCCCATTCAACCTGGCCTTAAACACTCCAGAGATGGGGCATTCGCAGCTTGGACCTGGATGATGTATAAATACTCACAATATGTATTCAAAGGTGCAATTAGTTTATGATGTCCTTCATATATCTGCACTTGTGCATCACTGCTCTGCAGTGAAGAGGTAAGAGAGGATTAGTGTTGAAATAATATGAATGGGAGCAGAAGGATATTTAGACCATGTACATGGCTGTGCAATAAAAATGAAAATGGGTTGGGGGCAGGTGAAGTGAAGGTGGTCCAAGTCTTTTTGGTAGGTTAATAGAATGTATTCTTTTGCAAGGATGGATACAAGGATGGGTCTTATTAGTAGTTTCTTGGAAAAGAAGTTAATGCAAGTGTTGTCATTGACTTCCAATTAAAAAAAAAATTAACCTTGCCTGTTTTCACAGGACATTATTCTTATAATTCGGTCTATTTTGTGTTTAGTAATTTGAATATTATTCATATGAAGATAGGGGGGGAAAAACTTTCAGTTTTCTAGAACTGCTTTCCTTCTAGTGGGAGTGGATGATTTTTCTCTTACAGCTTCTTCATAAGTTATCTTTAATACTGTGTTTTATCAGAAAAATAATTGGTGAGACTTCCACAAACTTGTTTGATAAAAGTTTTTTGAAATATTTTAGCAAAATGGCTACTTGGTACTTGTATGTGTAAAATAACTGCATGTTAAGAGTTGAAAATACACAAAAGAATGTAGTCATATTGAAAAGTGCAGAGATCTTCTTGCCTGTAATCTTTGTAGATAAAATTTGGAATTTCACGTCAAAAGTAAAACCACAAGACAAAAACTTTGGTTTTACTTGTTAACGACAATGTATCTGCAAATTTCATTTGGAATTATGGACTGTGTAGTGCAATTGACGGAGGTACATTTAAGTACATATTGCTTTTTTAATGTATGGCACACCTTTTTTCTGCCTTAGATTGCTGTAATCTTCCATGCTCTCATTCACTTGAGCGATATTTAGAATGTGGTATAAAAATAATGTGAAAATGCTGTAGTGAGCTGGTGATAATTGATTTACTCCATCACACTGAAATACCTCTTGTTTTCCTCTTCCTCCTCCCTTGGGCAATAATCATGGGATCAAGCTGCCAGTCTGTAGATATAATTTTTCCAGCAGTGCCATCTGGCTCCTTGGCACTGGAAGTTGTATTGGCTTCTTTGCTGTTTCCACTGATTTTTGTCAAATGTTAGTCAGTTGATGAGACATCTTTTGCGAGTGGGTGCTGATTTTTTCTGCCCCCCAAATGAATGTTGTTTTTTATTGGTATTGTAAGGGACCACTTTTTATTTTATTTTTAAATGGAATTTAGGACTTAACATATTAAGATTGCTATGAGGAAAAAATAGGATTTATGTACAAATTGGCTTCTTTCATCTGTGTTGAAAATGGCTTCTCAGGATTTTGTATGTTTTTAATAGTCCTAGCTTCATGTCCTCACACAGATTTTTAAAAATCTTCAACATTAATGTAGAATTATTTTCTTTTTATTTTTGGAAACTGACTTTTCAAAGACATTATAAATGAACGATAAGAATTTGTATGGTCTGCATTACAGATATAACAAGCTTTATGTTTTTGAATAAATAGCTAACAAAGCTCTCTTTTTTTTCCTCGCAGGACTACAGTTTTATTTTTGCTGTGAACTTTCCATAAAAAAAAAAAAAGATTTAAAAATGGAAAATAAGTGGCTTAATAGAAAAAACACATCTGAGTTTCTTTATTCTATTCCAGCCTTAGATGCACTTCACTGCCATACAACATATAAGGATGGTATTGATAAAGTGTTAGAAAGGAATGTTCTGGAAATTTTAATGGGGTGGGAAGTAGAAGGAAAAGTATTTTTCTTCTCTAGTATTTTAATGGGGTGGGAAGTAGAAGGAAAAGCCCGTTGATTTAAAGTATTTTTGTAATTATTAATACTCTTACTACTTTTTTTTAAAAAATTATTTCCTATACTGGTCAGAGATATTCAGTTAGAGGAGAAAAAAGCCTGAGGAGCTGAGAATTCCAACCACATAAGAGGAACAGAATTTCAGATTACACATTTTTATTTTAGGTTGTTAAAAAAACCCCCAACCCTTGAATATTGCATGTGAATAAAAAAAATACGAAGCCTGTTCTCTTGTTAGGTAAGTGAACTCCTATTAATCAGGGCAAGATGAACTAATTTAAATCCTGTATATATATATTTTAATTTATATTTCAACCTGCATTTTCAAGTGCTGTGTCTCAGATAAATGAATTATACTCATTCCTGAGTGTAAATATAAATTTTCGTCTGTGTTGAAAGTATTTACTTAAAGTTATTCAAGGTAACATTGGAAATTCTCAAACATGAACCATTGTATTTAGTTGGCCTATTTGAATATTTTTACATTATTATCCCTAAAAGTAGAAAATAATAAGCACTATTTCTTTATCATAGTCTCAGTACTCTTCTAGTGTAATGCCTTTATTAATAAAATGCTATTAGACTGGTATTTAAATCAATATTTACTTGTTTTCCCAGCATTGGAGAAATTGTCCAGTACTGGAAATGATAGGATTAAAAATCTTGTGTAGAACAAGGAGGGCCTTGATGGGATTTTTGTAGCAGTTGCTTTGAATTAAATTTCAAGTATCTCCTGGTGTCTCTTTATAGTAGCCTTTTAAAGAAAACAGCCATGACAGACAGGGTGTGTGAATGCAGGTCTCATCAGTAACTTGACTCACACACAAAGTGGGTATTTTTAACATATGAGTTCAGTTGAAAGAATCTATAGAAAGGGCTATAATATCAAAGTAAGGCAAGTAGGGCAAAATATACATGATCTATTGTTAATAGCAAAAGTGTAAGTCTAGTCTCAGAATGTATTCTCTCATGAAAGATTTTAAGGGCATGGGTATATCATGATTTTCTAAAATAGCATCAAATCTTCTTTTTGTTCGTACGTAAATGTGAAGATAGGACGTTGCTGCTAATCAATTGTCTGGGATGCCACCTCATTAAGATTTACACGATCATCAAAAATGCCCAGAATTGTTTGTTGGCTATATCCTAACTCAAATATATAAAGGGGATACCACAGCATTTTTCTTTAGAATCGCAGGGAGTTCAGTGACCTTTTGTGGCAAATTATGTAGAAAGAAAATATTTATATTCATTTAAAATAACCTCCATGAAGAAATAGTCTCATTACCCTGTTTGATCAATTCCTTGCAGCCTGAGCTGTAGCATGCTGCTATTGCCATTGGTTGATGGAATACACTGAGAAGTGGCTAATGGTGATGGTGCTCATCAGGACAGGGTTCAGCCAGCGGTCAGCAACAAATAATTCAAGACTGTTTCTAAGTTTGTGGCTGGTGGAATTTGCTTCTTGCCCCAAGCCAGCAGCATTGCTGAGCTGGGCTATTTGATTAGAGGAGAAGCATATTTGCTTCTTAGCAACTGCACATTTGCACAACACACAGACCTATACTGCCTCCAAAGGTTTGCCTTTTGTGATGGTGGAATAATACTTTTCTGCTGATTGACAGACAAAAGAGATCTTTGCAATGCAGAGGAGTTTACAACCAATTTTTTCTTTGTCTTTTGTAAACTTATCAGAGGTGCTTTTTAATTTAGCGCTGCCTGGTGCAGATTTGTATATGCAGCAAGACTGGCCATGATTTGAACTGCATTTAAGCTATTACTGCTATGCATATTTAAAGGACAGATGCACACTTATGCTTAATCATTGGTGTGTGCAGCTTTTTCCCCAGCCGGTGTACTTAACGGAAATTATTTTCTACTGTATTTTCAAATAATTTTTTATATCTATACTGCTATTTCCTATGCAAGAGTGATATTCCTTTTACAGAGGATAATGATAAACTGAAAACTGCTCTATTCTTAGTGCTTTTTTAAATACATGAACAAAATTGTGGCAGTGATCGCAATTTTAATAGTGTGTGTGTAATTTTGGATGTAACGTTTCCCACAGGAAGTGAGTCTACAGGAGAAAATGTGTCTAGTCAGTAGAAGGCAAAGGTATTTATAACACTGGTAATCCTTGAAAGAAGACAATTTAGGAAAAAGGAAACCTAAGATTTACAGTCCTAGGAGGCCAGGACAAGGAAAAAGCAAACTTTTTTTTTATGGTTTTACAGCTCTTTTCACTCCTGGTCTTTATTTTATTGTGGAGGATTCCGTACTGCCATAACAATAAATAACAATAAATCACTGATGTGGTTACTGAAGTGTTTCATGAAATAGAAAGTACAGTTAGTGTTAATGTGAATTTCTGCAGATATCTGCTTACATATTTTCCTAAATGAAACATGTCTGTTAACTTTCATAACTCAAACCAGTGAGTACATTTCAAAGTGAATTTTATAGTCAATTAAAACTGTGTCTTTTAAGGGATAGGGCGATAAAGGAGGAATGAACAATAAGGGACTGTGGACTAATGTAAGCATTCTGGAATTTACTTATTAATAACCATTTCAGTGGCAGTTCAGACCCAAAAGGGGAAAGCAAGAAAACACTCTGATACGGTGAAGCAACAAAAAGCCCCAAATGTCCCTCTTTAAATCAATATTAATAAAACCTATAAAACTTCTAAATCCTTTTTCAATTATGATTTTTTTTTAGTCAGATGAACATTTTAAAATGAATTATCATCAAAATTTTAGGGTTTTAAGAGAATGTTGGAAATGATGGGATGAGGCAAAATGAAGGCAGTGGGGTGAATTGGTGGCTGTTTTGGAGAACAGGTATTCATGGTGTGCACTTCCTGGAAGAGCAGGAAGCAAAGTCTAGGTATAGATACAGCCATGGTTTTGGAGGCCCTGGAAGGGCCCTGGAAGTTGATTCATTCTCTTCCTTGTTAAATTTACTGTGTGTACGGATATATACATATGAGTTTTTAAAAGGATGTTTCAATGTACTGGTAGGATTTCACAGTCATTTTAGAAGGTGTTACCTTTGGCCTAGTTTCTAGACATTCAAAGTTGTGATAGTGTAATAAGATGACTGCTTGTTATGCTGCTGAATTGCCAAAGATGCTTATGTCTGACTGACTTATTTTTATACCTCACTACCTGTTAACGCGTTCCCTCTGTTCTACACAGATCTTGTACTTCTGTCATTAATAGAGGCACAATAAATTAGTGTTGGGGTTTTCTTTTCGTTGATTGGTTCTTTTTCTGATAGCAGCCAGCCTTTTGCAAAACTAAGGTTTTTGAACAAAGTAACTAAAAGTAGGAGTTGCCACGTTATTACTTTCAAAAAAGCAGCCGTACCCAGGGCAGAAAGCAGCAGCTCATACAATGGCACTGTAAACAATACCCAGCAATTTAAGAGCAGGATGTGAGGAATATTTTACCTAATTGAAATGACAGGGGGGATTTTGCATAGGTAGAAGCAATTATTCATACTGGAGGTGGGCCAGAATGCTGGGGTTATTCCCCTCATCTTGCTAATTAGGCTTTCAGTTTCATTAACAGTCATCGCGATATTGGGTGACTGACTTGTGTATGAACATAGCCGTAATACATATAAAGAATATTTTATTTAAT
Organism: Melospiza melodia melodia; assembly: GCF_035770615.1. Lineage (NCBI taxonomy): Eukaryota > Metazoa > Chordata > Aves > Passeriformes > Passerellidae > Melospiza > Melospiza melodia. The sequence continues at coordinate 34,194,289 of NC_086194.1, read as the reverse complement.
TATTGTGGTTAATTTTTGTTTTTATAGCTGAAGAGGGGTAGAAAGGGGTGTTTTAATATATGCAGAACATTGAATAGTATGAAGGCTGAAGGCAGCATGGCTATGTCTATTTTTGGGTACACTAAGGCCATAACTAAGACACTACCATGTTTATATTAGCAACATTTTATTGCCTTTTTAAGATGGAGTTTACAAGGGTTTCTACCTTTACTAATGTGTATGTTGAGAAGGGAAATTAATCCAGCTTTGTTGTGCTTCCAGGATGTTTTCAACCTGGAATGAATTCAACTTTGAACAGATCTGAGGAATCTACAGTTCTTGTTGCATTTAAGCCTTAATTTAGGAAATATAGCCTAATGCACATGGCATCTTTAAATTCCCCTGTCACTCTAATACATTTTCATTGGGTTTTTTTTTCACCTGCCCCTGTTAATTGCCTTTGTCCTTCAGAAACAGACATTTTGAGGGAGGTTTGTTTTCCTTTTCAAGGATTGATAATGAGGTGCAGCGATTCATAACATAGTGTTGATATCAAATAGCTGCTTGTTGTATTTTGGAAAGGGCCTTGAGTGTCTGAGCCTTTATTAAATCTCTAGGTTAGTCTGTTTTTCAACTGACTTCTCCTTTCCCAAGCTCTGTGATTAGGAATGTCAGGTAGAGAATTTTTTCACTCTATTTGCAACTAAAGGTGACTCAGTTCTTAAATTAAAAATAGCCTTTAATGAATAAAATTACCAAATAGAAATCAAGAAGGTGAAATATTGTACAAAAAGCAGATCCGTTGCGTCAAAATGTTTAAAAACCTGAAAATCATATGTATGAAACTGAACAAGCTAAAGGAATGAAAATAATTTTAAAACTGAGAAAAAAATTGTTTCATTCAGAACTGGGGTGGTTTAGGTTGTTGCCTGGGTTCCCCTTTTAACAAACAAAACAGAACAATGCTATTATAAGGTAACATTATAATAAGGAAAAGTGTGATTACAGCATAACTACTCATTCTGGTTCCTGCTATTGAGTAGAAGTGGCCATAATTTGTCCTTTTGGTTTGATAATTACATTGATGGTCCTTGTGGAATTATTAATGAATTCTTTGTGACTGAGAGTCAATTGTCTAGCTCTGATGGCTTTTTCATGTTAGTTTCTTCATCTGTAAGATTGCTCTAAGTAATATACCAGTGATTTGTAAATATTTTGAACAGAGTTATCCTTGCATGTTGTATTTCCCTTACATATCCAGAGGCAAATTCCCTTGTCAGTATGTTTTATAGGCTAACATGAATACTGTTGGATAAAATAATGCTAATGAAATCAGAACAAATAGAACAGCAATTAGTAATTTTATTTGTTCAGTATACCTCAGCTCTTGCACAGAAATGAGTTTTGGTAGTGATATAAGACACGTAATGGTATAGATAATTCATGAAAAGTTGATTCAAGAGTCTTGTTCATTACTACTTGTCTCAGTGACTCTTTCTGCTTGGTGTTCTCCAGTACCATTTTGTCAGGTGTTTTTGAGAATTTGTTGTCAAACTATCTTATTTTTAGAGAATTTCAAGTCTATGTGGGGAGATCTGAGAGTGCATTAGCATGTTATAGATGCAAACACTTTTGTGGGAAACAATATCAAAATGAATCTTTATAATGACTAGATTTTATTTTGATACAGTTTTGTTGGTAATGATTGATTGGCTGCTTTTGGGAGTTCAGTTTATGAACAAAGTGAAACTGAATTAAAAAACCACGAAAACTGGCTAAGTGCCAGTAAATGAGGTAATGTTTTGCATATGTCACCTTACTTTTATTGGATCAAGGCGGTTTTAGAATCCTCTGCTGTATGTATGAATTTGAATAATTTCATGCTTCAGAAAACCTAATCAGGATAAGATCAAAAACTGGGAGAAAAAGTTTGGAAGCAGATGTGCCAATGTACTGGTGGAGGGAGGACCTAGGTTGTAGAGGAGGTGTGTAACAGGAAATGGAATTAAATTCTTGTGGCTGTTGAAGTCCACAGAAATCTCTTCTTCCTTTACTAGAAATATAACTGTCAACTTAGAAAATGCCCAGGTGGTTAGGAATACAACAGTATTACTTTATGCAATGCCACTTTCTTCTTATTATTTCCATATTACTATATTCAGGCTTTAAAAGTCAGCATTCTTTTGATGTGCTACTTGTTCACCACTTCAGGACACGTGTTCTTTACGTGGGGAAGGATGTAGAGTGTCAAAAGTTTAGGTCCTTAAACTAAAATAACTTGAATTTTACAGTTGCTCCTTCGCTTTTTGAGTGACAGAGTTTAAAAAGTGCATATCCAAACTGAGGAAATTTTGACTTGGTCTGGTGGAACTCCCTCCATTTTCAATGACCTATTAGTATGTGTCATGAAATGGCATTTTCACTTGACATGATTTTTTATTTAAAAAGGAAGAAAGAAGAAGGCAACATTATTACAGTAAAAAAAGGTGTTTTTTGTAAACCATTTCATTTATATAATCAGAGTCATCTTGCTGTTTACCATAAGGATACTCTTTCATGGTGTTCTCCTCACTTTTCCTCTGTCAATTTAAGGCATGCTATAGCAGTCACAGAAGAAAGTGTGTAGTTTTCTGAAATGCAGGAATCAGTACATATGTGACATCCCAGTCTTACACATGCTGGAACCTTCCCTCCGCCCCTTCTCTCTCCCTCCCTCCCTCCAACTTAGATTACTTTGAAAAAGTGTGTGGGTGCGGCAGGGAAAGATCCGTGGCACAGCAAGCCTGAAAATGAAATGTTTTTCCTTTTCTAAAGACAAGACTTTTTAAAAAGATAAGCATAATGAAACCAACAGCATTTCACAGCATTTCTAGGAAAGATGTGAACACTGTTTCTCTGTTGTGAAGAGGAGCAGTGGAGGCAAAGTAGCTGTGACTTGCCCAAGATTGCGAAAGGAGTCTGGTTAAGAGCCAGGACTAGTTCTGCGTTTTCTAGCTCCTGCTTACATGGTAAGATCTCTTCGTTATGTCTCACACGTTCCAGCTTTCTGAAGTTTTTGACAATTTGAAATGGATATTAAGGGGACATAAGGTAAACTTTTTCCCCCCTGTCCTCAGAACCACATCATTTATTAAGAGATGTCATCCTAATGTGTATACAACTTCCATGGCTTTGAGTGTTATTGTAAATGGTAAAAAGACTCTTTGGTTGGATTTAGACTGATGCTGCCTTCTGAAGTACAAGAGGTGTTTGTAGTTTTGTATAATGTCTTAGTTTTAATAATATTATTTTAATATGAAAATGTTGGGGTTTCTTTAACTGTTTAAAAATAGCATACCCTGCTTTGATTTTTCAGTATCAGAAAAATCATTTAGGTTTAGGTCCCAGCACCATCTCCCCCTCCTCAAGAGTTACAGAAGTGCATTAAACTGCTGATACAGACACTAAAACTGTGAGTTTTCCCTTACTGGCTTATTTGAAGTTTTTTCCTTTTTTCTTAATGAAAAAGGTGGTGGTGCAATTTAAAGGCTGGTATATACACTATACCAAAAGTAGTACAGTGCACTCTGGAGGCAACAGTACAATGCTTTCTATCTTCAAGATCACAGATAGCTTATATAAACTGGTGGAAAAGTTTATGAAAGTTACTCTTCAACTTGCAAGTGAGTGAAGTGATTTGGCTTTACTTTAAAAACAGCAGCCTAAAACTGAGCTGCCTGAGTATTATCATTACTCTGAAGCAGCATAATTACCATTAGAAGAGAATTGGTTCCTTTAAGGGAAAAAATAATGAAGGGAAAACTTCTTAAAATGAGTTTTATTACATTTTTCTTATAAAATTAGTCTTTCATTTTGTTGATTAATGCTTGAGTTTAAGATTCTGATGTAGGCATTTTGCCATTATAATTCTGAAATATGGGAAGTCCTTGAAAACATTCCGGGATTGCCTTCTGTCTGTCTGCCTTGTAAAAGATCCTTTCAGTTAAATGGACCATCCTCCTTAAAAGATGTCATTAGCTTGGATTGAAAAGACATTGCCTGCAGGGAAATCATTTAATTGTCTTAAAGTGCTCTACTTCTGTAGATCTTGAAGCAGCACCCTGACTTCCATCTTTGTATCAGATAATTCATCTAAAATTCTGTTTTTAATCTCTGACGAAATATTGAGATGTAATTTGCACTTTTATTGGAGAAATTTGAGACCTTTTATAGTCTTGTCTCTGTCAAATGGATGGAAAAGTTTCACTTGTTGAAATGCAAATGGGTACTGTCTTTTTTTGACTTAAAGAATTAATTTAACATCCATTCATGCACTGCTTTATAAATATTAATGTATTGAACTCTTGCATTTCACTGATACCAAGATATACTTTTTTACATACGTATTCCTAAAATCAGTAATATTTACTTAATATTTACTTGGTCAAACAGCAAATCAAGTTTTGGGGATAATTGCAACCTTTTTTTTTTTTTTTTTGTTTAAGGTAATGCACTGAATGTAGGAAAATGAAAAAAAAAATTGACCATCTTTTTCTGTTGGACTTATCAGTCTCTCATGTAAAAGAGTCATGTAAAAGTCAGTTTATCAGAGATACTGGGAATTTTTAATTGAGTAGGCAGTCAGACCAGCAAAAATCAAACCTATGTGTATCAGTGAATTACAAATTTATTTAGAAAGCATATTCCTTGAAATTATATAGTGTAATTTTGTCTATAATCTATTGCACTTCTGCTTTTAACATCTCAGTCATTTAATCTTAAAAGCTTCAAAGTAGGAAGAAAAGTATATTTCAAAATTCAAATTGTTATATATGCAGGTCTCAGCTTGAAGAGGTGCTGTACGAAGAATGCTACAAAATTTTCAGAAGATTTTGCCCCTCAGAAAGGCTGGTTTTGCCTTTAAAGTGGAAAAGTGGCATTTCTGATTCTTTATTAAAAAATTAGTGAGTTGCTAATACTCATTTTTCTCTGATGTTGAAATGCTTAAAATATACCTTTCAAGACTGCCACTGGATTGGTTGGGTTCTTATGAGAACCCATTTCTTAGCTTGAACTTGGGCTGTTACCTTTTTTTTCTTCTATACTGCTATGCACAGGAAAGCACCATAATTCTGAGCAAAAGACACTTTGTTTTAGTTTTGCTCTCTGTAACTTTCCTCACGTTTTTGCTTGGTATCAGCCTTAAAGAAAAATGTTTCAGTAGCACGCATAAAACCTAGGACTGCAGGTTTCATGTT